>NC_137891.1:125584937-126797512 GCF_963455335.1 Martes martes | reverse complement strand
TCCAGAAGGAATCAGACCTTTGTTTTGGTTGCTGTCAAGATAGGGAAATCAGCCATGAAGAGGGAGTGGGACTAAGGCTATTTGAACTGGTTGAGGGTGGTGGCTGGAGCCTCAGGTTGCAGGCTACCAGAGGCAGAGAGAGAACAGAGAGAAGTTTACACATTGTGATCTTGCTTCTTCCCTATTTCCTTGGGACAATCAGTGTTCATTCCTTTACGACAGAAATTGGCAGCAGCTGCCCAGGGATAATAAAAGAGCAGCACAAACGCTCTTTTGGGGTGGGATGTGGCTGAAAGCAGCCATGAAGAGACCAGCTGCCCCTGGGCCTTCATTTCTCCATTTCTTTTCCCTCCAAGGGCCCAGGGATGATGAAGTTACAATGTAGGAAGACTTCTTCCCTTCAGTGGCATTTTTAAGTATTAAGGGTGAAACCTAATCAGAGGATCTACCTGTGCAGTGACAGTAAAAGGGAGGGTCAGGTGAGGTTTTGTGGTGCCTAGAGCCTTTTATCTTCCCGTCCTCTCATGTAACTCACTGGGACTGACAAACTAAGCCTGGCCTTCAAGCCATTCTCATGACACAATTCCAGATGGAATAGCTAATGCTCTTCTGTTCACAAGCACACAAAACAAAACAAAGATACTGAACCCTATTATACATGAAAGACAATAAACGAAACACCGTATATCATCTGAAGCAGTATTATTGCAACAAAATGTACCAAGAATTTAAACCATGCATGGTAAGAATACTTATTAGTAATACAAAGCAGGAATGAGAAGTTATAAATAGGAACTAAGGGGAAATATTCAGAATGAAGAATGTGGTATTGAAATACAGTATATGAGCACTGGGATAGGTATCAGAAAGGACATAGCAGAAGAATGAATTAATGAAGATAAGATTGAAGAACTTACCCAAGGGGAACAAGATAGAATAAAGAGAAAAAAAAAAAAGACCAAGAAATATGACTGGAGAAGTGCAAATAGGATTGCACCTGTTGATAGGATTTCATAAAGGAGGGGAAAAATAGAGAATAAATACTTGAACAAACAATATGGTTTAATCTCTCATGTTTAAAGATAAAAAAAATTCCCAGTGTGAAAAGGCTTGTACAGGACCAAACAGGATAGAGAAAGGAATATTCACACTTGGAAATTTAATTTCAAAATATAGGGACATTAAGATGAAGAGAAAATTCTAAAAGCTTCCAGAAAGAGATTCCCCACTAAGGAAAATGAACCAGATTGACATGACTTTTCTCAATACACACACATATATGTATAAAGGAATAAATAATTTTAAGGCATTGAAGGAAAGTAACTTTGAATTAAAATTTGGTTTTATCCAACTAAATTGTCATTCAAATATGAAAATATAATAAAAAATACTCTCAGTCTGCAAGGCCTTGTTGCACAACCCCCCACCAATCTCTCTTGGAGAAAACCTTCAAATCAGAAGAGCTTTGGGAGTTAAGAGTAATAAAATAACACATAGTTTTAATATAAAAAATAGAATCCAGCATCAAAGAAATAAAAAAAGCAGAAGTACAACACAATGAACCAGGACATTTGTTGGAGGGAAAGATATCAATGTTGATAACTTTAAGAAATCAACAAGGGTAAATAAATAATTCTTCCAGTAAAAGCAACAGCCATAAGAACAAAAATCATGTTTACTTTTTTTTCTTTTTAAAAATTCAAGTATAGTTAACATACAGTGTTATGTTAGTTTCATAGTGTAATGATTCAACAATTCTGTCCATTTCTCAGTGCTCATCAGAAGTTTACCTTTTAAACCAACAGAAGGAAAGTAGTTCTGTCCAAATGGAAATCATGGAAGGGGAGAAAAGAAGGAGAATACAATAAAAAGAAATATGAAATAAGGTGGCTGAAATATATCTGAATATAAAATAAGAACAAATGATTTAAGATCATCAATTAAAAATCTAGAATCTCAGATTAGATTAAGAAAACAAGAACTAAGAATATGTGATCTTCATCAGACACAAATAACACAGAAAGACAGAAGGATTGAGAAAAGAGAGTAGTCAACCGCAGGTCAGAATAGAGGTGGAGTAAGTAGTTTAATAACTGACAAAATAGAACTGAAGGCAACAAAATTCCATATTCCTAATGATATACTTTATGTACAGGTAAAAGGGAAATTAGAAGAAGAAGATATACTATCATGAACACATCTGTACTAAAATGCCTTGTTAGAATGTATAAAGCAATAAGTGTCAGAATTTTACAGAGAAACAGATAAATCAACAATTAGAGGTGGAGATTATCATATAATCTTCTTAGAAACTAAGCAGTCAAAAGAAGAAAAGGAAAATTTTTGTAGATTAAAATGCAACTAATAAGTTTATTCTATTAGATAAATTGAAGACTATACACTTAATCAGCATAGAGCACATATTCTTGAGCAATCAAAAACTGTTAGAAAAATGTATCTTGGGACTCCTGGGTGGCTCAGGTGGTTAAGCGTCTGCCTTCAGTTCAGGTCATGATCCTGAGGTTCTGGGATGAATTCTCCCATAGAGCTCTTTGCTCAGCGGGGAGCCTGCTTCTTCCTCTGCTTCCCTCTCCTCCTGCTTGTGCTCCCTCTTTCTCCCTCTGACAGATAATTAAATAAAATCTTTTAAAAAAGTGTATCTTGTATTAGACCACAAAGGAAGTTTCAACAAATCTCAAATGAATAATAGCTATGTTCTCCAATCTCATTGTAATAAAACTGGAAGTTATCAACAAAAGGACAGCTCAAAACCAAAACAAAACTCCCATCTTATGTTTGGAAACTACATAATTATTTTATTATTTATCTATTATAAAATAATTCTTGGATTAAAAAAGAAACTATATAGGAAGTTAAGAAATACTTAGCACAGAATGATAGTGAAAATACCGCATGTTAAGACCTGTGGGGCAAAGCTGAAGAAGTACTAACTTTGGTGGGGATAGATAGCTTTAAATAGAGCCAGTAGGAAACAAGACAGGTTTTAAACAGACAAGATTAGCATTCAATTCAAGAAATTGGAAAAAGAGCAAACACAAAGAGACCAGAAGGAAACAATAAAGATAGAAGCAGAAATAAATGGACTGTGTATTAATTATAATAAAGCTTTCTAAAATGAAAAGCTGTTTTTCTTGAAAAGGTTAATAATAGTCATATTTCACACAAAAGTTACCAAGAAAAACAAATTCAGATAAGCATAGAACAAGAAGGTCCATGTGAAAACTTCATCTTTCTTTTTTATGTGCCCAGTGGAGATGGAGATTGCCTGAGATCCACAGAATGGGTCATCTTGCTCATGTTATTAAAAATATCCTCTGCCAAGGGGATGCATACATTTACACACCTTGTGTCCATGTGGAGATATCTGTCTACTTATTACTCCTCTCCCAACCTCTATTTTATCAATTCTCCAATTTTGTTTCCTTCTCTTCAAAAAAATTTTTTTAATTTATTTATCCATGAGAGACAAGGAGAGAGAGAAGCAAAGGCAGAGGGAGAAATAGGCTCCATGGTGAGCAGGGAGCCCAATGCAGGACTCGATCCCAGGACCCTGGGATCATGACCGGAGCCAAAGGCAGATGCTTAACCATCTGAACCACCCAGGTGACCCAATTTTGTTTCCTCTAAGATAGGGCTGTAAAGGTGTATTGCTGGCTTTGCCAACTGAAAAAAAAAATTTTCTTTTGACGGTCTTTACAAGCAGGTATATAGAAAAGAAAATATTGACAGATCAGTAGCTGAATACCAGAAGATGTGTTGATTTGCTTCAGTAAGGAAACAATTTCTGGAACAGCCCTTGTGTTTGGAGCCATCACCTGTTTAAATTTAAGAAAATCCACTGTCATTTTCCAAGATATATCTGTCCTCTGAAGAGTCCAAAAAGGTGAGTTGAATGGGCAATGAAGGAAATCACTACCACTGCATTCTTCAAGTCTTTTATGATGTAATTAATTTACAGTTTCTCCAGAAATACAATATTGATGATTAATACAGCATTTGCTAGTTTTTATGTCCTCAGGATTACCTAAGGAATTCTGATGGACAGTGCCTTAGGGGCTGAATCTCACTTTTGTTGTTGTTGGTGGTGGTCATTCTTTGATCAGTCAGCCTTTGTGTGTTGATGCCTTCTATATGAACAGAATAATGACTTCTGTTTTGACCTAGAGTCAGAAATAGGAGGGAAAATGGTGAGCAGGTTCTCACTACGTTGTTGTTGTTGTGGGTGGTGACGTCACAACACTTTCATATTGGTCCTGATAAAGGCAGGGAACCTAAGCAATTTTCATTAACCAGACCTTTAACCTTCTGATGTATTCACTTTGGTGAGTACGGCAAATTCCAAACAAATACATACTAGATGAAATATACATTAAAATCCCAAGGCAGAAATGTTTGTGAGCTAACTGTTTGGTGTGGTTTATGTCTGGAAAACCCTCTGAGACTTGACTATGAGTGTAGGCAAGAATGATGAGTAAAGGTTTAAATTATTCCTTTCCACTGCAGGCTGGTCTAGACAGGTCCACTATGGCTTCCTTAAACATCCATGTTATCCTCTTCTTTCTTTTATTTTTCTTTTTTACTTTTCTTTTTAAAAAAAAAGATTTTATTTGTTTATTTGACAGAGAGAGACACAGTGAGAGAGGGAACATAAGCAGCAGGGGGAGTGGGAGAGGAGAAGCAGGATTCCCGCCAAGCAGGCAACCCAACGCAGGGCTTGATCCCGGGACTTCTGAGATCATGACCTGAGCTGAAGGCAGTTGCTTAACAACTGAGCCACCCAGGCGCCCCCATGCCATCCTCTTTCTTCTCCACTCTTCAGATACGATATACAAAGGACAAAGTCTGTTCAAAGATAAGTATTCCAAGTCATGTGAATCTATCATACTTTCATTTTACCATTTTTTCCTCTTTCGATTCAACCTCTTCTCTTGCCTCTCTTTTCAGTAGTCTAGAATACTGTCTTTCCAAATGGGATTTGGGGTGTTCTTTACTTTTCGTTCCTCTTGCATCCTAGAAATACATTCTTAGATCATTTCAAATGATGAGTTCAAAAGAGTCTCAGCCTCTACTTCGTGACCCACTCCTATGCATTTCCATCCGAATTTTTCCACCCCTTGAGGGGGATCTGACAGCTTTACTCCAGATCACCTTGAGATTGTGTATGGTCTGCTTTCAATAGAAAAGTATCATTCATTCAGTCAAGCCAACTTGTTGGTAGTCAAGCAGATGTCACCTTCTGATCACTCACATCTTTTAGATAAATTGTTTCTTAATTTCCTGAATACCAGAAGACTAGAAGTCAGTCCTGTTTGTTTCTCGCCTTGGCTTCCTTAACATCACAGGGCTGCTTCAAGTATCAAGAAGAGAAAAGAACTTTCAGTGTAGTGACAAGCTGTGAGATGAAGACTTCTATCAATCATGTCAAAGCTGTTTGTTTTAAAAATAAATTTTGTGTCAGGGTTTTCAGCTACTAAAATTCATGGTGTCAAGTTCATGACTTTAATCTTAAATAATAAGACAAAACCTGATCAGCACTCTAACAATTACTGAGTATTTGTTCCAAGTCATAAAAACTGTTACTGACTTGATGTAGGTTAATTTAGAGACCTTCAGAAATGAGTTTGGATTTCAGTGCTTGAAAACGTCACATAAAAATGTAATAAATCTGTTACCATTATAACATTCTTCAGGTGATAGTGGCTTTGGTAGTTAAAATAAAGCTCATAAAATTTATATTTATGTTAAGGCTAATTTGTTTTAAAACTTTTTAGAGGGGGCGTCTTCAGAAAAGCACCGAATTGGGGTTGATAAGTGTAGAATATTTAAACAAAGTGAATCAACCTAAGCCTCAAAAGATGGAATTTTAATGACAGATCATTCAAGCAGTGTATCTACACTTACTGGATAAGACATTCTAGAATCTCACATAGAGATCAAAGTTACAACAACAGTAAGTTGGGTAAATGATGTCAATGTGAGTGATTATGGAAACCAGTCAGTTTCTTTTGGGGAAAGAAAATCTCTAAAAAGAAGAGTGAATTTCAAGATATCTTTATGGGCTTTCCAGTGTTTTCTTTGATAAGCTGAGATTTCTTTTGATGGTTGTCATGACTTTCTCTGTTTTGGAAGTAGGATTTCATAACATTACTGAACATTTTGCATGTTAAAAAATAAAAATGAGGGGCACCTGGGTGGCTCAGTGGGTTAAAGCCTCTGCCTTCGGCTCAGGTCATGATCCCAGGGTCCTGGGATCGAGCCCCACATCCGGCTCTCTGCTCAGCGGGGAGCCTGCTTCTTCCTCTCTCTCTCTCTCTGCCTGCCTCACTGCCTACTTATGATCTCTGTCTGTCAAATAAATAATAAAAAAAAAAAAAAAAAAATAAAAATGATACCACCGACTTTGGCTTTCTTTTTCAATATTCCTTTGGCTATTCGAGGTCTTTTCTGGTTCCATATAAATTTTAGGATTATTTGTTCTATTTCT
The DNA here is from genome assembly GCF_963455335.1 of Martes martes. Taxonomy (NCBI): domain Eukaryota; kingdom Metazoa; phylum Chordata; class Mammalia; order Carnivora; family Mustelidae; genus Martes; species Martes martes. Next base: position 126,791,007 of record NC_137891.1, on the reverse strand, counting down.
TTAAAAAAAATGGATGGGATTTTGATAGGGATTGCATTAAATGTGTAGAAAGCCAAAGTCGGTGGTATCACAATTCCAGACTTCAAGCTCTATTACAAAGCTGTCATCATCAAGACAGTATGGTACTGGCACAAAAACAGACATATAGACCAATGGAACAGAATAGAGAGCCCAGAAATAGACCCTCAACTCTATGGTCAACTAATCTTCGACAAAGCAGGAAAGAATATCCAATGGAAAAAAGACAGCCTCTTCAACAAATGGTGCTGGGAAAATTGGACAGCCACATGCAGAAAAATGAAATTGGACTATTTCCTTACACCACACACGAAAATAGACTCAAAGTGGATGAAGGACCTCAATGTGCGAAAGGAATCTATCAAAATCCTTGAGGACAATGCAGGCAGCAACCTCTTTGACCTCCACCGCAGCAACTTCTTCCTAGGAACATCGCCAAAGGCAACAGAAGCAAGGGCAAAAATGAACTATTGGGATTTCATCAAGATCAAAAGCTTTTGCACAGCAAAGGAAACAGTTAACAAAACCAAAAGACAACTGACAGAATGGGAGAAGATATTTGCAAACGACATATCAGATAAAGGGCTCGTATCCAAAATCTATAAAGAGCTTATCAAACTCAATACCCAAAGAACAAATAATCCAGTCAAGAAATGGGCAGAGGACATGAACAGACATTTCTGCAAGGAAGACATCCAGATGGCCAACAGACACATGAAAAAATGCTCCACATCACTCGGCATCAGGGAAATACAAATCAAAACCACAATGAGATACCACCTCACACCAGTCAGAATGGCTAAAATTAACAAGTCAAGAAATGACAGATGCTGGCGAGGATGCGGAGAGAGGGGAACCCTCCTACACTGTTGGTGGGAATGCAAGCTGGTGCAACCACTCTGGAAAACAGTGTGGAGGTTCCTCAAAAAACTGAAAATAGAGCTACCCTACGACCCAGCAATTGCACTCCTGGGTATATATCCTAAAGATACAAACGTGGTGCTCCGAAGGGGCACGTGCACCCGAATGTTTATAGCAGCAATGTCCACAATAGCCAAACTGTGGAAAGCGCCTAGATGTCCATCAACAGATGAATGGATAAAGAAGATGTGGTATATATACACAATGGAATACTATGCAGCCATCAAAAGACATGAAATCTTGCCATTTGCGACGACGTGGATGGAACTAGAGGGTATCATGCTTAGCGAAATAAGTCAATCGGAGAAATATAACTATCATATGATCTCTTTGATATGAGGAAGTGGAGATGCAAGGTGGGGGGGTTTGGGGGGAGGTAGGAAAAGAAAAAATGAAAAGATGGGATTGGGAGGGAGACAAACCATAAAAGACTCAATCTCAAGAAACAGACTGAGGGTTGCGGGGGGGAAGGGGGATGGGAGAGGGTGGTGGGGAAATGGACATTGGGGAGGGTATGTGCTATGATGAGTGCTGTGAAATGTGTAAACCAGACGATTCACAGACCTGTACCCCTGGGGATAAAAATATATTATATGTTTATTAAAATAAAAAAAATTAAAAAAAAAATAAAAATGAATCAAATAGCTATAATTATCTTGTTCTTTTGGAGTATATGTTAATTTGATGCAAAAGAATCAGATTTGGAGTATCATATTTTTAGTCTGGGTCTCTATTTTACCCCAAGATTTTCTTTGCAATAGAGTAGAAAGATAAATTGTTTTTGAATTAGTAAAAATCATTATCTCATTCAATTAATTTTTTTTGTTTCAATAAAATTTTTTTATTGATGAAAATTTGGTAGCAGGACTGAACATTTGAGTTTCTTATTAAATCAGACTGAGTTACTGTGAATTTAAAACATTTTTAAAACTTAAAATGTTTAACAGATTTTCTAGTTTTAGTTCTAGATGCATACAAGTGAAGCTATGCTTTAGCTTGGATGGAGACAGATACTAAGTGAACTGTAGCAGAATGTCCTAGATTTTACATCAATCGTCTTTGGAGAATGTTTTTCTTCCCTTACTTACAAACAATGTATTTTGTAATGAAACACTAGTTCATTGATCTCTCTTTAAATTGCTTGCTGATAGAAATTAGTTAATAATGAATAACTACACATTCCCAAAAGACCAGCCATGTCAGCATGTAGACTCTCTGAATAGAGCTCTTTAGAAAATATTAGCAAAGTTTTACAAATTCCCGTGTATAACCTGAGAAATTGTTGTAACATGTCATAACATATATAGTATGTATATCTCAATGAAACTGAAAACAAAAATCTTGGACAATATTTGGGGACAAGTCAGGATGAGTTTTTCTCTGGAAGTCTCTTTGACCTCTAGTGTAAATAGATTTCTTGCTGGGTCTTCCTAATCCTCTTGACACAACTAAATCCTAAACATGTCTGAATCCTAAAGTCCACATAAGGTGAGTTCCCAGGTGGGGACTCCTGGTGCAGCTATTAGAAATGTATTTGTATCAGTTAGAATACTACAGTTATTTTCTGGACTCTTTTTTTTTTTTTTTTTTAAGGCATCATCTAGACTTTTTTTTTTCCCCAGTGTAACAGTATTCATTGTTTTTGCACCACACCCAGTGCTCCATGCAATCAGTGCCCTCCCTAATACCCACCACCTTGTTCCCCCAACCTCCCACCCCCCGCCCCTTCAAAACCCTCAGGTTGTTTTTCAGAGTCCATAGTCTCTCATGGTTCACCTCCCCTTCCAATTTCCCTCAACTCCCTTCTCCTCTCCATCTCCCCATGTCCTCCATGTTATTTGTTATGCTCCACAAATAAGTGAAATCATATGATAATTGACTCTCTCTGCTTGACTTATTTCACTCAGCATAATCTCTTCCAGTCCCGTCCATGTTGCTACAAAAGTTGGGTATTTGTCCTTTCTGATGGAGACATAATACTCCATAGTTTATATGGACCACATCTTCCTTATCCATTCATCTGTTGAAGGGCATCTTGGTTCTTTCCACAGTTTGGGGACCATGGCCATTGCTGCTATAAACATTGGGGTACAGATGGCCCTTCTTTTCACTACATCTGTATCTTTGGGGTAAATACCCAGTAGTGCAATTGCAGGGTCATAGGGAAGCTCTATTTTTAACTTCTTGAGGAATCTCCACACTGTTCTCCAAAGTGGCTGCACCAACTTGCATTCCCACCAACAGTGTAAGAGCGTTCCCCTTTCTCCACATCCTCTCCAACACACGTTGTTTCCTGTCTTGCTAATTTTGGCCATTCTAACTGGTGTAAGGTGGTATCTCAATGTGGTTTTAATTTGAATCTTCCTGATGGCTAGTGATGATGAACATTTTTTCATGTGTCTGGTAGCCATTTGTATGTCTTCATTGGAGAAGTGTCTGTTCATATCTTCTGCCCATTTTTTGATGTGATCATCTGTTTTGTGTGTGTTGAGTTTGAGAAGTTCTTTATAGATCCTGGATATCAACCTTTTGTCTGTACTGTCATTTGCAAATATCTTCTCCCATTCCGTAGGTTGCCTCTTTGTTTTGTTGATTGTTTCCTTTGCTGTGCAGAAGCTTTTGATCTTGATGAAGTCCCAAAAGTTCATTTTCACTTTTGTTTCCTTCGCCTTTGGAGACATATCTTGAAAGAAGTTGCTGTGGCTGATATCGAAGAGGTTACTGCCTATGTTCTCCTCTATGATTCTGATGGATTCCTGTCTCACATTGAGGTCTTTTATCCATTTCAAGTTTATCTTTGTGTATGGTGTAAAAGAATGGTCGAGTTTCATTCTTCTACATATAGCTGTCCAATTTTCCCAGCACCATTTATTGAAGAGACTGTCTTTTTTCCACTGTATATATTTTCCTGTTTTGTCGAAGATTATTTGACCATAGAGTTGAGGGTCCATATCTGGGCTCTCTACTCTGTTCCACTGGTCCATGTGTCTGTTTTTATGCCAGTACCATGCTGTCTTGGTGATCACAGCTTTGTAGTAAAGCTTGAAATCAGGTAATGTGATGGCGCCAGTTTTATTTTTGTTTTTCAACCTTTCCTTAGCAATTTGGGGTCTCTTCTGATTCCATACAAATTTTAGGATTATTTGCTCCAGCTCTTTGAAAAATACCGGTGGAATTTTGGTCGGAATGGCATTAAAAGTATAGATTGCTCTAGGCAGTATAGACATTTTGACAATGTTTATTCTTCTGATCCAAGAGCATGGAATGGTCTTCCATCTTTTTGTGTCTTCTTCAGTTTCTTTCATGAGTGTTCTGTAGTTCCTCAAGTACGGATCCTTTACCTCTTTGGTTAGGTTTATTACCAGGTATCTTATGGTTCTTGGTGCTATAGTAAATGGAATCGATTCTCTAATTTCCCTTTCTGTATTTTCATTGTTAGTGTATAAGAAAGCCACTGATTTCTGTACATTGACTTTGTATCCTGCCACGTTACTGAATTGCTGTATGAGTTCTAGTAGTTTGGGGGTGGAGTTTTTTGGGTTTTCCATATAAAGAATCATGTCATCTGCGAAGAGAGAGAGTTTGACTTTTCATTGCCAATTTGGATACATTTTATTTCTCTTTGTTGTCTGATTGCTGTTGCTAGGACTTCTAATACAAGTCCTAGCAACGAGAGTGGTGAGAGTGGGCATCCTTGTCATGTTCCTGATCTCAATGGGAAGGCTGCAAGTTTTTTCCCATTGAGGATGATATTTGCTGTGGGTCTTTCATAGATAGATTTGATGAAGTTCAGGAATGTTCCCTCTATCCCTATACTTTGAAGTGTTTTAATCAGGAACGGATGCTGGATTTTGTCAAATGCTTTTTCTGCATCAATTGAGAGGACCATGTGGCTCTTCTCTCTTCTCTTATTGATTTGTTCTATCACATTGATTGATTTGCGAATGTTGAACCATCCTTGTAACCCAGGGATGAATCCCACCTGGTCATGATGGATAATCTTTTTAATGTGCTGTTGGATTCTGTTTGCTAAGATCTTGTTGAGAATCTTAGCATCCATATTCATCAGGGATATTGGTCTGAAATTCTCCTTTTTGGTAGGGTCTTTGCCTGGTTTGGGGATCAGGGTAATGCTGGCTTCATAAAAAGAGTCTGGAAGTTTTCCTTCTGCTTCAATTTTTTGAAACAGCTTCAGGAGAATAGGTGTTATTTCTTCTTTGAAAGTTTGGTAGAATTCCCCAGGGAATCTGTCAGGTCCTGGGCTCTTGTTTTTTGGGAGGTTTTTGATCACTGCTTCAATCTCGTTACTAGATATTGGTCTATTCAGGTTTTCAATTTCTTCCTGGTTCAGTTTTGGGAGTTTATAGTTCTCCAGGAATGCATCCATTTCATCTAGGTTGCTTAGCTTATTGGCATATAACTTCTGATGATTGTTTCTACTTCCTTGGTGTTAGTTGTGATCTCTCCCTTTTCATTCCTAATTTTATTAATTTGGGCTTTCTCTCTTTTCTTTTGGATTAGTGTGGCCAATGGTTTATCGATCTTATTGATTCTTTCAAAAAACCAGCTTCTAGTTTCATTGATATGTTCTACTGTATCTCTGGTTTCTACCGCATTGATCTCTGCTCTAATCTTGATTATTTCACTTCTTGTGTGTGGAGTTGGTTTGATTTGTCATTGATTCTCCAGTTCTTTAAGGTGTAGAGACAGCTGGTGTATTCTGGATTTTTCAATTTTTTGAGGGAGGCTTGGATGGCTATGTTTTTCCCCCTTAGGACTGCCTTTGCTGTATCCCATAGGTTTTGGACCGAAGTGTCTTCATTCTCATTGGTTTCCATGAATTGTTTAAGTTCTTCTTTGATCTCCTGGTTGATCCAAGCATTCTTAAGCAAGGTGGTCTTTAGCTTCCAGGTGTTTGAGTTCCTTCTGAACTTTTCCTTGTGATTGAGCTCCAGTTTCAAAGCATTATGATCTGAGAATATGCAGGGAATAATCTCAGTCTTTTGGTGTTTCTTGAATCCTGATTTGTGACCCAGTATGTGGTCTATTCTGGAGAAGGTTCCATGTGCACTTGAGAAGAATGAGTATTCTGTTGTTTTAGGGTGGATTGTTCTGTATATATCTATGAGGTCCATCTGGTCCAATGTGTCATTCAATGCTCTTGTTTCTTTATTGATTTTCTGCTTTGATGATCTGTCTATTACTGAGAGAGGTGTGTTAAGATCTCCTACTATTAATATATTCATATCAATATGACTCTTTATCTTGATTAATAGTTTTCTTATGTAATTGGCTGCTCCCATGTTGGGGGCGTAGATATTTACAATTGTTAGATCATCTTGGTGGATAGTCCCTTTAAGAATGATTTAGTGTCCTTCTGTATCTCTGACTACAGTCTTTAGTTTAAAATCTAATTTATCTGATATGAGAATCGCTACCCCGGCCTTCTTTTGAGGCCCATTGGCATGAAAGATGCTTCTCCATCCCTTCACTTTCAGTCTGGGTGTATCTTTAGGTTCAAAATGGGTCTCTTGTAGACAACATATGGATGGGTCCTGTCGTTTTATCCAATCTGCAACACTGTGTTGTTTTATGGGTGCATTTAGGCCATTCACATTGAGAGTGATTATTGATAGATACGTTTTTATTGACATTGTGTTACCTTTGAAGTCTTTCTTTCTGTAGATTGTCTCTATAGTTCTGTTCAATGATATTTTTAGCATTTTTTCTCTTTTATAGAACCCTCCTTAATATTTCCTGCAGTGTTGGCTTGGTGGTCGCATAGTCTTTTAAGCCTTGCCGGTCTTGGAAACTCTATCTCTCCATCCATTTTGAATGTCAGCCTTGCTGGATAAAGTATTCTTGGCTGCATGTTCTTCTCATGTAGTGCCCTGAATATATCTTGCCAGCCCTTTCTGGCTTGCCAGGTCTCTGTGGACAGGTCTGACGTTATTCTGATGGGCTTTCCTCTATACATAAGGAGCTTCTTTGTCCTAGCTGCTTTCAAGAGGGTCTGCCTACAATTATAATTCTTCATTCTTACTATCATGTGTCTCAAGGACTTTCGAGAATCTATAATCTTGGAGGGAAACCGTTCTGCCTCTAGTACATGAACGCTGGTTCCATTTGTGAGATTGGGAAAATTTTCATGGAAAACTTGTTCCACTATATCTTCTAGACTTCTTTCTTTCTCCTCCCCTTCAGGGATTCCAATAATTCTGACGTTGGAATGTTTCATGGCATCATTTATTTCCCTGATTCTGTTTTTGTGGCTTCTAAGCTGTTTGTTCCAGGCTTCCTCCTGATCCTTTCTCTCTATCGGTTTGTCCTCCAGATCACTAGTTCTATCTTCTGTCTCAGTTACCCTAGCTTTTAGAGAATTTAGATTAGATTGGAACTCATTGAGAGCATTTTGAACATCATCCCTGGTGGCTTTCAGTTCTGCCCTAACATTGCAAACATCATCCCTGGTGGCTTTCAGTTCTGCCCTAATCAATTCCGTTTGGTCATCCATGGCTTTCTCCAACCTAGCTATTGCCTGGATAATTGTTAGCTTGAATTCCCTTTCCGACATATTGTCTATGTCGATAGCCGTTAGGTCTGTTGCAGAAGGCCCATCCTCTGTATTTTTCTTCTCTTGGGTATTCCTCCTCCTAGTCATTTTGGTGAGAGATGGCTGAACAGATATAGCTGGATGTATCAACCGTGGTGCAGTCAAGGTGCACCCTGGAACGCTTCTGAGCAATCAGGATTCCCCACCCAAACGAGAGAAAAAAGAAAAGAAAAAGAAAAAAAAAAAAAGAAAGAGAGAGAGAGAGAGAGACAGGAAAAAAAGGGAAGATAAAAGAGAAGGCTCAGCCCAAATGGGCCCCAACGTAAGATTTATGAAGTATACAAACAAAAACAGACAAACAAAAAGACTGACAAAAGTATATGCCAAGAAAAAAAAAATATATATATATAAACAAAAAAAGAAAGAACCTCGTCAAAAAGAACCCCGAGTATAAGATTTATATACTATCAGGACAAACACAAATACACAGAAACACTGGCGGAAGAAAAAGATGGGAGAGTGGTTATAAATTCTCAGTGTGGGCGAGGAAGGTTATTTTGATTCTTCCTGGATGTATCTTGATATCTTTGTTAAAGGACTCAACTTTCCTAAGATAAAGGGGGATTAAAAATTGGTTTACCTATAGGGGTAGCATTGATTGGGGAAAGGGGATTACCTTGAAATTTAAATCTACATGAATATTAGAAAATAAAAATAAAAAAAGAATAAACTAGACTAAACTAAACTAAAATTTAAAAAAATTAAAAAAAATAGAAAAGCAAAAGAAAAACACAGGTATATGTATCAAAAAGTTCAGGTTAAAAGGTTATTATGGAATTTGATGTATTGGACATCTCACTGTGATGGTAAATAGGTTAAAAAATTATCTATATTAAAAAAAAAATGAACCAGAGTAGTGGGAACAAGTTAAAAACAAAAGTTGTATCTATGAAGTAGTGGTGGTTGTTCTCTTGTCGTCTTTTTTTTTTCTTTTTCTTTTTTTTTTTTTCCTGGTTGGTTTTCTGGGGGAGGGGCCTACCACTTGGGTTTTCAGTCAATGATGTTCCCTGAATTAAGTCCTCCCACCCCGCTCAAGGGGGTGGGCTCTGAGGAAACCGGTTTTTCAGGCTTTTTTTCTCTGGAGGTTTTTATGTTTGTTCATTTGTTTTCTCACGCCTTGACAGCTTTTGATGGTTTTTGGAGCTTTAAAGGAAAGCAAACTGCACCCCAACCTCCCTCTCTGAGAGAAGGCTCAGTCTGTTCCCCTGTGGGTGCTGCAGAGCACATAAGCTCCCCTTCGGCTGCCGGCAGAGCAGGTTCCAAGTTGTGGTCCCTGGGGACGCAGGGTCTCCTGCTAGTACCTAAAACCACAGCAGCGGCAGCTGTCTGGTCAACTCCAGACCTCCAGAGAGGTTCCAAGCAGTGATTGCACACTGAGATTTTCCCGCTAGCTCGGGCTGGGAGTGCCTGGTCTTTCTGGGTCCGAGAGAAACGGGCTTCGCACACCTCTCCCAGGGGAGGGTGTGGGGCACGTGCGTCTCAGGCTCTGATAGCAGGGCGCGGCATTCTGCCGTCTGGCGGGGCTCCCAGCCTCTCACGGGAGCCAGACCCCATGTGTTCTCGGGCATGCTGGCAGCTCAGGGACCAAGGCCGGGTTTCTCCACTGCACTCTTTCTAGTTCAGTGCCAGGGGTGGCTGTCCTGGGTCCGGGGGCTTAAGCCCCTGTCCCTACTGCCCCGATTCCCACAATTTCTCCCCCCACAATCCTTTGCTTTTTTTGAGTGCTTTCAACCAGACTCCAAGTTAATGCTGGTCCCCAGATGCAGGGCACTCTCGTACTGGGGTATTACTTTCTAATGGGTCGCCTCTGGTGGCTCCCTCCCCCTTTCGTATATCTTCCGATTTCAGTCCGATGTTCCCACTCTGCTTTACCTGCCCACTGGCGTCTTCTGCCCCTGTAGAGATCCAGACGTGTATAATTCTGATCTCAGGCTGATTTCATGGGTGATCGGAGTTCTTTGGTAGGTAATCAGCTCATTTTAGGGTACAGGTTGAAACAGCGCCTCCTCCTACTTCCCCCATCTTGTCTCCCTTCTGGACTCTTTTTGAGAGCAGAACTATGCCTTATATTCTCAATGCTAAGTACAGTCTGTGGCACATAGGTAGATATTTAAAATAGGATTTACCTATTTTTTAATCCTTGTAACTACGTTATTAAGGAGACAAAAATCCTCCTTTATTTTATTTTATTATTTTTTAACGTTTTTTAAAAAGATTTTATTTATTTATTTGACACACAGAGAGAGAGCACACAAGCAGGGAGAGTGGAAGAGGGAGAAGCAGGCTCCCTGCTCAGCAGGGACTTGATGTGGGACTTGATTCCAGGACCCTGAGATCATGACCTGAGCTGAAGGCTTAACCAACTGAGCCACCCAGGCACACTCCCTGCCAAAATCCTCCTTTAATTTAATGAATAAGAAACTGAAGGGCTGACATGTGAAAAAAGTTGTTCAAGATCTTACCAGCTCTAGTAAGCAGCTGAACTAAAATCTGCAAATAGGTCTGCCTCAATCCAGATCACGTGCTTTATCAAGGGCACCAGACACTGTCCACACAGCCATAAGGGATGTTGAAGGACCCTTACTTACTTAAATCTACTCCAAGAATGCATTTCTCTCTCTCTGAGTCCAGCATAAGCCAGGAAGCTTTGAACTCAGCGAACACTAGTTTTAAGGGATCAATTAAGGAAACACTAGTTTTAAGGGATCCAAACTTAAAACAACTCTGAATTTAAAAACATATAGTAAATATTGATAAATAAGTGACTATAATTCTGGATAAGAACTATATGACATAAAGGACTGACAGGGAAATTGAAAGAAAGCAAAAATAATTGAAATTAAATAATTGAAAGTAAATACAAACTCATTGGACATGGTACTTACATTGAAACCTGGCTTTGCCAACTTTAAGACTAATGATGGTCTTACATGTTGCTGTGTGGATCATCATTCTGTTTTAAGACTAATGAGACCCGGAAGATGGAGACGTTGAGCAACTAATGGTTTCTATTATGTTTTGCGGATCATTTCATTCTGCTTGATGGAACTATAAAGTTGTTATTGAAAAATATGCAGCCTTTTGGTTTAAAGATGTTTTATTTCAACACATATTCAGGCAAGTCAGTTTCTAATTATGGTAAATCTAGAGAACTAGCTTGGAAATTTCTGTAACTTATTTTCATCATGGAATGAAAGGAAGAAATAAAGCATAGAATATTAGATCATTAAAAGCAATTTTCTTTTCTTTTTCTTTCCTTTTTTCTTCCATAAGAAAACTGAGACAAAATGTGGCTGAATTAGTTGATTACATAGTTCTCTAATACAGAGCCTGGCTAGTTCCATGTCTCTTGGTTTTTGACTTAGTGTACTTACTAGGTAATTGATATATGTGTTTTTTTAGCTAAAGGATAAAATGCAAGGTTAACTTTTGAGTAAAAGATAAAATTTCTTCATACAATGAAAGATTTAAAATAAAATGGTTAAGGTAAATTTCAAATGTCCCTACATACTGAAAAGAAAGTGCCTTTCTTTCTTACTACTTGACTCAACAGACATTCATTAACGCTGTTTCCCTTCCAGTTTGACCTGGACCCAATAATCAGTTTTTCCAACTATTCTCACCATCATCCTCAATTCCCTTGAGATATTTACTGTCCATTCACCCCTTTTCTAGGCCCCCTGTTATGGATCAACGATCTGTCTTTTTGGGTCCTTCCTCTGGGTTTCTGAGAAGTGCTCAAAAATATTGCATAACCATGCTGATGGTGTCATTACCGGTGCAAAGGTTCCAAATTCAGCTGGGCCTCTGATGATGCTTAGTAGCTCGATTCTTACTCTGTATCAGGGTCCCTTTTCCATTCATATGGATTTCGAGAACTGTTACTCTTTTTCTCACTCTCTAACCTCATCCTTGTCTCCTGCCTGGGCATATGGTGCTTTCACCTTTACTCAGAACATCAAGAGCATCAGGTGAGCATTTCTTCAGTATTCTTCCTATTCACTTCTGAAATTAAATATATCTTCTTCATCTTTCCTTCCTTTCTTAAAGGAATCATAGGAGTCGTCAAGAGAAAGGGCTCTGGGGTGAGATAACATCTCAGCTCTTCAATCTAGTAAATGTGTGACTTTAGATAGATTCCTTACTCTGTGTCTAAGTCTCCTTCTTTGTGTGATGGGTGTAATAACAGTGTTTACCATATAGGCTTGATATAAAGAGTAATGAGGTTTATACATACATACAGATACATAGAGTGCATGCTTCTTGGCACAAGGTAAGTGTACAAGTTAGCAGAACTAATTTTATTATTGTCATTTTTGTTGTTATTGCCTAGGAAAGAAATTGTTTAACTCTATCCTCAGTTAACTCTATCTATCTCCTTTAGGATTTTGAGCTATATTTGATATCCTTTCTCTTTTCAACCCATCTCCCCCCAGTGCCATTTTCTTTTCAGTTTAAAAGTAGGGGAACCTGGGTGGCCCAGTCAGGTAAGCACCTGACTCTTGGTTTCAGCTCAGGTCATGATCTCATGGGTTGTGGGGTTGAGTCCTGCATTGGGCTCCATGGTAAGTGGGGAGTCTGCTTAAAGCTTCTCTCCGTCTGCCCCTCTCCTGACTCATGTGTTCTTTCTCTAAAATAAATAAATAAATCTTGAAAAAAAAAAAGCATGCTCAAACATTTCATTTCCAAAAATATCAGTAATGAGCCTCTCTATCTTTTTAGTTAATATCTAACTGTAAACCTTACCCTGACTTTACCCTACCTTATTCTTGTCTGTCCATTAGCATATAATTCTGGTAACTCTAAGTATTTTCTGAGCTGCTGCTGGAACTCAAGCCCAGAATTCATGGTTGAGTGGGATGGAAAACCCTGCTAATTTTGAGATGTTATGACTATATGACTAAAAAATGTAAAACTTACTCTTTTTCATAATTAAAAATGAATTCAGGGATGGCAGCAAGGGGGTGGAGCAGGAAGCCATGGACACTCCTTTACCCTTTAAACATATTTCACCAGATTTCATGGAAACCTTCCTTTTGTGAGAAATCTAGAAACTAACTGAAAGATTCTTACTCTTCAGGCAAACATAAAACCAGATTCATTGAAGCAAGTAGGGAGATTAAGGACATCTTCTTGCCAGAATCCCTATCCCTGGCATACTGTTATACACAAATTAATATGTGTGATAGACCACATTAACAGAATAAAAGATAAGGATCACATGATCATCTCATACATGCAGAAAATCATTTGACAAAATTCAAAACCATTTTATGATAAAACTCAACGAATTAGGAACAGAAGTTTACCTCAATATAATAAGTTTATATATTAAAACTTATAGCTAACATCATGCTCAACAGTGAAACAATGAAAGTGTTTCCTCTATGATCAGGAAAAAGGCAAGATTGCCCATTCTTGCCACTTCTACTCAACATAGTCCTAGCCAGAGCACTTAGGCAAGAAAAAAAAAAAAAGCATTTGAGTTAGAAAGGAAAAAATAAAGTGATTTCTGTTCACTGATGATGTATTTACTTATTTCTTAATTTTTTTTTAATTTTAATTTTTGGCTGGAATTTATTATTATGTTAAATTAACCAGTATAAATACATCATTAATTTTTGATGCAGTGTTCAATGATTCATTAGCTGTGTATAACACTCAGGGCTCATCAACACATGTACCCTCCTTAATACCCATCACCTTGTTATCCCATACCCCCATCCCCTTCCCTTTTGTAATCCTCAGTTTATTTCCCAGAGTCCAGAGTCTCTCATGGTTTTTTTCTCTCTCTCTCTGATTTCTTCCCATTCAGTATTCCCTCCCTTCCCCTGTGGTCCTCCACACTATTCCTTATGTTCCACATATGAGTGAAACCATAGGATAATTCTCTTTCTCAGCTTAATTTATTTCGCTTAGCATAATCCCCTCTAGTTCCATCCATGTTGATGCAAATTGTGGATATTCTGGTGGCTGAGTAATATTCCATTGTATATATGAACCTCATCTTCTTTATCCATTCATGGTGTTGAAGGACAACTCAGCTCCTTCCATGGTTTGGCTATTATGGACATTACTGTTGTGAACATTGGGGTGCATGTGCCCCTTCTTTTCACTACTTCTGTATCTTTGGGGTAAATACCTAGTAGTGCAATTGCTGGGTCATAGGATAGCTTTATTTCTAATGTCTTGAGGAACCTCAATACTGTTTTCCAGGGTGGCTGCACCAGCTTGCAGTCCCACCAACAGTGTAAGAGTGTTCTCCTTTCTCCACATTTTCACCAACACTTGTTTTCCTGTGTTGTTGTTTTTTGCCGTTCTAACTGGTATAAGGTGGTATCTCATTGTGATTTTGATTTGTATTTCCCTGATGGCTAGACATGATATTTAATGTAAAAAACCCTAAAGAATTCACACACACACACACACACACACCCTTGTTAGAACTAATAAATGAATTCAGTAATGTTTCAAGATACAAAAATCAACATATAAAAATCAGTTATATTGCTATACAACAGCAATATACTATCTGCAAAGATAATTAGGAAAATAATCCTATTTACAGTAGCATCAAAAAGAACCAAATATTTAGGAATAAATTTAATCAAGGAGGTGAAAGTCTTATACTCTGAGAACTAGAAAACATTGCTGAAAGGCATTAGCAAAGACATAAGCGGAGAAAGACATCCCATGTTCTTTTTAGTGGGGAATAGTACTTAAAAGCCAAGATCAGAACATTAGGTGCACACATTGCCATTGCAGTATTGTTGATCCTAGGCACTCTCAGTGCACAGAGCTAGATGATATATATGTGTATACATATGTATATACACACAGACACCCACACAACTACATCCTCATATATGCATATACACACATATATGCATATAATATGTATATATTGTATATTTTATGTAATAATGTATATAATATATAAATATATATTTATATCCATATTTTGATATATATCTATATAAGGAAAATCCTGAATTGACACAGATATCTCCAATTTCAATCCAGTCCATATGGTTTATTCTAGTTTTCCCTTTCATATTTGTATCTCCTTTCTCTGACAGTGAGATACCTGGCTCCCTTTAATCTTAATATTTTTGTTAGTTGATAGATATTCATGAAAATAATCTCCCACTTCAGCTGTCACTATTTTCCCTTCATGGATGCTCTCTTGGCCCACTCAGACTCTGACACTACCTATCAGGCCCCCCTTCTACCTTTCTATGGGCACTAATAATCCACGCCAGGCTACTCTTTCCCGTAATTCCCTTCACATGGACACTCTGCATACTGCTCATGCTTTGACTTTCCATACTGGGTCATCTTTTATCCCATGTTTCCTCATCCCATCTCCCCTTCACATGGTTGTCCTCCTTAATCTGTTCAGATAATGATGTTCCAAAATACTCTGACTCTCTAGGAAGATGCCGTCCTCACCCTCACTAGGCTTTAACACCTTGCTCAAGGTTACCATGGCTACCTCTTATTTTCAGCATAAATGAAAGGTCAGGAAAGGAGGGGAAAGAAAAGGGAAATGGGAAATTGTACCCACTGGAATTTACTCCTAATCCCAGTTTCTGCCTCCAGTGCTGACCAGTCTTAGTCCATCTTGCCTGCTTGTTGCATCATGTGCCTTGCCAGTTGAGCACGATTTCTTACTAATTCTGCTTGTGATCCTCTTGGCCTCATATCTGCTCACTAAACGTGTCACTGGCTTAATCTCTTCCAGTGCCATGTTCCTATCTCCCTCCAGCTGCAGATAGCAATTCAGGATCAGGTTAGCTTCTGACTCAACCCACTTCTATAGAAATCACAACTGTTCTCAGGATTAAAAGATCGGATGCATGATATCAAAGAGTCATCCTTGAAGAGTAGTTGTTGAAACTACAACTGTGGAGGAGGTTGAAAATAAGGATAAAGAAGAGGAAACTAGATAATACCTTGGAAAGTGTGTTTATGTGTTTGTATTTAGGGAACAGAAAGAGAAAGAAAAAAGAAGAGGTATCTTGGACTAATCTACAGCCTGGAAAAAATTGAAGTAATTGGTTTAGGTGACTAATTTTTTGAGATGAATTTGACTCAGTGCTATGTCCTTAAATAATTTAAATTGGAAGTGTAGTGGTATTATTATAGACCTGGTGTAAACTAAGAAATATGACATTATAGAATAATTTGTTACAGTAAAAATGACTCAGTAGGTTGAGTCAAACTAAGTGATTCATCTATACAGCTTGTCAGATCATCTGACAACCATTTTGCCTGACTTTAGAGTTCAGGGTCAGGTACAGAAAGTCTTGCCTCTTCTGTTTTAGTTAACTTTTGGGTGGATAGTTTGTTATGACAATATCAAGTCTTATGAACTCATTATAAAAAGCCTTGTGGAAGAGATGCTTTGGACAACAGTGCTGTCTCTTAGATTGTGTGGCTGGTTATTTGCTGAAAACACCTTTTTTGCTTAGGTGACCTTGTTTAGATTGGCAAATTCTCTGGAAGTGCGGGTAGCGTGTATATTCATTTTATTCACCACTGTATCCCTATTACCTAATACACTGCCTGGCATATTGTAGATTTTCAAAAAGTACTTGTGAAATTATTGAATGAAAGGAGATGGTTCTACACTTTTTAAAGAAGTCATCATTTGATGGTATACAACAGTTTTTGAGACAGCTGTGGGAAGGCAGTCATGGCTTAAAAAATTTCCAAGACAACATAGAATCTAAGAAACAAAACATATGAATAAATAATTAAACAAACAAAAAGCAGAATCAGACCTATGTGCAAATACATAGAACAAACTGATGGTTGCCAGAGAGAAAGGGGATGGAGAGGGGGGCAAAATAGATGAAGGGAAGTGGGAGATACAAGCTTTCATATGGAAGAAATAAGTCATGGGCATGAAAGGTACAGCATTAGGAATTTAGTCAATAGTATCATAATAGTGTTGTATGGTGACAGATGGTAGCTACATTTGTGGTGAGCATAGCATAACATATAGAGATGTTAAATCACTATGTTATACATCTGAAACTGATGTAACATTGTGTTATCAGTTATATTCAAATAAAAAATTAAAAAAAAATTTTCTAAGGCAATCCTCAAGGAACATCAATATGGAATAGATTAAAGATTTTATCTATAACAATGCAACAGGTGCTTTCCCTTTACAGAAGTAGATATAATTTTTTATTGTGTTTATAATTTAAACCTTTCCTATTCAAACTTTGACTCCCTACAGTGGGTCACCTTTCAGTGCAAATGCTTTCCTCATCTCATCTCCTCTCCACATTGTTGCCCTCAAATAGTAAATCACTAAGAAACAGGTAGCTGGAAAACATAACATTTTGAAGTCTTTTTTAGAAACAAGTAGATGGATGCCATCTAGCAAGACAATTATGCTGACTGGTTCTTCTTTTGCTACCCCAGCACACACCCAGTAAAATTTCAAGTAACTGCGGTCATAAAACCACCCCATTTATAAGAAAATTATTGCAGTGATTAAGTAGTTTAGTAATAATATATTTTCCAGATGGCTTAATGAGAGTTACTGTAAGATGATTATTTCCATCATAATTTTGTTTTTATCCCCATTGTTACATTTATCAGATAATGACATTTTCAATAGTTTGGTGTTTAACTTTTTAAGAAAATGGCCCTTAAACAAGTATTTCCCATATCGGAAGAAGGGGACTAACCTTTATTTAGCTTATGCTCTGTTCCTAGCAGTATGCTATTTAATCGTAAAAGATTTATCTTTCTGCGAAGTGAGGTATAGATAATAATTAGTCGGTATGTTTCATTAAAAGAAGCCAGTTACAAAAAACCCTAATAGTTACAAGCTAGGGTTCAAGAGCAGACAGATCTCATTTAAATTCTAGCTTTTCTCTTTTCTAGCTGGGCTTTTGGGCAGGTTTTCTAATATTTCTTAGCCCAAACTTCTCCATTAATAAGCTGGATTTAATAATATTGCTTATAACATTAAGATGTTTGAAGCATTCAGTGAGATAATACCTGTAGAGCAGTTAGCTTAATATCTGGCACATAATAAGTGCTCAATAAATATTAATATTCTTTATTATAGAAGGCTGTCTGGCTTCTCTCACATATTTTAGTGCTTTAAAGGTTGTTCCATGTTGTAGTACATATCAGTACTTAATTTCTGTTGATGACTGGGTACTATGTCTTCGTGTGAATATACCACATTTTGTTGATCCATTCATCAGCTGATTGACATTTGGGTGTTTCCACCTTTTGGTGATTGCAAATAGTGCAGCTATGAACATTCGTGTACACGTTTTTGCCTGAATACCTCTTTTCAGTTCTTTTGGATATATGCATGGAAGTGGAATTGCTGGATCATATGGTAATTCTATGTTTAATTTTTTGAGACATACAGACTGATTTCTTTTTTTAATTAAAGATTTTATTTATTTATTTATTTGACGGAGAGATAGAGCATGTAGAAGCAGGCAGAGAGGAAGGCAGGGGGAAAGGGAGAAGCAACCTCTCCACTGAGCAGGGAGCCTGATGTGGGGCTCGATCCCAGGACTCTGGGATCGTGACCTGAGCTGAAGGCAGCCACTTAACCAACTGAGCCACCCAGGCGCCCCTACAAACTAATTTCTGCAGTCCCTACACCGTTTTGTATTCCGACAGTGATGTATGGAAGTTCCAAATTTTCTACATCCTCATCAAAACTCATTATTATCTGTTTTTAAAAATGATGGCCAGCCTAGTGGTCTACAGTGTTTGTGGCTATTTTCATGTCTCTACCGGTCTATCAGCTTTTCTGGGGGAGGATCTAAATCTTATTTCCTTTTCTCACACGTTGAACAAGAAATGAATTTTATGTGTTATTATAGCATTCCTAGACTTTAAGGAGTCTGTGGTTTAGTGGGAGATATAGATGCATGAAGATGTTTAAAACCTGCAAAAGGAGCCCTATGGGAGGATATGCAGAGCACAAAACGAGTATAGAGGGAACATGGTTGGAGGGCTTTTCCTGGGGCACTGTGGGAAGGCTTCACAGAGGGACTGACTCCGGACTGGGTCATTGTGAGGAAGGAACTTGGCTAGGTAGAGAACTAGGTCAATGATATTCCCGGCAGATGGAAAATCATAGGCAAAGGCAGGCAAGTGGGAAAGAGCATGTTGCATGTAGTAGTCGAATGGAAGCAAAAGAATATCTCAACACTGAAAATACTATTTATTGTTTATTTGAAGTGTCAAAGGCAAGAAAGAAGTCTTATTTAAACTTCCATGAGTTGTATGTGAATTAATAGAAGAAAAATATCCAAATAATACAAATATGTGAAAAAGATATTAAAGAATAATGGTAGTATAGAGCAATGACTACATTTCAGCACTAACGGGCTCTGTAACCTTGGGCAGGTTGATGACTTAGTGAAATAAAAGGGCCAGAATAGATGGATTTTAAGATTCTTTCTAGCTTGGGGCACCTGGGTGGCTCAGAGGGTTAAAGCCTCTGCCTTCGGCTCAGGTCATGATCTCAGGGTCCTGGGATCGAGCCCTGCATCGGGCTCTCTGCTCCGCGGGGAGCCTGCTTCCTCCTCTCTCTCTGCCTGCCTCTCTGTCTACTTGCGATCTCTGTCTGTCAAATAAATAAAAAAATAAAAAAAAATCTTAAAAAAAAAAAAAAGATTCTTTCTAGCTCAACTGTCTATGAAGCAAAACAAACAAGCAACTGACTCCGCAGTTTCTCTTTTTGACTGAGAAGTCTGGTAAAGTTAATCAAATCATTTAGACTTGTTCATGTGTGTGGAAACAAACACAGACATTTTGCTCATCATTTCCATATGGCCTATTGGTAGCCATCATGAGGCATTTTGCCTGGAAACTTCCCCTCAAAATATTGCAGAGAATAGAGAATTGAAACAGCATGTCACGATGAAATATTTGTTAGAGTGGTTTTCATTTGTATGTGAAAAATCAGATTTATCATGTCTTCCATTGTGCACTCCACCTTCATCCTTCCTTTAAGATGTCACTGTACCCTCACACAAGTGAACACTTTGTCACATATATTTTACCCTGCTTGGGTCTGCTTTCTGATATATTTTTTTTTTCCAGTAGTACAAGAAACAGGTTGACCAAGAGATTCTTTTGAAATTTGGCAGATCTTCACATAGGCCAAATTTCCTAATATCTTAGCTCTTAGCTTCTTCTTTTTCTTTAGCCCTCCTGCAGGCTTTCTGGTATTTTGATTTCATGCTTGTAAACTGGACACAAATTTTCCACTGAGAACATTGGGCAAAGGCTGATGGCCTCACTGCTGCCTATTGTAAAATGTTATATCTCCAACAGTCATGGTGATAGCTTGAAGAATGCTTTCAGAGGAGTACCGTCTATCATGCAGATCTATGTCATTTTTCTTCCACTGAAGCACCTCAAATATAATTTAAGGAAATCACAGAGTTGTTTCTGTTGGGAATAAACAACAGCTTTTCACAGTTACCGCTGCAGATCTCATTAGTAGAAGAACATGTCTTTACTGCTGCAAAGAACAGGAAGGCTGAGTTTTATGTTTTCCAAATATCTGTAGCTCCTGTAAATTGGCTACTATTGGATCTAGGATCATTTAATTCCATCCCGTTTTTAGTTTTCTTTGGTAATTAGTGATAACTGTTTAAAATTTTCAGGTGGGTAAAGATGAACTACTTTCCCTCAGTCTTGCTAACATTGCAATGAAATATGTCTTAAACCAAACTGGGCCACAAAAATAGACATTTGGTAAACAAACATTTATTAGCCAACAGGCACAAAATACTTCATAGATCCTGTGCTGTAGAAATCTCAGGTTTCTGATTGTTGTGGAGCTCTGCCACCACCTTGGAAGAATGGATCTCCCATGGAAGACACGAGAACATTTTAGAAGCAAGATGCTGCTTCTCTTATGGTTGATATTAGGCAATCAAAAATCCTCTAATAACTGGGCCCAGGACCATCGCGGGATGATCCCAGGATCAAGCCACAGGTACCGTCCTGAAGACTAAAGCTAAAGATCTCACTGGATTCTTATACTCTGCTCATTTGAGAGTGATAGAAGTTTTCAAAATATTTTAACCAATCCACAAAGCTTGAATCCTTTAAATTTCTCAAATGAGGATGTATTTCTAACATGCACTTTGCTAGCAGACAAACCACCGGTATCACCTATAACATTCTATTTTTAACATGAAGTACGCTAATTCATAAAACATCTGTTGATGATCCCAAAGCTGGAAATGGGAACACTTGTAATAGCTACTTCTGGAGTGTGCCTTAAGGGGGTAAACCTGGCTGGCCTCCTCTGGAGTACAAATTCTTGGTTAGAGCCTCTAACTGTACCTGGTTTGTAACTGAACTAATGATGTGATATCCACACTGTCTACGCTGAAATGTTTTAAAGAAGATTACAAACAACCAGTCAATAATACCTTGTGTCTTAGTTTCCTATTGTTATTGTAACAAATTACTCAGAATTTAGCGGCTTAAACAATACAAATTGATACTCTTATAGTTCTGGAGGTTAGAAATCTGAAATTATCTTGTGGAGCTAAAATCAAGGTGTTGGCAAGGCTGCATTCTTTCTGGAGGCTCTAGGGGACAATCTGCTTGCTTATCTTTTCCAGCTTCTAGAGGCTGCCCACATTTTTGGTTCATGACACCATTGCTCCATCTTCAAAGCCAGCGATGGTGGAGTCTTTCTCATGGTACATTCCTGTTTTCTGCTTTCATCCTATTTCCTTCTCTGACTCTTCTCCACGCCCCCCCCATCTTCCTTATAAGAACCCTTGTGATTTTGGGGCCCACCTTGATAATCTAGAATAATCTTTCCATCTCAAGTCCTTTAATCACATCTGCTGAAGTCCCATTCACAAATTCTGTGGATTAGGATGTGGACATCTTTGGGGAATCATTATTCTGCTTGTTACCTCCTGCTAATATTCGAAGTAATTCCTTTTAAGATAATTTTAATTCAACTTCAATTATGGAGTTCTATGGGGAAAATAGAAATGACGTGGGCTTTGGACCTGGCAGATCATTGTTAAATCTTGGCTTCTTACTCAACAAGCTGTAGGCCAAAGGAAAGGAAAATGGGACTATATATAATATAATGTACCTCACCAGGAAGATTAAATAAAATAATGGGTGAAAACCTGGCCCAGTGCCTGTCATATAGGAGACACTAAATAAATGCCAGCTAAAGGTAGCTATCATGATCATTAGCAGAATTATAGAGCTGGAAAGAACCTCAGAGATCATTTCTACTTCTTTCAGCAGTAGAACTACCTTTTTTGGTCTCAAACAAAATCTTTTTTTTTTTTTTTTTTTAGTCGAAGTATAGTTGACACACAGTGTTTAAACAGAATCTTACATAGAATTTTATGAAAAGCCTCAATCTATAACGAACAACAAATGGAACAGATAGGTCCCTTGGGTGGAATAAGTTCCTTTCACTTTGTCCTCATCATGTCTCTCCTTCTTTTCCTTCTGCTTTCCCTTCTTCTTTTTGACAGGTAGATCTTTTGCTGTTGCCAGATCTAGTCTAAGGATAGTAGCTTGAAAGCCATGAATTTAGTCCGATCTCCCATTTTGCACTGAAAGATAAAGAGGCAGAGAGAGGTTAAGTGACTTCCAAGGTTGCACAGCTATTCAGTGGAAGAAGAGGTATCAGAATGGAAGTTAAAATAAGGATTCTTAGTTCAATGTTTTTTCTCTATATCGTGTTGGAGGTAGTTACAGTTGAGTGACCAGAAAGCTGTTCAGAAATGAAGAATTTTAGGAAATTTAGTTAAGGCAAAATATCTTAAGTGATGGCAAAGATAAAAGCAGCCTTTCTTCTACCACAAAATCTGGTTTTGTATATTGCAAAAGCAGTCCTCAGAAGTAACAGAATTTGGCACTTCATCAGCACCACATAAAAGGAATGTTGTTTGTGAGATGTACTAGATTAGAACCAGCTTCTCTTCAGTGAGACAGTGTTAGAATTTTGCTTGACACTGGGGTTCTCCACAAAGATTTAGAGTTTTGAATTTAGGTTCCAGAGAGCTGGAGCTATGATGAAAATCTCAGAACACTGGTAGGACCAGGCAAGTGCTACAAAGCAGAGTGTGGCTGTCTTCTGCTGCCCAACCAGGCTAAGGGAGACCAGATGTCTTCATTTTCAACTTCCCTTTCAGCTCTAGGTCAGAATTCTCTCTCTGCCAAGTGCTCTGGGGTGTTATAAATGAGACAGGATAAATTGCCTGCCAAATTTTGCTATGAAACCAACTTTAGTCTAGCCCATCCCTGAAACACAAAATTTCATTCCTTTTGGACTTAAAAATTCAACAGTCCAGTGAAACAGTGTAGCCCTTGTCCAAAATTAGTGCAGAACTAATAGGTTACTAGTTTTAAAATCAATGTCATTTTACTCTGGAATAAACAATATTTCATTTTTTCATGAATGAACATAAAAGTAAACATTGAATTATATTTTTTCATGGTTACACTTAATGTGATATCTTGGTTATGCTTTAGGTATTCAAACAAAAATGTGTCTATTTTCTTGACAATAAATTCAGTCCATGGTAAAGACTCATTCACAATAAAATTTGTTAGTGCAATTTATTTAAAGACACAAATATTATTGATGACTGTTAGAACTTTCAGCAGAAAACTAATTATGAGTTAGTTTTCTTGTGAAGGAATTTGTTCATTGCATAAAAAACAAAAACAAAACGACATCATATATCCAAAATCTATCCATTTGATCATTTGAGTCTATTTTTCATTCTGACTGATTATACTGTCTGTGTCACTTACTACTGATGAATTGGCTGGAGAGACACTTGAGACTTTTCTTTTTAACATTTATCAATTTATCGATATTGATTTCTCTTAAGAGGTAGTCTGGCATGGTAATATGATAGCATGAGCATAAGAGTTACATAGGCTTGAGTGAGAGTTCTAGCTTTAGCACTTACTAGCTTTAGCAACCCAACAACTTAAGGAAAGTTCTCTTATCTGCAAGATAATAATATGTGCCTTGCCTGGTTTTTGAGAGTATTACCTGGAATACTGTTGTAAAAATGTCTTGTGAGAATTTATAGAACACTGGTTTTTGCCTCTCTGTTATATGTCAGATATCTGTTTTGATAAGATTTTGGGAAGCTACTGCAGTGTATTATTTCCATCTCGGAATAGTAGCAGAATATTCCCCCTATTCCTCATGTCTGTGATCTGGTTTATGTTTCCTGTAGAACTAGCTGTCACCTCTTCTTTGGAAGGTCTGAGTTAGTCTTCTGTGTACAACATTTTGCTCTTACTCAATTATTCCAATGCTACAGTTTCTTCACTTATTTGAAGTTTAAGCCATGAAAATTTCTACTCATTTGCACCTTGACTTTTGACTTTCATCTGTCTCCTTGGGATTTTTTTTTTCTTTTGATTTTTCATTCTTGAGTGATTTCCTCCATCCTGATTAAGTGTACTTCAAGCAAGATGTATATAGAACAAGAGGGAGAAAGCCATTCTTGTCAAACTATCAAATGGGTTGTTTGGGTCATTTATAATAGTTCATCTAAGAAAATAATTGGTAAGAAAGTCATAAAAATAGTTATGTGTATGGTATGTCTAAAGGCATAGTTAATGTACAAAATGTATTTGATATTATAATCTAGGGTGATAAATAGGAGAAAATGATACTTAGTGGGATGGAAGTTAAAATAAGGAATCTAATGGTTTTGCATCCAATTCTAATATTGGGGGTTGCTTTTCCCACACCACCAAACGATTCTTGGATACCAGCCTGGTGTCTGACAATTCAACTCAATTCTGACATTCGTTATCTACCTGAAGATAGTGTCATATCCACAGATTAAGGGCTCAGTCCCTCAAGACTGTCCCCTAACTCCTAACTTTAGAAACCAGTCACAAGTCTGGGTTGTCACTTGTGCTTCTAACTGAATAGATATAAAATGGAATTTCCAATGATGACTTGCCCAACAATTGGGATAAATTAATTTCCTAGAGTGGCTTATAGAACTCAGAGGAGCATTTAATTTACAAGATTACAGGTTTATTATTAAAGCATATAGTTCAAGAACAGCCAATGGAAGAGATACATAGGGCAAGGTATGGGAAAAGGGTGAAGAGCTTCCATGTCTTATCTGAGCACACCACTCTCCCCAAATCTCCATGTGTTCACCAACATGGAAGGTCTCTGAAACTTCTCCTTTTGGATTTTTATGGAGGCTTCGTTATGTAGGCATGGTTGATGAAATCATCGGTCATTAGTGATTGAACTCAATATCCAGCCCCTCTGCCTTCCCTAAAGTTACCTTGTTAACGTGATAAAAGACACTTTTATTATGTCTTGGAATAATAAAGATATTATCATTCTGAGACTTTTAGATGTTCTGTACCAGAAACATGGACAGAGACCAAATATATTTATATGTATATTATAAATCATAAAGTCACACTATGTTAGATAAGAGAGATTTGCTAAAGAGAAAGAAGAGATATTCTATATATAAAGTACATAGGTGGAAATCTACTGTAGAGTTGACATATACTGTTGAAAGTATAATTAGGATTAAAAATGAGAAGATTATAGAAGAACTAACCATTTTGAGATTATATTAAGTAACTACCTGAGCAAACAAATATGCCTCTAATTCAAAATTTAAGATTGATACTAGGTTGGATGTCATAGGAATGCAAAACCTGTCAAGACACGTGTTGGAAGTCTTCTTTAGCTAAACTAAGAACATGAAGAATGTTAGACTTGTATTGCCAATGGTTTGAAAGTTTTGTTTCCTCAGAGGTATGAGAATTGACCTGGTTAATGAAGTGGTTATAACCAAAATTGTATGACAATGTTACCCTGTCATTTGGTTGTCTTTTGGCGTCCAGATCTCTAGGTTCATAAAATAAATGTTAGCTACGAGAGAATGGAATGTTCGAAGACACATTAAATAAGATAATGCATGTAAACACGTAGTATAAGGTTTTGGATAGACATTAAATTTCTTCTTAGAATTTCAATGTATAGCGGTATACATGAAATGTTTCTAGATCTTTGACCTTTTTTTTTTTTTTTTTGAGATTTTTATTTACTTGAGAGAGAGTGAAAGTAAGAGAGATCACAGAGGGAGGGAGAGAGAGAAGCAGACTTGCTTCTGAGCAGGGAGCCAATGTGGGGCTCAAACCCAGGACCCAGAGATCATGACCTGAGCTGAAGGTAGACACTTAACTTTTAAGAAAGTCAAAGTATTGGGGGCGCCTGGCTGGCTCAGTCGGATAAGTGTCTGATTCTTGGTTTTAGCTCAGGTCATCTTCTTGTGGTAATGGGATAGACCCCATGGTGCACTGCACTCAGCATGGAATCTGCGGTTTGGATTCTCTCTCTCTCTTCCTCTCCTTCCCCTTCTGCCCCTTCCCCTGCTCACAATCTCCCTCCCTTTCAAAATAAATAAAATCATTTAAAATCTTTAAAAAAGAAGCAAAGCTAAATGCTTCCCTATTTGTTAAATATAAAATATTTTGCTTAAATTTAATTTAGTTGATTACTAATAAAGATGAACATCTTTGTATAGGTTTATTGGCTTCTTTTTTCTTTCCTTCAATTTATTTTTCATGAATTTTATATGGTTTTCTATTGTCATATGTATATTTTCTGGTTGAGATGTAAAAACTTTATATACAAACCTATGAAATACTTATGAACATATTAATTTGCAAACAGTTTGTCATTTTCTTGAAAAATTTTTTATATGGCATTTTATTATATACAGAGGTTTTGATTTTTAAGTATGAAATTTGATTTCTGCCTTTGTTGCCATGCTTAGGAGTGCCTGCCCCCACTCATTTTTTGGTGAATATTCATCTACTGAAGTATAATGTTTGAAGGTGTTATAGAAAGCAGAATTTCTCTTTTTGTTTTTAATATTTTTGTCAAGGAAAGCAAACTTTGGATTAGAAATGTAAAGTGTAAATTAGAAAGAGAAAACAGATTTTCAGGAAGAGTAAGGAAGTTGGTTAAGTAACTTCTGCTTCTTTTGCCTTGATCAATCAGGCTCTAGCATTCTGGGACAACCAGCAAAAGAAACTAGAAAACCCCCATAATGCTGGCTTTCTTTGAGTAGTTTTGGAAGAATTAGAGCCAAAAGAATGGCAATGAACAAACATTGTTTTGATTTTCAAAAAGAGGCAGAGGAAGATTTTGCAGATGTGAGGCTAGTGAGCTTAGTTCAGGAAAATTTTTAGAATGTGTTATTAGAAGGATGCTTCTTGTGATCACTAGAAACCAGTGTGGGTTCACTAAAAAAGAACCAGCTCATTTCTGGGTTACATTAATGCTTTCTTTTATTAAAAATTGGAATAGAGAAATTGTGTGTTCCTCTGTACATTCTTATAGATATGATGGATAAATTTGAGTTGGATGTTCAATTAGATAGATGTGTAACTGTTTGATGGGCTAAACCCAAAGTAAAGATTGATATATTAATTTGAGCCTAAGGGAAATAGTGATAAAATTCTTCCACTGGCTTTAAACTGTTCACATTTTATCAATGACCTTAGAATAGGTATTTGATACATATTGAATTAGCATTAGATAAGTAGTAAGAATATATTGTGTGAAAGAATGAGTATGAAAATACAGGCAAGATATACTAAGATAAAATTTGATAAAAATCTAAATTAATTTTTTTCACTAAATGTGCAGCTGTTAGATTGAGGAAATATGACTAAGAAGCTCATCTATGAATTATTTAGAAGACGTCAGTAACTTCAGTGTAAATCAATATATAGTCACTGAGAAAACCAACTCTGTTCATTGTTGCATTAGGAACATGATCATGTCTAAACTGAGGGAAGTGGTAGTCGTTCCTTATTTAACACTGGACAAATTGCACATGATGTATTGTGGTGTCAACTATTAAACACAAATAAAGAGAGACTGATGCACAGTAAGAGATTCATGACCAGCATGGGGGAACTGGAAACCATGCATCAGGATGATGGCTGAAGGGACATGAGAAGAAAAGTGGAACTTCCCTCAAACATTTGAAGATCTATCATGTGGTGAATGTAGAATTAAGTCCAATGGTGGTAGGGTTCCGCTCCACATAATGAAGGATTCTACAAAGTTCTTTTAAATCAGAGAAACAAGTTTGTTTGTTTATTTATTTATTTATTTATTTACTTACTTACTTGAGAGAGAGGAGGAGGAGCTGAAGGAGAAGGAGAAAGAGCCTCAAGCAGACTCCATGCTGAGTGTGGAGCCCGAAATGGGGCTTGATCTCAGGACCCAGAAATCACAACCCAAGCTGAAACCAGGACTCAGAAGCTTAATCAGCTGCACCACCCAGCTGCCCTGAGAAGCAAGTTTTAAAGAATGGGCCAAACAATGACTCAGGCGGAGATGCTACAGAAGAATGAATAGTTTGCCCAGTAGGCCCTTTAAAATCTGAGATTCCAACTGAATGAACTTTTCATTTTTTCCAACACACAAAAGCATTGAAAAGCATTCCTTAAGCCTTCTGCCTTCATCTAATAAGACAGGCTGCATTTACAGCACATATGACTGGTGACCTAGGGCAAGGGACTCTAAGTAAACTATCTAGAGCAGGTCCCTGGAACCAGCCCATGCTGTCCAGATCTCTGGGTCTCAAGATAGCCTTTTGTGGCTAACTACATAACCACATTCATTTGAAAACATTATTGAGACAGGCTAATAGTTTAAGTTTTGCAAGTATGGTTAAGTATAACAAATATGGCCAGTTTGGAAAAATAGCTTGAATTAACAAGCCTATATTCTGAAGTGCTTGGATTAACTTTAGCCTGAAAAATCTTAATTCTGGTTATGGTTTTAGTCACTACAGCTTTAGTATTTATGTTCTTCAATCATATCAATGGCCTTAATTCCCTGAACAAAAACCACATTTACTTTGGTGCCTTTACTTTCAAAAACTGAATTCATAATAACTGAGGAAGATCATTGTTTGTTAAATTACCCCCCAGAGAGCATTGCATTGGGAAAGGCTGGATGGGATGTGAATCATTTCTCATGGTTGTTCCCTTTGCACAGGGTACCACTATTTATTGGGGTGGAGGTCGGGACACAAAATGACATCACTGTGAATGGGAGAAATAAACAAAAGCTATGAGTATGTTTCTTTCCTGTTTTGTGCAGGGAGGAATGGATAGGAGTCATTACAATTTGAGGGTTAAAGATCTTTGTGAGGACTGAATGAAGAAATGTATATAACACAAGACTTAACAAAAGCCTGATAAACAATAAGCATTCAGTAAAAGATAGCTATTCTTATGCTTGTCTTTGTCCCTAACCAGATGGTGTCATGTCATAGCCCCTTAGATTTACTTAACTGACTGTGGGGGCCCTTATTCAGAGCACACAGAATGGCTGGAATAGGGCCCAAACCTGATCAATTTTCTAAGAAGTGGGAGATAATTCTCTTATCAGAGTTCTCTAATCTTGATCTCTCCCGCCAGTATAATCCTTGCAGACCCTGCCCTTTAAGAGTTCATAGACTTGTTTGGAGTTATGTTGCCACAAGCCAAGGACTGCTTCTGACTAGTAGAAGCTAAAAGAGGCAAGGATCGTCCCATAGGGTGTTTAGAGGGAGCATGGCCCTGCTGACACTTGGATTTCAGATTTCTAGCCTCCAGAATTGTGATATAATAAATTTCTGTTGTGTCAGCCTTCCCAGCTTATGACATTTGTTACAGCAGCCCTAAGAAAATAGAATAGGTAGGGAATACAAAAGATCAAGAGGAGGAAGGGAGAGAAATAGAATTTCATCACTAATGAAAATATGATTAGTAGGGTTATTTATTTTTCATTTATTATTATAAATAAGCATATATATTATTTATAATAATAAATTATTTATATTTATGATTATATTTGTAATAATTAATAATATAATCATAAATAAATAATTTATTTATTATTATGTTTTAAGTCATTTATTTATTATTTTTTCAGCCAAAAAAGTACTGTTATTTATTTATTTATTTATTTATTTATTATTATTATTTTTATTTTTTATTTTTTTATTTTTATTTTTTAATTTTTATTTATTTTTATTTTTTTTAAATTAAATTTTTTATTTATTTTCAGCGTAACAGTATTCATTGTTTTTTCACCTCACCCAGTGCTCCATGCAATCTGTGCCCTCCCCAATACCCACCACCTGGTTCCCCCACCCTCCCACCCCCTGCCCCTTCAAAGCCCTCAGGTTGTTTTTCAGAGTCCATAGTCTCTCATGGTTCACCTCCCCTTCCAATTTCCCTCAACTCCCTTCTCCTCTCCATCTCCCCTTGTCTTCTATATTATTTGTTATGCTCCACAAATAAGTGAAACCATATGATACTTGACTCTCTCTGCTTGACTTATTTCACTCAGCATAATCTCTTCCAGTCCTGTCCATGTTGCTACAAAAGTTGGGTATTCGTCCTTTCTGATGGAGGCATAATACTCCACAGTGTATATGGACCACATCTTCCTTATCCATTCATCCGTCGAAGGGCATCTTGGTTCTTTCCACAGTTTGGGGACCGTGGCCATTGCTGCTGTAAACATTGGGGTACAGATGGCCCTTCTTTTCACTACATCTGTATCTTTGGGGTAAATACCCAGTAGTGCAATTGCAGGATCATAGGGAAGCTCTATTTTTAATTTCCTGAGGAATCTCCACACTGTTCTCCAAAGTGGCTGCACCAGTTTGCATTCCCACCAACAGTGTAAGAGGGTTCCCCTTTCTCCACATCCTCTCCAACACACGTTGTTTCCTGTCTTGCTAATTTTGGCCATTCTAACTGGTGTAAGGTGGTATCTCAATGTGGTTTTGATTTGAATCTCCCTGATGGCTAGTGATGATGAATATTTTTTCATGTGTCTGGTAGCCATTTGTATGTCTTCATTGGAGAAGTGTCTGTTCATATCTTCTGCCCATTTTTTAATATGATCATCTGTTTTGTGTGTATTGAGTTTGAGGAGTTCTTTATAGATCCTGGATATCAACCTTTTGTCTGTTCTGTCATTTGCAAATATCTTCTCCCATTCCGTGGGTTGCCTCTTTGTTTTGTTGACTGTTTCTTTTGCTGTGCAGAAGCTTTTGATCTTGATGAAGTCCCAAAAGTTCATCTTTGCCTTTGTTTCCTTCGCCTTTGGAGACATATCTTGAAAGAAGTTGCTGTGGCTGATATCAAAGAGGTTACTGCCTATGTTCTCCTCTATGATTCTGATGGATTCCTGTCTCACGTTGAGGTCTTTTATCCATTTCGAGTTTATCTTTGTGTACGGTGTAAGAGAATGGTCAAGTTTCATTCTTCTACATATAGCTGTCCAGTTTTCCCAGCACCATTTATTGAAGAGACTGTCTTTTTTCCACTGGATATTTTTTCCTGTTTTGTCGAAGATTATTTGACCATAGAGTTGAGGGTCCATATCTGGGCTCTCTACTCTGTTCCACTGGTCCATGTGTCTGTTTTTATGCCAGTACCATGCTGTCTTGGTGATCACAGCTTTGTAGTAAAGCTTGAAATCAGGTAACGTGATGCCACCAGTTTTATTTTTGTTTTTCAACCTTTCCTTAGCAATTCGGGGTCTCTTCTGATTCCATACAAATTTTAGGATTATTTGCTCCAGCTCTTTGAAAAATACTGGTGGAATTTTGATCGGAATGGCATTAAAAGTATAGATTGCTCTGGGCAGTATTTATTTATTTATTTATTTTTTATTATTATTTTTATTTTTTCATTTTTTATTTTTTTTAAAGATTTTATTTATTTATTTGACAGACAGAGATCACAAGTAGGCAGAGAGGCAGGCAGAGAGAGAGGAGAAGCAGGCTCCCTGTTGAGCAGAGAGCCGGATGCGGGACTCGATTCCAGGACCCTGGGATCATGACCTGAGCCGAAAGCAGAGGCTTTAACCCACTGAGCCACCCAGGTTCCCCTTATTTATTATTTTTTAAGCCAAAAAAGTACTGCTTATGGATGATGGAAGCTTTAATATTTAGATAGAATAATAAAACTAATATGACTCATAGGATTTGAATTTTGGATTCTTCTGCATTAGAACAATGTCCCAGTGAGACTAATAACAAGGATTCATGTGCTTCAGAGTGGGACTTTATGATTCCAAGATATAGGTACCCACAAAATTTATTTAATTGCTGCTAACATGAGGATGATGACAAAGCCAAATTCAAATAACTTGCACAAAATTTGTTGGTAGTTAATTAGAATCCTCCTTCACATGGCAGTGGAAAGGAGAAAATTCAGATGATGTGTGTTGATTGGGTCCCAAGTAGGTGACATTTTCAAAGGAGATAAATTTTGATAAATGCTCAAAAGCACCTCACTCATATGCAGATCAGAACTAGACCAGAGCTCAGTGTTGACACTCAGTAGTCTGTTTTCCCAAAAAGTGTTTTGATGATGGCTTATTGGTATGTGGAAATGTGTCGATGCCTATGAATGAAGGGGAGGCATGCTCATCAGAATGCTCACCTGTTGTGGTTGATTGGAAAAGAGGCATTGGAATTGCAAGGCAGGAATTGGAGAGTGAGCCTATCAGCTACAGAGCACTGCCATATTTTATTTCCATACTCCACACCCCACATTTCTTGCTGCTCATGGTTGGGTAATGGAGCTAAGCCATGGTGATGGTATACTTGGGTTGAAATCCAATCATTGATGTTTTGCTCTATCTTGCAAATTCTACTTAATGGCCTAGAATCAGACCTGGATACAACCTGAGAATATATCTAGTTGAATGTCTTTAATTTGGCAAATTAGGAAACTGGGTCCAATGAGAGGATTTGGCCAAGTTTATGTTCTCACAGTGTCATGTTTAGAAGCTGGGTCTTTTAGCTTTCAGTGGAAGCTATATCTGTAATATAGTGCTCCTTTCTTTTCATTCATGATTACAAAGTCCTTATATTTTATTAGTTAGCCATATTATCATGTTGAATGGAGACAAATGTGAAATTGTGTCATTATATTCTTTTCTACTTTGAAAGTTTTATTATATGTAATATTATTGATTAATTGTTAACTATGATTGAAGAAATTGAAGAAACTGAAGGTGTGAGAACTAGTTTTAGTTGTACTACTACCTATTTGTGTGATCTTAGATATGTTACTTATCTTCTCTTGATTCACATTATTCCTGCCATATTTGAACATGGTTATGAAGATTTCTCTTTTTAATTTCACATTATCACAAATAAAGTTACGTATGAAATCATGAAGTATGGTAGTGTTTGATGCCTATAAGTGATCAGAATATACTGATGAATCTGAAAGTTGCAATCAAATTTATTATTTGTTTTGCTTTCTTTTTGTAAATGGCAAATTGCATAGTACCTATTGAGCTGATAGGCAGTTTCCTTCATGATAATAAAAAAACAATAAAATTTATTGAGGTGGCACTATATAAACACTTAATGTGTGATACCTCAGTTAACACAATCTGATGTATAGATAAGGTAAAGATCTATGTTCTAAGAATGACCTAACTGAGACTTAGAGAAGTTTAGTTACTTGCCCAACATCTTAGAGTTTGTAAATGATGGATCCAGAATTTGAACCTGTGCTCTACTCTGAGAGTTCTTAATGGTAACCATTCTACTGTTGCCTTCTTGTGGATCAAAAAAATTGTATGAGTTGTACACTAAAAATTTTTTTTAAAAGTTGGCATCAGGGGGCGCCTGGGTGGCTCAGTGGGTTAAGCCTCTGCCTTTGGCTCAGGTCATGGTCTCAGGGTCCTGGGATCAAGCCCCGCATGGGGCTCTCTGCTCAGCGGACAGCCTGCTTCCCCCCACCCCCTGCCTTCTTGTGATCTCTCTCTCTGTCAAATGAATAAATAAAATCTTTGAAAAAAAAAGTTAGCATCAGAATGGCTTTTAAATTAAATTAAATTAAATTGTTTACAGATAAGAAGTGACCCTTAGGAATAAGTCATTTGAGTACTTTTTTTTTTTGAAGATTTTATTTATTTATTTATTTGATAATAAGTTGGCAGAGAGGCAGGCACAGAGAGAGGGGGAAGGAGGTTCCCCTCTGATTAGAGAACCTGATGTGGGGCTCAATCCCAGGACCCTGAGATCATGATCTGAGAAGGCGGAGGCTTTAACCAACTGAGCCACCCAGGCATCCCAGTCATTTGAATTCTTCATTCACTTTCTAATAAAGCTGTTTTCAATTATTCTTCTCCTAAGTACATGCACACACAGATAAACATCCAACCAAAACAAACTTTAGAACATTTTTATAGGCTCATTATCTTATATTCCTCTATTATAAGAAAAAACAACAGCTACACTAAAATATGTTTATATGTGCAAAGACATAATGAAAAAGGGTTGTGGTGCCTTTTCACTCATCTTAATGATTGCTATTGCCAATATAATTTAATGATTAAAAACTGGTATTTATGAAAATCAAGAGAAAAGTTTTGTTTGAAAAATAGCTTTTTTGGGGGTATCTGCAAATAGACATGGTCTCTGTGTGTGTGTGCTAAAGCTTTAGAAGGCTTGGGCAAACTGTTTTTGGAGTATCCCACAATATTTCTGAAGTGACCCTTTGAAGAGTGAAACCTGCCAGTCTCACTTGATAGTTTCGAACTGAAATCTGACTAGAGAAAAACACTTAATTTCTTGCATTTTTAGTTTCTGGTTTACTATTGTGAATAATTCTGTGGTTGTTTCATCAAAAAGTTGCCTGATTTATCAGAGAAACTTTCCTCTTTTATGTAGCTTCCCTTGCACACTTTTTTTGATGCTAGAATTTTATCCATTTGTTTTCTATTCTTTTCC
This sequence comes from Martes martes, assembly GCF_963455335.1. Classification (NCBI taxonomy): domain Eukaryota; kingdom Metazoa; phylum Chordata; class Mammalia; order Carnivora; family Mustelidae; genus Martes; species Martes martes. The sequence continues at coordinate 126,756,603 of NC_137891.1, read as the reverse complement.
TTCAATCTGTGCTTTCATTGTTTAGATTTCATGTAAGGAATAGTAGTTCTCTTATTTCTGCTATGTAGTTAGAATTATTTGGATGTATTTTTCATATTCATAGCGATAGTATAGGAGTTCAGGAGAATTGATAATCCTGGAAATGATTGAATAGATACTTAAGTGCAAGCATACTCTGTGGCTCAATTATTTATCATTTAGACGCCTTTAAAAGATTATTCAATTCTGACTGTATTACTTCTCATTTCTTTTTTTCCTCAATTTCCCTAAAGATAAACTTTATGCCATATTTATGCTTTTTTCTACTGGATGTGAAGAACTTAATTTGACAAAATTAAAAATGGTGGAAATAAAGTTATTTATTCATTTGTGACTCAGTACTCATGTAACTTTTTAAAATTTCATAATTAACACATACATCTGATAATATAGAAACCTATTAGAGGTTTTTTTTTTCTTTTTTTTTAAAATTTTTTTTGAGGTGGGGAGGAACAGAGGGAGAGGGAGTAAGAAAATCTTTTTTTTTTTTTTTTTAATTTACTTATTTATTTGACAGACAAAGATCACAAGTAAGCAGAGAGGCAGAGAGAGGGAAGCAGGCTCCCTGCTTAGCAGAGAGCCCAATGTGGGGCTTGAACCCAGGACCCTGAGATCATGACCTGAGCCGAAGGCAGAGGCTTAACCCACTGAGCCACCCAGGCACCCCATCAGAGGTTTTAAAATGATATCCTAAAAATAACGATAAATATTACATTTTCAGAGTCATATATCAAGATCGCTCTATATATTAAATCTTGATCCAAACTTAGGTAAGCCTTAAATGAGAGTATGTGTGATAGACAGAAATTGGCTGATTATAGTGAGCTTGAATTTAATATCAATTCAGAAATTATATAGAAGAAACAGGTAATAAACAAAAAAATGGTATTAGGTATTAGCAGTGAGTTGGGAGCATGAAACCAGAGGATTTGATGGAGGATATCTGGTGTTGCATGGGAATAATTCTGATTGGGAGAAAGTTGGATTGTCAGATAAAATATAATACTTCCAGTTAAAGCTGAATTTCAAATAAACAATGAATTTTTAAAAAGCATAAGTATTTCTTTTTTAAAAGATTTTTAAAAATTAACATATAATATATTATTTGCCCCGGGGGTACAGGTCTGTGAATTGTCAGGCTTACACACTGCACAGCACTCAGCATAGCACATACCCTCCCCGATGTCCATAGCTAAAAGTTTAAGTATTTCTTGATACTAAATATTATTTGTTTATCTGAAATTCAACTTTACCTAGAGACCTGTATTTTTGCTAAATCTGGCAGCTCTACAAGGGAGACCTGAGGGTGATGTTTGAGCTGAAAATTGGATGATGAGATGGAGCCAAATGTCAAAAGTTGAGTGAGGAAAGCAGAGAGAGAGAGAGAGAGAGAGAGAGAGAGAGCAGAGAGAACTGGTGGGCAAACCTGGAAAGAGCTTGATGTGTTCAAGAAAAACAAAATTAATTGTGGTTGTGAATGTGGCATGAGATAAGTCGGACAAGTAGGTGAAAGTTAGATCAAGTAGGGCCTTCTAAGCCAGGGAAGATTGGGATTTTGTTCTCTATGCTGTGTAATTAGCCATTTAAGGGTGTGAGTGGGTCATGTATGTGTAAGGAGGATTGGGGGTGATATATGTGGCATGCTACTGATTTATAGTATAAAAATGTACTCTAGAGGATGGATTATAGGGCACTAAGTATGGAAGCAGAAAAGGTAGTTAGGAAGTTATCACTGGGATCCAGACAGGAAAGGATGGTGGCTGGGGCTTGAGTGCTGACAGTGGAGATGGAAAGAAATGAACTAACTCTGTTCATTTGTTGTTCATATGTGTTGTGAGTAGAGCCAACAGAACTTGCCAATGGAGGTGTTGTTGTGGGTAAAGAAAAGAAAGAACCCCATCATTACTTTTAGCATGAAAGTCCTTGGTCCAGTGCCTGGCATTGGTAAGCATTCAATAAATGCCAGTTTTATTAGAATTTTCATATATGGGTAGTTAAAGTTATTTATGATAAAATCCAAAACAGGGATACCATGGATTATGAAGATGTTTTGGCAATTTTAGTTTAACAGAAAAACTAAAATTCCTAGTGTAATCTAATTCTGTAGTCTCAAATCTCTAAAGTTTTAAGGCAAATTTATAAGGTAATATATTTTAAAGATATAATAGCCGATTATTCACCCTATCTGAGCAATGATTCTCAATCATGAAGCTATAATATCAGAGTCTGGCAAAATGTGTGTATAGCTTGAAAAGTACATTCAGTACATAAAAGGACATAAGTTTATATCTGAAATAAAAAAGAAACCTGTTGCTTCAATAGCACAAATTATAAAAAAATAAAATTTAACAGAATCTTGTTTGGTGTGGATATACAGAAATCATAGTGATTCTCAATTGCGGCACTCTCTTGGGAGACAGTATCACACAACTTATGGATAGAGACAAAAATGGTTAGTCATCTCTGCTCTGGAGGGGGCTCAAGGCATTCCTTCCCTGCCCCCAAGGAGACAAAGACAAAATGCAGTCATGAAGGTCATGTAAGTGTACAGTGGTGTGCAATGTAGTCAAAGATCTCTCTTTTTCATGATTCATTTTCTTGCCTTTCTTATCACGCATGCTCTTGGTGTCTAGGAAGACTAGTTTCCTCCTGCTTCCTAAGTGAAGTCTTGGGGAGAAGTGTACTCTCTTTTTTTCTTTCTTTTCTTAATATTAGAGTAGAAAGATCTTGATAGCCAAAAATTACCAGATGGGGCTAAGAGTAAAAAGGTAATGGGCCAGACTGCTTAATGTCTATGTTTGTCTAGACCTTATTCTAAATGACCCAGAGGGATCCTTGAAACTCACAAGACACAGCTTAACTCAACAAAGAAAAGGAACTGATTTGGAGTTGAATCCTTGTTAATGATCGAGCACACATTTACCTAGAAAGTTCTTGAGCAGTTTGTATACTGTAGCATTTAGAATCAGTCCTGGTTTTGAGTCCCAGCTCAGCAACATTCTTTTTTTATTTTATTTTATTTTATTTATTTGACAGAGAGAAATCACAACTAGGTAGAGAGGCAGGCAGAGAGAGAGGAGGAAGCAGGCTCCCTGCTCCAGGCTCCCTGCGGAGCAGAGAGCCCGATGCGGGGCTCGATCCCAGGACCCTGAGATCATGACCTGAGCTGAAGGCAGAGGCTTCAACCCACTGAGCCACCCAGGCGCCCCTTAGCAACATTCTAACTGGGGCATTGAACAAGTTACCTAAGCTCTCTGAGCCTTAGTTTGTTCATTAAAAAAATGAGGATAAAAACGAGCATCTTTAGGATTGTTGAGAGAATTCATTGACAAAATGAGTGTGATAGCTCTTAGCACAGCTGTGCCTACTCGAGTCATAATGGGCACTCAGTAAATTGTTGCTATTATTATTATAACTTAACTAAGTTCCTAGTTCTTTTTTGGAGTCAGGAGAAAATGAGGCTTTCAGAAACTAATTGGAAGAAAAGACTTTATAAGTCAGTTTAGAAGTAATGTATCTTATAGAGAACACACACACACACACACACACACACATAAAAGGAGACCTTCTAATGGTGTATCTTAGGGAGCTTTTCTTTTAGAGTAATTCTTCTGAGTTATATTCCATTGTTGATTGAAGGAATAGTAGGGAAAGAACTTTAGGGTAGAATCAGGAATTTCAACAACATATCTGGGTTTGATGTAAACCATCTCATCATCTTTTTTTTTTTTTAAGATTTTATTTGTCAGAGAGAGAGAAGGGGAGAGAAGAGAGATCACAAGCAGAGGGAGAAGCAGGCAGAGAGGAAAGCAGACTCCCCATTGAGCAGGGAGCCCAATATGGGGCTCGATTCCAGGACTCTGGAATCATGGCCTGAGCCAAAGGCAGATGCTTAACTGACTGAAGCACCCAGGAGTCCCAACTATCTCATCATGTTAAGAATGAGCATAAACTATATGCTGGATAACTGAACATAATTAAAAAAAAAGGAAAATAATAAACTAGGCATTTTCAGGAAAAAACAAGAAGAATGACCATAAGGTGATCTCAGAGAACACTTGTTACTTAAAAGAGGAAATGTAAAAAGTTGTATATTTAAATATAAAAATATACGGAGACACCAGACTCAAAAAGACATTGATACTACATTTAGTTATTTATTTATTATTTATTTATTTATTTTAAAGATTTTATTTATTTAACAGAGAGAGACACAGCAAGAGAGGGAGTACAAGCAGGGCAAGTGGGAGAGGGGGAAGCAGACTTCCCGCTGAGCAGGGAGCCCAATGTAGGGCTGCATCTCGGGACCCTGGGATCATGACCTGAGCCGAAGGCAGATGCTTAACAAATGAGCCACCCAGGCACCCGATACTACCTTTATTTTAAGGTCCTGGAATGTTAGAAGACATCACTGTAATACTTAGCACACTTTTCAATGGAGTGGCTCTTTGAATGTTGGCAGAAACTACTAGATGCCTACCAAAAGCTGTTCTACTTTTAGGAGCAAGACATAGAGTTGCAGAGCTACCCTGTGACTTCAGCTTTTCTTCCAGGCTGTAGTTGGGTATGGTCATATAACCACGTCTCCAGGGAATATGAGCAGAAGTGAGTTGTGATACTCTCAAGCCTGGCCTATACAAACTTTCACATGTGGTCTTCCATGGGCTTTTTCATGGGATCCATGAGATAGCAATATCCAGAAAGACTTCTGTTGAAGACAGCAGTGCTTTTGGCAGCCCAGGGGAATGAGTGGATAGAAAAGAACTACCACCTTTCAACCTATCAGTCCTGGACTTGAACGAGAAAACAAACAAGAAACAGTGAAAAAAATTCCAATGTGTCTGAATTATGGTATTCTGCACTTGTTTGCAGTTTGGCCTTCTATAGACTTCTGGTCAAAGTGGTGTTTTATGTTAATTCTTTGAAATTCACTGATCTGTGAATAACAAAGAGAGAAAAAATACATTTAAAATATTAGAAAAGTCATATCTTGAAACAAAGCAGACAGAAATGAAAATAGAATGAAATGAAAATTTAGACATGTTCTAAAAAGAAGGGGAATCAACTTTTAGAAATATAATTTTCTTCCATTGAAAAATATTCTAAAATTTTAATGTTCTCACCCTTTGGGTCAATGAACATTATTACCTATGAAAAGTGAAGAAGTCTCAACAAAGGCCAAGAATTCATTAAATGCAGATCCCTTGTCTAAATTTTCCACATGTTTAGTTCATTCTCTGGCTCTAGTAGAAATGAAGTGGCCCCAATTTTTAAAAATTAAATATTACCCAGAATAAATATTGTACTTTGATCATAGTCATAAAACTGAATATCCGAGTACAACCCAAAGACATTCAGTCAGGGATAGATTCATAGATTTATGTTTAGAAAGAGTCACTTGGAAAGTTCTGGAAAAAAACCTGGTTTCCACTTTCTCCTCTAGGATTTGGCTGTTAATCTGGGGTTTAAATATGCGTATTTATTTTACTAAGTAATTGATTTACAGACTCGTACTGAGCACTTACCGTATGACAGGTACTGTTACGAACTGGGCATACAAAGACCATGAGGCCTGGCTCTTTCTATCCAGGCATGGGCAGACCACCATGGGAGACAGATAGGTACACATTGCAGAGCACATTGGGAAAGGTCATAAAGAAGCTTGCAAAGCAAAGAGGCAAGTGATGTGGGCAAAGAGGCAAAAGTTAAACAAGCTGTTGGATAAATTTACCAGATTAGTTTGATTCTTATCCTGTTGTGGTTAATTTTCAAATTGATAACTAACAAAGAATACAAAGTGGGCCATGCACAAATGTCCAGGCAGTTGTTTATAGAAATTTCTTTGACTAGCTATTTAGAACTTGAATACCTTCCAATAGAATGCCTATCAGTAAGATTTTTCTGAAGACTACAGTTACAGATGGCAAACAGGCATCCTGGGAACAAATTGACCAGTAGTGTGAGCTCCTCTTCCCTTGTTTAATTTAGTCATTGTTTCTAATGTTTTGAGGCCTCAAAGAACCACATGAGTCAATGAACCACATGTAACCAAGGACAGAAGGTTCTGATTGAAGGCTATTTTTGGGGGGGGGAGGTCTTTCACAATATTAAAACAAAAGATCGAAGGACAGAACCTTAAAGATGAGAGAGAGAGAATTTCTTCATTTAGATACTAAATGAAGTCTCGAGATAATAAAATGTACTTCCTCTTTCAACTTTTATCTACTCATAGACATGCTTTGTTACTATGAAATGTACTTACCCTGCTGAAGGGCTTTTCCGGTTATTTATTGCTGTGTAATAAACCATACCAAGTGCTAGTGGTTTAAAACAACACTCTTCATTTTGCTTACAATCTGCAATTTGGGCAGGGCTTGGTAAGGATGATTTTTTTTTTTTTCTTCCCACATGATGTCAATGGGAATAGTTTTGACTGTGGCTAGTGGATCCACTTCCAAGACCACTCATTTCATGGCTCACAAGCTGGTGTTGACTGTTGGCTGATAGCTTAAATGGGAAACAAGTCTGGGGGCCTTCTTTCCTTTCCACTTGGGTCTCCTCCTTGGGATGCTTTGGTTTTCTCAAAACATGGTATCTAGATTCCAAGAGCAAGAATTCCAAGAGACAGGAAGTAGAACTGCCGGTCTATTAAAGTTCTAGCCCAGACACGATTGCAGCTTTATTTCCATAATCTATTGGTCAGAGTTGATACAGAGCCTACCCACATTCAAGGGGACATAGACCCTCACCTCTCTATTGGAGGGCTGTGTAAGTATTTATGGACATCTTTATTCTTCCATTAATGCCAAAGCTGAGTCCTATTTCCTTCTTTGTTAAACATTATGAGACTCTTGGGACCAAATGCAATGAAAAGGAAGAGTCATATTACTGAATAAATGAGCAAAGAGAATGAATCCAGATACAGTAGGCTTTTGCATCCATAAATGGTTTTTGCTGCAGTTTGATTAACATTACTCTCCCCAAATGCTTTGCTTTTACTCTTACAGAGACATAGGGTCAAAGATAAGGGGTAAGAGAGATTCCTCTCTGCTCAAACTCAGTGACCTCACCATTCTAGGAATTTTTACCCTTGTCTTTTTTCTATGATTTTTTATCTTTGGCTAACTCCAGATTCTCATTTTGTTCTCTCCTATTTATTGCTTTGTGCTCATTTCTCAAACTCTGATGATTAGCTTTTCCCCTGTGTTTATTTAGTCCTTAGAACCAACTCTATCTTTCCCACCTTTCTTTTATCTTTCTTCATATCTACTGCTATAATTTAAATAAATAGCAAATGTGGTGGTTGTCTACTTAATGGTTGTTAACGGTGGTTGTCAACAATGGTTGTCTACTTAATCTGATTCTCAAAGAACATATTGAGAAGACAAATGATTGATTTAAAATGCTTTATCATAGGGAAAAACCAAAACCAAATGGGAATATCTTAGCATCTTGAGCTAAAAATCATTTCCTGTTAGAGTCATTTATTTTATGAGGCAGCCTAATACTACTGTATACACAGACACATTAAATGTACTTTCAGCTGTTTATTGGCATCTTGGAGATCCCTGCTAGTTTTATGTTTATTAGGACCTTAAGGACTCTTGGTCAGTTGCATCACAGCTCTTGCCCTCAGGGGGATCTTAAATTAATTTAAACATGAAATTAGATTGCTCTTAAATTAATCTAAATATTAAAAACCCTTTAAAACTTTGAATAATTACCTTAAAGCTTTTGATTGATGATATATGCATTTTGGGATTCTTGCTTTGGACTTAATTTACCAAAAATGATTTCACAGTTCATTTCCAAAGATAAAAAGAGGAAAAGCAACCAACTCAGCCAACTTTGTTTGTGAAACAAGGAAATAGAGTCTTCTCTTAAAAAAAAGAAAGAAAAAAGTGATTTTCTTTCTCTCTCCATTTTTCTTATTTTTTTTCCTTAAGTAACAAATAATACAAAGGCAAGAAAGATAACAAGGTAATAAGGTTATTTCACATCATTATTTGCTGAAGGTCAAGTTCTAGAAGTACATGTTCCTATCTTCTTGCTACTTATGTTCAAAATGGATTAGAACTCGTAATAGGGCTAAGATCCCTATTAGTTAAAAACATGCTCATATTATTTTTTTTTCTGGACAGTTTATACTCTGGCAGCACATGAGGCTATACTTGATTAGCTGAGCAGGGGAAAAAAATATTCCTTTTTCGGTCAAAGATTGGAGATGGGCCTGGGTCCTAATTAGGCTTAGTACTGACTGCTTGTGATGTAACTTAATGAAATAGGCAAAACTAAATATTCTCTTTGGCTAAATAAGATTATTATGTTAAATTATAGGAGAAAAAGTCATGTGTTAAACCATATATCTTTTAAAATATAATGACTGGGGTAAGATTTTTTGCTGTGATTGGTGAGGGGATCATTCATTCATTCATTCATCAGCACACATTTATTACACATCATTTGAGGTAGTTTTGAGGCCTCTAATGGGGACCAGTACCCACCTTCTTGACCAGGTTTTTAAAAATGAATTCAACAAATGGTCAAATACTTATTGGCTGCCTGTTATGGGCTAGGACTCTTCTAGAAATTGAGATATAATTATTGAAGAAAACAAATACAAATTTCTGGTCATGTGGTTGGTTACATTCTATTAAGAATAGATAGAATGAACACAAAGAATGCTCTTTATTAATAATAAAATTGGAAGAAGTGGCTCAGTGTGAGACTTGAATTCTGGGATTAGTCAGACTTTCCTATATACCCATTCCCAGGCAGGGCTAGACTTTGATAGGTCTCCCTACCTAGGGGCAGGCCTGTGCTGCCAACAACTAGCTCCCTAGAGGAAGAAATGGGGAAAACGCCCAGTTTTCCCTAAGTTCTTCTATCTGATAAGCCATTCCATCTCCCTTGGGTGAAGTGAGTCAAGGAAAAAGTGAGGTAAATTTTAAGGGGTATTAAACGTGTAGGGCAACTAGGTCTCCTTTTAAATCTACTTGCTTTTGGGGTGCCTACGTGGTTCAGTCGGTTGAGCATCCAACTCTTGGTTTTGGCTCAGATCCTGATCTTACAGTCATGAGATTGAGCCCTGTGTAAGGCTTTGCACTTGGCTCAGAGTGTGCTTGAGATTCTCTCTCACTCTCCATCTGCCCCTCTGACTTGTGTTTTCTCTCTCTCTAAAATAAATAAATAAAATCTTTAGAACAAAATATCTAATTGTTGCTTCTTCATTGCACATGATAGGTGGGAGATCAAGGCTAGGGAAAGAGCAAGAGGCAGTAAACTTCCACTCCAGAGAATCACACTGATAATAGCAATATTCAACAAAACATCTCATTTTTCAGGTGAGATAAACTCTACAGTGTTTACCAAGCAGCTATGATCCATAAGACATTGTGCTGGGCAGCAACAGGGGAAGAGATATATCACAATGACACGTACCAGCCCTCGAGGACCCTTCATCTTGTGGGAAGCCAGACATCCATCAATAGCAAAACTATAGTAGAATTTGGAAAAAGTGCTTCTGGGAAGTATTTTGACACGAGGCATCATGAAGTCTTCCTTTAGGAATGCATTTGAGCTAGGCTTTGAAGTTCCGGATCAAATGTTATTTTTTCCACAGAGCCTCTTTTGATTCCCTCAGCAGGAATCAATCTCTCTTTCCTCTAAATTCCTACTGCAATCTACCTATCCTATCATCCCTTATTGTGCTTATTATTCTGTACCTTATCTACTAGTTAACTGTCATGAGTCTTTTATTTCTCCTTTATACCATAAGCACATTAAAACAAGGAAGCATGTCTCGCACACACTAGGTATTTGAGAAATATTTCTCAACCGAATGATCAGTAGACCTACAATGGAGACAGTCTGTTGAAATGATTACTACTATCTCTCTCCCATAATATATTTTTCTAATGGTATTGAGGTGGTGACATCTTCATGCCTCCCCCTGTGTTTGATCATGGACACACGAGAAGAGGTTAGAAGAGGTTACCCCAATCAGTTGTTTATCTGCCTAGTCTATGTGTTTTAATGTTATTTACCCCGCTTGTTCTGTTCTGAGTATCTGTCACTTGTGGCCCTTCTTATAGAATAGGGAGAATTTCTACCAGAATAACTGTATAGACCTTGATCCAGAGAGAGGCAAGAGCTGAATGTTTTTGCAGCTGCCTTCTATGAACCATTTGATAGTATGAAACTCCATTATGCTGTTTCAACTCTTGTTATTTTATCTGTAGCTCTTTCTGAGATTTTATGGCCTATGCATGGTTTGAATGGCACAAATATAATGAGAAACAGATTATAAGAGTGCAACTAAAATTTTTAGAGAGAAATTATCTGGAGCTGTTTCTTCTAAATTCTAAAGTCTATCACCATTAAGATAACAGTGAAAGATTTGCTGCAGTATTTACTCAGTGGCCCCAAATAACAGACAAACAATATTTGAATGCCACTCTACAATCCCAGAGGAGAGTAAATTTTCAAGGGCTTGAATGTGTGACTGAAGGCTTGGCGAGGCCAATAACTGGTACCAGCAAAGGCAGAAACGCTGAAAACCCCATTTCCACGCTAGATTTCTTACTGGTCTGGCCGTCTTTGTAAGTGTGGCTCTGGTCTGAGCTGGCAAAACTTCTCTGGGTTTCACTTTACTTCTGAAGTTCAGTGTTTCAGTTGTGTGGTTTGGCTCCTGCTAGACTGCATTGAGGACTTTGGATGAAACTCCTTAGTTTGAGGCTGTGTGAATCGAATCTGATGAAAAGGCATTCGGGACAGCACTTCCCTTCTTTCCTTCAAGTTCCCCAGTCCCATGGTAACTGTCATTCCTGCCCTGCCGGGGGTAGTGTTCTATTCTTGTTTTAAACTCACCGCTATGGTCTTCTTGTTAAAGAGATGTTTAATTGATTTTATAAAGATGCCTTACTTAGGGACTCTATGTCCTGATGGCACAGAACTCAAATCTCACTTTCCAGTGCACAGTGAACATTTTTCGGGAAAGCTCGTAATCCTGGGTGATTCTGTGGGACACTTAGGAAAACTCATTAGAGTGGAAATAATCCACCAGAGAGTAAATTTAGTAGGCCTGTGGTTTGATTAAGTTAAGCTGCTCCAAATAAAGAACACAAAGAAATGCACATCAGTATTCTCAGGCTTCCAAGGAATTCTCAGGTATTTCTTGCATTTATGCCATTATTCAGTGTAAATTATGTGCCTGCAGTTGGCTGTGCTCTAGAGCACTGGGCAGTTCTCAGCCAGGGGTGATTTTGCCCACTGGGGGACATTTGCAATGTCTGGAGATATGTTGGGTTGTCACAACTGGGAGGGATGGGATTAGGAACAAAGGGCTGAAAATGGCATCTAGTGGATAGAGGCCAGGATGTTGTTAAACATCCTACAGTACACAGAACATTCCCCTACCCCTTGCCCTACAAAGGTTTATCTGACCCAAAATGTCAGTACTGCCTTGTGATATAACCCCACTCTAGAAGTAATTAATAAGCAATCCTGATCCTTGTTCTTAATGAATTTATATATTCTAGCTGGGGGGAGAGTAGAAAAGAATCAGTGGGACATTTTAAAGAGTCCTAATTGCAGTGAAGATGGTATTTCTCTGAAGGAGAGAGAGCAAGCCAGCTACTTGGATCCAACAGATACCTGAACCTCAGTGGGGTTGTAAGGAGTGCAGGCTAGTCCTCAATTTTGTAAATTCAGAAAATGAAACTTCAGCAGTTTGTCAAGGGCAATTGGACATCCGCATGAGCTTCTACTTTGCTGCAGTAGTCAATCCTTTAAATTTAAAAATTTTAATGTAGGTATATATTCCTATGTTTCTTTTCAGTTAAATGCCATTTGGAGAAATCTATGAAGGAGGAGAATTTTCCCAATGGGACAGTCACAAAATTGAGAATGTATTTTTCAGTTCTTGGCTCTCAGGCTACATAGAACTTATTGCCTAATATTTAGTATATATTTAGCAATATTTGATACAAAATTTCAGACATTTACAGTGGTCAGACACTGCAAGGGCTCTGTTGGGTTTCACATGCTTATGTTTTGGGGTGCCTGGGTGGTGCACTCAGTTAGGTGTCTGACTCTCCTTTTCGGCTTAGGTGATGATCTCAGGGTTGTATGATCAAGCACTGTGTAGGGCTCTGCGCTCAGTACAGAGTCTGCCTGAGGTTCTCTCTCCCTCTTCTTCCTCCCTACCCGTTTGTGCTCTCTCTTTCAAAGAAATAAATCTTCAGAAAAAAACACAAGAAACCCTAAGTGCTTATGTTTTAATGACAGGTGTACTGTAAGCCTCTGCCTACACACAGCACTGTGGCATTTGTAAGCAGGTGGTAAAGGAGGTGTGCGATCTGAAAAGCTCCATCCTATTAGCTGTACTAGCTTGAAGGTTATCACACCACATCTCTTAGGTTTTCTCATTATTCCCACTACTACACTCCCCACGCCCCTGTTACCCACCAAGTTTTGCCACTCATTACCTTTTATCTACTACTATGGTTCTAGATTCCTTTCTGGTCTTCTGCATATATGTCTGCAACCTAAAATAAACTAACCTCCCAAAGATTAATTTTGAACCCATTAGTCCTCTGTTCAAAACCCTCCAATTGTAGAGTACTGCCTACACAATAAAGTCCTAACTCCAGGCATCCCGCAACCTCCCTATCAGATATGCCCCTAATTTTTCTTTCGTTGTTTTCATTGTTCTTCACACATCGTATACTTTAGCCAGACAGAACCAGTACAGAACCGGTACAGAACCACCTACCGTTTTCCTACATGTGCTGCCCTCTCCTGTCTTGGGTGTTTTCATTTGTCCTGTTCCTGGTGCAAGGTATATCTTCTGTACCCCATTATTGCCTGTACATATCTTATTCTTTTTTCAAAGGTCACTTCAAATGCACTGCCTCACACTTCCTCAGCGTGAAGTTCTTTGCCTTTTCTGAACTTCCTTCTCCCTTTCTTCTGTGACACAAAGTACTCTTGCTCTTGATTTGTTAGCTGTATGTTATTCCTTCAAGTAAAAAAAAGAAACCTGCATGAGAAGGAAAGATGCAGCATGATGTAGGGTAGTGCTTCTCAAACTTCAATGTACATACAAATCACCTGGGATTTGGAATTCTGTAGGTATGGGCTGAACATGTGGTTCTGCATTTTTAAGAGGTTTCTTTTTTTCCTCCTTTTTTTTTTTCCCCATGTTTAACAGGTTTCTACAGGTTTCTAGGTTGATGCTGCTGCTACTACATGGGCCACACTGTGAGTGGCAAGGGTGAATAGGATTTGGAATAATGCCTGTGAACCGAAAGGATAGCCATTGCCTAAGTTTGTTGCAGGTTAGCTGCAAATAACTAGCAGGCTCCACTGTGCTGACCAGATCTTCCAGGATTTGAATATTACAGTTTTGGGTTGCATTTTTGGCCCCTTCTAGGATTTTAATATTACAGTTTTGCGTTGCATTTTTGGTGTGGTCTTACGCAAGTCAGTTAATGTCCCTAAACCTTAGCTTCATCTTTCGCAAAATGAGGGTAATAACATGCCTGTCAATCTTTGCTGTCTCTAGCCGCTAATTATTTCCTGTCTACTAGCTCAGTCTTCTTAAAGGTATGGGCAGTTAGAGGTAATTCTACATCTTATTTTGGACCCCCTCTCAGTTATTAAGAGTGGGTTGACAATGGTGCTTTGTGGTTTCTATGATTAGTGTCTGGGTTGGAGCAATCTTGGTACAGGGGGCACTTGGATAAGTTTTGAACTTCAGCCTTTTTACCTAAGCTTTATCATGGGTGACTTAGGCACCTACTGGGACAGTAGCCTGACTTTTAACTCCTGTCACCTAGTTATGGCCAATCCCTTGCCCTTAGGGCAAGCCCTGCTCTTCTTTGTACCAACTGGAAGGATCTCCTTGCTCTTATGCTGAGGCCTGAGTTGCCTACACTTTGACATGTCAAACTGTTCTCAGTGCTATACATGTATTAATTCATTTAATTATCACAGTGATAGTACAAGGTAGGTTCTTTTATCCCCATTTTATGGACGAAGAAATGAAGATTCAAAGAGGTTGAGTGATTTGCTCAAAGTTCACAGTAAGTAGGGGAGACAGAAGCCACAAGACACAATTTTTTTTTAATTATTTTTTTTAATTTTTAATAAACATATAATGTATTTTTAGCCCAAGGGGTATAGATCTGTGAATCGCCAGGTTTACACACTTCACAGCACTCCCCATAGCACATACCCTCCCCAATGTCCATAACCCCACCACCCTCTCCCTACCCCCATCCCCGCAGCAACCCTCAGTTTGTTTTGTGAGATTGTCTCTTATAGTTTGTCTCCCTCCCGATCCCATCTTCTTTCATTTTTTCTTTTCCTACCCCCTAAACCCCCCACGTTGCTTCTCCACTTCCTCATATCAGGGAGATCATATGATAGTTGTCTTTCTCTGATTGACTTATTTCGCTAAGCATAATACCCTCTAGTTCCATCCACATCATCGCAAATGGCAAGATTTCATTTATTTTGATGGCTGCATAGTATTCCATTGTATATATACACCACATCTTCTTCCATTCATCTATAGATGGATATCTAGATTCTTTCCATAGTTTGACTATTGTGGACTTTGCTGCTATAAACACTTGGGTGCACGTGTCCCTTTGGATCACTACGTTTGTATCTTCAGGGTAAATACCCAGTAGTGCAATTGCTGGGTCATAGGGTAGCTCTATTTTCAACTTTTTGAGGAACCTCCACACTGTTTTCCAGAGTGATTGCACCAGCTTGCATTCCCACCAACAGTGTAGGACGGTTCCCCTTTTTCTGCAACCTTGCCAGCATCTATCATTTCCTGACTTGTTAATTTTAGCCATTCTAACTGGTGTGAGGTGGTATCTCATTGTGGTTTTGATCTGTATTTCCCTGATGCCAAGTGATGTGGAGCATTTTTTCATGAAGACACAATTTCTAATTGAAAACTCATTTTACTCCTTTCATTAATAACTGTGCCACCTACTACAGAGGACCCCCGTGGATCCTTGAGGAATCCAAATCAGCATTTCTTCCCCTTTGGTTGATACTAGGGGTGATAGAAGCCACCCTGAACTCCTTCAGGAGGTTTTATGGCTGGTGGTCTGTGTCTGAGAATGCTAAACCTTTTTTCACTTTGCTATAGCATGATGCTGTAGATTGATAGAGGAAGGGGAAAGTATTTCCTTTTTGTTGACATTTCAGAACTAGCAACAGTTTCTTGAGAACTTGCAGTTGTGCAAATCACCTTGCACTGGAAGACTGCAAAGTGAAACTAGAAGTGTTTGAGATTTAAAGTAGACTCATTTTAGTTAAATGCTCGAACAGATGGCTGGTTTTATCCAGGACACCACACAACAGCATCATTTAATACCTTTTTCCTTCCTCTTTCCCCTTTCACTTTTCTTGCCATTATAATTTATTCCATGGATGTCTAAATACTTAGGATTCTGTTATAGGCACATGAAAAGAACTGACTGCTCAGTTTTTCAGGGTAAGATAGTTAACTCTTCCAACTTAATCATTTTTCACTTAATAAATTATTTCTTATTTGTGATCTATAATAAATAGGTGATAATATTTTAGCTTCATTTTAAAAAAAGATTTTATTTATTTCTTTATTTGGGGGTGGGGACAGGCACACCCTGTGCTGAGCACAGAGCCAAATGTGGGGCTTGATCCCACCACCACAAGTTCACGAATGCAGCCAAAATCAAGAGTTGGATGCTCAACCAACTGAGCCACCCAGGTGCCCCAGCTTAATTTTTTTTTTTTTTTAAAGATTCATTTATTTGACAGACAGAGGTCACAAGTAGGCAGAGAGGCAGGCAGAGACAGAGAGAGAGAGGGGGGAAGCAGGCTCCCCGCTGAGCAGAGAGCCCGATGCGGGGCTCGATCCCAGGACCCCGGGACCATGACCTGAGCCGAAGGCAGAGGCTTTAACCCACTGAGCCACCCAGGCGCCCCCCCAGCTTAATTTTTATTGTGGTAAAATAGACATAACTTGAAATTCATCATTTTAATGATTATAAAGTATAAAACCCAGTGGTATTTAATACATTTCTCATGTTGTACAACCATATAATGCTATAGGAGTTCTGTATCATTTCATCACCCCTGACGGAAATCCCATAAAGCAGTGAATTCCCATTCCCCATTCCTCTTGGCCCCTGGAAAACACCGATCTTCTCTGTCTTTATGGATTTACCTATTCAGGATATTTAATGTAAATGAAATCATACAATATGAGCTGTTGTGTCTGGCTTTCCTTAGCTTTCACATAGTGTAATGCTTTACAGGTCATGCATGTAGTATATACCAGTAGTTCCCTCCACAAAATGGCTGAATAATTATGGTCCATTGTATGGATATACCACATTTTGTTTATCCATTAATCAGTTGATAGACATTTGTGTTTTTTAAATACTCTATCTTTGTAATATATTTTGAAATCAGGAAGTGTGATGCATCAAGCTTCATTCATTTTTCTTTTTCTTTTTCTTTTTTTTTTTTTTAAAGTAGGCTCCACACAGAGTGTGGAACCCAGCACTGGGGCTTGAACTCATGTCCCTGAGATCAGGACCTGAGCTGAGACCAGGAGTCAGATGCTTAATCGACTGAGCCACCCAGACACCCATCTTCATTCTTTTTCCTAAAGATTGTTTTGTCTCTGCTTCTCCTACCTCTCTCCATGCAGCCCTTGTATCTTTTGTTGTGGAGGTGCTTTTCGTCTAGTTTTGGGGACTATTTTTTCAGAGGAAATTGTTCTTTAGGTAGCTGTAGATTTGTTGTGTCTACGGGAAGAGCTGGGTTCAGGGTCTTCCTACTGTGCCATCATGAACCATCCTTTCTAGTTACTCTTCTATTTGCCAACTTCTATGAGACTCCTGATTGTATAATTTCTTTTTCTTTTTGCTGAGGATGGTAGTGTTAATTAAGACTAATGCATACTCTGTATACTGAATTGCTAAAATAGCTCATGGCTCTAGATCTGCTATTGTGTGATTTGACAATGTGATCTTGTTAGTCTGGTCATATCCCTGGGGCAGAAATGATCCCTCTGTCTCTCTTGTGTAACTGTCTGAAGTGCTTGATGTTTGGGTACACATATCAAGTGGTGAGGGCTGAGGCAGTTTAACATGCTTTTGGCTCTCAACCACTGGGGAAGTTTGGCTTCGTATTCCATGCTGATTTTTCTCAAGTATTTTGGATTCCTTGTCCATGATGCAGCTTGGTGTTCTCATTAAATGGAAATTTCCCTTGACAGATGGATATAATTTTTTTTTCAGACAGATACAATTTTTTTTCAGATGGATACAATTTTATTGCCACTGACCTATTTATGATTTTTTGAGAGTGTCTTATAGGAAATGTGGAATTGTAACAAAGTTAAAAAACTCCTAGCTACCCAAACTACTTAAGATTATTTAGAACTGCTTAAATCCATGGAGGGGGAGAGGAGGGAGCTGTTAAATTCACTGGTAGGTTGGTGATTATATAAATAATATTAAAGCTTCTATTAGTGCTACTCCATTAGTTTAGGCAGTACACATATCCCCATGCAGACAACTGATATCTCCTATTCTTTAAAAAAAAAAAATGTCATAGCTTCTCCCTGGGACCTTTCTTTGATACTTTGATTCTTACCGATCCCTGCCTACTTCTACACGCCCCACCCCCCGCCCCCCGCCATAGCACTTTAGCTGTTATACTCCTGGATTTAGATAGAGAAAGTTTCTTGTTTTCTGGTTGTTTTGTGAGTGTACCTCACATCCTCAGTGAAGGATAATGAATACTCCTTGAAAGTAGCATTTTTATTTTGGTGTTTTACCATGTCTAGCATGATGTAAAACATAAAGTATACTCTCCATAAATATTTTTTGAATTGATTCATCTAACTGGACACATAGCAAAGCATATATTCTCACAGGAGATTTTTGACAAGACAAAGCCTCTTCCAAAAGTCAATTTCTTTGAAGGAATCTAAGAGAAAAGACATTGAAACAATAAGACTGAATTCAGTTAATTTGGATCTTTGAGAGGTAGAAGGCTTTGATAACCCTGGATAATCTACTGAAAACCCATTTCTTGAACATCTCTTAAAAATATACTTATTAGATTTTCTACCTTAGTAAGTGTAATATACATGTAAGTGAATCTTTTTTAAAAAAAAAAAGATTATTTATTTATTTATTTATTTGACAGAAAGAAAGAGATCACAAGCAGGCAGAGAGGCAGGCGGGGGGGGGGGGGCGCGGGAAGCAGGCTCCCTGCTGAGCAGAGAGCCTGACACGGGGCTTCATCCCAGGACCCTGAGATCATGACCTGAGCCAAAGGCAGAGGCTTAACCCACTGAGCCACTCACATGCCCCATGAATCTGTTTTTGATCATGAAATTTTTTTCTTAAAGTTCAGTTAGTCTGATGCCCATGAAGAAACTGAGGCTCACAGAAAGTAAAGTCATATATATCCCAAAATTAAAAAAACAGTGTATCCTTGAATGAATGACTAATAGTAAGAAATTAAGAGACATGTTTTCATTCCTTAATTTTACAAGTATTTATTGAGCATCTACAATGAGCTAGACTTTGCCATTCTTTTATTATAAGGGTTATATTTTTGTGGAGGAAAACAGACCATAAATGATAAACATAATACATAACTAAATTATTTTCTACATTAGAAGGTGATGATCATAGAGAAAAGACAAAAATAGAGGTATAAAAGTTTTTTTTTGTTTGTTTGTTTTTTCTGCCTCTGAGGTCAGAGTGCAGTATTAAATAGGTGACAGGGTACAGGTAATATTGGTTATAGTTTCAGAATACAGGTTACATGTACTCATTCATTTGCTAATTTAACAAATATTTATTGAACACCTACTATATTTAGTCACTGTGTCAGGAGCTAGAAAAAAGGGACCATAGTCCTTGGTCATGTGGAGCTTGCATTTTAACGTGGAAGACATACGTTAAATAAATCCACAGATACGTATATGATTATACTTCATGTTATACATATGAAAAAAAGTAAATGGGGGTGCCTGGGTGGCTCAGTGGGTTAAGCCGCTGCCTTCGGCTCAGGTCATGATCTCAGAGTCCTGGGATCGAGTCCCGCATCGGGCTCTCTGCTCAGCAGAGAGCCTGCTTCTCTCTCTCCTTCTCTCTCTGCCTCTTTGTCTACTGTGATCTCTCTCTGTCAAATAAATAAATAAAATATTTAAAAAAAAAAAAAAAGTAAATGGAAGGGGCCTATTTTATGTTAAAGACTGAGGAGAGCCAGGCTGTCTGAGGTAGGGATGGGGGCTTGTAGAACGTAGAATATGGAGCATAACTGGAGGGATGGTCTAACAGAGCAAAAAGCACTGCAGATGTAGAAATGAAAAAAATGAATGGCGAGAATTCAGGTGTGAAGCATTGCTCATGTGTATTTGTGGAATATTCAAGTAGTTAGAAATGAGAACAACTTAGTTTTCAGGATAGAGAATTTATAACTTATTCATTTGTGGGAGAGGTCTGGGTGTTTGACTCTTCCTTGGACTTCTTCCTTCCATCCAGAATTCTGTCAGTGTCTGAGAGGTGGAGTAAGAGTTGCCCTATGGCCTGGAGACCAGCGGCAGGGGATAAGTGAACCGTATGGCATCTTTATGCTTTACTCAGTGGGATCATGCCTGGTGAGGAAGCAGTCCCTACACTACTTTGGGCTGGGTATTTACCTCCTTTGTACCTCAGTCTTCTCCTTAGAAAACAGAGATGGTGGGACACCTGGGTGGCTTAGTTGTTTAGCATCTAACTTGGTTTCAGCTCAGGTTATGAGCTCAAGGTCCTGAGTTTGAGCCCTGCATTGGGCTCTGAGCTCAGAGTATAGTCTGCTTGAGATTCTCTCTTTTTTTCCCCCTCCCCTGCACCCCCTTCTTTAAACTGAATAAATCTAAAAAAAAAAAAAAAAAAAAAAGAAAGAAAAGAAAAGAAAACGGGTAGTAACAGAATGCTGAGTCATTAGATAAAGGCTATTTTCTCTGTTGTATCCCCAGTAATTCACAGGGTGTCTGGTGCACAGTAGGTGAGAAATAGTCTTGGAGTACATAAGTAAATTTGTGAAGAATATTGAGGAGAGCAGTTGGTTTTATATTTTATTCCCAAACGCAGCAAGTTCAGTGTCTTCCTTTCTCTAAAAAAGAGCTATATCAAGAACTGGATAGCTTGTCTGATCGGCTGTCTGTCTTTGTTGTGTCCTATGATGAGGTCTCATTAAAAAAGGGAAGGAACTCTGTTTCTCTTTCCACTCATGTCTATGAGAAGAACTTGAAAAATCTAAGTCCTTGCTCTCTTAGGACCTTATAAAGAATCCACGTGGCTTAACAGATGTGAATAGCTCTGGAAAATTTTAAACACTGAAGTCAAATGGTGTGTCTTGACTTTCTGAACACCGTTCTCAAGCTGTAGCTGCCTTACATACCATGAAGACCTCCCCTAGAAAGCCAGTAAAATCTGGGCCCAAAGCATTTTCTCATCTCACCTCGTTTGCTTGTTTCCCTCCAACTGAGGAACCGTCCTTAAAGGCTCTGAGAAGGGTGTGTGTTTTTAAGTTTCTCTTTAAAATGTCTAATAGTCCTTGATAGCCCACTTGCAGTTCATGAAGGATATAAGAAAGTGCGACTGGCTGTACTTGATCTTGTTTTTGCTTATATAATTCGTAAGGGCTCTCCTACTGCAGTTTGGCATAGTTTTGTATCGTCAGTCAGTATTTATGTGACACTTTAAAATGGAGAGTGCTTTCCAGCCATTTATTACAGAAGCCTCTGTTATCAGTGACAAATAGTTCTGGGAGGCTGTTCATCACAAAGATCTGTCTGCTTTATGGTTTCAGTTAAAACATTAGAGTTTGCCAACACTCTCCAAGAGGCATATTCAGTACAATAACTTTCTTTATTTTTGCATTGTCATGGAGTTTTCAAAACTCTGAGTAAAAAATTGGTTCTTTTGGTGTGCATTTTCGTATTGGACAGAGAAATGGTGTGGAGGTATTACTGGAGGATTTGATCAATTCTAGAAAGGCAAATTATGGAACCTCTTTTTAAGTCAACTATCGGGTAAAATATGGAAGTTTATGGACTTGTTTAGGTGATTATTTCCCAAGAATAGCATAGCATTTAAGCTTTGGAGTCGGATAAGCCTGGGTTGAAATCTTTTTCCAATTACTTATTAGATGACTAAGTGAGAAGGGACAGTCAAATTGCTGACATTAGATTTCTCACTTTGATCTCGGGCAATTATTCTACTTAATGGCCCTGAACCTGGCTTTCCTCTGTTGTAGAAGAGGGATGATGCTGTTTTTTTGAAGAGTGATCCTCATTGTAAAACCTGGAACAGTGCCTGCCTGTTGGATACCTTTGCCCAGTGGTTCTTCTTCCCTCTCTTCTTGTTCTTCTCTTACTATCTGCTGTCTCACAAAGAAATAGCAATAACAAAAATGTTAAGTCGTAAAGGAAGTCAAAAGTTTAAAAAAGAAAGAAAGAAAGAAAGAAAGAAAAAGTAATCTTCTGGTTGGAAACCTTCCCAGATAGCCAGTTTTCTTGCTGGAAGTGCATTTCTACTTTTCTCCTTGAAAATTAGTATGGGAGAAATTTTTTTCTATTATAGACCCCATCCTGGTAGGAAGTGTAGTGTTTAACATTCACAGGGGACTTTCTAAATTCTTGGTATGCAGACAACACTGTTGGGGGCTCTTAGGAATGGAATTTGAAGGACCCTGGAAAGGGACAGGTCACACAAAGGTAATTCCATACACTCTGCCCTCAGTGGATATATAAACTGACCCAGGACTCCTCTATGTCAAGACTTAGGAGGAGTCTCTCTAGAACTAACTGGATTCTCCATAGGAAATAGGGGTGCCACAGCTGCATCTTGGGGTTCATGTGCCCATTCCTTATTAAATCCCACTTCTCTTCTCACTGACCAAAACTGCAGGGGGCTGGGGCATTTCTATCATAAGACACAAGGGAAAGCAGAATTGACTTTCTCTTTTGGGACAATGAGTCAGACCTCAGAAATGTATTCATATTTTTAATAAATATATCAAGTATCTATGATATAGTAGTCCTCTTCTGGGTCCCAGATAAATAGAACTAAAGGAGACACATGCCTTGCCTTTGAGTTTCTTCCATTATCTACAAAAACTTATGTAAGATTTATGTTTGTATTGGCCATGGTAAGAGATGAGGTCAGAGCATGGAGAACTCTGTTGGCCTCACTAAAGAAGCGTGGCTTGCCTTTTGTCAGTGTAGGGTTTGAGAAGAGGAGTGGTTTGCTTGGGTTTTCAGTTTCATCGCAGTGCCCAGGAGACAGAAAATCAGGGTCTCCTCGTGGCCCATAGGGCAGTAGCAAGGGCACAGCAGACCTTGGCTTCCTATCCTCCTGCTTTTCTCATTTGTGAAGTTGTGAAGTGGGGGTTTTAGCACCTACTGACTGAGAGGTTGTGGAGGTGAAACGAAGAGTGTGAAGTGTGAAGTGGCAGCTTGCCACCAGTGTGACCACCTATGGCTGCTGGCTGCCTTAGTTTCCCCACTGGGATCAGTCTCTGGAGCTGAGCAAAAGGGAGAAGCACAGTTTGAAGAAGTGAACATTCACTTTTCTACCATCTCTACCTCCCTCTGTGTCTAAGGAAGCAACCATTGTCCTGGGGAACCCTATCAATGAGAAGTTCCCTCCTCTCTCAGGCCCCTTCATCTGCTGGTCTCAACAATCAGTATTTTCTAAAAAATGACAGTCTATAGTAAAATCAATTAAAAAAATTGACTCTTGGGGTGCCTGGGTGGCTCAGTGGGTTAAGGCCTCTGCCTTTGCCTCAGGTTATGATCCCAGGGTCCTGGGATTGAGCCCCTCGTTGGGCTCTCTGCTCAGCAGGGAGCCTTCTTCCCTTCCTCTCTCTCTGTCTGCCTCTCTGCCTACATGTGATCTCTGTCAAATAAATAAATTTAAAAAATCTTTGAAAAAAATTGACTCTTAGAACACTGAAAAAATAAAATAAAAAAAATTGTAGTCACTCAATGAATGAATGAATGAATGAATGAACAAATGAACCAACAAATGGCCTTTTAGCCTGAGCTCTGTTTTTGTTATGACCTAGGACACCCTCCTTCCTTGAGCCTATTTTGCAACCTCTACCTGGCCATTAGACTGTGGTCTGACAGGTTTGTTTCAAGAATTCAATTAGTTCATGCAGGTGAAGCCCCTCCAACATTCTAATGAACAATAGAAATATTTTTTTATTGTCATATATCATATCCCCAAAAGGTGCCCAGCATAGGAGGCCTTTGGCTGAATGTCGAAAGGATAAATGGTGTCTTTTTGATTTATTTATTGTCCCATATCTTATATCAAAAATTTGCACTCCGACAGGTACCCAAGGGTGGTAGGTTCCCATATGGTATGTGGTGTTACTGGTTCTGATGAACTGTCTCCTTTTGGTATGTGTTTGGAGTTCATCAGTTTTCTCACAAGTTTGGATCCTGACACTGCTCCTGCTGGAGGTGGCACTTTCCCCTGCTTCCCATCCTACCTGACCAAGCTGAGATTTCAGAGCTGTCCCTATCCACACACAGACCCCATCTCCTTGGAGGAATCACCAACTCACTTGTTCAGGGGAACAACATGCATGAGTACAGCAAAGGCCAGTTAGAACAACACAGCATGGAGCCCCTTAGATGGGGTGACAAGCTTGACTCCAGTCTTCCTGGCCTGCTGGAGGAAGTAGTGGGACTCCTGAATTTCTGGTGCACCAGAAACCATGCACTAATTTGACTGTCATTTGTTTTTATCAAGTCCCTCTTTTAAAGTGCAGGTATCCTTGAAGGGTAAATCCTGATGGTCATTCATACCCAGAGGAAAATAGATTTCATTATATAATTTAAAAACAAAAAAGTTAAATGGGTGGTGATCTGAAAATAATTTCCATACTGACTAATGTTGTAGTGTTCCTAATTTCCTTAATTTAAATGTTGCCAAGAAGAAATTTTATTGGAGGCCAGTACATGAAACAGCTTATGATTAAATAAAAATAATGCCTCTTAAGAAACTTTCTGGAGGGGCACCTGGGTGGCTCAGTGGGTTAAGCCTCTACCTTCGGCTCAGGTCATGATCTCAGCATCCTGGGATCGAGCCCCGCATCGGGCTCTCTGCTCAGTGGGGAACCTGCTTCCCTCTCTCTCTGCCTGCCTCTCTGCCTACTTGTGATCTCTCTGTCAAATAAATAAATAAAATCTTAAAAAAAAAAAGAAACTTTCTGGAAAGCCTGGTTTAGAAAAATTTCAGAGTGACATGGCAAGGTATATCAGTAATTACTGAATTTAAGCAAAGGTCTTACCATGATAAATGGCTGGTTGACAGGCAATTACATAAAATGTGTACCATTTGAGTAGCATTGCTAATGATATGATTTGTGATAATGGCTGGCCCATTAGATTATATCATTATGGATTATGTCATTCCATTACACTTTTAGGGTAACTATGAAGACAATTTTCTTTTATGAGAATCATTGAGTGGATTAATTGGGGACTTCCAATGATAAGAAGCGTTATAATGCATGCATGCAAATATGAGGTTTTAGCTTTGCAATAGAATTTAAAGTAATTTGGCATAATATTTGCTGCTTCATGACTTACCAGGGTGAATTTGTCAGATCTGGCTGCATACCCCTCCTCCTTCATCTCTTTATGAATACTTTTTACAAAGTTTGTGTTCAACATGGTTGGTCCTCAATCAAAGGAAATGACTTTCCAAACAAGAAAAAGGTTTTTCTTTGATCTTGTATATGTGAAGCTGTTCTCCCTTTCTAGAATTAACAAAAAACTCACTATGAAAACAAATGGACCAAGAAGGGGACACTTTACCAGATTGGGAAGGAGGAACTGAATGCACATTTGAAAGCCATTGATGGGGCTGACAGAAATGATTTCTGATAGTTCCATGGACTAAAGAGAGTGATGTGGGTGGAGTGAGAAGACATAGGATTAAGAAGGGGAGAGAAGGACTTGGGAAGAATTTGGGATAGTTTAGTCAAGACTGGAGACTTAGATCATCTCTTGCAATTTATTGTAGTTACTTGTGTAATAAATGGCTATGAATTGTTTGTGACATGCATGGTGTAAGAAATATCATATTTCTCTCTAATAAAGTCTAGCTTCCAGTTTCTTTTCCAAGGTTGTCAAGAAGTACAAGTTTAGATATTTTTTGAGATTCCTTCTTCCTCCTTTGGGTTACGTTAGGTCCCTGGGGCTTATGCAGTCCAGGACAAATGGAGAAGAGGTCAGGGGTTTGTTATGGTGACCGTTGAGAGGTTTCTGTGCTAGGCTCTATGTGGTTCTTTCAAAGACAGGGATGCTTCTGGGTCCATTCTCTTCATGCCACGCTCAGTTTTTGAAGCCAGACTGCATAGTGCTGACACCTTAGGCATCCTTGTATCCTCTCCCATCGAGGTATCCTGCCACAGCCAAGGTGTTGGGTATGGACTGGTTCTAATCAGCCTTTCCCGCCCCCCCCCCTTCCTTATTCCCTCCAGGCTGTCCTCCTTTTTGAACTTAGAGTTTAGACCACTCTGCCTCTTCTCCAGGAAGCATTAGCCTCTGTCTGTCACTCTCTCAGCTTACCTGGCTCAGTTTTCTTACAGGGCCGACACATTCAAGTACACAACCATCAGTAAAGTTCCTTAGACAAAGAACTACAAACTCGGGAATACATAAATCTTTTTCTATAAAAAGAAAATCTTTATTAAAAATACAACTACCCTATAACCCAGCAATTGTACTACTGGCTATTTACCTCAAAGATACAGATGTAGTGATCCGAAGGGTCATCTATATCCCAATGTTTATAGCAGCAATGTTCACAATAGCCAAATGATGGAAAGAGCCCAGATGTCCATTGACAGATGAATGGATAAAGAAGATGTGGTATATATATGTATGCAATGGAATACTACTCAGCCATCAAAAAAATAAAATCTTGCTATTTGTGAAGATGTGGATGGAACTAGAGGATATTATGCTAAGTGAAATAAGTCAATCAGAGAAAGACAATTATCATATGATCTCACTCATATGTGGAATTTAAGAAGCAAAACAGAGGATCATAAGGGAAGAGAGGAAAAAATAAGAGAAGACGAAATTAGAGAGGTAGACAAACCATAAGAGACTCTTCAACACAGGAAACAAAATGAGGGTTGGTGGAATGGCAGGTTGGGGGTGAAGTGATGGGGTAACTGGGTGATGGATATTAAGGAGGGCACGTGATGTAATGAGCACTGGGTATTTTATAAGACTGTCGAATCACTGACCTCTACCTCTGAAACCAATAATACACTATGTATTAATTAATTGAATTTAAATAAAAAAAGAAAAGAAAAGCAAAATCTTTAATTTTGCCAGCAAGTCCACAGAAACAAGTATGTGTGTGTATATATATACACACACACATATATATATATGTTTTATATAAGTAGAAAAAAATCAAGGATGTATATACATGTATTTATATATTTTTATATGAATAAAAAATTAAAAAATTAAAGCATCAATTTTTCATCATTTTTCGCTCATCTTGTTAGATTTCTTTAATTGCATGCCCTTCCCATTACTCTTAGTTCTGATAAGACAAGAACTGTGTCTGCATACATACCATTGTTTCCCTACTACTAAGCATGTAACAGGTACTTAATAAAAGTTTGTTTAAAGAGGGGCACCTGGCTGGCTCAACTGGTAGAGTGTGCAACTCTTGATCTTGGGGTTGTGAGTTTGAGCCTCACAGTGGGTGTAAAGGTTACTAAAAATAAAATAAGATAAAAATATTTAAAAGGTGTGTTTAAAGAAGAAGAAATAGGTAGTGTGAGCAGGGTCACAAGAATGTAAAATAGAAAATGGTTTCAGGAAATGTTATGGAGAATTCAAGTTTTATTGACTCTAGAAGCCTAGAACTTAAAATAATGAAAAGGACCGGGGGTCATGGTGGGAATGAGAAAAGACCATTGCTTCTCTAAGGACCCAGCAAGCTGAAATAAGGTGAGCTCTAGATATAGGACAGAAGAGTGATCCTGCTTTGAGGCTTAAGGTCGATGATGAGCAGGTTTGAAGGGCAGGGAAAGGTTGAAAGATACACATACTTATTTCAAACATTTCCTGAGCTGTGTGAGTCAGTTTCACCTATCTGTCTGTTATATAGCTCATCTCTATAGAAATTTTTCCTTCTGTAGTTACTGACCATAGTATAGTGGAACATAATATATAGGCTAAAGGAGAAATCAGTCCCTGAATCCTTTATTGATTAACAATAACTTAATTGTGACTGCAGTCACAGATTACCAAGAGAACTTCTATTTGCCCTAAAGGAACTTGTTTTGTCAGTTGCTAAATTTACATTTTCTGTTTCAGATGCTCAAGGATCTAGCAAAAAGAAAGTGTGTGCTAAAAAGTTTTCAGTATTCACATGTTCAAAAGTATTTCATGACTATTTGTTGTGTTCAAGGGTATAAAAGCTTGCAGGAGGTCATTGCTGCAGTCTGGTGTGGGTGAGGGTGGGAGGGTGGTGGCGGCGGGTGCTACAGGAAAGAGAGGTTAAACCGGGTGTAGAAAAAACTATGAAATAAGGTTCTGTGAAGGACCACATAGGTGGGATTCACAACGAGTCATTCAGAAGGAGAGATTATATTAACACCGTGATCATGGAAAATTTGACAAAAGAGGGGGCAAAGGTCTGGATATGGAGTAATTTAAATAGGTAGAAGGAACAGGGAAGAAGGCAGAAAGATACATCAGATAGAACAGTGAATTGGTCTTTCGTCTTGAATAGCTTTGTTTTCCTGGTAATCAATCAAGTAAACATATTGATAGTGGTGTGTGGTTGCCCTACTGTGATTATTATCTTGTATTTATATACTGTGAATTTCAAAGCCCCAGCTGGCGTAATTTCCCTACTCTTATGAAGGCCTAGAAGTGGTTTGTGGTCTTTTGGGAGGGGAAGATTTCCCAGAAAAAATAGTGGTGAGATTCTTAGATTTGGAAAATATGAGGCATGCATTTTTTGTCTGGTTTTGAGTGATTCCTTCTAGTTAACTGACTGATCTAGGAAGATGGCTGTTACCCTATCCTGTGCTTTAGACCTTTCTATTTGAACCTCACCCTGCAGAAGGTCATGTGTTGGGATTTATTACTCTTTCCAGGTCCAAGAAAACAAAATCTCACATTACATAATGCAAGAGCATTTTTAAAAAAGAGTTATTTATTTATTTGAGAGAGAGAGAGAAAGAGAGAGAGAGAGCTTGAGCATGAGTGAGGTGGGGAGAGGCCGAAGGAAAAGCAGGCATTAAGACTGCTACTCGAGGGATGGGCTTCTAAAACACCTAGCTCTGAAAGTCCACAGGACTTGTGTCCAGGGGACCCGCAGGAATATAACAAGTAAAGAAGCAATTTTTTTTTTAAAGATTTTTATTTATTTATTTATTTGACAGACAGAGATCACAAGTAGGCAGAGAGGCAGTCAGAGAGAGAGGAGGAAGCAGGCTCCCTTCTGAGCAGAGAGCCCGATGCGGGGCTCGATCCCAGGACCCTGGGACCACGACCTGAGCTGAAGGCAGAGGCTTCAACCCGTTGAGCCACCCAGGCACCCCTAAAGAAGCAATTTTTAATGGGCCTCGGAGTACTTAATAAGAAGATAGACCATATGGCAGATTCCTAAAATAATTGTTACTGAATTATATAATGTATTGTTTAGAAATTGGTTGGAATATTTTTGTTATGTGCTGTCTTTATGATTTATCAGTACAAATGATGGGAAGCTAATTCTTTGTCTTCAGTGACCTTACATTCTCTCTTTGTACCTATTAGCATTTCATCCTTAACATAGACACTCTGTGTTCCCACATATAGCTTCTAATTTCTTCCAGGTATGGTATTATTTCTCCCAGGACTAACATTTCTTAAAGAACCCCTAGACAGAAGACACTGGAACTTATCATGATGGAAGGAATTGCTAATGATGAAAGTCAGGGATTTATGCGTGTTATAGACTGAATATTTCCCTTCAAAATTCAAATATTGGAGGTGTAATGCTCAATGTGATGGTATTTGGAGATGGGACCTTTGGGAAATAAATAGGTTTAGAGTGGGTCAGGAGTGTGGGAGCCTCATGATGGGATTTTAGTGCCTTTAAAAGAAGAGGGAGAGAGAGAGAGATCTTCCACTCTGTGTGCAGTCACTGAGGAAAGGCCCTGTGTGGACATAGCTAGAAGGCTGCCTTTTGCAAGCCAAGAAAAGGGCCATCACTAGACCCGTAGACACTGAATCTGCAGGCATCTTTTTTTTTTTTTAATTTTTTTTTTGACAGACAGAGATCACAAGTAAGGAGAGAGGCAGGCAGAGAGAGAGGAAGGGAAGCAGGCTCCCTGCTGAGCAGAGAGCCCCATGTGGGGCTCGATCCCAGGACCCTGAGATCAGGACCTGAGCTGAAGGCAGAGGCTTTAACCCACTGAGCCACCCAGGCACCCCAATCTGCAGGCATCTTAATCAGACCTCCCAAACTCTCAAAATGTGAGAAATAAATGTCTGTTGTTTAAGACACCCAATCCAAGGTATTTTGTTATAGCAGTCCAAGCGGACTAAGACAAGAGGGAAGATACCTTTTAGTTGGTATTCTTCCTTCCTTTTGTTGCATAAGACTTTTATGCTGTTTGCCTGCTTTTGTTTTCTCATATTTACCATGTCTCTTCCTGAATGTTGGGGACACTTCATGTGACCAACCAAAGTCCTCTTTCCCTGGTGTTATGTTTACACTTTTTCTACTGATGGGTTGTTCTTTGTTCCAACAGAAACACTTGAACTAATAGCTCTATTTGTCTATAAATTATCTTATTTGTTTGCCAAGTCAGTTGCTTTCTGGGGCAAGCTGTGTTAGGATGTAATAAGTCTTAACATCATTTGCAAGTCTCTCCCACAGTGTGGTTAGTCCACACATGTAAATAAATTTGGCTGAATTCAGCAAAGACATCAGGTTTCATTATTCTATGTAATGATGAATAACTCATTTGATGGCATTCTCAAATTTTTGGTTGTTGGATTTAGTCATGTGTATATATGACCTATAAGAATTATTAGCCTACAGGGGCACCTGGGTGGCTCAGTGGGTTCAATCCTCTGCCTTCGGCTCAAGTCATGATCCCAGGGTCTTGGGATTGAGCCCCACATCGGGCTCTGTGCTTAGCGGGGAGCCTGCTTCCTCCTCTCTCTCTACCTGCCTCTCTGCCTACTTGTGATCTCTGTCTGTCAAATAAATAAATAAAATCTTTAAAAAAAAAAGAATTATTAGCTTACATAAAAACTTAATCTTTTTTTTAAAAAAAGATTTTATTTATTTATTTGACAGACAGAGATCACAAGTAGGCAGAGAGGCAGGCAGAGGGAGAGGAAGGGAAGCAGGCTCCCTGCTGAGCAGAGAGCCCGATGTGGGGCTCGATCCCAGGACCCTGGGATTATGACCTGAGCCGAAGGCAGAGGCTTTAACCCACTGAGCCACCCAGGCGCCCTAAAAACTTAATCTTAATGGAAGTTTTTAAAAGGTTTTAAAAATATTTACTGCAAAGTAAATAAAATTTGCCTTGGCACTTTAATCTATTTAAAATTACTAATAAATTTTAGATTTTAATCTGTAATAAGCTTCCTAAAGCAGTCACTTTTTTCTACAGATACAGTGAGAAAGACCAGTTGTCTATGTTTTTTTTCTCTTTGAACTCATTTGGACACACTGTCATGAAGAGGCATTCAAAAAACATAATAGTCTTGTAGTGAGCAAACATCAACTTGATTTATGTAAAATTATTGTTAGGCCATTTTTGACTTATAAAAATGGCAACAGTATTACTGATAATTATTTTCATAAACTCACTGGTTTTTGCCCTCTAAATTTAATGTTTTTCTTACAAATCAGAAATTAAAGCACCATGCTTATTCACTTCTAGAAATCCATCTGGTCAGTAGTGGGACTTCTGCCATTGTCTGGTTAATTGAGTTGTCATGTTTTTGTACCTTATAGTGCACATACCAGTAAATACATATATATGGTTTCTGGAGAGTGACTATTTTACTTTTCAGGAGTGGACCCACCTGCAAATTCAGGTCAAAATGAAATGCATCAGTAATAATTTGGACTCCTTTGTTTTGGAAAGGTCAATTGTACTTACTTTTCCTGGGTCTGTTTGGGCAAGTCTTGTGTATTGAATACTCTTGTGCTCAGTACAGTTTGCAAGACTTATTGAGCTCCTACTGTAATAAACCAGGTGTTGGGAATCCAAAGATGACTAGTATATAAATAAATGATAATAGTATCACATATTGCAGCATTAAAGGTTAAATAAGGTTGAAGTACATCTGTAAAAATCCTCCACAGTCTTTCTAATAGCAATGAATTAATTCAACAAATATCTAAAAAGCACTACTATAAGCCAGGCACTGTGTTAGGCACTGTGTATCCAGTGAGATACAACAGTGAACAAGACACACATTCTTCTTGGCCTCCTGGAGCAAAGCACTTAAGGCACATGTATTTAGCAATCAATATATAGCTATTTGTGATTGTCTTCAGTTTGTTTTGCTCACTGTTGCGGGTGTGAACTCTCTGGAACAGAAATCAGATGATGTTACTCCACCTTGAGTGGCGTTCTTGTTGCTAATGAAAAAAGGCCAGATTCCTTAGTATGGATTTTTACTCTGATTCTAGATGAATTTTTCCAGTCTCTACAGTAGAACTTTCTTATGTGTCCTATGTGAGCGAACAAGGGTACTTACTGATCCCCAAACATATTGTATGCTTTCATGCTTCTCTATGCCTTTGCTCACATGTTGACCTGGAAAGTCCTGCCCCTGCTACCTGCACACATATGTCCTCCTCACTTGTTCTTTGGGCAAGCTCTTATTCACTTATATGTCACCCATTCCGTGACCTCCCAAACACAATTCATTGTATTTCTGTAGCCCTTTGTAGTCATCTACTACATAGTATATTCCTGGTATTTTTATGTGAGTCTCCCAGGCTAGAATGCTCTCTGAGAACTATAGACTGGATGTATATTCAGCTTAAATCATCCTCCTTGCTGAAATGTTCTCCATTCTACCTCCCAGGAGATTACTTCTGTTTCTAAAAACAAGAACAAAACAGTGTCCCATCTTTACAAGAAATTCTACGAATAAGATCTCAGGATTCAGAGTAAGTAGAAATGTGTCCCATTTACAACCAAGTAATCTGAAGCTCAGATCTGTGACGTGTTTGTTTCAAAATAGTCAAGAAATTGTCGGGACTATGATTGTTTTATATTCTCATCTCTGTCCACTGGCAACCATCTTCCCATCTGTCTATACCAACACACTCACAGAATGCTCTTTCCGCCAAATTGTAGTCATAGCAGAAGTGGGACCCAAGCCATGATTTTTACACAGGATTGAATACATAGTGACTGAATAGTATAGCCCTCCTCTCTGTAGTCCTTGCTTCCAAGTCTTGATTAAGAGCACGAGTGGCATGGTGATGATTTGTGCTCTGATTCCGTCTGATGGTATTGCTGGTCTTTCTTGGGCTGTCGCCTGTGGGTCCGGAGTGCTCCTCCCTGTGAACTGTGACTTCACTACCTCTGCTGCCCATTTCTCTTGCCTTAGGAAAACCATCTCTCAGTGGATTCACTTCAACCACTCTTCCTGGACAGGTGTTGGTGGCCCAGTTCTTAGAATTGGGCCCCCTTGGAATGGGGAGTATTTTTCCAGAGAATGAGATTTTTGTGTTTCCAAAAGGTAGCCTGAGGACATTCGGTGGGCCTCACCCTGCCGAACTCAAAGTCAGTACTTTATAGCAGTGATCAACTTAAGGCTGCATCTGAATCTTTTGACATCTTCTTGCTTCAGGATGAGTTACCTGTACTTTGATGGGTGTTTCCCACTCAGGCTGGGCAACTCTTTTACGCTTAGTGTATGAATCTTGAACCTTACATCACAATCCTCTTCATTGTTTTTCCAAGGGGCTTTAAGGGTCTGAAACATGTAGATATTTCATTTGATTTTATTTCAACCACCACTTATTGAGCACCTATTATGTCTCAGGCACTGTGCTAGGTTATAGAGTGTTTTATTTTCTTGAGATGGCAGGGTGATCCCAATTAGCCCTCTGTTATTGATGAGGGAACCTAGACTCTGTGAGAGTTCAATACTTTGCCTGAGGTAATGAAGGCAGGAAGTTGCCGAGCTGGGGTTGAAGTTTAGGCCTGTCTGACCCTGTGGCCTCATGCTGCTTCCCAGGATGATCACCTTGACTATCTACAGACGATCTACAGCCACTTCAGATTTCTGAGGATTTCACGAGCATGAATGACACTACCCTAAAGCTAACCTTTTAAAATTCTGGGGGACTACTCCTGCTATGGCTGCAAGTGTGAGGAGATGCTATAGGATTCGGAGGGCATTGTCAATGGCAATAAAAGGCAGCTCCCTGTACATAATTAAGTTTTCTCCCCCTCTTTAACTACAAATGTAGGGGAAAGACTGTTTTTCATAACTTAACTTTCTAAGTGACTTAGACATCCTTGAGCGCTTCTTATTTTCTTTACTCTCATGAGCCCTCTAAGGACTAACATGTTAAAAATTATGATGATTCTTTCCAGATGTTGGATTTTGATTGCAAGTAGAATAGGAGTAGCTGAGTGGTGGTGGAGCTGGCATTGCCTATGGAAAATGTTCAGACAACACACGAAGACCTGCCAAGTCTCTTGCAATGTTTTATTTGTATTGATGTGTATTTGGCTCAATCAGCTTGAGGTTGTGGGGCCGACTGGAATGACCAGGCGAAAGAACTCTGGGGTCTCCCTCCCCATTCCTGTGAGTCTTGAGTATTGAGGAGATTAAAGATATCAATTCTACATTTAGGTAAGAGAGTGAACAAAATATGCACTGTTGATGAATATGTTAGGTATCTTAAGAAATTGCTTAATTCAGAAAGTAAATGAGAAATCAGACTGGAGGGAAATTCAGAGTGTTTAAATGAATACTTGCCTCTAAAATTACCACTATGTGATTTAAGAAAATCATGAATTTACTTTGAAATCATATTAATTCATAAAATTTTATCTTCTGTTCAAAAAAAAGGTACCGGTCTTACTCATTTTTATACTTCACAGAGATTCCTTGCCTTCCTTAAAAGTGTGCTTCTATTTATTTCATGGGTAACTGCTCAGCCTACCTCTCCAGCTCTCTTGGATTTCCTAATGGGAACCAAATTTTGATACATTAGGTTCCCCTGCAGAATTATCTTGTGGGTTTAGAAGCTGTCATATATCAGTAAACTTGGTAGCAATTTTGACTGTGACCTCGTTTCCATTTTCAAGTAAAAGATATTTCATACATTCCATTTGTTGCAGAAATGTGTTTGCTACCCAATTTTGGTCTAATTTCTAAATTCGCCTTAGTCTTTTCAACCATGAGAGAGGAGGGCAGATATCACAAGGGAGTGTGGATATGTTCAGTTCAGAGATAAACCTCTACCTGAGAATCTTGCATTTGTCTTTTGGTTTCTGTTACATGAGAGACAGAAAGGAGCTGTATGTTATCAGTACCAACCTTAAGTTGTCCAGGTGATATTTTTGTCACTCTAAGATCACCTTCAGGGGTGCCTGGGTGGCTTGGTCACTAAGCATCTGCCTTCGGCTCAGGTCATGATCTCAGGGTTCTGGGATGGGTCCCACATTGGGCTCCCTGCTTGGTGGGAAGCCTGTTTCTCCCTCTCCCACTCCCTCTGCTTGTATTCCCTCTCTCGCTGTGTCTTTCTCTGTCAAATAAATAAATAAATAAATACATAAATTCTTTAAAAAAAATCACCTTCAACTTTTCTGATATTGGGAAATTATTCTGTGTAACAAAATCAAACTGCAGAAAATCTTCTTTGTGTATAGTTTTGTTGAAATAGTGATTAGCAAATCCCAGACATCTTTTTAGAGTCTCTAGGAATTCTGGACTCAAGAAGAAAGAACAGTTTGGAAAACAATTTTATAAATTCGATTGTATTAACAAACATCTTCCAAAACAGGCAACATGACAAATGGAAAAACTCTGGAGTCAGACAAGTCTGGCTTTGACCTGGTTCTGCCACTTGCTGACCATATAAACTTGGCCAGGTTTTCTTACTGGAGGAGATTGTTTCCTCCTCTATAAAATGACAAAGTGAATATATACCTTTCAGAATTATTATCAGAAATCGACATATGTAAATTTAGACAAGAGAAGGCCTCTCAATAATTGGAAAATATTTAAAAATATAATATGAAAATTGTTACTGCATAAGTTAAATTTGCACTGTGAAGCATGCTAGCCACATAAGGCAAAAGATTAATGCTGTAAATCCTAAAATGTGGATATGGGATCTTTCTCCCTATTGCTGTGGCTGTAAATCATAATAATAATAGCTGTCATTTATTGTGTTCTTATTCTGTACTAGGTGTTGTATAAGCATTATGTCATTTAATCTTCAGAACTATTCCATGGGTAGTTTATGTGATTCTAAACAACAAGCTTAGCTGAAATAAATTAACATTTAAAAAATAATTTACTTTGTCATTGTACAGACATAGCCATTGGATTTTTATAAAAATAACTTAGGCTAACTCAGCTTTCTTCACAAACCTTTGAAATTAGTCTAGTGATTAAGTCAAGTAGGAAAAGCTCCAAGAAAAAGAGTTTTTTTAAAAATTTTTTAAGATTTTATTTATTTATTTGGCAGAGAGAGTGAGCACAAGCAAGGGGATGCTGCAGAGGGAGAGAGAGAAGCAGGCGCCCCACTAAGCAGGGAGCCCCATGTGGGACTCAATCCCGGGACTTGATCTCAGGAATCAATCCCAGGACCCTGGGATCATGACTAGCCGATAACCAACTGAGATACCCAGGTGCCCCTCTAGGAAAAAGAGTTGTAAATAGAATCCAAATGTTTTATTCACTTTTCAGACAGGTATGACTTTAAAAAGGTAAATGCTAGGACCAACAGATTACGTTTTCTAAGACTGTAAACAATATGTATTGAATAGTGTTAGTGAGCTCCATGAAACCAGAAGTTGCTTCAAACTGCCCATTACCAAGCACGTTGCTTAAAATAAGTATGTAACACCTACTTACCAGGTATTTAACATGTAGGTACTTAACGGTGCTTATTGAATGAAGTCTTGGTGAATAAATAAATTATTTTTTAATATGGAAAAATATGCCTTTTTGAAAGTCATTAAGATAATTTTTTCCTCATTGATAATTTTAAAGCTTTCTTTTTTCAAAAGATTTTATTTATGTATTTATTTGAGAGAGTGACTGGAGGGGTAAAGGGGGGAGTAGCAGAGGGAGAAGGAGAAGCAGTCTCCCAGCTGAGCAGGGAGCCCCACTAAGGCCTCAATCTCAGGACCCTGAGATCATGACCTCAGCCAAAGGCATACACCTAACCAACTCACCACCCAGATGTGGCAATAATTTTAAAGCTTTCAAAATGTGTTAAGTAGTTGAATTTAAAGCTAATCTGAGTTTTTCCAAAGGAACATTAGATTTTGTCTTTTTTTTTAAACTTTGAAAACATTTTTTTTTCAAAGTGAGAAAATGCATACATAAGAAAATCTCATATTTAAATTATGTATATAAGTATATGAAATGCTATAATTTATAAAACTAGCTCTATCATGAGTAGCCAAAGAAAGAGAAATAGTAAAATTTGAAACATTCCGATGAGCTTAAATTTTGGATATAATATAGTTTTTATGTTTTCTATTAATGTTTTCCAGACTATAGACAGAGTTAAATAAAAAGAATAAAAAACATAGCTAGAATATTGCAGCACATATAATGTTGTAAGCCCTGCAAAGTGTTTTAAATGCATTATATTTCTTAATCTTCACAATAACCCTGTTAAGCAAGTAAAGCTATCTTTCCTGTTTTATAAATGAGAAAACTGAGGCATGAAGGTCCAGTGACTTGCCCAAGGTCACACAGCCAGCAAGCAGCAGAAAGAGGTTTGGAGCACAGTTTTACTTGAGTCCACATCGTGCAATCCTACTTGTCTGGTGTACTCAGAGCTCAGCCTGAGCTTGGTGGGTACAATTCCTATAGGAACTCATCTCCACCATGTGTAGGGATGGGGTCATTGATCAATATATTGAATCAACTAGCAAATACAGTTGCCCCTTGAATAACACAGGAGTTAGGAGCATTGACACCCCATGTACTTGAAAATCCACTCATAATTTTGACTTCCCCCAACCTTAACTATTAACAGCTTACTGTTGACTGAAGGCCTTACAGATAACATTCAATTAACACGTATTTTATATGTGATATGTATTATATACTGTTTTCTTACAACAAAGTAAGCTAGAGAAAAGAAAATGTTGGGCGCCTGGGTGGCTCAGTGGGTTGAACCTCTGCCTTCGGCTCAGGTCATGATCTCAGGGTCCTGGGATCGAGTCCCACATCGGGCTCTCTGCTCGGCGGGGAGCCTGTTCCTCCCCTCTCTCTCTCTCTGCCTGTCTCTCTGCCTACTTGTGATCTCTCTCTGTCCAATAAATAAATAAAATCTTTAAAAAAAAAAAAAAAAAAAAAAAGAAAAGAAAATGTTAAGAAAATTATAAGAAAAAGAAAATACACTTACAATACTGTACTGAATTTATAAAACAAAACAAAATGTGACCTGGGTGGCTCAGTCAGTTAAGCATCTTCCTTTGGCTCAGGTCATGATCTCAGGGTCCTGGGATGGTGATTTGAGTGGGGCTCCCTGCTCAGCAGGGAGTCTGCTTCTCCCTCTCTCTCTGCCATTCTCCTCTCTCCCCACCATCCCCTGGCCCCGCTTGTGCCTTCTCTTTGTCTCTCTCTAAAAAAAAAAAAAAAAAAAAAAAAAAAATCCATGTAGAAGCAGACCCATGCAGTTGAAAGCCTTGCCATTCAAGGGTCAAATGTAACTTGTTCTCCCTAAAGTGTCCAAAATTATTTGCTCTGGCAGAGGGAATATCCACATACTTTCTCAGGAGAATCAGATGAGGGAACTCCAGATGAAAAGAAAATGGATGTGTGCAAAAATTTTTTTCTGGGTTATTACAGAGTCAAGCTGAATACTGAGGAGCCTCATAAACTCTGGGGTTAGTTTCCTGACTTAGCATTACTGCTCAGTCCAGGCATTCTCAAGAAGCACAACAGTTCAGATATTTCACCCTGTGCCACCAGACCAAACCAAGGTGCTGCTGTGGTTTGGAATCTGTAACGGCCCCTGAAAACTGAGGCAGCATCATTTTTATAGGTTAATTAGTGCAAAATTCCAGTTCCATTTGCCTTATTCCAAATGGATCTTGTGTGAGAGCAAGGAAATTTAAATGCAAAAATGATATTTTATGCAACATTACATTGGATTTTTCATTATATCAAAGCAAGCATTAAAATTAAATGGACTACACAATAATAGTAATACAAATATTTCCCCCTCACTGCATTTATAATGTGTGTTTTTTAAAGATTTTATTTATTTATTTGACAGAGAGACAGACAGACAGTGAGAGAGCGAACACAAGTGGGAGAATGGGAGAGGGAGAAGCAGGCTTCCCACGGAGAAAGGAGTCAGATGTGGGGCTCAATCCTAGGACCCTGGGATCATGACCTGAGCCAAAGGCAGATGCTTAACAAAGTGAGCCACCCAGGTGCCCCTATAATGTCTTTTTTTATACTACATTAACCTCTATACTATAACATATTTCAAATAAGAAACAATAATGGGGTGGTGAGGAGAGGAAATTCTACTTCTTGGCAATGTGAGAAAGATCGATTTTGAAAAATGCAAGTAAGGTAGATATCTGCTCATACACATTTAAATACTTTTTTCTAAATACATTCAATTAACTAGCCCAACTGCCATACCTTGTGTCTTTGTAACTTTATTTTTATAATAACATGAATGGAGTCAATTCTCTTATGTTTCCTGCAGTAGTATATGAGAAAGCCAGACCCAAGTAGAATTGCCAAAAAAAGATACAGTATTTTAATAACTATGCTACCAAAAATGACACCTACATTTATTTGGCTACTGTTTCTCAGAAAGAACTAAATGGATTGACAAAATTTTCAAAATCTCTGTCACACACACACACACACACACACACACACACACACACATTCATCCTCAGGCTTAGCAAAAGCAAGAGACTCCCAGCCTAACAGGTAATCGTTTTGGAAGTTTATGTTTCTAAAAAGGGGAGGGGGCAAAATGCAAACACCATTTCAACCATAGTTAATTGAAAACAGTTGGTGAATGAGCCAATTTTGGCAAAAAAAAAAAAAAAAAAAAAGTGAATTGCAACACTTGAAATGACTGGTGTAGAACTCAGAAAGTAGTCCAAGGAAGTAAATATTTCTTTGCGGGTAACTTACTTTAGCCAGACAACTCTATGAAGAGTGGTAGTATCCAGAAAGTTATTTGCTTTGAGATAAGCAGGTAACCATCCTTTTTTTTTTTTCTTTAAAGATTTTATTTATTTGTTTGACAGAGAGAGATTACAAGTAGGCAGAGAGGCAGAGAGGCAGGCAGAGAGAGAGGGGGAAGCAGGCTCCCTGCTGAGCAGAGGGCCCCGATGCTGATGCTGATGTTGCTGGGCTCCCAGAACCCTGGGATAATGACTTGAGCCAAAGGCAGAGGCTTTAACCCACTGAGTCACCCAGGCGGCCCAATAACCAGCCTTTTAAGGCAGTAGTGTTCTCTGAAAAACAAACAAACAAAAACAAATTTAAAAAATCCCTTTGGCACTCAGAAGATATTGACTCTCTGAGCAATATGTTTTTCCCAAACAGTGGCCTACCCAGTTAGGTACAATTATTGAATTTTTTAAAAAAAATTTTATTTATTTATTTGACAGAGATCACAAGTAGGCAGAGGGGCAGGCAGAGAGAGAGGAAGGGAAGCAGGCTCCTCTCTGAGCAGAGAGCCCAATGCGGGGCTCGATCCCAGGACCTTGGGATCACGACCTGAGTGAAGGCAGAGGCTTTAACCCACTGAGCCATCCAGGTGCCCCATGAATATTTTAATAATTCAATTCATTTCACTGAAATGTGATAAAAGCGTGGCAAGGGGGAAGGGATGAGGCTTATGGCAGAGCAAGTTTTTAAAACCTTTCTGAGGGCATTTGTTAATATTCTTAAAAGCCTTAATGCATGTATACACTTTGGCTCAGTGATTTCACCATTAGGGAAATTATGCCAAGGAAATAATCAGCTATCCAGATATAAGTTGTCAACTATATGTCAACTAACAAGGAAATCATTTAAAAAAAAAAAAAAAGGTACATCTATTCAGGAGAACTCTATGCAGCCAAGTTTGGAGAACTATTTCTTGACATAGAAATAATCATAATATTTTAATGTTTTACTAAGAGAAGAAAGAACAGACCAAAAAGTGTATATAGATTAGATGCCATTTAAATAAAAATAAAATGAATATATCCCCTTGAGGTGGAGGAACTTGATAAAATGCAAACCATATAGGAAAAACATAGTTAATTTCGAAAATGACTGAGACGGCTTCACCTGTGATGTGTTATAAACTCCCTGCTGGAGTTGGGATCTGGGGCTGGAACAGTAGAACCTTCTGAGTTGACTCAAAGATATGAATTTATCTGCTGGTTACTAGCTATAGGTTCATATTTGGAGTGGCTCCAACCTTGGTACTGTTTGAAAATATTATATCAGAACGTAGATTAGATTAATTTAGAAAAATTTTATGTATGAAAATTCTCAAATGATTAATCGCCAGAGACATTAAGCACCCCCTCCCCTTTTTTTTGAGAGGGAGAGAGAGACAGCGGTGGGAAGGGCAGAGGGAGAGGGAGAGAGAGAATTTAAAAACAATCTCCGGGGCGTGTGGGTGGCTCAGTGGGTTAAGGCCTCTGCCTTCGGCTCAGGTCATGATCCCAGGGTCCTGGGATCGACCCCCACATCAGGCTCTCTGCTCAGCCGGGAGCC
Organism: Martes martes; assembly: GCF_963455335.1. Lineage (NCBI taxonomy): Eukaryota > Metazoa > Chordata > Mammalia > Carnivora > Mustelidae > Martes > Martes martes. Next base: position 126,715,499 of record NC_137891.1, on the reverse strand, counting down.
TGCTCCCCCCCCCCCCCGCCCCGCCTCTCTCTCTGCCTGCCTCTCTGCCTACTTGTGATCTCTATCTGTCAAATAAATAAATAAAATCTTAAAAAAAAAAAAAAAGCAATCTCCATGCTGGGCTCTGCTGATGTGGGGCTCTATCTCACAACCCTGGGATCATGACCTGAGCCAAAATCAAGAGTCAGACGTTTAACCAACGGAGCCACCCAGGCGCCCCCCAAGATTTTCTTTTTATGTGGTGGGATTTTGCACTTTATAAATAATTTCACCTTGTCAGTCCCTTTGGTTTAGGGGAACTGCCACTTCTTTCAATGACACATTCTTGAAACTACATGTATCGCAAACTGTCTGTTGTTGAAACTTATGGGGTGTGAGTTTTGGATGTGAAAAATTAGGTTGGATATGAAATCCTGATGACATGAAGCGTTTCCCATGCCAGTAGGTAAACAAAGATGTGAGCTGCCTTGGTGAATTTCAGCATCCAAGCTGTCATGGAAAATTACTCTGCTCGTCCTAGAGACAGGGTCCCTTTTCTGCTCCACTTGAAAAGCAATGGCCGGGTCAGATAGCCAGAAATGGAATGGTCATGCAATGAAGAATGAAGCCTATTTGGTTTTACAAGCCTTCACTTAGAACTTGTCAGTAGTGTGCAGCAACTACTGACTTGTTCTTAGAGTCTTGCTTCTACCTTCTCCTGATGTGTTCAAAGTTCTGGTACCTCAGTCATTTTTGCCAGTGTGTTTATTTAGAAGAAGTTATTTTACTTCAAGACAATGTCAACATTTCAGAAAAATTCAGGGAGAGTACAAAGAAAAATGTTTTTCCTTGAATTATTAGAGAACAATCCCACATTAGGCTCCTTGCTTGCCCGCTTCTTAGTCTGTCTGCCGCTCGCTTTGCTTGTGCTCTCTTTCTCTTTCTGTCTGACAAATAAATAAAATCTTAAAAAAAAAAATAGAATGAAGACTTTGTAAACGAAAATATGAGCCTCACCCAGAGTTATAATATGAATTCCACTAGGTAAGATAGCCCACAAATTTGTGAAATGTTGTAGGGTCTTATAGTGTGTTTGGCTTTAGGGGGAGGAAATAAAATCTAGTGGCAGGTTCTCAAGGTCTCTTTTGGTTTGCTGCATTCACTCAAGCAAACTTTATTTCTGATGATATAATGTCACTGGGTATTTACATTATTTTTTTATATGAGGCACTCATTGCTTTTCAACACCAACTCATGTATTTCCACTCTATGCCTGGGTAGTTGAGCAATAATAACACTGCATATATTATGCAGATAGAGGGATTAGGACTTGCCTATGTGATGTGATATAGAGAAATGAGCAGTTAACTATTTTTTTTTTAATCAAGTTAGAAAGTTAAAATTCTCATCTGACAAAACAACCTAAACAACCTAAACAACTATTAATTTGGGGAACTATTTTAAATTTTCTGTAAATTATAAAGTTCTAATATGGTTATTGTTTTGCTAGATAGCTAGACTATGCTACGAAGCTGTTGTAAGTTTTATGGCTGAGCTTCAGATTGGCAATAAACTGCTGGACCACTGAATGTTAAATATGAAAATAAGTTACTCAGCTGCTTGAAGAAAATACTATGACTGCAGGTTGAAAACGAGCACTTATTAAGTAATGTGTCCTAGAAAAATGAGAGATAAAGCCAAGACTTTTTAAAAAATGAGATCGTGTTTATATTTTGCTGTTTAGTTTAACAAATGAGTTTGTATCCTAGACATAGGGATGGGATATTTAAGAGTGAAAGCAAAATAGTAAAGGATTAGAAAGGGTTTTAGATTATTAAAGGGTTTTAAAACTATTAATATAGAGAAATATAATTATCATATTATATATAATTACATTCTTAAGTGAATTGCAGAGATTTTTATTATGTTGGTATTAATAATACATATGTCAACATGTCTTGTCCCTGGGCTTGGTTCTTGAGTTCAGCCAAGAAAGAATTCAGAGCCAAACCCCCTTTCTTTTTTAATTAACTTATAATGTATTATTTGCCCCATGGGTACAGGTCTGTGAATCATCATCAGGCTTACACATTTCACAGCACTCACTATAGCACATACCCTCCCCATTGTCCATCACCCAGCCATCCCATCCCTATCCCCCAAGCCCTCAGCAAGCCTCAATGTGTTTCATGAGATTAAGAGTCTCTTATGGTTTGTCTCCCTACTGATCCCGTCTTGTTTCATTTTTTCCTTCCCTAACCCCCACAACCCCCACCCTGCCTCTCAAATTCCTCATATTAGAGAGATCATATGATAATTGTCTTTCTCTGATTGACTTATTTCACAGAGCCAAACTCTTAAGTGTGCAAGGGTTTAATAGCAGTTTAAGCAAAAGTATACTCTCAAGTTTTGAGAGCAGGCAGGCCCAGAGGTGGCAGCTGTACTGGGGCTCAGGGTTGTCTTTACTTTTTATGTTAGGATAGGGCATGAATCATAACGAGGGCAGTGTCTAAGGTTGCAGCCGATCATCTAAGGGACTCCCACTATTGGGAGAGGAAGTTTTTGGCCCTATATAGTCCTTCTGAGAACTGTCATGGAAGCCATTCTGTGCCCAGGGGTAGGAGAGGGAGTGGGGGGATTAAAAACCACAATGTAAATGTATTATAACGAAGCTATAGTTTACTGTAGGGCAGTGGTCCTAGGGAAGAACCGCATGCATATCCCTTGGGGTCTGTCTAGGCTGTTTGGAACTTGGTCTCTGCTTTTTATTATTCAGAAAGCACTTGTTCCCTGTTCATATCTAGTTAACTGCCCACTCTATCACATAGACATTACTGTAGTTACTTTGGTTTAAATCTCAAGTATCATTATATTGTAGTACATAGTATGGGGTTGTGCACATATACAATTAAATGTTTCTTGACTTTCAGTAAATATATATTGGCAATTTGGTAACTATTTAGACAGCTTAGTGAAGATTCAAACTTGAAAATATATGGCAGAAGCTTGTTCACCTCAATGAATATTCCTTTTAAAATATTATTAAGTCTACAGGCACCTGGGTAACTCAGTTGGTTAAGCCTCTAACTCTTGGTTTCTTTCTTTTTTTTTTTTTTTAAAGATTTTATTTATTTTTCTGACAGAGATCACAAGTAGGCAGAGAGGCAGGCAGAGAGAGAGAGAGAGAGAGAGAGGAGGAAGCAGGCTCCCTGCTGAGCAGAGAGCCCGATGCGGGGCTCGATCCCAGGACCCTGAGATCATGACCTGAGCCGAAGGCAGAGGCTTAACCCACTGAGCCACCCAGGTGCCCCCAACTCTTGGTTTCAACTCAGGTCATAATCTCATGGGCTGTGAGATGGAGCCCCATGTTTGTCTCCATGCTCAGTGGAGAGTCTGCTTGAAGATTCTCTCCCCTTGCCCGTCTCTCTATTCTGTGTGCTCTCTTTAAAATAAATAAATAAATCTTAAAAAAAAATGTTATTAACAAGTTTAAAATCTTAAAGTATTTTCAAGTATATTAATGAATTAGAAGTTAACATGTCTCTTAAGAAGTAAAAATATTTTGTAAATATTAAGACAACTTGTTATAGAAAAGGGTAGTTTTCAAGCATACAAATAGGTTGCCAAACAGAAGGAGTTTGCAATAAATTATAATCAGAGAGATGATCTGCTCTAATGTATGAGTCTTTTAATTATAGGGGAAAAAAAACCTGGCAAGAGAGGAAAAGCATGAGATGGTCCCCATGGATCATGGAGCTCAGAAGGAAACCAGTACCCAGGACTTAAACTTTAGAGCAATGAGAAAGGTAAGTGAAGAGGGTTGTTGCCTGGTTGTTTGTTCTAACATTCTGATTCTAAAGTTCTCCATGGGCACATTTGTTTATGTTGTGAATCAGTGACTAAAAATGCAGTGTTGTATGGAAAAGAAAACAATTAGAACAGCAACAATTAAATAATCCAAGGGATTTCCATCAGTGCTCTCTCAGCTCCTTTCAGGAAAGCTCCAGTCTGTTGGCCTGTTTTGTCTTTTGTCTGGGGATTTTTTTTTTCTCTCCAGATCCTCACCAAATCAAACTATTGTATGTGTTTTCCTTCCCCTTAAAAAACAATGTAGTTACCCATCCTCCTTAATGCTTTCGACAAAATGAATAATAAAAGAATTCTTGGACGGGGAGAAGAAAAGGAGAATTTATGTGAGAAAAGCCCACCCACCTTTCTTTAAGAGAGGTCACTTTTTAAGAATTGGCTTCGTTTTCTCTGAAGACACATTAAAAGAAAGAATGGGATCTATGGGAACGTGAGATAACTGAGCTCATCTGTCTTTAGTCTTTACAATAAGCTTTGCTGGTTTGCCTTGTGAAGAGATAGAAAAAGCTTGTTTGAAGCAGATTGGGGACCTATACTTCACAACCATCTCTTGGTGAAGCAAGAAATGATTGTAAACAGAACGAATGGTGTTTATTAAGACCAAGACAAATATTAAATAACTAAACAGCTTCGTACACATTTTACTCTCTTTATCCACTCAGGGGACTTTACGCACTCTGCGTAGTAGGGGAAGGGAACTAATTTACAAATGTTTATTATTTGCCACATACTGTGGTAGATGTTTTATTTAAATTATTTCTTCAACTCTAAAATACCTATTAAATTATTATGGCATGTTACTTATTGAATTATTATGGATTGTTGTGAGTATTAAATGAGATAAAATAAGTCATATCTGGTACATTAAATTCTCACAACAGCCCTATAAATCTCAACAAGGTTAAAGTGACCCAGCCAAGGTCACATAGTTAGAATGTGGCTGAGATGGTGTTCTCATCCTCACTCCCACTGTCGCACTATATGACTACACAATAATGTATTTGTTGGATAATTGTCTACCATGCATGTGATAGGAGGGATCTTGGACCAGAAATTCCAATCAAAAGTGTGTTATTGTTAAACAAAAATCTATTCTGAGTAATAATTTGTAGTTACTGGGAGAAGCATTATTTTTATGCCTCATCTACTCTTGAAGTACAATGTTTTGCAAATTGCTTAGTTTCCTCTTTGTAAGCTGAGTGCTGCAGGCCAGCTATGTTTTCCCATTGGCAAAGTATTTCTAAATCCATATGTGGAGATTAAGTTTGAGGAAATCTGATATCCCAAACTTTGTGCAATGAAATGAATGTGACACTTATTTGGGAATTTTATGTTTTCTCATGAAGATTATTTAATTTTCCTAATCCTTCATAGGTGGAATCCTTTAAACCATTTTGATAGAATGATATGCTACATAGGCAGAAATGTGAGTAGAATTTAATATTCAGGGAGACGTCAAGGCTGTGGTTTTTAGTCCTAATATTATTTGTGATATTTTTTGATGCAAACTTTAGGGAAGGTGCAGAAATACCAGGTGAAATTGTAAAGAGTTTAGGAATAAAACACTTATGATGACAAAAGGGATGGTTAGCCCATAGTTAATTCACTTAAGTATACCCTTAAATGTGTAGATTGCTTTGTATACTATAGAGCTTCCAGATTATTCACAAGATGAAAAGGACAATACTAGAATGTCAAATGTGAAATGTGAAAACCTTTTTTAAAAAATACGTATTTGTGTGTATGTGTGAGTGAGTGAGTGAGATGGGCTGATGAAGGAATGAATGGAGTGGTAAAGGATGAATAAAAATATTTTACCTCCCTTGGTTACCTCTTGTTTTATGGAACTAGACATTAACAATGACTTTTCATCAATTTTGCCTAGTGTCGTTTTGGTTTTAGCATTATCTGTGATAATATGGTGCTACACAGTTATTTCTTCCTTAATTATTGATTCATGCCTATGCCACTTAGACTTTAACCTAGTTGCCACTATTTCTAGGAGCATAAATTCTCTGCACTAAATTCTTCCATTAAACATACGTAATATTTTTTTTCACTAATAATGGGGAGAAAAAAAATGGAGTAAAGGAAGCAAAAAGAGAGAGTAAGGAATTGGCAAGAAAATCTGTTTTCTATCTTCATGTTACTAGGAACAACATGACACTTCCTTAATTTGTACTTGAAAACAAAAAAAAATGCTAGCTTTTATATTTTAATTAGTCTGGGGACCTAAGGATAGGGAATAAGAAGTTTTAAGTAAATTCAAAGAAAAAAATGCCTATTTCTAGGAAAAAAAGGTGTTAAAAGATTATTTAAGTATTTTAGACAGTTGATAAAATGCCTCCGTGAACATTAAATACTTCTTAAAAACCAAAATTTTGGTTATTTGTACATAAATAAATGAGAAACATATGAATTAAATTTCACATGAAATACACATGACTTAAAAATTAAATGTAAAAAAATACTTGGCAAAACTTATTTGGGGTTTGGTAAAACATGAAGCATGTTTGGGGTTTGGTAAAGCCACAGACATTTGAAAAATATCTTGAAATAATCACTAAACCAAAGTATTCCTAAGTTAGCCCACTCTTTAGAAACTTTTTATTGTGATGATGTCTCTGGTGATTGATCACTTATTTCTTTTACTGAAGAAAAAAATACAATTATGAGAAATTCAAGGGAGATCAAATTGTCTTTTTCCAGTGAATTGCTAGAATTTGAAAACCCAATAATTTAACAGGCATGTTGTTTGCTTGTTTTGAAAAACCCTTAGCAGCAGTATTATTACAGTTGGGCTATACTAGGCAAGAATTGGCTTCTCTCCATTCAGAGCTCGTGTTTCCTCTTAAGGGGAACTTGAGAGTCCATCTCATCCCTCTCTTAATCTTTCTCCTCCTCTTCTTCCTTCTTCTCCTCTTGTTCTTCTTTTGTATTTCATTGTTTTCCTTGAATGTATCTTGGTAACATTACCCCTGGTGACATGTTGGCAATTGCAAAGTAGGCAAATGTCAACCCTAGTTCTCTACAAGTCTAGTAAAACTATTCCTTCTTTATGTTTCTTCGCTTCTCTGTAGGTGCCAGTATTCTGAGCTGTGCCTACTCTTTACAGTTTCAGCCACACAGACCCACTTAATTATCAACCACTGGGGGATACCCAAACTATCCTCTCACCAAAGTTTACCTTATGGACAGCCCACAACACACTGGGGAGAGAGGTGTTGGAAATGTCTTGTATTATTTAATTATAGTTTCTCACATTACTTTGTGGGAGAAGAAAAATGGCATTAGACTTTAGTTGGAAAGTTTCTAATAAATTTCCCTATGACTCTTGGTGCAAGAAATAGAGTTTCATTTGAAGGAGGTTAAAGCAGAAATGGAATTTATGGCTATCTCATAGCACACAATGCTTGAATAGTAGTTAAGATCTAGAACCGGGTGCTGCAACACTGTTGGGCTATTTCTGTGTCTCATTAACTACTCTGGATGAGTCTGTAGCATTTTTCTCTCCCACAGAGAGGCTTCTTCTACTCCTTTGGTTTACACGGAAGAACATGGCTCATATAGTTTCTGAGTTTACTTGAAACAAGTTCAGCACCAGAAGAAAGACTAAAGTCTTCTTTTGTTCCAAGTTCTAAATTATAGAGGTAGAACACTTTCTGGCTGTGGAGAGCAAAATGGAGTCCCTCACGTCAAGCAGGGGTCTGTGTCAAGCAATGATGCAAACAGTTAAAGATACTACAGCTAGGAGATGCTACAGGGACCAGCATCAGTAGACACCCCAGAACTGAAAATGAGCAGAACCAGAGGAGGTCTTTGGGGGGCCCCCAAATGATTAAATCCCTTTAAAAAGGGAAGGATTTTGGCAGCAAACTGTCAGACTCTTCAGACCTGACCCCTCTATGTTTGACCTTAAAAAAGGCAACTGCCCCCAAAGGCTCTTCTTGATTGATCTCCAAACAGAGCCGAGATCCTTCACTGTTGAACCTAAGAAGCAGGAAATGCTGAGAGCTGACCCTGACCAGACTGAGGCCTTTTCTCGACTGCGTGCCCACAGACTGACTTTGCCTTTGGGTCACTTACTTCCTGCACCCTTCTGTTAGCTTGTTTGTTGTGTGGTTCATCTTATGCCCCGCTCTGGGTGCTGGGTAAGAAGTCAAGTTTAATCACATGGTGAAATGTCATTGAGTCTGGAAACCTGAACCTGCTTTATAATTGTGATTTAACTTTGCTTTATGACTGAGTAAAGTTAACATTGTGGAGAGACACAAATCATGTGTGCACCTTCATAGCGTGCTCATGACACAGGCCCAGCTTGGTAGTTACTTTCATACTAGTCAATTGTGGCCAGGGGATGGGACTTACATGTACAACTATGATTACTGGGAGCCATTCTTTTCACCATGTGAGTGGGGCTAGGTAGATGTAAGGAAGTATGGTGCTCAGATAAAGAGGGGCTGGGGGACACACCAAGTTATACAGGACAAAAGTTGCTCACATTTCAGTGCTAATTTTCTTGTTAAAAAATTAAGAAATTCCTTATTTATATTTTATTTACTTTGAAGAATGATGCCCTAATTCAGATTTTATCAGGCATTACAACAGGTTGGTAGAGATACATAAAGAGAAAGGAAATACATAACACTTGTTTTCTTTCTTTCTTTCTTTTTTTTTTTTTTTTTTTAAGATTTTATTTATTTATTTGAGAGAGAGAGAGTGTGGGAGGGAGAGGGAGAGAGAATCTGAAACAGACACCACGCCAAACACAGAGCGTGATGTGGGGCTTGATCCAATGACCACGAGATCATGACTGTGAGATCATGAGCTGAGCCAAAACCAAGAGTCAGATGCTTAATTGACTGAGCCACCCGGATGCCCCAAACACTACTTCTCATATCACAGTTTTAGACAATTACACAGTCCACATAAAAGATCTTTTGTTAAAATTTCATTCAAGTTTTAATTTTCTCTGTTGGAAAAAAAGATTCAGGAATGTTTGATACTCTCATTAAAGGTAAGATATTATCCATTCTGGTTCTTTGTAATAACAGTTATTGAATACCTAGACAGTGTATAAGGTAAGAACACAGAGGTGTTTAAAGATAGGCTTTTCCCTGCAGCAGTCCATAGTTTATTAAGAAGACTAACATTAAAAATATTGTACTACATGCTGCTAAGTAGGATGACAGAAGTACATACTGGGGACAATGGTGGGACAAAAGATGGAAAAATGCAATTTTTTTTTTTTTTTTTTGTGTGTGGATTGGGGAGGCTGCAGAGAAGAGAGAAGAAAGGGCACTTTAAGCAAAAGAAATATGATTATAGGCATAGATTTATGAGACAACGGTCTGTGAAGGGACCCCAGACAAGATCCTGATTATAAAGAAGTAGAAGTAGTTTACAAAAAAAAAAAAAAAAAAAATCCCTCCCTTTCTTTCTCCCTTCCCTTTCTCTCACCCTCTTACCTTAGCTGGAGGAGTATTACTTCCTCTGTACCCTTGCAGGCTGACTTTATTTGGAATTCTCAGTGCTGCTCAGCAGTCATAGCCTATTTCTCTAGTCTACTCTCTTCGAAAATGATTTCATTACTTTTTCTTTTTCTTCAAACTTTGAACATTTCCTCCTCCATCCTGGCCCCTAGTTAATGACCTTGATGTGGGCAACAAAGGCAGAAGAAAAATGTAGATTAAATTAAATGTTCTTATAACCTACAGCCCATTGACAAATACTTGAGTTATTGTATACTTTATTTGTAATACTTTATATTATATTATGTATATATTTATATTATATTTATAATACTTTTGTTATTTTTTATTTTAGTTATTTAGTTATTTTATTTTAGTTATTTTATTTTTGTATATATTATCCCATTGTTGAAAAGTCAGTGTTAATCTCTGGGAACTTTTTATGATTTTCTGTTTGTCCTTGATTTTCACAATTTTACAATATGTAGGTATCTTGGTGGGTTTCCCATTGTCCTTATTCTGCTTGTGGTTTGTAGAGATTCTTGAACCTATGTCTTGATATATTTTATCAGTTTTGGAAATTATCAGCCATTGTCTCTCTAAATATAACTTCTGTTCTTGCCCCCTCTTTTCCTTCTTGAGCTCCAATTATATGTATGTTAGACATTTATGCCCTGCCCATATATCTTTCTTTGCATCAATCTGCATATTTTCTTCTGATTAATATTCTAGTCCATAAATATTCTCTTTGGCTGTGCCTCATGTATTGATAAATTCACCTTAATTTCAATTATTGTATTTAAAACATTTTCAGAATGTCTTTTCTTTCTTTTTCATTCATTTTTTTCATTCTTCTTTTATTCTTTCTTTTTCATTCTGTTCACTTTCCTTAGGGGATTTCACATCTTTTCACATAATTTCTGGAATGTTAACAATAACTATCTTAGAATATGGTTTCTAATTCCAATATTTGGATCCCCATGTGGCTATCCTATGGTTTTTTTTTTTCCATTTAGTTCGTGGTAAGTTCCTTTTTCTTGTTTTATTCTTTTAAAAAATTAACTTCTGGGCACTTGATTGAGTTTGCTAGAGTTTTCATAACAAAATGCCACAGACTGGGTGACTTAAACAACAGAAGTTTATTTTCTCTTGGTTTTGGAGGCCAGAAGTCTGAGATTAAGGTGTCAGCAGATTTGGGTTCTCCTGAGACCTCCTTCCTTGGCATGAAGAGAGCTGCTTTCGCCCTTCTCATTGTGTACTCACATGGTCTTTTCTCCATGCATCCCTGGTGTTTCTTGGTGTCTCATTCTCATCTTTTTATGAGGATACCAGTCAGATTGGGTTAGGGCCTGCTCTAATGGCCTTATTTTAACTTACTAACTTTTTAAAGGCCCCTTCTATAAATAGAGTCATCTTCTGAGGTACTGGGAGTGAGGTTTTAAATATATGAACTTTGGGGGATACAATTCAGCTGTAACAGCACTGTTTATGAAGCAGTATAGAGATAATTTGATTCTCTGGGTAATGTTTTTCTATAGAGAGAATTTACTGTTAGTGGTTAGAGAGGAGGTAGATCTCTTCAGTTCAATAAAGGATTGAGCTGAATATCAGCTGGTCTTCAGTCTAGGTAAGGATTGATCAGTTCTACTTCACCTCTACTTCTAAGAGTTATGCTTTCATGGGGCTCACTTGAAAGCTTTAAATGTTTTTTCAGGACCTCTCCTCCTTGGTGAGCCCTGAATTTCAATTTTTGTCTCTCCAGACCCTCAGCTACAGGTTTTGAATCAACAAATGCCTCAAGAGGAATAGCCGTATCAAATTTCAGGCTTATTTCTCTCTGTTTTCCTTTCCTTGAGCTTCTAATACTAGTAGCTTACTGATGTCTTCAGTAGATTTTTAAAAAGTAGTATTGCTAGATTTTTCTATTTGTTCTCAGCATGAGGGTAGGTCTGAAACAAACCAATCCATGATTTTCAGAAGAAATTGTAGTCCAAGTCTCTGAAATCACCCATTTGAATACTCATTCTCTGAAGAACCAATCACATGATTAATTTCCCAATTTACCTTTTAATAAATGCTTGTATTTCTTTTAAATATTTGTAAAGTTTGTAAAAATTTATATTGGACAGGATAATGTCAATACTTTTATAATTTTTAGAAGTTGTTGACTATTTATGGTAGGTGTTGATGAGTTAATTTTACCTGGTAGACAGGCATTCATGATTATTTCTTTGATTTTACATGACCATTGCTCAGCCCACATGTTCAGTAATTTGATTTCAGGATTTTGTTTGACTTAGTTGGCTAATTCAGCTCTAGTAGGATGAGCTACCTTCTAAAGCTAATAAAGAGATAATGGCTGGAGAGCTACTCTTTGACTTTTGACAAAGAAATACAGTTAGAATAAGGGTTTTACGTAAAAGCTGATTAGGAAAAGGACCATGGCATTTTATGTGCAGCCCTAGCTTGGGGCTTCGAGGCTCAGTTTGGGTCCCATAGACCTTTACAGTCCCTGTTTGTCCGATGGAAGCATTAAAATAGCTGCAAGGAGAGTCTCTCATTAGGGCTGGGGGACTGACCCATGGTCACAAAGTAATCCATTGCTGTCTCCATGCTGCTTTTATCCTTTAAAAAAAACCATTCAAACCTTAAATTAATAAGACATTACTTTCTCTGATTTCTTCAAAGGACTTGGGAAAGTCTCTGACTATAATCTCTCTCTAGGTTATCTCATTCATACTCATGGCTTTAAATACCATCTCTTAGCGATGACTCATATATCATAACTCTTCCTTGATCTTCAAACTTGCATATACAACTGCTTTCAAGGTGATTCACTTGGATGTTTGTTGGAGTGAATGGATAGTTGGAAGTAAAGATCAATTCAAAATTGAACATGAGAAATATGAAATTTCTATTAGATCTCAAGTTAAGATGCAGAGGTAGAAAAGTGAAAAGGTCTTAGGATGGAGCCCCAAGACTTCCAACATTTAGGGGTCAGTAGAGGAGGGGCCAACAAAAGAGAACGCAAAGACACCCAATGAAGAATACGAGGAATTGAGAAATCACAAAACCAAGTGAGGATTGAGCTTTAAGAAGTTAAGAGTAGTTTCCTCTCACTCTTCTGGGGGCCAGACTAAGATGAAAACTTTGGAAGTTATCATAGCACTTGACAGCCTGATAATATACTAATATTGACAAGCAGTTTCAGGGCCACAGTAGGACAGAAGCCAGATGGAAGTGCATTCTATCACAAATTGTCAAATTGGTAAATAAATAGCAAATACTTTATGGCATATAATTTCCCTTTGTAAGAAGAAACAACGACAACAACAATAAAATCCCTCTGTACATGCATATATGTTTATATACTTGGAAGAGGATGTGGTTGAATACAGACTATATAATTAACATTGGTTACCTTCCATAAAGCTTCTGTACACTACTGCATTTCTTATCTAGGCACAATGAATAGTTTTATTTACTCAATTAAAAATTAAAAATGTTGGGGGATAAAAAGGAATGGTGAGTAGAGCAGTGTCAAAAGAGTAAAGTAAGACTTTTTGTTAAGCTTTGCTGTGAAATGGGGCAGGAATATGGGACAAGAGCCTGAGGAATTGTGGGGTCCGGGAAGGAAGATCTTAACATATGTCTGAATGCTTCAGGATGATTACGAGATGGGGAGAGATTGACCATGCAGGACAGTGGCATTACTTCAGAAATAGTTTGAGGAAGATCCTGTGTTCTTAACCTCTCAGCTAGAAAATTGTTACAGGGAACTGAAGACAACGTGAGTCATTGCTTTGTGAGGTCAACTTTGCTTATACACCAACATATTTCAGTGAGTGGAAGTCAAGGGACTCAGGGAGGGAGAGAACTGTTATGCTTTCTTCATTTTTCCTCCAAAGGCTCTCACCCAACCTTTCATCCAGAGATGTAACTGCGGTCACGTGTTTTAGCCTTTATCATGCTTGAATGTTACCACTTTTTCCTAAATCCTATATTTTAATTTCCTACTTCTATTTTCTTCTGTCTACTTATTTTTATATTTTAAGCCTCCTTATGAGTAAGTAGGTTTTGCAAATCTGTGTGGATGATTTATCTATTGCTGTTTGCTCTTACTGTTTTTTTTTAAAGATATTCTGTTTTTTAAAAGAATTTTTAAAGATATTCTGTTACTAGAAATCTCTAAAATCTTGGACCCAGGAAAGATAACTTGTTAAACGTCACACAACTAATTATGAGCAGATTTATGTCTACTTGTATTATCCCCTATACATGTGGATTGATACAATTCTCCATGAATACAAAATCCAGAAGTGAGAGAAATGTGCTTTTCCTCCTCATGATGTTCTCCTTGAGTTAAGATGAAGGAATTATTAACTGATTTGTGTGTGTTCAATAATTTTTTCCTTCTCTTATCCTTATTTTTCATCTCTTCCTGACTACATGTAAATCTGCCTGGACAAGTTGTGAGTTCATGGAGAGTAGAGACCAGTTTATATGCATTCTTATTTTGTATTTAACAATCTAAGTTACTGTCTTTCGAAGGTTTTAATTGACCATCTTGATCTTGAATTTTCTGTGTAGGCAGTCATATCATTTATAAATAATATTTTTTCTTCCTTTCCAATATTTACCTCTTTTCTTTTCCTCTTATTGCATTGGCTAAGAATAATGGTGAGTAGTAGCTGTCAGAGTGGGGCTCCTTTTTTGTCACTAATCTTAGTGCCATTGCCTTTAGTGCTATAGAGTAACCTTATTTAAGCTGTGTCACTGTGGGCACTGGTTCCCAGAGGGGAGAACAAAGAGTTCAGGAGTCAAAAAAGTCTTGGGAAACAGCACATTAAATCCAGTCAGCCCCACACCCCTTGCAGGGGAGTCATAGAACAAACATGATAGCTTATTAAAGCCCCTGAGAAGTCACCCAGTATAAAAGAAACCTGTTTAATTTGCTTAATAGCTAAACAAATAAACTTATTTGTTTTGGAAGACATTTTTTTTTTCTAAACATACCTGTGGACATCCCCTCCCTTAATACCAGTTTGAGGATCTCCACTTTCCTGTTTCACCCTTGAGTATGGTGTTTGTTGTTGGCTTCTGAGAAATACTTTTTTATCCTGTAAAGGAAGTTGAGGGTTTTGTTTTTGTTTTTGTTTTTTAACTCAGGAATTGATATTGCATTTTACCAAAGACTTTTCTACTCTTATTGAAATGATTATACAATTTTTCTTCTTTATCTCTTAAAAATAATGTCATTTTATTTATTTATTATTTAAAAAAAAAAGATGTATTTATCTACTTTGAGAGAGAGAATGTGTGTGAGTGTGCGCAAGCATGGAGGGGCCAGGGACAGAGGAAGAGGGAGAGAAGCAGACTCCCTGCTGAGCATGGAGCCTGGACTCAGGCTATTTCCCAGGGCCCCAAGACCATTACCTGAGCCGAAATTGAGTCAGAGGCGCAACTGACTGAGCAACCCAGGTGCCCCAATAATGCTCTGTTTTAATGTGAAATCAGTTTTGCATATAATATAGAGGTTAAGAAGTTGGAGTTTGTGGTCTCCACAGTCTGTATTCCAATAGTAGGCCTGCCACTTGCTAGCTGTGTGAAAACTGACAAGTAAGTTTCCTGTTTCGTAAAATAGAGTAAGGTAGTATTTAACTAAGTAATATAAAATGCTCAGTATAGTTCCTGGCAAATAGCAGTCATTGACTAAATGCTAGCTGCTAGCAATGCCTCCTGCTTATTACCAAATATTAACAGCTCTTAAATAATAGCTGTTAAAAGCCTAGTGACTTTTAGGATGGCATAAATTTCACAACTTTTAAAAAAAATTTAATTTATTTTTTCAGTGTTCCAATATTCATTGTTTATGCACCATACCCAGTTCTCCATGCAATACGTGCTGTCCTTAATACCCCCCATCAAGCTCACCCAACCCCCATCTCCCTCCCTTCCAAAACCCTCAACTTTTTAATTTTACTTTTTTTTTTTTAATTTCTTTTCAGCATAACAGTATTCATTGTTTTTTCACCACACCCAGTGCTCCACGCAATCCGTGCCCTCCCTAATACCCACTACCTGGTTCCCCCAACCTCCCACCCCCCGCCCCTTTGAAACCCTCAGGTTGTTTTTCAGAGTCCATAGTCTCTCATGGTTCACCTCCCCTTCCAATTTCCCTCAACTCCCTTCTCCTCTCCTTCTACCCTTGTCCTCCATATTATTTGTTATGCTCCACAAATAAGTGAAACCATATGATACTTGACTCTCTCTGCTTGACTTATTTCACTCAGCATAATCTCTTCCAGTCCCGTCCATGTTGCTACAAAAGTTGGGTATTCGTCCTTTCTGATGGAAGCATAATACTCCATAGTGTATATGGACCACATCTTCCTTATCCATTCATTCGTTGAAGGGCATCTTGGTTCTTTCCACAGTTTGGCTTTACTTTTTAAGATTAGTCCTTTTAGGTCATCTACCTCTTCTTGTGTCAATTTTGATAATTTTTCCCCCAGAATATCATATATTTTATCTAGATTTCCAATTTCATCTGTATCTGTGATTATATTGGCTTTCTTCTTCATAATTTTTGCATATTATCTTTTCTTTCTCTCTTTTTTTTAGGTGGGGGAGGGGTGGAGGATGGGTGAAGGGAGAGAGAGACAGAATCTTAAGCAGGCTCTATGCCCAGTGTGGAACTCTGTGTGGGACTCCGTCTCATGAACCTGAGATCATGGCCTGAGCTGAAATCAAGAGTTGGATGCTTAACTGACTGAGCCACCCAGGTGCCCTTTTTTTGTTTGGGTAGATATTTGTCTGTCTTATTTGTACTAGAAAAGATTTCAATGTCATTTTGCAATTTCTACAAATGTTACATTTCTACTTTATTAATTTCTGCTTCTATCTCTATGATTTCCTTCTTTTGACTTCTTTTTGGGTTCCTTCCTTATTTATTTACTTCCTTTAGAGGAATGTTGAATTAACTTGAATTTGACGTATCTTATTTTCTAATAAATACATTTGGGGTAATACTATTTTTATTGCACACCTCTTGACTTTATCTTATAATTGGAATGTGTTATCATTGCCTTTCATTTAAAAATTCTACGACCTCGGCATAAATTTCCATTCAATATAAATTACTTGGAGAAAGATTTTTAAAGTTTCAAGTGGTTAACTGGGTGGTGGGGATGTGGACGATGCTTGTTGATAATCTCTGCTTTATGGCTGTGTGGTCAGTGAGTCACACTGTATTATTTCTAGTTTTAGGAATTTATTATGATTTCTTTTAGGTTTACAATATCATTTCTGGTGTGTGAAAAAAATGAGGATTTATTAGGTAAAAATTTGATATACTAATAAAGTTATTCTAGTCCTCTGTTATCTTACTTAATTTTTCTTTGCTTAATCTGATAAAATCATGGGGTCACAGTTCTAGAACTCTGTTTTTTTCTAGTAACTGCAAAGGGATCTACTCTTTTTCTTCTTATATTTAATAATAGAGGGTAGAAGTCTAACACCGATGTGATTCTATTTCATTTGACCATAATCTTTTAAAAGTTACTTTTGTAAGTATGTAGTATTTTCTTTACAACTATGGAATTAAAACATTTCAACAGAAAATGTCTAGCTATACTTCCTGACATTGAAGAACCAAGCCTTTTCAGGAAAAAGTTTTTCTCTTATGATCTTGAACGAGTGTGCATGTCTTGAAGATTTTTCTGTATGTGGAAAAACAGAGTTGGGCTTATGTGCTTAGAAATGACTGGGCTCAGGGAAGAATGGCAGAAAGTGAGGTTGGGGAGATAGAGCCTCATCATGCAGAGGAATGGGAGGAAGCCTCATCATGCAGCATCATGGGAAGAAACAGTTGCCTTTCATTTGAAGCATATTGTGAAGTCATTGATGCATGTTAGGTAAGTCAGTGACAATCAAATTTATATCCTAAAAAACCACCTGGAAGTTGCATGGACCATTGGAGATAGATGAAAATGCAAACAGAGAGACTAATAGAAGACTGTTGTAGTGTTTCAGGAGAGAGTTATGGTGTGACCTGGGCTATGTTTTGGGGCAGAAAAGAGGAGAAGAAGGGTTGGGATTCAGGATTTATATTGGAAGTAGAGCCAACTAAATATACCAATGGATTAGATAAAGGGGATAGGGGAAATAGAAAAATTAAGGAAACTGAGTGGCTATCAAAGTATTCAGTTGCTAGAAAGGAGATATTGAATTATAATGGAATATTAGAGTTGCTGTTAATCACATCTTCTTATTCATTATCCTTATTCATTCCCAAACATTTTTGTGATAGTTTGTGTGCCAGGAACTAGGGATGCAAAGATAACTGTGATCCCTTGCCAACTCTCAGTGGAATCATGAATTATTCTTTATTTGGTGAGCATACTCTCAGGCGCATGGTGTTCACTAAATGATGTGACCATGACAATGGATCTAAATTAGAAACCTTTGGTATGGGTGGACTCTAGCATTAGCAGAAGTTCAGTTGCTATTCAGCTGATTGGTGAAGTCTGACAGCAATCCTCAGTCAAAGAAGATACCAAGAGCTGGGTCTCAATGGGTACCATATTCTCTGACACTTATTTGGAAATAACAAACATTCTTGGAAAATAATCCAAATATGGAATTGACAAGAGTTAAAATGTAAGTAAAAGTAGAATACAATTACTATCTATTTCTATTAAATAAAAATTAATATATTTATTACTTATGATACCTATTTATACATAATATATATTGCTTATGGAGAATTTGGGAAGTAAAGCAGTATAAAAACCAAGCATGAATCTTAGGAATTTGGCTGAAGTTGGGGCAGCTGGGTGGCTCAGTGGGTTAAAGACTCTGCCTTCGGCTCAGGTTATGATCTCAGGGTCCTGGGATCGAGCCCCACATCAGGCTCTCTGATCAGCGGGGAGCCTGCTTCCTCCTTTCTATCTGCCTGCCTCTCTGCCTACTTGTGATCTCTGTCTGTCAAATAAATAAATAAAATCTTAAAAAAAAAAAGGAATTTGGCTGAAGTTAACTCATGGAAAAATCCTATGATAAAGTTAAAAGTTCTGAAAAAACAGTAGGGCAATGCAAGGAAGAATGTAAAACTTTACAGACTTATTTAATATAAAGAAACTTCATGATTTTGATTGATGTAGAAAAAGGACAAATTATAGTGTGACAATCGTTGGAACAATCTGCTCCTGAAGGAAATTCTTCTCAAGAACATACAAATGGAAATAAAACACTCAATTGTACCCCTCTTGAAATCCAAATTGTAATGTCATGATGTAAGAATCATTGTAGTCTTAAGAATTTGGTACTACATAATATTTCATGTCCATATTTCATGTAGGGTGTGTGTATGTAACATAAGACTATGATTTTGAAGTAATCTGATGATAAGAGAAAATGGGTAACGAGTGTTGTAATATTAAACTTTCATGGTTATAAGGTTGCCTGGAAAATAAACTAGACTTGAGTATTTTAAAATGAGCTTAGAAAAACCTTACAAATCTCTCTTTCCACTGTTCCATGTAGAAAAATCAGCCAGTACAATCTAGATTGCACACAAACATCAGTGGTTTGGTTTATCATTTTATCAATGTAGTAGCTAAGAGGGCCCAGCTAATAGAAAACAGAGACAAATCTTTTTTTATTTTTTTTTAAGATTTTAAAAATTTATTTGAGAGAGAGAGATAGTGAGAGAGAGTATGAGAAAGGGTGGGGGGGGGACAAGCGGGGATAGGAAGAAGTCTCCCCGCTAAGCAGGGAGTCCAGTGCAGGACTGGATCCTAGGACCCTGGGATGAAGACCTCAGTTGAAGGCAGATGCTTTAACTGACTGAACCATCCTGGCATCCCTAAAAACTGAGACAAGTTTTATACTTGGTGTTATTTCACCACTGTGTTAAGTGCATAGGAAATGATGAGTGCATTTTTGATGAATTAATTAACATTTCAGTCCCCAATTATAAGCACCTGCTTCAAACATAAAATCTAGTTTTTCAGGTTTTAAAATTGTTTCTGTTTTATTTTTATTTATTTAGTTTTTAAAGATTTTATGTATTTATTTGACAGTCAGAGATCACAAGTAGGGAGAGAGGCAGGCAGAGAGAGAGGGGGAAAGCAGGCTCCCTGCTGAGCAGAGAGCCCAATGTGGGGCTCGATCCCAGGACCCTGGGATCATGACCTGAGCCGAAGGCAGAGGCTTTAACCCACTGAGCCACCCAGGCGCCCCGCTTCTGTTTTAGATAAACATCTCTGAATTTATTATCTAATTTAACTCTTATACATTAGACAAATCAGTGGATACCAAAATCTGTACAGACAGTCCCCAACATACGGCAGTTTGGCTTATGAGTTTTTGACTTTGCAATGATGCGATAGCAACATGCATTCAGTAGAAACCTTGCTTTAGATTTTGAATTTTGATCTTTTCCTGGCTAACAATATGCAGTATACTCCTCTCTTGTGATGCTGGGCAGAAGCAGCAAGTTGGAGCAACCAGCCAGCCATGCAGTCATCAGGGTAAACAGCTGATACACTTCCGACCATTCTGGTTTTCACTTTTAGTACAGTATTCAAAAAATCAGATGAGCTATTGAGTACTTTATAGGCTTTGTGATAGACAGTTTTGCCCATTGTAGGCTAAGGTAAGTGTTCTGAGAACCTTTAAGGTAAGTTAGACTAAGCTATGATGTTCGGTAGGTTAGGTGTATTGAAAGCATTTTTTATTTATGATATCTTTAACTTATGATGGGTTTATTGACATGTAACCTCACTGTAGGTCAAGGAAGATCTATACTTTATCTTGTGCTACGTAGCTTGCTGTAGTAGTAGTCAAGAACATAGGCTTAGGAATTAGAGTGGTCTGGGTTCAAATCCCAACTCTGGCACTTCATAGCTGTGTGACCTTGGGCAAATTAACCCACCCTCTTTAGGCCTGAGTTTCTTCTATCTGTAAAGTGAGGCCAATAAGCATACCTGTTTTATAAGGCTGGTGAGAGAACAAAACGAGTTAATGCTTGTGAAACAATACTCTTTGAAAGACATTTTTACACATGTTGTTTCCTCTTCCTCACTCTAATCCCTCTTAGACCAACTCCCAGTTGGCTTCTAGCCACATCATCCCCATTGAGGCTTCTCTTGTTAATTTCACCAGTGAGCCTCTGTGTTGTATTTATGGTGATTTTTCTTTGTTTCTATCACGCTCAATATCTTAGTGGCCTTCCTTTCTTATTTACATTAATTTCTCCCAAGGTTATTTCTCTCTGACATGTTTTTCTTTTCTTCTTTTAATTTAAATTCAATTAGCCAACATACAGCACATCACTAATTTCAAATGTAGAGTTCAGTTATCCATCAGTTGCATATAACACTCAGTGCTCATCCCTCTCTGACATATGGTTTTAAATGCTGTCTATATGCGAACAGTCTTCACACGTGTGTCTCTGTATCAGGCTTCTCTTTGGACCTTCCGACTCAGATATCCAGCTGCCTACCTGGTATTTCCATTTGAGTGTCTTCTCATAGACATCTCAAACTTACCACGCCCAGGAGAGTTCTTTGATATTCTTGAGCCCGAGTCCATGACCTATCTTAACTATTTTAATGACTGGTACCAGGCTATCTGTTCCATTATGAAATCTAGAAAGTTGCAAATTGTTTTTTTCTCTCTCTTTATCCATTTGCCATCCAATCCTGTCACTACCATATCCAAAATTTATTTTATATCCATCCATTCTTTTCTGTCATGACTTCCATCACTTCAATCAATCGTCTTTCATCTGGATTTCTGCAGAGCTTGAATGTCAGTAGATATGTGGGCCTTAGACAATTAATAATGTGGCAGATTTCTTTGAATTTAGGTGCAAATGCTGTTTGCAATATAAGGATGTTATTGGAATGCAGCAAAATATTTTAAAAGGTTATGTGGATTGCCAGTACTTTGGCAGGCCAGACCCTGAATGTCTGGTGTTTGTCCGTAAGACTCAGCATGACACCTAGCTGGTCTCATAAAAGCAAGACTTTTTTGACATTATTTCTGGGACAGCCTGAGGCAACAAGATATCTATCTTGACCATGCTGCTTCTTTTGCACCTGTTCAGACTCTCTGAATCAATTATTAGTCTTCCCCTGACCACCTGAAGAAATGTTCTTTGGGAAACTATAGGTTCATCCATTCTCCAACTGTGTGGACTGCCCCATGCCCTCCCCTAACCCCTCTCCTTCCTTGATTACTGGCTCTAAGGGCACAGGAGGGAAACATTAAGGCTGGCTTTTCAATTACTGCTCTCAGGAGTCTGAATTGTGTAAACTCTGGAGCAACTAGAGGAATAAATTTGTTCTTTGTTCCATCTTGGGAACTAGAAAATTATCCATAATCAAATAAGTGCATTGTTTAGTTAGTGTCCCAGATTCCAGTGTTGCTCCTGCTCATTCATTGTTCACACAGCAGCCAGAAACACTATTTCAATAAGTTTTAAAAATTGACATATACATCCTGAGGAACAAAAATTCTAAGTATAGACTTTAGTAAATTATGACAAAGTAGTTGCTACCCAATTCAAGAAATAAAATATTCTCTTGAGAGATGGTGTGATGAAGACTGCCTCCAGCCTGGTAGACAAGCTTAATTTCAAAAGACACATAGTACATAGGAAAACAGCAAAAAGTTGGAGTCCAAAGACCTAGGTTTGAAATCTGACTCCATATCTCATTTTCAACCTTTCTCATAACACAGTTCAAGGAAAAATTATGTATTATCATATTTTTATTTGGCATTTAGTCTATGGTATATAATATTTAATATAGTATTTAGTATGGTATCATCAAAGTCACTAGACTTGTCCACTTTTTAAAACATCAATTCTCTCTCTCTCTTTTTTTAATGTGGGGCTTGAACTCATGACCCCGAGATCAAGATCTGAACTGAAATCAAGAGTCAGACACTTAATCCACTGCACTACCCAGATGCCCCTAAAATATCAATTCTTAGAACTATATTTGACCTGTCCATGGCATTTGTACAGTAGATCACTTTTTTGTCCTTTATACTTTCTTTACTTTTTTCCCCCAGAATATCAAACTTGTCTGGTTTGCCTTCTACCTACCTGCTGCTGCTTAGCCTTTTTTGCTGTTCCCTCTTCATCAACCCAAACTCTTAATGTAAGATCCCCTCTTCTTTTTTTCCTACTTACTCTTATAGGTTAAATATCATCTATAGGTGGACAATTCCCAAGTTTACATCTCCAGTCTGATCTCCGGGCTTATATATACAACTGCCTGATCAACACTCTGCCTGTATTTCTGACAGGCATCTAAAATTTACCATATGCACAGCTGAATTCCTCTCTCACAAAACCTTCTCTATCCTTAGTCTTACCCTTCTCAGCTAAGAGAAATTCCATTCTTTGGTTGTTTTGGCCAACACCTTTGGAGGCATTACTCTTCTCTTTCTTTTGACCTCATGACAAATCCATCAGTAAACCTTACTGGGTCTACTGCTCAAATGTGTTCAACTGTTTCTCAGTTTCCACAACCTGGTCCAAGCCAGGACCTTTCTGGACTATGTGATTACCTTCATATCCTTCCTGGACTCTGTGATTACCTCCTAATAAGAGGCCTGAAATGTGAGAGGGAATCATCAGAGAACAGATTAAGAGCTGTTGTGAGGGAAAGAATAGCTAGTGCAAGGGCTGTGTGTCCTCCCATTAGAGCACAAGCTCCATGAGGGATCTTGGTCTGTTTTGTTCATTGCTATCTTCTGAGTGTTGTCCAATGCCATAGCAAGGCCTTAAAAATTATTTGTTAAGTAAATGAGTTTTCCCTTTTAATGATATTTTGTGACAGGAAACCTATGGATTTCTGGTATACTATTTTTTATAAAATTATAAAAATCTTGCAAATAATAATTTTTGTCACTGTTTCTTCTTTCTGCCTTGACTGTCTTATTCTTTTTTATTCCACCATTTAGTTATGCTTTATATTCCTAAGATCTTTCCACAAACTATTTTTCACTCCAAAAAAGGAAGGAGAGGGCAAGGGGAGAGTGCTATTTGTGATTATTATTATTATTATTATTATTATTATTGGAGAGAGTGTGTGTCTAATTGTGCATGTGAGAGGGACAGTGGGAGAGGGAGAGAATCTTAAGCACACTCTCCCTCCAACATGGAACCCCGAGGTGGGGCTTGATCTCATGACTCTGAGATCATGACCTAAGCTGAAATTAAGAGTTGAATGCTTAGCAGACAGAGCCACCCAGGCACCTCATTTTTGATCTTTTTTTTTTTTTTTTTTGGCAGCTTGGTATTTTATTCTCTCTCTCTCTCAATTTGGTATTTTATTCTTAAATGTGCATATTAAGATCTAAAATATTCGTTTAAACATAATAGGGGAAATTATAATAATTTATCTCCAGGAACATATTTTTTTTTCTGTGAACATTTATCTTGTTTATTTCCTGGGAAATATTTTCAGTCTAATCATAATGTATTTCTTTATTTTGAAATTTTTTTGAATTTCTACTCAAAAATAATTAAAAATATTGCTATTAGTTTAAACTCCTAAGTTTCCCTGTAGCCATTGATAAACTGTTCTTTAAACAGCAAAAAGAAAGTTTGATTGGAATTATATGTATTATCAAGTTTTCCTTTCGTAAATGAGGAAGAATGACTGGTTTTCAAATGAAAACTTATCTCTTCCTTTTTTCTTAATAAGGAAAATGATAGTAAGTCCCAAGCAAGCATTTATGTGGAATCTTCTGCCCAGCCAGTTCAAAGTAGTTTAATACTCACTTCTTCCCAAAGGCACTGTGCGGGGAGAACAGGACTGTTCAGTGCCAAAATTCTGCCCTGCCTGGCTGGCTGCCTGTGGCTGCTGGGAACAGCCTGAATTAGGGGTCCTCCCAAATACGGTGTTTGGACCTCTGCTGTCTATCCCTCTGAATCACTTCGTCTCCCTTCCTGGGTTTTACAGTGATGGTGGTGGATGACTAACATTATTTATCATGTTACTCCTAACTCTATTCTGGAAGATGTCCGAGATCTAGGTTTCAATTTTTATAAAATCATCTTGAATCTCATAAGAAATATGAAAGATGAACTTTGAGTGCTGTGAATCACAAACCCTGTCTTCAGTGCTTGTAAGGGAAAATGCAGGTGGGTCAAGTACTAACTCATTCAGAGTTAAGATTGTGAATGCTTCAGTAATTAAAAATCTTTTTCTTAATTGTTATTTGTTCAAAAGAAAGTGAATTCATTTGAGCCATTGGTTGTGACTTCTAATTCGCTGTTGGTTAATTCAGTTTTAGCCTACGTCACCCCTCACTGTACATATCCGTGCACACATATATGCAAAGTCTGTTTTTGAACTTAGATCCCTGGGAATCACTAAGAAAAAGAAAAAAGTGTCAGTTTAAAATTCAATTTTTCATGAGATTTTAAAATAAAAATATTTTTAAGGTTTGATCTGTAGAATTAAAGTTTTTTGCTCAAACTTTCAATCTAGTAATAATAATAAAAATCCCAAAACTCTTTGGACTATTATTTTGAAACTTTGTTTTTGTTTTCTAACATTGCTAAAGATCTCCTACCATTTAATTAAGTTCATATTGGATTCCAGAAAAGAGACATTTTAAAAAGGCATTTGTTGTATTAGAAAAACCCATGTTTTACACTGGGAGAAATATTGTAACTATATCCACATGTAACATAATCACTTGTTATTGGATGTACTCTTAACCCCTTCAAATTTGTCTTTCTAAGAAAAGCAATTTGTTTCATTTTTATTAATAAGCACACATATTGACAATTGAACTTTTTTTCAGAGGGATTCTTTTCACTGCTTGATGTTCACTAGTCTGAGAAGCACTAGCTTTGTCTTTCAAATAGCCTTAACAATGGATGCTGCGCGATAACTAGGGAAATGTGTAGGGGTAATGTTTTCAAGTGGTGCATGGGATTGTTCCTGCCTATTTCCTAATATTTTCAATCAGAGTAATAATAAACATTCATTAATCATTTACTATAATAAGTGTGAAATACATTTTATTTATATCTAGTAAGTTGCTTAAGGTCACAACTAATATGTGATGAAGTTGGAGTTGAACCTGGAATGTTGCTGTGAGGACACCTGCTCTTAATCATTGTGTAATGTAACTTCATAGAGATGTGCCTGCTCATCTGCTACAATGAATGGTGTAGGGATTGAGTGGAAGGGAGACCAGTGGGCTCTGAAGTGAGCATCTGGGCTGCTCGTTTCTTCATCTTTGATGACACATCTTAAAAAAATTCAGTTGCGAGGGGTGCCTGGGTGGCTCAGTCATTAAGTGTCTGCCTTGGGCTCAGGTCATGATCCTAGGGTCCCGGGATAGAGCCCTGTATCGGGCTTCCTGCTCAGCAGGAAGTCTGCTTCTCCCTCTCCCACTTCCCCCTCCCATTCCCCCTCTCCCACTCCCCGCCCTTATTCCCCCCTCCAACCCCCCCCATACTCCCCCACTCTCCCACTACCCCTGCTTGTGTTCCCTCACTTGCTGTGTCTCTCTCTGCCAAATAAATAAATAAAATCTTTAAAAAAAAATTCAGTTG
This sequence comes from Martes martes, assembly GCF_963455335.1. NCBI lineage: Eukaryota > Metazoa > Chordata > Mammalia > Carnivora > Mustelidae > Martes > Martes martes. The sequence goes on along the minus strand of NC_137891.1, from coordinate 126,689,585 downwards.
TGAAATGACCTTCAGAAACCATGAAGAAGAAAATTCTGGAATGTGATTTCTTTAATCTGCGAAATTATGGGGAACTGTTTATATAATTACATATTTTGCACAGAAGCAGGTTGATTTAAAAACACATGAGAAACGATTTTAAAAATGTTTAATGAGGGCACCTGGGTGGTTCAGTCAGTCAAGGGTCTGCCCTTGGCTCAGGTCATGATCTCAGAGTCTGGACTGAGTCCCACATTGGGCTCCTTGCTCATCGGGGAATCTGCTTCTCCCTCTCTCTCTGCCCCTCTGCCTGCTTGTGCTCTCTTTCTGTCAAATAAATAAATAAAATCTTTAAAAAAGCATTTAATGAAATTGTAATGTGAAAAATGTTATGAATATGAAAGTACATAAAATGCAAATATGATTATGTATATTGTAGGTATATACTTTTATGTAAGAAGTGCAGATAAATTATATGAGAAAATGTTACAAATTCATAAAGTGTTGTATATCATAAAATGGGTAACAACGTGCAGTAGTTGTATCTAAGTTTTGTTAGATCCTTTAATTCCTACTATTCCTGACTGAATATTATGTCACCCTTGATCTCACACTGGTTTTATTAGAGGGGATAAGAGAACAGCTGCTGTGTGTTGGGTCAAGAACTGAGTGAGGGCCAAGCAGTGTCCTCAGTTGTGAGAGAACAAGACCATCCAGCTGATGGGTGCTCTATGAATATTTGTTCCAAGTACAAATGTTTGAAGATTTGGGATGAAGAGAGAGGAACATGAGCTAACTGTTTGGGGCATAGGGAATGCACAAATTCTCTAATGAGAATAGTTCCACACTTATATATTGTCTTTGTTTTTTAAGCATTTCAGTATTGTTAGAACAGAGTGACAGTAACAATACATTCTACTTTCTTTTAACTTCTTTGCTGTCAGGTCAGTCAGAAGAATTTGATTAAGATAGTGGGATCTGGATCATTACTGCTTGAGTTTGACTCTCAACCCCCCATTTACTTTGAAACCATGGACATGTTACTTACCCTTTCTGTGTCTCAGTTTTCTCACCTGCAAAACTAGGATAACATGAGTATATGCCTTTAGTACTATTCTGAGAATGAAATGTATTAGTGAATTAATCTATGTAAAGTATTTAAGAAAGTTCTTGGGTCCATAGAATGTTCTAAAAATGTTGATTACCTTGGAAAATCTAAGTATGCTGATGATGAACTAAAGTTTATTTATGAAAATAGGAAATGTCAAGAATTCTCAAAGTGTGCAATATTCCACAAGAATCATCATTAGATGTCTGGGAATGATTGAGAGAAAGAAATAGGCTGCTCTCATTTAATGAGATCTCCTCATCTTGTCAATTGCAAAGTAGGAAATCAAGACAAAGTCACAAAACAGAGGCCCATCTTACTGTGCTTCTGATGATCGAGGCTGTGCTTCATTACTGAGTTCGTGGGGAGAAGAAGACATTGTCTCTGCATGAGGTCATGATCAAATGAACTACTACAACAGAACTGTCAGATTCAGTCAAACATTAGTTTTAGTGAATTCTTCTCATGGAATTTTTCTGAATGTAAAGTGTATGCTCCAGCAGAGCAGTATTGGAACCATTCTGATGGTAGATGTGAGTGTACCCCCAGCTCTTTCAACTATGGAGAGTTATTGGTGTCACCCCACCATTCTCTCCCTCAGAGAGGAGAGCTTCCCATGTTAATTTTGCCATAACAACCTGAGGACCATGGCAAATCCCAGCCTTTTCTGAGCCTTGTTTCCTTATCTTTAAAATGAGGAGTTCCATTAGATGTTCTTGATTTGAACTTTCCCAGGGTGTTATTATGAGGAGCTTGTGACATTAGTTCAATCAAATTTGGAGGGAACTAGAGTTATCAGTGACTTACTTGCTGGGCTTGGTTAAGCAAGCTATTTAGACTCTAGGAACTTTAGTATTTAATTATATGATGAACAACAGAATAGTATTTATCTTCTAGGGTTGTAGTGAAGATTCAGAGATAAACAGTGTATAAGTTACAAGGAACAATGTCTGGCTCAATGGAGGCAATCAATAAATATTAGATATTATTGTGATATACTGTAAAGTTGATAGTATATTTTGGAAATTATTACATTAATTCCATCCCATTGTTATTTATACAAAGCAGTACACCAGTACACTAGAGTTATACTTTTAACTTTAAGCTTCCAGTTAGATTCCCATGTAGGACATTTATTTTAGATATAAAATGTTAGTGAACCTTAATAATAGCCAACACTGCTTGATTCTCTTGGTGCCATGCCTGTTGCTGGGCCTGACAATGGTGCATTGCTATGCATCCCATGCATCACTTACTCTGTTCAGCAACCCTTGAAGGTAGATATTGCTACCCATGTTCAATTGCATTCTATCTATCACCTAATTTACTGTTTATAATAATAATATTAGGTAGGTATTTTTTTTTAAGATTTTATTTATTTATTTGACAGAAGTAGACAGAGAGGCAGGCAGAGAGAGAGGGGGAAGCAGGCTCCCCGCTGAGCAGAGAGCCCAATGTGGGGCTCAATCCCAGGACCCTGGGAAAATGACCTGAGCCAAAGGCAGAGGCTTTAACCCACTGAGCCACCCAGGCGCCCCTAGGCAGGTATTTTTTATCCCTATTAACAGATAAGAAAACGGAAGCTTTTAGAGGTGAAGTACTGGGGCTGATTTTCAAACCCAGATGTTTATGACTCCAGTGTTCCTAGTCACCATTGCATATTACCTGTCATGTCATGTTATGCATATTCCAATAATGTATCTCTCACTCCTGCTAAGGACATTCCCTGCCCCCTCACTGCTTCCTGCCACAAAGAATTGGTATTTTCCCCTCCCATCTTTGTCTACAACAACTATATGACTCTTTCTTCCTTCATATGTTGTTTTATAAGGACGCTTAGGGCCAATTTGGTGGCTCAAATATAGTGATTCTATAATGCTGATAAACTGCATGTTTAAGCTTTTCTGATAATGATATCCTGTTCTCTTACTTATATTTCACCCAGTCTTCATTGTTGTTTTTCAACTTGTCTTTTTATTCAACCATATGTTTATTAAAATAGCCCCCTTCAAGCCGTAGTTAGTTCTTTTGTGGAACAAGACAAGCGAATGAACAAATTAAAAAAAGCCCATTTTCATAGTTTGATAAATTGCTCAACAAGACGGATTAAGGACCCAATAGGTATTATTTGAGAGCAACCATTGCTTCCAGTTGTTTCCCCAAGTTTTATAAGTCCCAAATAATCAAGTGATAAAATATATATTTTTGAGAGTCAATATTGTAGATTACCTCTGTGAGGTAATAAACATCTTTAAGAGTGGCCAAGTCTAGTATGCTATTCAATAACTGTTGAATGGCTAGCTAAACATTCTGAATTAATACCTTTAAATGTATGTATCCTGTGAGGTAGTCCTTCACTGGTATTTTATAGCACATAGATAAAACAGAAAGGTGGGGGGGGGCGCCTGGGTGGCTTAGTCGATTAAACACCCAACTCTTTTTTTTTTTTTTAAAGATTTTATTTATTTATTTGACAGAGAGAGAGAGATCACAAGTAGGTGGAGGGACAGGCAGAGAGAGAGAGAAGGAAGCAGGCTCCCTGCTGAGCAGAGAGAGGGGTGCAGGACTCAATCCCAGAACCCTGAGATCATGACTTGAGCCGAAGGCAGAGGCTTAACCCACTGAGCCACCAGGGTGCCCTAAACACCTGACTCTTGATTTTGGCTCAGGTCATGATCTCAGGATTCTGAGATCTCTGCACTTAGCCAGGATTCTGTTTGAGATTCTCTCTCTTCCTATACCTCTGCTCTTACCCCACTGTGTGTCCATACAGGCTCTCTCTTTCTCAAATAAATAAATATTAAAAAAGACCCAGGCCCCTCCAAAACCCCAGTAAGGTGGATAATAACTTAAAAAAATGTAAACAGGGTGGAGGAGTCACATTTCATTCTAGTCATTCAAGGGAGACTTACTTTAATAGTGAATTCATTTCTTTTAGAAAAAGAAATGTGCTAAGATGTGGCAGACATAATTACGTGACTAACACTAGGCAGACAGTATGGGTTCTTTGAATGCCTTTACCAGATTGTGAAATTCCCTGTGAATTGTTCTAAAGATCAGATATGATGCATTCAAACACATTTTATTTATTTATTTATTTATTTATTTATTAGGAGAGAGAGAGAGTGTGGGGGATGGGCAGAGAGAGACAGAGAAAGAGAACCTTAAACAGGCTCTCCAACCAGCTTGGAACCTGATGAGGGGTTGGTTTAACACCCTGAGATCATGACCTGAGCTGAAATCAAGAGTCAGACCCTTAACTGACTGAGCCACCCAGGCACCCTCAGATATGATGCATTCACATTCTGAACTATGTTTTAAACTACTTATATGGCTTAAACTTTACGGCAGTTTAACTTTACTAATCCAACAAATATTTATTGATTCCCTGTGTGTTCTGGATTTGGCTTGAGATACCTGGGGGAACAAAATGAACAAATATTCTATTCTTAGCATGATAGGCTAAGAATAGAATATGTTACTTTATGTGGCTAAAGAGACTTTGTATGTATAATTAAGAATCTTGGGATGAGAGATTATCCAGGATTATCTCAGTGAGTCTGAAATGTAATTACAAATATCTTTATGAGACGGAGGCACAGAGAATTTCCTTCATAAGAGGAAAATACAATATGATTATGTAAACAGAGATTGGGGTGATGTGCTTTGAAGATGTAGGAAAGGGCACAAGCCAAGAAGTGTGGATGGATGTTAGAAGTTGAAAACAGGAAGGAAACAGATTCTCCCCTCAGGGCCTTTTGTTAACACCTTGACTTTGACTCAGTGAAACTGATTTTGGGCTTCTGATCTCCAGACTCTAATAGAACAAATTTATGTTGTTTTCTGCCTCCAAATCTGTAGTAATTTCTTATAGCAGCCATGGGAAACTAATGCATTCATGGAAGTTTCATTCTAGAGGAGGAGACGGACAGTAACTAATAATGACAGTAAACAAATCGTGTAGTATGTTAGAAGGTAATAAGTAGTATGAAAACGAGGACCGGTAGTGCAGGGTAAGAGGGATGGAGAAGGCCTGATCCATGCAGGGGTGCTGGGGAGCCATGGGGCAAGATTGACAGTATAAGTAGAGTTGGCAGAGTGGATCTCATTGGGAAGTTGAAATATGAGGGAAGATGTGAGTTGGTAGAGGAGTTGGTTCAGTGGATACGCATAGGAAATATTCCATGTGGAGAGAGCAACAGCGCAAGTGCCGTAAGGCCAGAGTCTGCCAGGTGCTTTTCGGAAACGGGCCAGGTGATGAAGGTGGGATGAAGAGGAGCAGGGAGAGCGGAGACGTGTGGTTGCTGGCTGAGGAGCTGAGCTCTGGTAGCCCCTGTAGAGCCTACTGTCAGGAAGATGAAACCATCCTACAGATTTACCAGAAGTTCTTTTCTAGAAAATAACACATAGCTGGTCAATTCAGTGAAATCATTTTCGATCGAAAAACAATTATTGATAGGATAAGCTAGAGGACCACCACCGACACAGAGCCATCTCCTCCATTAGTTTCTTTCTTTTTTTTTTTTTTTTTTTTTTTTTAAAGAGAGAGCACAGTCATGTGCTAGTGGAGAGAGAGGGAGAATCTTTTTTTTTTTTTTAAATTTTGTTTATTTATTTGACAGACAGAGATCACAAGTAGGCAGAGAGAGAGGAGGAAGCAGGCTACCTGCTGAGCAGAGAGCCCGATGTGGGGCTCGATCCCAGGACTCTGGGATCATGACCTGAGCAGAAGGCAGAGGCCCAACCCACTGAGCCACCCAGGCGCCCCTCCTCCATTAGTTTCAAAGCACCAAACCAGATCAGAAGAATGAAATCAATCAACCGATTATGTGTGTGAGATAGATGTTTCCCATTGCTTTTGAGTGTAAATATACAAGGACTCTCCTTGAAACCAGCTGCATTTCAGCTAGAGTCACTGCTGTTTTAGAAATTTTTGATAATTCTAAGGTCCAACTCTTGTAATTTTGATGAAATAATGTCTTAGTAAAAGAAATGGTTTTGGATTACAGCATCCACTTGGTGCAGTCTGTATCTGGATTCAGTGTATTTGAAACTGTGGCAGGGTCTGTGTGTGAGGCAGGGGTGTCAAAGAATAGTGGCTAACGTTTAGTGGCATGGGTCAGCCACATGGCAGAACAGCCTGGACTGACTGCTTTGAGCAGATGTCTTGGCAAGTTGAAGGCACCATGACACGATGATTGCCAGCCTGGTCCTGGCCCAGTGGTTCATTTAATATTCCAGACACCTTCGGCCTTTCAATGGGAACAAGGTTCACCCAATGTGTTTTCCATTCCACACCCTGATGTGGTTAAATTCTAAAATCACCTACAGATGTGGTATGGTTATGAGCTCAATTTCTCTTTCTTCTTCACATGTTATATTTGGATTATGTCTACCATGCCAGTTCTATCAAAGGCTTCTTGCCCACTTAAATCTTGGCTATATAACTTCATGGCAAACCCACTCCTGAAACAATCTAGAATCATTGCATCAGAATTTTGTTCAAGCTAAACAAATAAGTGTTTGTAGAAAAAATGAATAAACCAATGTTTGAATTAACAGGGAGTGTCTGTCCTTGCCTTCACTGGCTACTCTTAACTTTTAAATTTTTGCAGACTCCTGGACCTGTTATGATATTAGATGGATTAGTTGCATCAGCAGACTCAGACCATCATCCAAGGGGAACTGGAGCAGACCTTGCTTATGGGGTACTTGGGATGAGTCCCAGGCACTCGTATGCTCAGTGAACTGAATCTTCCACTAATCCCACTATATCTGATCTTTATAAACAGGCTTCTCCCTTGGTTTCTTATTTTATGCTCTAGTTCCTTGTATGACTGATTCTCTGTGTGGAATGCTACTCCAACTGGCTGGTCCCCAGATCACCTGCAGGTATAGGGAGCGCCAGTTTCACTTAATGGGCCAGAGTGTGATCAGGGGTTTGTATCTGGGTCCTCGAGAGAAACAGAGCTATTAGAATATATACAGCTGAGTAGAATAAAAACACAGACTTCTCCAAGGCTATGATATATATAATGTAACATATGTATTTTATATATCTATATCTATATCTATCTATATCTATATGTAATCTCTTTCTCTCTCTCACTATATATATTTATGTACACATACACACACACACACACACACACACACACCCCTTCATGGTTCTGGTTTTTTTTGAGAACTTTGACCAATACAAAATCCTAAAGACCATTCTAGCCTGGCCATTTCTCCTCTTTTTCTTTCATTTGTCTGTTGCTCTCCAGAGTGTAGATGGGGCATCCGAAGCTCAGAGGGGTCCAGAGACTTGTCCGAGATAATCAGCTGATTGGTGACTGAGTTGGCATGTTGATCGGTTGACTGGGTAGGTGAGGGATAGCATCAGTGATGACTAAGACATTGACCTGCTGGATACCTGGAAGTGTTTAGAGGAATAGAGATGCCAAGAGAATGTACATATTTTGAGACAAAGTTTTACCTTCATTCAGTTGTGTTTAAACCACCAACTGTGGTCGAGACATGCAGAAGTGTTCAGTGTGCAAGAGAAGCGCTCTGGAAAGGGAGACATTTCTGTCTGATGATTACCCTATTATGAATAAAGATTCGATTATGTGAAAGAGCAAACAGCCAACACGTGTGAAAACAGCAAAGTTTTTATTTGTCAAGGACACAGTGTTCTAACAGAAGTTTTGTTCCCTTTGTTTAGTGAGGACTGGCTCTGACTGACACTCACGGAATGAGCTTCTCTTACGGTCAGACAAGTCAAACTCTCAAAGCCAGCATTTTTTTTTTTTTTTGAACTTCAAAACAGAAATTCAGGACCATGCAGGGCTTTCAATTTGATTTTTAAAAATTTTACAATAGATGAAAAAATGTCAACCATGTGAGAGTACGTTATAATGAGCTCTTAGAAAATGAGATGTGAATCTTCATCTCTGCCTGGACATGCGATGTACTGGGGAAAATGTGCGTAATCAGTTGCACGATTTAGCCGAGAATGACTTTCTCTCTTCATTTCTTTTTCTGCCTTGTGTGTTGGATAATTTGAGAGTATTTTTTAACTTACTCAGTCTATAATTTTTGTTCACTTCGTGTTGTTTGGAGAGATATAGTCATTGAGACAAGCAAAAAACACAAATGTATATAATTATTCAATATATGTCAATGGATAACACTGAAGGAATTGTGCTGTTTTATGGAAGATACAAGAATACAGAGGACACAGCCTCTTTGTCGGTTTAGCAGGTAGAAAGATTTTAGTTCCATAAGGAAGAAATTGTTACAGGAATTTATTCAGTCACTTACCACATATTTACTGATTGCGTTAGGCACTATGACAGAGGGTGTACAGACGATTAAGATCCAGTGTTCAGTGTGGAAGCTGAGAAAGAAATGCCAATAGCAGGGAAAAAGTACTAGAATATAAAACTTTTTCATTCCTTTTGTGGTGTTTCAGCTTGTCATGGCGGTGTTTATTTGCTAGTTGATGTTCTAAGTAAAAAAAGCTCAAAATATTAAGTTATTATGATGAACTTTATTGTTCGTCTCTTTATTGTGCAATGCCCATTCAAAAGCAAGTATCAGAACATTTCTTTTGTGTGGAGTCACCAAAATTACACAATTTATGTTTTGTGGCTTGTCCTTGGAAGGTGCCTCTAGCTGGTCAGAGATAAACTCAAGACCGAATGAAGACGGTAGGAGGGAAGAAGAGCATATCCCCCAGATATGGAGCTGGCTGAGGGGGCACTCAGGGCACAAGGATACTCATGGGGCTGAGCAGACTCTCAAAGGCGCCCAGGGGTTCTACTCTATGATTTGGAGCGTGTGTGCATTTGCTTGGGCTTGATGGTTACTACTGGGTTCCTCCTCCCATTAGCCAGAGAACCTATAAGCAGCATCCCAGTGAGGGGTTGAGGTCATGGGAATCAAGCCAGGGGTTCCTTATTTCCATACCTACTATCCCAACCCCTGATAGATGGACAAACCCTAAAGATCTTAAACCTCTGTGCCAGGATATGTTCAGTGCCTGGGTGAGGTACTGAGGTTTGCCCCTATCCTGGCCCAGACAGATCTCATCTGGAATAGGAATGGCAGCAGCTATGTCTAAGATGCCACAGGCTGTGTGCCTAACCCCAACCCTACCCAAGTTCATGGGCTGCTGGCCCCTGTGTAGGTGAAGAGTGACAGCAGTTACAGATAAGGATAAAGTGGGGGAGGCTGGCTGGGATGTGGACAGGGGAATAGGTCATGGAGAACTGGTCCTAAAGAGGTCCATTCCAGGAAGGTGGGATTGTGCAGGAACCAGACATTCCTTCCAATCATCCCTTCTTTTTACCTAATGGACTTTCTATTCTGCTCCTGTCATAAAGAATTAACACAAACGTTAGTGCTAAAAATGTGCCACTGTTGGGTCTTGGATATTGTAAAAGAATGTAGATGGATTATTGAAAAACTTTTTGCAACAAAAGAAAACAATACAGGCATCTGTCCTTCTGCTGGTAGGATTAGTAGCAACAAACCTTGTGCATAAAGGACAGCACTTTATGTTTTATTAAACCTGGAGACAATATGAAGAGTTGGTCAGAGTATGGGTTCTGTGGTTAGATAGACTTGGTTTTTGTTATACTTGTTTGGCATTCTAATCAGGCAAGTTATTTTTTTGTGCTTGGGTTTCCACATCTGTAGTACACATATTTTATTTGTTTATTCATTCATTTGTTCTCTTATGCAGCATTCATGCTCATTCATTCATTCATTCCTGAGCATCTCCTCAGCATGGGCAAAACGCTGAAAACACAGTGGTGATGGCAATGGGCAGTTGGCATGAGACACAGACAGCACACTCACTTCTGGGGTGTTGAGCCCTGCAGCCTACATAGGAGACAGGCAATGCATGAGAGGTTGAAGGAAGATTCTTAAAGATAGAGGGTGAATGAAGGCCAAAGGAGTGGTTCAGGACCTGAGAATTTCAGTGGTGTTGAGGGGTTGAGTTCTTGGGCTGAGGAATGAAAGTTAAGCATTGGGGAGAAGTAGCTGAGTAGATTAGGAAGGGCCTTGAAAACCATATTAAAGCATTTTGTGTATCCTAAGAGTGACAATAGCATTTCTCAAACAGTACTTCCCATTGGAACCAGAGTTCAGGGGAACTGCTGAGTGTTCTATCCCTTCCTGAAGATTCAATGCTCATTAGTATCTACTAATGTTCTTCAATAAACTGTTCTGTTTCACATTTGTTTAATAGCTTTCCCAAACCTAATTAGTGTTTTTAAGAAATTAACCTCTTATAAACTGAAATCCCAGAGAACCTGCTTGAGGAGAAATGATAAGAAATGGAAAGCCATTGAACATGAACTTGGCCAGTCTGGAACTTGTTGGAACCTGTACTCAACAGATGAATCTGACTGCATAGGGTAATGGATTACAGTCAAACAAGACTGGAGCCCATTAGGAGGAGGTTATTGCTATAATTCAGATGAGAGATGATGATTACTTGGACTTCCTACATTTGTTTAGAAGATTAAGTATTATAACATAATTAAAGTATCTATGATAGTTTTTACTATACAGTAGGCAGTCAACAAATAATAGTTTTCCCATGAATATATGGAAACTTGATATATGAGAGATATAACCTCCAAAATAATGATGAAGGGGGGTATTTAAATTTGCTAGGGCTGCCATAACAATATACCACAAACTGGGTGGATTAAATAACAAAAATTTATTGTCTTCCAGTTCTGGAGGCTAGAAGTCTAAAATCAAGGTGTTAGCAGGGTTGGTTCTTTCTGAGGGTTGTGAGGAGAGATTCTGTTCTCTTTCCTTGGCTTGCAGTTGACCATCTTCATGGTCACATTGTGTTCTCCTTGTATGTGTGTCTATCCAAATTTCCCTTTTTTATTAGGACACCAATCATATTGGATTGGGGCCCACCCTGATGATCTCACTTTAAATTTACTACCTCTGTAAAGTCCTTATCTCTAAATAAGGTCACATTCTGAAGTAGTGGAGTTTAGGGCTTCAGCATATGAACTTGGGGGGCATATAATTCAGTCCATAATAGAGGGATATTTAGTAATAACACCATGAAAATCAGTTATCTATATGGAGAAAGCCCCTGGATTCCTACTTCACATAATACTCAAAAATCATTATCTGAAGGATTGAAGACTTAAATATGGAAGGAAATAATGCTAAAATGTTTAGAAAATATACAGTAGAATTATCTTTATAATCTGGAAAAACTTTTAAAATGTGATACAGGGGTAAATTGCTGGGAAGATGGTAGAATAGGAGGACCCTAAGCTCACCTTGTTTCATGGATACAACTAGATAACACCCATGTCAATGTAAATAATCCAGAAAACAAAACCTGAAGTCTGGCAGAACAAACCTCACAACTTAATGTAGAGAAAAGGCCACATCACAGACAGTAGGAAGGGGAAGGTGAGGTGGGGAAGGACTCGTGGACACAGAGAGGGGAGAGAGAGAAACTACCACCCTCAGGAGCTTGAATAGGGAAGATGAATCCCTATAACATTGGGCATTGAAAACCAGAGGGACTGAATTTCATGAACTCTTACAACCAGCAGGACTTAAAACCTGGAATTTTAGAAATCCGTGAACTTGGCTTTGGCTGAGAGGGGAGGCAAGAGGAAGCTGAGTCCCTGCCCTTAAAAAGACAGTACAATAGACCCTGGAGATAAAGCATAGAAGTAGCAGCTTGAAAAATGCCTAAGACATAGGGGAAAGAGAGTTACTTACTAATCTCAGAGCATGTCCTCTAAGGACAGAGATCACTGGGAGACTCCTTCAGGAACAAAGGAGCTGGCAGGTGCCATTTCCCTCCCCCTGCCTAGGATAAACATACATACACATAAGGGAACCAGTGTGGCACTGACATTCCCTACCTAACTTGCTGACACCATGTTCCGCATCCCATGCTGTACTTCAGTGGGTCTGTCCCCTCCAGCCAGGCCTGTCTTGGTCCCAGTGCTATGGATCCCTTCTCTCAGAAGACCAATGCAAACCTTTCTAATGCATCTTCTGACATGTTGTGCACTTTATGGATCTGCCTCTTCCAACCTGACTGAACTCAGTCTTGGCAGTTACAGTGGCAGGTCCCCTCTTACAGAGATCCAGCATGCAAACCTTGCTAAAACTGTGTGCCCTGCCCCATGCCTATTTGGATCCACCCCCTTCAATATGCTCTTGGCTGGAGTGCATTCAAACAAGGGCTACAAGCTTGGCAGTGTGTAAGTGGCCCTGACAGAGGCCAACACCACTCGAAAGTGACTCCTGCTCCAGAGAGAAGGAAAGATAACCACATACACCACTCAGACTGATGTCCCAGCAGTGGGCTGGGGCAAGACAGCTGGTCTGATGGCAGGCCCCACCCACCAATGAATGCTTCTCAGGGGACAACACAGGGAAAGCACCCTGCAGTTTGGTGTGACTGCATTTCTGGCAAATGCCTGATCTGACCGAACTCAAGCCCAAGGCAGCCTAGACTAGTCCATTAACACCACATGGACAAAATACTGACGACAACAGGCAAAGAGAGCCACTGAGATAAACAGACTTGAATGAAAAATCAGCTCAGCCACAATAGCAGGGCATATGCAAAACACACAGCAGACACCTTGGAAGTGCCAGGTTCTGGTGAATGGGAGACACTGCACTACAGGGCACTACAGGACATCATCTTCATAAGACTGTTACTTTCAAGAACAGGAGTCATAGTTGACTTTCCTAACACACAGAAGCAAAGAGTTATACAAAATAAGGAGGTAAAGGAATATGTCCCAAATGAAAGAACAGGATAAAATCACAGCAAGAGACCTAAGAAAAATAGAGATATGTAATGTGTCTGATGGAAAATTTAAAGTAATGATCATAAAGATACTCACTGGGCTTGAGAAAAGAGTGGAGGACATCAGTGAAACCCTTAAAAAAGAGATGAAAAAAGACCAATCAGAGATGAAGAACACAGTAAATGAAATTAAAAATACACTAGATGGTATAAATGGCAGACTAGAGGAAACAGAAGAACAAATCAGTGACCTGGAGGACAGAGTAATGGATAATAATCACATAGCAGTTTAGAGAAAAAAAAATTATGCAAGATGAGAATAGAATTAGGGACTCAGAAACATCATTGAGTGTAATAACATATACATTATAGGAATCTCAGAAGGAGAAGAGAGAGAAAAGGGGGGAGAAAATTTATTTGAAGACATAATAGCTGAAAAACTTCCCTAATCTAGGGAAGGAAACAAAAATCCAGAGCCCAGAGGCAGAGAGGCCCTAGTAAGATCAACTCAAGGAGGTCCACACCAAGATGCATAGTAATAAAAATGGCAAAAATTCATGACAAAGAGCAGCTAAAGAAAAGAAACAGTTACATACAAAGCAGACCACCTCAGGCTATCAGCAGATTATTTAGCAGAAACCTTGGAGGTCAGAAAGGAGTACTATGATATATTCAGTGCTGAAAGGAAATGATCTGCAGTCAAGAATACTCTATCCAGCAAGACAATCATTCAGAATAAAAGAGTAGATAAAGAGTTTCCCAGACAAACAAAAGTTAAAGGAATTCATGACCACTAAGTCAGCCCTACAAGCAATGTTAAAGGGGATTCTTTAAGTGGAAAAGAAAAATGATAAGTAAGAGTAAGAAAAGTAGGAAGCACAAAAGCCGTAAAAATAAAGGTATATAAAAACCAGTCAAGGAACTCACAAAAGGATGTAAAGTATGAAACCATATACCTAAAATGTGGGAAGGGGGCTGGAAGGAGAAGAGTAAAGAATGGGTTCAAATTTATGCAATCATCTACTTCATATAGACTGCTATATGTGTAAGATGTTATACACTAACCTAATGGTAACCAGAAATCAAAAACCACTAATAAGTATGCAAAACATAGAGAAATAAATCCAAGCACATCACTAAAGAAAGTCAACTTATTGTGATAGAAGAGATAAAGAGACGAATGGAACAGAGAAGAACTACAAAAACAACCATACAAGTAAGGAAATGCCAATAAGTACACACTTATCAATAATTACTTTGAATGTAAATGGATTAAATGCTCCGGTCAAAAGACATAGGGTGATGGAATGGGTAAGAAAACAAGATCCATCTATATACTGCCTATAAGAGACTCACTTTAGACCTAGAGACACTGCAGATTGAAAGTGATGAGCTAGAGAAACATTTATCATGCAAATGGTTGTGGAAATAAAGCAGGGATAGCAAAACTTATATTGGAAAAACTAGACTTTAAAACAAAGACCAAAACAAGAAACAAAGATGGATGCTATAAAACCATAAGGAGATAATCTAACAAGAAGATATAACAATTGCAGATATTTACACACCTATACTTAAATAGTTAATAACAAATATAAAGGAAGTAATTGGGAGTAGTACAAAAATAGTAGGGGATTTTAACACCCTAGTTACATTAATGAATAGATCATTCAAACAGAAAATCAACAAGGAAACAGAGGCTTTGAATGACACATTGGATGGACCACATGGATTTAATAGATATATTCAGAACATTCCATCCTAAAACAGTAGAATACACATTCTTTTCCAGTGCACATAGAACATTCTCCATAATAGATCACATATTAGGCCACAAACAAATCTCAATAAATTTAAAAGATTGAAATCATACCATGCATCTTTTCTGACTATAATACTATAAAACTAGAAATCAAGGAAAAATATGGAGAGAGCACAAATAAATGGAGGTTAAATAACATGCTACTAAATAACATGCTACCAAGAAATCAAAGAGGAAATAAAAAAATACATGTTGACAAATGAAAGTCAAAATATAATGGTCCAAAATCTTTGCGATGCAGTAAAAGTGGTTCCAGGAAGGAAGTTTATAGCATTATAGTCCTGCCTCAAGAAGCAAGAAAAATCTCAAATAAACAACCTAGCCTTACACTAAAAGAACTAGAAAAAGAATGTAAAAAAAAAAACAAAAACCCAAAACCAAAAGAAGGAAGGAAATAATAAAGATTAGAACAGAAATAAATGAAATAGGAACTAAAAAAAACCTATAGAACAGATTGACAAGACCAGGAGCTGATTTTTTGAAAAGATCAACAAAAATTGATAAATCTTTAGTCAAGCTCAACAAGGAAAAAAAACAAAAAACAAAAAACAAAAACAAAAACAAAAAAACCAAAGGAAGGGAGGAATCAAATAAACAAAACCATAAATGAAAGAGGAGAAATAACAACTGACACCACAGAAATACAAAGGATTGTAAGAGAATACTAGGTGAGTTAAAGCCTCTGCCTTCGGCTCAGGTCATGATCCCAGGGTCCTGGGATCGAGCCCCACGTCAGGCTCCCTGCTCAGCAGTAAGCCTGCTTCCCCCCCTCCACCCCCACCTCTGCCTACTGTTCTGCCTACTTGTGATCTCTGTCTGTCAAATAAATAAATAAAATCTTTTTAAAAAAAAGAGAGAGAATACTAGGAAAAATTATATGCCAACAAATTGGATGACCTATAAGAAATAGGTAAATTCCTAGAAACATATAACCTTCCAAAACTGAATTAGGAAGAAATAGAAAATTTGAACAGACTAGTTACCAGCAATGAAATTAAATCAGTAATCAAAAAAACTCCCAACAAACAGAAGTCCAGATAGCTTCACAGGTGAATTCAACCAAACATTTAAAGAAGAGTTAATACCCATTCTTCTCAAACTATTCCAAAAAATAGAAAAGGAAGAAAAACTTCCATACTCATTCTATGAGGCCTGTATACCAAAGCCAGATAAAGACACCAGAAAAAAAGAAAACTACAGGCTCATATCTCTGATGAATATAGATATAAATAACCCCAACAAAATAGTAACAAATTGAATCCAACAATACATTAAAAAAAATCATTCACCACAATCAAGTGGAATTTATTCCTAGGATGCATGGGTGGTTCAGGATTCACACATCAATCAACATGATACATCATATCAATAAGAGATACGATGTGTCATAAAAACCATATGATAATTTCAATCAATTCGGAAAAAACAATTTTTTAAAAGATTTTATTTATTTATTTGACAGACAGAGATCACAAGTAGGCAGAAAGGCAGGCAGAGAGAGAGAGGGAAGCAGGCTTCCTGCCGAGCAGAGACCCCGATGCGGGGCTTGATCCCAGGACCCTGGGATCATGACCTGAGCCGAAGGCAGAGGCTTTAACCCACTGAGCCACCCAGGCGCCCCTGGAAAAAACATTTGACAAAGTACAATATTCATTCATGATAAAAACCCCAACAAAGTAGGTTTAGAGGGAACATGCTTTGACATAATAAAGGCCTTTATATGAAAAATCACAGCTAACATTATACTCAATGGGAAAAAAACCCGAGAGCTTTTCTTTTGAGGTCAGGAACAAGACAAAGATGTCCACTTTCACCACTGTTATTCAACATAGTACTGGAAATCCTAGCCACGGCAATGAGATAAGAAAAAGGAATAAAAAGTATCCAAATTGGTAAGGAAGAAGTGAAACTTTCACTATTTGCAGATGACATGATACAACATGTAGAAAACCTCAACGACTCCACCAAAAAACTATTAGAACTAATAAGTAAATTAGTGTTGGTGAGGACATGGAGAAAAAGGAACTCTCTTGCACTTTTAGTAAGAAGGCAAACTGGTACAGCCTGTGGAAACAGGAGCGAGATTCCTCAAAAAATTAAAAATAGAAATACTCTGTCATCCAGTAATCATGGTACAGGGTATTTCCCCAAAGAATACAGAAACACTAATTTGAAAGGATAGATGTACCCCTATGTTTACTGCAGCGTTATTTACAATGGAAACAGCCTAAGTGTCCATCAATAGATGAATGGATAAAGAAGAGGTGGTATATTATTCAGCCATAATAAAGAATGAAATCTCGGGGCGCCTGGGTGGCTCAGTTGGTTGAGCGGCTGCCTTCCGGCTGCCTTTGGCTCAGGTCATGATCCCGGACTTCCGGGATCGAGTCCCGCATGAGGCTCCCAGATCCTTGGGGAGTCTGCTTCTCCCTCTGACCTTCTCCTCTCTCATGCTCTCTCTCCCTCATTCTCTCTCAAATAAATAAATAAAATCTTAAAAAAAAAAAAGAAGAATGAAATCTCCCCATTTGCAACAACATGAATGGAGGTAGAGAGCATAATGCTAAGAGAAATCAGTCAGAGAAAGACAAATACCATACGATCTCACTCGTATGTGGAATTCAAGAAAAAATAAAGGGAAAAAAAGAGACAAACCAAAAACCAGACTCTTAACTATAAAGAAACAGAAGGTTAATAGTGGGGAGGTAGGTGGGAGGATGGATGAAAGAGGTGATGAGGATTAAGAGTAAACTCATCTTGACAAACGCTGAATCATGTATAGAATTGTTGAATCACTATATTGTATACCTGACACTAATATGACACCGTATGTTAACTATACTGGAATTAAAATAAAACAAAAAGTGACACAAAAATGCTAGAATACAACAGAAAAGATAAGATTTAAAATATTTAAATTTGGTCATATTAAAATTAAAAACAGATTTGACAATTACATAGTTTACAAAATGCTTAACAGGCTAAGTGTAGTTACCATCGGTCATTGTATAACATTATTACAGTATTATTGATGATATTCTCTATACTGTACTTTTCATCCCCATGACTTATTTATTTTATAACTGGAAGTTTGTAGCTCCTAATCCCCTTTACCTATTTTGTCCATCCCCTCTGGCAACCATTTGATTGTTCTCTGTATTTATCAGTCTTTCTCTTTTTTGTTGTTGCTGTTTTTTGTTAGTTTTATTTCTTAGAGTTCACTCTAAGTAAAATCATACATATTTGTCTTTCTTTGTCTGACTAATTTGACTTAGCATAATACCCTCTAGGTATTTTAGATTTTATTCTTTATTTATTGTGGAGTAATATTCCATTGTGCATATACACCACATCTTTTTTTATCCATTCATCTAGTGATGGACATTTAGGTTGCTTCTATATCTTAGCAATTTTAATAATGCTGCAATAAACATAGGAGTGTATGAATCTTTGAATTAGTGTTTTAGATTTCTTTAGGTAAACACACAGAGGTGGAATTCCTGAATCGTGTGGTAATTCTATATTGTATGACTGAAACTACTATAATATTATATATTACCTATACTTCAATTAAAAGTACAAAATAAAAAATAAAAAATATGCAAAAAATGAACTCCTCATAAAAAATGATAGCATAAAGAGAATGAAAAGACAAGATGTGATTTGGAAAAAAAAGATGTTTTCGAAACACCTAACTGATAGAGGTTAGTATCTAGAACGCAAAAGAGTTAATGAGAAGACAACCCAATAAAAAAAATCGGACAAAAGAGACAAATAGGTATTTCACAGAAGAATAAACATATATGAAAAGGGAAACATAATTTAGGTCACAATGTAATATCATTTTACTACCATCTGGCTGGTAATAATTAAAAAGCTAGACAATTCCAAGCATTATCATGAATGAGGCTGATGAGGAATTCTTATGCACCATTTAAAGAGTGTGAATTGATACAAGATTTCAGCATTATCTTGTAAAATTGAGTTGAACATTCTCAAACCCTATGACCCAGGAATTTCTTTCAAGGTACATATTCTAGAGAAACTCCTACATAAGGTGAAGGGCATGAGACCATACTCATAGCGGAATATTTCCTAAGAATAAAACACTGGAAATAACCCCAAGGGTTATTGATGGAATAATTAAAAATTTGAATAGCCAAACATTGAGGTATTATAGGAGTTTATTAAAGAATAAACGACAACTGCATCCAGTGATATGCATGAATCATAAATCTTGTATGAAAAAAGCAAGTTATAGAAAGTTAAATCAGAAGATAAAGAAAATTAAATAATATGTTTGTTCATCTGCATATTTATGTGATAAAACAATGAACTCAAGAGAATGATGACAAACTCACAATTCAGGATAGTACTTACCTTATTTCTGACAGAGGGATACAGAGGATTGGAATGGAAGCAGAAACATACAGACAGATGTAGCAATTTTATTGATGTTCTAGTATAGTTCTTGGTGGAATGAATTGCTCCCCCCTCCCAAAAGATATATTGATGTCCTAACCCCCAATATCTCAGAATGTGATCTTATTTGGAAATAGGGTTGTTGCAGATGTAATTGATGACGATCAGGTCATACTGGAGTAGGGTGGATCCCTAACTCAATGTGATTAGTGTCCTTAAAAGACCTCAGTGAGATTAGAGACACAGGGAGGATGACATATGATGATGAAGGCAGAGACTGGAGTAATGCATCCACAATCCAAAAATCATTAAAGAATACCAGCAAATCCCCAGAAGGTAGGCATGGGACATGGAACAGATTCTCCCTCACAGTCCTCAGAAGGAACTAAGCTGCCAACACCTTGATTTGGAACTTCTAGCCTCCAGACTGAGAGGATATGTTTCTGTTGTTTAAGCCACCCAGTTTGTGGTACTTTGTTAGAGGGGCCCTAGGAAACTAATGCTGTCCTTATATTAGGTAGTAGGTACAGGGGTATTTTTTTTTAATAATTCACAATTTTCAAATGTGTGACATCTGCTACTTTTCATGCATCCAATAGTTATATAATAAAAATAAAAAGACAAAAGATGTTATTATTTTCATCACTACCAAATCAGGGCATGTTTCTACTATTAATCTCAATGGCAAATTCCAGAAAAGCTTTTCTAGACAGTTTTATTAAAACCATAAAACTCAACTTCCAACTCCCTTTAACTTTTATGGAGTTTTTATTGCAACCTAAGTGTCACTGAGTCCCTGTTTCTCTGACTTTAATTACAGTGCGCACATCTTCTGAGCAAAGTGAGGACACTTTGTCTAATTCTGAGCGAAGATGATTGCCAAGCACACACCTGTCATGGTGTGTTTGCTCCTTGTAGACCGGCTGACGTCAGCTTTACCTCCATTGAACACAAAGGGAATCCTGGACATCTAAAATCACTGCAAGGTTTCCAGCACACATGCCCCCATAGTACCTTCCCTTACCCTAAAAGTCACACCAGACTAGGGGCTTTGTATGCTTTGTATGCTTTGTATGCTTTGTATGCTGCCTTACACGATGTAGGTCCTCAAAAAAAAATTTGTTGAATAAATATATCAATGAATAGTTTTATGAAAGTGTCCACTTCTCAGGAGAAATACCAATAGCAACTACCACATTTCAGAAGAGTTTATGAGCCTTGCCCCAGGCCCCGGTAATTTTTTTTTTTTTTTTATCTGTTTGTTTCCCTTATCTGTGGAATCACCAGCTCTTCTTCTTCTGTATATAAGCAGTCAAAGGCTGCCTTTGGGAACTTTGAATAAACAGATTATGATCAGATTGATCATTGATCAAAATGATCAGATTTGGGTCCCATAAGGCCAGACCCATGCACACAAACACACACACACGTGTGTGTAACTTTTTTCTTTTATGAGTTAGTTGTCTAATCTTTCATATCTATTAGTAACTTGCTCTGCTAATAGTAAGATATTCTTTCTATTTTGAGGAGAAGAGAGCTTTAGAATCTTTTATTGATCTTCAAGTGGAATGCCTCTCGATTGAGGAGTGGATTCCAAAAAAGAAACTCCAAGAATACAAGAAAGGTAGATAATTTTTTAAAATGGGATTTACGGGGCACCTGGGTGGCTCAGTCAGTTAAGCATCTGCCTTCGGCTCAGGTCATGATCTCAGGGTCCTGGAACTGAGCCCTGCATTGGACTCCCTGCTCAACTGGGAGTCTGCTTGTTTCTCTCCTTCTGCCCCTCCCCCTGCTTGTGCTCTCCATGTCTATCTCTCTAAAAAAAAAAGAAAAAAAATGGGATTTATGTAGTATTTTGAAACATAAATTACTATTGTTTTGAATATATTACATAATGCATGTTATGATTTAACATTACATTAATGAGGTTTCTTTCTTTCTTTCTTTCTTTCTTTCTTTCTTTCTTTCTTTCTTTCTCCTTCCTTCCTTCCTTCCTTCCTTTCTCCCAGTAGATAGAGAAGCTGATGTTAGTGAGGTGCTCAAGTGAGAGATGGAGAGTTTTCAAGATCTCAAACTATAATACTGGCCATGTTGATGGTACCATTGATGAATTCAAACAACATTTGACAAGTGACCAGGCACAGTCGTAGGTGAGGGTGGAGAAAGGATCAAGACCTCTGCAGTAACTCATTTCAGTGAGAGAGACATAAATAAGCAGGTAATTGCAATGTAATGTGATTAAGTCTTCTTAATTGTTGAGGGAAAGGATAGTGCTTTATGGCATTCACGTTTTCTGTGTAGTTTATTACAGAGTTGTTCTTTGGATATTGGCTCCTCCGGATATAATATTCCTTTACTAACCAGAGTATTTGATTAATCAAATTGTTCAATTCCCTGTCCATACCTGAGTAACAGTTTATTTTATAGGTCACGATCATATCATTAAAAAAAACCCTCAATATTTACCACAGGGGAAAACTGTGCAATCATTCTTTTCTATAGTTAATGGCTAATTTATTTTATCTCACTTTAGCATTTTATGATCCTTTTCAATTTCCAGGAATTTAGAGGCCCCTTCTGACTTTAGAACAGAGTAAAGAGGGTTTATTTCTATGTGGTACTGATTTTTTCACATAGGTGGTGGCAAAACTTTACTAAAATAAAAAGAACAAAGGTCACTAATAGATTCCTGTAGGTGTTTAGCTGGAAGAATGAGACACAGTAGGTATGGGTTAAAACAATATTGGCAAAAATCAGTTACGGTATTAAAATGACCCAAATCATAATTCCTAATGAAGTAGTGGGTATTTGATAATAAAATGATCTCCCCAAAATTTAGATTCACAACTCTGAGTAAACATCCCCTTAGAAATACTGTCAATATTCGGCTTTTAAAAAATCATTAAAATGTTACTAATACCTTATTTGCAGGTGTCCTTCAAGAATACTTCTCGTCCCTCTCCCTTCTCACATTCCTCAGAAAGTTAGAAACATAGTCCCGTCCTCTGATAGTGAACCCCCAGGCAGTGACTCTGATTTACAGCACGTGGCTTAAATGCTTGTTTTTAACTCCCTGGGGATATCGGCCGCTAAGCCCTTTCCTCAAATACACTGTCTCTTTCTGCCTGCTTTCTTTCTCCTTCTCGAGCTGGATTTGGGGCGGATTCCGTCTGCAGCTACAATGGGACAGACAGTCCAGCACGCCGCCCCGACAGCTGTCTGTCTCTCCTCAGCTCCGCCGATTCCTATTTTGCAGCTTTAGAGATGGCGCGTTGAACTTGAGTTTGAAACAAAACTTTTCTCCAAGTGGTGGGGCTGCCGCTCGGATGCTGATGCAGATGCCGCAGCATCCGAGAGCGCGGAACCCTGGTCTCTCCCGGTCCGGCTCTGGGCTCCTGGCAAAGGGGGCGGAGAAGAGAGAGGAGAGGGCGGGGGGTGGGGGGCGGAGGTCACCCGCGCTCTCCATCCCGCCCAGGCTGCGAGCGCAGCGGGGTGCTGAGCGACCGGAGGAGCCCAGCGCGCCCGCAGGTTCGAGCTGGGAGAGCGCGCGGAAGGACGTGCGGCTGGGCCCAGCGGAGCCGGAGCGGGAGCGGGGGCGCGGCGCTGCGCTGCGCGGGAGGAACCGGCGTTGGCGGCGGAGCGGAGCCCAGAGCACGATGGCCCTCGGAACCGGGCGCCCTTCTCCCCGGAGAGCCCTACCGGCGGCCGGGGATGCCAAGGTAACCAGCCCTCCAGCGGCTGCTTTCCCACGGGTCGGCCTCGAGATGCTCCACCCCACCGAGGTGGAACCTCACCCGGCCGCACTGGAGGGCACCTTAGTCTGAGCTTGGCAAGTTTGGACCAGATGCCCGAGCGGGGGAGCTAGTTCTGCTGGCCCGAACTGATTCTGAGCTGCGCGCGTAGGGAGCGTGTAGAAAGGCTCCCCGGGGAGGGAATCGGACCACGGAGAGATCCCTGCCCGTCCGGTGGTTTCCGGCCGGCGACTCTGGGAGTCCCGCACCCGGGCCAGCGCAAGCCTTTGGCGCCCCCCAGGGAGGGAGGGAAACTGGCCCCGGGGCGTTTGAGCAATAGCAGAAAGTTTCAGCAAGTTAGGTTTGGGAAGGATGTGGCAAGCAGAGGCTTAGAGGGGCCATGGGGTAGTAAGGGCGAATGCTGAGCTCTAAGACCCGGAGCAGGAGCTGTCCTCGGGCGGCCCGGGCGGCCCCACTCCGGCCCGGCCCAGGAAAGGCTGGCTCGGTAATTCCCAGCCTCCCGGAAAGCTGCTCCGGGGAAACCTCAATCGAATTAGCTCGAGGCGTGTGGCTGTGGTCGTGGGTATGGAGGGTCTGTGACTCAGGCCTCAACACACCACGGAAAGAACGATAAACGAACACAAATGAATACTTCGTGTGAGACGTTGCTACCCTGCAGCTGTGACTTGGTCAACAGCATATAGGCAGATGTTGTCGCGGGGAGCGCGACGAACTGCCTCCTGTCTTATCGCGAGCCCAGCTTTCTGCACAGGTGCTCGGTGGACCAGAGACGCTTCTTAGAGACTCACCCCTCAACCTTCCATGGGTCCCACAGCCGTGTGGTTTGCTGAAATTTGATCTAAATCGAACGGTTTTAGAACGTATTGAGAGAAGCCACATTTAACATCAGTGAGTTTGCTGATCCACTCTGTCCTCTGCCAAGGTTTGAAGAAGATTGTCTCATCTTCCTGGCAAACAGGTGGCTCACTTAAAGAATAATCTGCAGTTTGGGGACAAAGCCCATCCAAGAAAAAAGCAGAAACTCTAAATGTCACTTCGTTATTTAAATAGACGAGTATGCTTTTAAAAAACTTAATGGGGTTTAAATAGAATCTTGGTAGGGATTTTTTCAACTTTACAAGTTTTAAGGTGCCTGTGAGGCGTCAGGGGGAGATTTTGGGGGTACCCATTTGCAGAGGGGCCACAGAGTGAACCGAAGGGGGTCTCAATTTTGGCAGCTACTTTACCGTGGAAGTGAAATGTGGAAGGGCAGGCAGATGTGTGCTGCTGTGGTATGATGCAACCTTGCTTATGATAGGCCAGATACATCTGAGTCCCACCACGGGGTGCTGGGGCGCGTCGGTCTTAAAAGCCAGATGAGCAGTTTATGCCGTGCTCACACTTCCTCTGTCTTTATGCTACAGATGTCGGGACTGCAAGCCTGCACTGTGCTGAGAGAGAGATGACTTGAGTGGCCAGCATTTTTTTTTTTTTTTTAATCTCCACAACAATGTCTATGAACAATTCCAAACAGCCAGTGTCTCCTGCAGCTGGGCTCCTTTCGAATACAACTTGCCAGACGGAAAACAGGTTTTCGGTATTTTTTTCAATCATCTTCATGACAGTGGGAATTTTATCAAACAGCCTTGCCATTGCTATTCTCATGAAGGCCTATCAGAGATTTAGACAGAAGTCCAAGGCATCATTTCTACTTTTGGCCAGTGCCCTGGTAATCACAGACTTCTTTGGCCACCTCATCAATGGAGCTATAGCAGTCTTTGTGTATGCTTCTGATAAAGACTGGATCCGCTTTGACCAGTCGAACATCCTTTGCAGTATTTTTGGTATCTGCATGGTATTCTCTGGTCTATGTCCGCTTTTTCTAGGCAGTGTGATGGCCATTGAGCGATGTATTGGAGTCACCAAGCCAATATTTCATTCTACGAAAATCACATCCAAACACATGAAAATGATGTTGAGTGGAGTGTGCTTGTTTGCTATTTTCATAGCTTTGCTACCCATCCTTGGGCATCGAAACTATAAAATTCAAGCATCGAGGACCTGGTGTTTCTACAAAACAGAGCACATCAAAGACTGGGAAGATAGGTTTTACCTTCTACTCTTTTCTTTTCTGGGGCTCTTAGCCCTTGGCGTTTCATTCTTGTGCAATGCCGTCACAGGAATTACACTTTTAAGAGTTAAATTTAAAAGTCAGCAGCACAGACAAGGCAGGTCTCATCATTTTGAAATGGTCATCCAGCTCCTGGCTATTATGTGTGTCTCCTGCATTTGCTGGAGTCCATTTCTGGTAAGAGCCTAACATTTTGACAATTTCTGCTTTCTTCTGTTTTTTCCCTGTTGAATATGAGGTTTGTTGTTTTTTTCGAAGTTGTGGTCTTGAGGCAGCACTGTTCAATCTTTTAAATGCTGGAGTTTACTCCTACTCAAAACTTACTTTAACACCCAGCTCTGGCTCAGGATTAAGCTATTTATGGTATACATGGTTATTTTCCTACAAGTCCTGAGTTGAAAGAAATGTCTTGCTAAACAATTCTAACTATAGTGTAACCTGCTTGCAGAAGAGGATAAAGTAATTTTAACAGAGCAACATAGTTTTAATATACTTAATAGGATTAGTGTCAAAGTGTGAAAAAAATTGACCAACTATAATACAGTATTGTAATGGACTCAACTGAAGTCTTAGTAGAAAGTGACACAGACTTTTAATTTATCTAAAAGGCATATTAGCTCCTGGGTTTTTCTAAATATACAGGACTAGGCCTTGGCTTACAAAGGGAGGTGATGAGTTGAGACAGTTGGATAGTTGAGGTGAACTCTGTGGATGGGTTAGGTGAAGAAATCACTAGTTCACCAATCCAAGAACAATGCCCATAGTTCAGGGAGAGGTGTGATTGGTAGGAAATCCAGGGATTCTTCCCTTATCATTCCATTCCTTTAAGAAAAAAATTTTTTTTAAACTTTTATTTTTAGATTTTATTTATTTATTTGACAGACAGAGATCACAAGTAGGCAGAGAGGCAGGCAGAGGGTGGGGGGAGCAGGTTCCCCGCTGAGCAGAGAGCCTGATGCAGGGCTCAATCCCAGGACCCCGAGATCATGACCCAAGCCAAAGGCAGAGACCCAACCCACTGAGCCACCCAGGTGTCCCAAGAAAAAAAATTTTTTAAATGTAGCCAGTAGCTATGTTTGATTTTTATTTGGAAATGAAAACTAAGGTTAAGGAATTAACAACAAACTTCAGTCATTTATAGTATCTTCTAGGTAGAAGAAAAAAAATACTTAATTTTTAAGTATGGCCATAACTCCCTTCATCATTTTGCTTTATGATGGAAAGAGTAACAACATGCCATGAATTAGAAAAAAAATCCTCCATACAGAGCTAGTGATGGCAGTAAAGATGATTTTCATTCCTCTTTTTGGTACTGGTGAACAAATGGGCTAGAGATAGTAATACAGGGGAGCCACAGGTAGGGGAGATGAAGGTAGATGGAATGCAAATGTTGTGATCATCCCTTGCCTGGTCCTATAAAGGTGCTTGTTACTGATGCAGTTTTCCTAGACCCCTAGCAGCACCATGTCTAAACATTGTTACCAGTGGAGTTTTAATAAACAATCTTGATGATCCTGATGCACAAGAAAGTTTGTGAGACCTGCTGTTGCAAACAGATCCCTGACAGCTGATTTTATTTTACAAAAGGATTTCTACTTTTTGAAGATTTCTTTATTCATATTGTGTCCTCACAGTCTCAGTTTAGCTTTCTTGAATTATCTTGAATTGGTCCTGGGAGCCCAAGCCCAGGGAGGCTAGGTTGGGTCTGTCAGTGGTAAGTCAACCTTTTGAGACCTGCCTGTTATCACTTTAGGAGGTCTGAGGGGAAACCAAGCCAGAATTTGATCTGTGCTCATAGTCCAGTTATTTGAACCTGAAGCAGAGAACAGTTCTGTCAATACTTGGAATCACTTCAGCGTTCATTCTTGAAGTTTAATTTATGCCACTTGACAAAGGGAATTCCCTTCAGAGGAGACTTCTTTTTTTCCCTTAAACTTTGAAATAGAGTAGCTTTTCCAAAATAAAAAGTGAGTGTGAGTAGCACTGAAATTAATTGAGGGTTGGAAAGAGAATATGAGGAAGGTGAGAAAAGAGGTACCTGAGAATAGTTAAAGAAACATTTTAAATGAAGGTCGTAGCTCTGGAGAGAACCTGAAAACAATGGGATAGGGAGCACAAGGAGAGACAGGTGGTCTGGGCAACCGAGGTGATCACTGGTGCTTTGGTTTCTGTTCGTTCTGTCACCTTTAAAATTCTGCTTAGTTCTTGGCTTTTGACTGAGAGAGAAGAGTGACAGGTAGGTTGACTGCTGTGAGACTGTGGAAGGTAGCAAGATTTCATGCTCATCATGGATATTTTGAATTTGTTTTTCTCTAATTTCTCTTCCTGAATTTTTCGTTTCCTTCACTGTTGAAATAGATATTACAACTTTGTTCCTATTTTGAACATATTTCTACTGGGAGCATAATTTTATTTTTGTGCAACATTTTCCAGGTCTTTGTTCTGTTTATGAATTATCAACACACCTATGACACCAGTGGATCAATATTTCTAAAATGCCTCTTAGCGTAAGAATTATTTCTCTGTTAGATGCATAATGGATATGCCACCTACACTTCCTGATGGATTGATATTTTATTTGAAGCATTCTTTGCATTCTTGGTTTCTCTTGTGGAGACTTAGGTCTTTATAGCAAATTCTGACTAAAAGATTTATGACTTCTGTGGTCTGGACACACGTGCCTTTGGCATTAGGGTAAGGCCGCCAGTCAGCTCTAAATGGAACCCTAGTTAAAAACAACTCAGGTTTGGGAATGCCAAATAACACCCAGTGCTAGCATCTCATTTGAAATATTTCTCCATTTTTTCCTTATATGCTTAGGAAAAATTGCATGGGTGTTAATGACTGAGCCATCACTCTCCACCTTGTATTTTTAAAAACTAAGAAGTTTTAAAAATATCTCTGAAATCAAGCTTCTGGATTCCCATAGTTGTCCTATAATATTGATAGCTTCCCCCAATGCCCTACTTTACATCATGTGCTTTCTTTCTTTGATTGATGAATATAAATTGTTGGATTTATAATCTGGTTGAACATCTGTGCCCAATTTTTGACCTGTTTTCACTGTCAGTTTCAAGCCTCAAACTGGAACAAAGTTACAGGTGCACACACTAAATGGAGCAGATGAAGAATGCAGATGACAGTGGCTGTGCTTGTTAAGATTCATTGTATTGAAACTTGGCAATAGTGGCATAATTTCTAAAACTACTTAAATCTGTAGCTGATGACAAAGGGAATTCTTTATTAATTTCAATGATCTAGTTCAACCAATACACAGGTGAGATGATCATGTTGTTTGAGTTTTCTCTTCCTCTATTTAGTAGACTTTATTTTTTCTTGAGTAGTTTTAGGTTTTCAGGGAAATGAGTGACAAGGACAGATTTTACATTTACATTTACATTCTCTCATGTTCCCCCTGACCTCTTTGTTACCCTTCCTTATTAGTAAGCCCTGCTTTGGTGTTGTACGTTTATCACAATTCATGCCCCATTCTTACTGACTGAAGTCTGTAGTGTTTTTCCATAATGTTGTACATTGTGTGAGCTTGGATAAATGATTATGGACATGTGTCCATCATTGGAGTATCATACAGAATAATTTCATTGCCCTAAAAATCCCCTGTGGTGTTTTTTTTTTAATTTTTAAAATATAATGTGTTATTTTTCCAAAGGGGGAAATGTATGTTTTCAGGAATTAAGATTTAGAAATGTAGTACAAATGTGATATTAATTTAAACTATAGCTCAATAAAATTTAAACTTTTACAATATCTGGATTTTATAGTTTTAAACCTGGGGACTCATATAAATTCATTCAATTATAATCCCAACTGAAAAATACAGGAAACTACAAGGGTCACTGACTAGTTTACAATTTCATTTAGCAACAAATTAATACAATAATCTTTAAGAGACAAATGGCAATTATACAATTGTCTTCTGTGTATCCTAGGTGAGTCACTGTTCCTTAATAAGTAAATCTTGAAGACATTCTTTTGATGTTTCTAGGGTGAGGGGAAAAAAGCCCATTTATCAGCCCTTCAAGTAACATTTTCTTGATATTATTTTTGTTTTTATACAAGTAATTATTCTTTTTAATGTTCCGCTCTAGAATACGTAACCCTGAAAGGAACTTATTATTATTGCTATGCTTATTTCATCAGTTTAGCAGAGCAATAAATAGTTGTTGACTGGTTGACTGTAACTTAAGTAGTATGAATGTCCAGAGATTGCAAATGATTGACCAGAATGTGGATTCTCGGTTTTGTAGGTAAGAGTTAATTAGGCAAATACTGAAACCAAATGGTAATTTTTAATCTGTTCCCTAAGTCAGCACCTCTAGACACTATTAAACTTCAGCAATCTTTTACTAGAAGGACATACATTTGTTCACTTTCACTTCAGGGACAGAGGATAATTTTGATTTGGGAAAAGAAGAGTAAAGCCTATGAAAAGTAAATAGATTTCTTATGTACATGAGTTTATCCAAGAAATGTGTTCCCTTGCATAGATAAAATTTGAATTTGATTTTTTAAAGATTATTTGCTCCTAATGCTAGTGTTTCTAGACAGTGTAGTTAGTCACTAAGATGTTTGTCAGCGATAATTAAAAAAGTTGGGTAGCCGATTGAAGTTTGACTGAATTACTACAGGTATTGGCATCAAAATGAGCAGGTCTTAGAGGGCTTATGGCAAATGATGAGAGCCTTGCTCTTGGGGAATTTACCCTCCTAAAGGAAGCTGCCTTGACCATGGCTCCCCCCCTTTTGGTCACTCTGTGTGCAGTGATGGGTAGACGTGGAGATACAAAGTCTCTTTCCTACAGGGTCCAGCTTAGCACAGTCTATCAGAAGTCCAGTCATTTATACATTATCAAAATATAAACTATATTACAGATAGGTGTGATTTGATGAACATATTGAGCTACATACAGACCTTTGGAGTTGAATTCCTTTGCGTTTATTATCTCACTCCATGAAAGTGTATGGTGTAAGATTGGTCCAGCAAACGTCAGTCAATTAAAAGAGACATTGCTAAGTTGAGAATTTTCGTAAAATTCTGTTGCTTTAGATGTGTATAGTGGTGTGGAATACTTTTGGTATTTTAAGTTAATTTACTCTTGGCAAAACAAGATTTCCTGTTTTTAAGGCAAAAGAGTTATAAAAATGCCCAAAGATACCATAGACATTGGGAGGGCACTTAAAAACATTGCTTGAATGATTCAAAAGTAAATGAATCAGAAACATGTGGATTAGATTTATACCCTCTTGGATATAAAAATCTTCTGGCTTAATGTGTCTTGAGGTTTTTATTAAGCTCCAAAACATTTAAAGAACAATTCAAGATGTTAATGTGCCCAGAATCTCTCAAGGTTGCCAGTTTTAACTTTGTTTAGTTTTTCTTACTTATTTATTTGACAGAGAGAGAGAGAGAGCGCGAGAGCGAGCGCACACAAGCAGGGGGAGCAGCACAGGGAGAGGGAGAAGCAGGCTTCTCACTGAGCAGGGAGCCCAATGCGGGGTTTGATCCAGGACCCCAGGATTATGACGCGAGCCGAAGGCAAATACTTAACTGACTGAGCCACCCAGGCGCTCCAACTTTGTTTAGCCTTATCCTTACAGGAGGTATATAAAATAACTTCCATTATATTTGCTTTGGAAGCATTTCTAGCCACACCAAATTTTACCTGGTACATCAATGCCATTTTTCTATATTTAGAGAAGACTTCACCCAATAGGAGAAAACGATCTTTTCACATTTGCAAGTATTACTTTTCAAAGCTTGTGTAAACCTGTCTTTCTGTCCATCCTCTCCTGAGTGTGAGGATGGTAATGCCACAGAAGAGTGGGTACAATTGTGGTTTCATACAGACAGGGAGGCTGTTTTTTCAACATGGAGTGGCTGTAGTGTGATGATGAGGAGACAGAGTCAATTGAATAACATAAAAGGATTTATTTTAGATTTTGTGCACAGTTCCAAATCTAGTCTCTCTTTAAGATGCTATAATTATTCAAGTACAGGCAGGGAGATAGGGTCCCATCCCAACCATCTCTTGGCTGTGACAGGGAGTTACTCTAAGCCAATTTTTTACATCTGTGAACTGATTATAATACTACGACTTACTTAAAAGTACCATCAGAAAAAATGATTTGACCTCCCTACATTTCATAATACAGTGGGTGGCCGGTAGTAAATCTAAAATCCAAAATCCTCAAAAAGTCTGTTGCTTTTACCACTACCCACCATCTCAATTAGAAAATCAGTCATCTGTGTTTAGTCAGGTGTTTACTGTGTCCTCCTCTATTAAGAAGGTTTGGTTGCCGTGAAAAGGAGTGGAGGGAGCTTGAAGCTTCAGAAAACTTTTCTTGGACATTTCCACCTGAAGTTTTGGGTTACCCTTCCTTATTTCACTGTCTCGCCAGTAATGAAGATGTTGTCTGCTGATCTGCATTATTTGAATTCAAATACTCCAATATTTTATAATGATAATCATTCATAAGGTATTAATCTATAAATTACTGGGATCAGGTTAAAATTAGCTCCCAATTATTGAGACTGTTACATACACTGCGCTATGCTCAGGTTGTGAGTAGTTCCAGGAAGTGAGATAAAGCTCTTCCCTCAAAGAGCTTGTAACTTAGTGGGAGTGAAAGGCATACCCTGTCTGAGAGCTAAGAAAAATCCTGTTTATTCCACCTCCTGGCTCTGTGACCATAACCACTCTGTGCCTGTCTCTTCGTATGTGAGATAGGTATTGTAATGTTTCATTGGGCTGTTGGGAGGACTAAATAAATTCATATATGTAAGTTAAAATAGTGCCTGACGTAGTATCGTATGCGTCAGTGATTATACATTATCATCTTTGTCGCTGTTACTATTAAATATTACTGCTGCCAGACAAATACATTTGTCAATGAGACAATTGAAGGCACTTTTTAATTAGTTATTAAAGGAGTAATGGATGCTCTAGTAGATGGCAGTCTCTTCTGATTTGGTGGCCCACAATTATTACTTGTCTATAGGTTTGACAAATATTTATTGAGCATCCTACTATTGGGCAAGGCAGTGTTTTAGATACTACAGTAACAGTCACTGATTTAAGTGTTCACAATACCTATGCTGTAAGAAACGATACTCATAGAAGGCAAGGGAAGGCATGTGTAGGAAATTGAAATACGAAGATATTTGATTACATTTATGTTATAAGAGAATAACAGGTATTCTTTTGTGAATATATGTGGATGAGATGACTTTTGATAACATAAAAGTGGAAAATTTCTATAGTACATTATTTAGGAGGAAAAATTACAGGAAATAAATGGGATCCTAAGTGAAGTAATATAAAAACCAAGGAGTAAAGAGTTAATAATGTATATAATTCCTAGAGATACAAAAATGTACAAATAAGAAACTTAGTATTCAAAAACAATGAATACTGTTATACTGAAAAGAAATAAAAAAAATGATACAAAAAAAAAAGAAACTTAGTATTTAGGACAGACTTTTACCATATCAGGACACAGCAGGTCATGATAAATTAATATTAAAAGCTAGGAGAATTTTCAAATAATGACACATGAGTAGCAGAAAAATTAAATCATAGGATAAGATAATTTAATAATTCAAATCAGTATTTTGTACTGTCTATTGGTAAGAAAAGTGACTCAGGATATAGAAGAGAAATAAATGTGGGTGAAATGAAGCGTTATAAGAACCACCAAGTCTTTCCAAGAATTTATTTAAGAAAGTGTTGGAAAGGACTGAAAATAGAGAAAAACAGATTACCATGAACATTGATAATAGAAATGAAGAAAATAAAATCACTTATGCTTAGATGTACTTGCTAATTTACTCATTGATTTACTCATTTGGCAGACTTCTGCTGGGTAGAACATTCGCGGTCTCTCTAGGTGGATAGTAAAGCAGAGACAGAGTCTTGACCTGGGAAAATATTCCTGGGGCACCTTCTAGCAATCATCTTTTTTTAGCTTCTTCATTTTATCCATGGTCTTTGCACTCCTCTCCAACCTCTAATTCATACTTTTCCTTCTCTTTCCACTTTTATTTTTTAAATTTTAATTTTTTAAAAAACTTTTGAGAAGGAGAGAGCAAGAGGAGGGCAGAGGGAGAGGAAGAGAAAGACTTTTAAGTGAGCTCCTTCTCACAACCCTGAGATCATAACTTGAGCCGAAATTAAGAGTGGAAGCTTAACCAACTGAGCCATCCCGGCGCCCCTCTCTTTCCACTTTCAATGTGGAATACATAGAACTGTTTGCATATTTTGGCCTTGTCTGGGAGCAGGGCAAAGTGTTAACTGCTGTATGAATCTCTTTAGTAAATAGTGGAGGAAAACAAGGAAAGTAAAGCCCACAGGAATGCCCAGGAAGGACTGGGAGACAGATCCAGGAGTGGAGAGCAGGGAGGGGCAGGGACGGGCAAGGACGGAAGTGGAAAGCAGGAAACCAGGTGTAGGAGTAACACGTGAGGAGAGAGACACGCCCGTGTCCTAGGAACTCCACTGGAAAGGAAGGTCTCTCTTTATTTCCATAGGTATCTTTTCCTTATTGAGGAACATTAAATTTTGTGTATCCTGTCCTCTCGAGCTACTTTAAAAAATGCAATGTTTTCTCTAAGTAGAAAATTGTATTGTAAAAAAAAGATACAGTAAACTACACATTCAAATTAGGAAAAATATCTTCCAAATCCCACTCTCTGGAGATTACCACTATTAGCATTCTGAGTGCATACTTTTACTCATCTGCTAGGGAAAATATATTGGTTTAATTTCTTTGATTAATAGAATAAACTTTCTTTTCCTTATATAATTGGGCATTATCTTCCTTTTTTGTGAATACGTAGGTTTCTGTAAATGATTATCAAGAACTCTGGATAACAAAGAACAGATAATGCTAATATATAAAAACAGCTATAAAATCAGTTGTTATAAAAGCAATTGTTTTTCCATGTTCATCGTTAGCCTTTTAATTTAGTATTTTAATTTATAAAAGTAGCGAATGAATCAATAAGTTTTTTTGTGGTTACTGCTTTCATGTTCAGAAATGCTTTTCTCAGGCTGAGATGATACTGGTATTCCTCTCTTTTTTCCTAGCACTTTCGCTTTTTCATTTTTTGTATTTATGTTTTTAATACATTTATAGTTTATTTTGTTTGCAAGTTAATAATATGAATTTTCTTTTGAATGGTTAGCTTGTTGGCCCAAAATAGTTTATTGAATGATCTTTCTGTAACTCTTTAAAATTCTACCCTTTGTATGTATGAAATTGTTAACTGTGTTTGGCTCTTTCTGGACTTTTTTTTTTTTTTAAAGATTTTATTTATTTATTTGACAGACAGAGATCACAAGTAGGCAGAGAGGCGAGGAAGCAGGTTCCCCGCTGGCAGAGAGCCCCATGCGGGGCTTGATCCCAGGACTCTGGGATCATGACCTGAGCCAAAGGCAGAGGCTTTAACCCCCTGAGCCACCCAGGCACCTCTCTTTCTGGACCTTTTATTTCACCCTACTGATCTGTCTTTAACTTTATATACAACTACCATCTTCACATTTTATTTAGATGTGCATTCAGTCTATCAGTTACAATGTAGAGTGTTCCCTTTCATGACCATGCTTTTCCATAAGTGAAATCATTTTTTGAGTAATAATTTATTTTTATTGTGACAAAATTCACACAATATAAAATTCGTGATTTAACCATTTTAAAGGGTACAATTCCATGACGCTTTTTACATTCAAAATGTTGTGTAACCATCACCACTATCTTGTCTAGAACATTTTCATCATCCTAAAAGGAAACCCCACACCCATTAAGCAATCATCCCCCATTCCCTGCTTCCCACTCCCTGAGGCCCCTGGCAACCACTAGTCTCTTGTCTTTATGGATTTGCTTATGTTGGATATTTCATATAAATAGAATCTTAAAATATGTGGCCTTTTGTGTTTGGCTTCTTACTCTTAGCATAATGTTTTCAAGGTTCATGTATGTAGTGGTATGTATCCGTACATCATTCTTTTTTTTTGTAGTTGAATAATATTCATTTCTATGGATACAGCTCATTTTGTTTATATACTCATTAGTTGTTGGACATTTGGGTTGTTTCCACCTTTGGCTATTGTGAAAAGTGCTGCTATGAACATTTGTATACAAGATTTTGTTTGAACACTGTTTTCAATTCTTGTGGGTATATAACTAGGAGTGAAGTTTGCTGGGTCACATAGTAATATTATGTTTAGCTTTTTGTGGTAACACTAATCTGTTTTCCATGATGGCTGCACCATTATACCTTCCGATCAGCAATGTATGAGAGTTCCAATATCTCTATATTTTTGCCAACACTTGTTATTTTCTTCTGGAACATTTTTTGTATTATGGCTGTTTCAGTGGATATCCAGTGGTAGTTCATTATAGTTTTGATTTGCATTTCCTTTCTGACTAATGATGTTGAGCATTTGTGTATTTTGCAGGGAAGTCTTTTGTGCATATTTTTATGTCTAAAAAAGTTATATGGGTCTATAATTTCCTTCTTTTATTGTATTCTGCTTTTAATATTAGAATTGTGCTAGTTTAAAAAAACAACAGGGAAATTCTCTATGTACTTCAATAATTTAAATAATGTGGATGTGAGCTGTTTGTGATGATTTGGCATCATTTCAGTGTTTTTTGGTAGAGTTTCAGAGGTTTTTTTTCTTTCTTTTAAGATTTTATTTGTATTCAAGTTAGTTCACATATAGTGCAGTATTAGTTTCAGGAGTAGAATTCAGTGATTCATCAGTTGCATTTAACACCCAGTGCTCATTCCATCAAATGGCCTCCTTAATACCCATCATCCAATTACCCCATCCCCCATACACTTCCCCTCCAGCAACCCCCAGTTTGTTCCTTATATTTAAGAGTCTCTTATGGTTTGCCTCTCTCCCTGTCTTTATCTTACTTGATTTTTCCTTCCTTTCCCCTATGTTTGTCTGTTTTGTTCTTAAATTCCACAAATGAGTGAAATCATATGGTGTCTCTCTTTCTCTGACATATTTTGCTTAGTGTGATATACTCTAGTTCCACCCATGTCATTGCAAATGGCAAGATTTCATTCTTTTTGATTGTTGGATAATATTCCACCATATGTTCCATTATATATATGCACACCACATCTTCTTTATCCGTTCATCAGTTGAGGGGTATTTGGGCTCTTTCCATGTTTTGGCTATTGTGGATAGTGCTGCTATAAACATTGGGGTACATGTGCCTCAGGGTTTTATTTTCTGATTTTCGGTTTGAGTTTTCTAGTTTGTCTTGAGCCAACATTGATATTTTAGTATAATTTAACCAATTTCACTGAGAGTATGAATTTAGTAGCACATTTTTGTACTGAGAATTTATAATTGAAGATATTATTACTTATTAATTTATATTTACCATGCATATAAAATTAAGTATACATTTATATCTGTTTATTTTATCAATATTTTTATAATATTTGCATTTTTTCTTTTTAAATTAGGATTCTTAGAGGGCTGTCTGGTTTAACCTACCGAGCCAACCAGGCACCCCAAGAACTGTCTAGATTAATAGTTTAAAAATTTCTTATACCAACTTGTAAATCTTAATGTTTTCAAATTAGTTAACTTCTTACTATAAGAGTCTTTAAATGCTTCTTGGGCATTTGAAAATAATCTATGTTCTTTTTCTTTAAGTGATAAAGTTCAATACAAAGATATTGAATCAAGATTATTATTTATAGAATTCTATTTTCTTATTTTCTTAAGATAAGCAATTAATTATTACAGTAAGAGCAATAGAGTTTTTGAATATTCTGGACTTCATTGTGCATTTACTATTATTGATACAGTCTAAGGAACTTTTAGTGCCATTCTTATGATTAGAATACAGCATCATCATAACATTCAAACAAAATGGGTAGAATTTTTTTTCCCTTCTCTGTCATACCCCCATACCTCTTGGTTGGGCTCCAGAATTCTGACATTGAAAAAAAAATGTGAGAAGTACATTTTCTTCTTCTATTTGGCTACTAGTATTTTGATAGCAGCTTTAGTTTTGCTGATACAGGAAGTATGAAGTTAAGCCAGAAGGGAGTCAAGGAATGGAAGAACATGGTTAAATTTGCAGCTTAGAAAGCAGATTGATTCTGATTAGTTCTAGGAATTTGTTCCTGACAACCCTGGTCATCAGCATCTGTAATTGGGCTATCCTTCTTCCAGTTCTGTTTGAGGTTTCCATTTAGAATTGGCCAAGACCTGTGCACCAGGAAGAAACTTCGGAGAATATTCCTGCAACCTAGCATGCTCTTTGGGTCTGTTGACACTACAGATGCATTCTTTAGAGAAAAGCTGGACTAGAACTGTACATAGAGAGAAAGAACTGTGTGAATGCCTTCTTACTCCTCGTTTCCTAACATAAAGTTTGTTTCCAAATTGCAACACAAAAGTAGCAACAGATATCTTTATCATTATGCTTTGTTCATTGCGTGCATGGAGAATTAGTTTCTGATATAGTTTAATCTTTATGTGCTTTTATATCTACATATTTTTGCCACAGACACTTTCAGTATTTCTCTCGTACACTATTTCTGAATTGAAAAACTACCTGACATACCGAAGAATTTTGAAAAGTTCCAGAGTCTTAATAAACTTTGATAGCATGAGGGGCTTTTGAAATGATTCTAAGTGCGTGGTGATTCTTTCCTCTCCTGAAAGTCCAAAGACAGCTAAGGCAGACTGCTTCTCATTTCAAAGGAGTATGAAGAATTGCTGAGAAAAAACAAGAGAAAAAACATACCAAGCAGTTCTAAATGCATGGCAGTTGGAAGACATCTTTGTTATTTTAGTTCATCCCTCAAAACTTATAGCAGGCTGATCTATGGATATGGGTGCTGAAGCCAGTTTGCTAAATGCTCTCCTGGATGTTCGCAAATCCAGTAGTCTCTCTAGGAATAATTTCCTCCGTGTGCTATTGACCTTCTCCTAATTGCATGCTCTAGGTTTATCTGTATAAGCTAAATGATAGTAGTACAAAGTCACTCTGCTTATTTAGATAGTTTAAGGTTGATGTGGATTTCCACATGGTCCATTTAGCACACTATTTATATTTGGCTGTAAAGATGAATGGATAAACTCTTTTACCTATATTGGCGCCCTTGTCTCTAACACCTCCCCGCCCCCCTGCCGTGTATGAATTAACATTAGGATGTAAGTCACAGTGTTGGTGCTATCCTTCTTTTGAATTTCTTGGTTTGTTTTATATGGTTGCCAAAATCTCAAGTTCAAACCAGCCTGACTCGCCCAGAGATTATTTATCTGCGGAAGAGTATAAAAAAACAACCAAGCAGTCAATTAAAAATCATGCCTCACAGTGAATTCTGAGTGATGCCCTGTGTATTCGGGTATTGAGCAAAATAATAGAACCCAAAGAGTCCTGAGGAATTTCTGCTCCCCTCCCTTCCCTACCCCCTTCCCTGGTCAGGCCAAAACACTAAAAAATGTTTTAGCTTGAAAGAAGGAGATGTCTACTTTGGAACTACCTTCATTTTTCCTGTCTACTGAAGGCCCCTCTTTGTGGTGGCTGGAGGGACAAATGCAGCCTTGGGCCTTCCTGCTCAATGACAGACCTACTATCCCACGCAGCCTGAGGAGGGGAGGGAGGGATGAATGTGCTGTGGCTTTAGTAATAGGTACATACTGTTCATTGAATAGTGTTTTATAATTAAAGTCAGAATGCTCATATATAAAGGCTAATTGAGTAACTGAGTATTTTTCCTTTCAAACTGGCTTGAAGAAAGGCTGTTTCATTAAAAAAACCTGCCAAAGTTACATAGTTTAGCATGAAGTGTAGCCAAATGTGTGTGTGCCTGGTGGCTAAAATGATCTCTGTAGGAATATGTTACTGTAGCACATTACACTGATTCAAATCTGATTTTCTTTTTATTAGAGGAATTATAATTCTGAAATTCATTGTTTTGTTTACATTTGTAATAATTTTCCCCAGGAGACCCATTCTGATTATTCTAGTCCACATTTGTCTCTCTTTCTATGGATAAAATATAGCATCTAATTCTATATAATCATAAAATTCCCACTGTTTGTTTTGTGATTGTCTAATCTCTTAACTGGATAGGGAGCTCATTAGTGACAGAGTCAATGTCATGTGTTTCTGCTCTGTTTCCTGTGATGTCTGGTATACTTCTTGGAAAGGCTCAAGGAAAATGCAGCTCATCTTTAGAATTCTTTAATCACAAATGAAATTAGTGATAAAACAACATCTTTATAGCTATGGTTATTAAATACGTATCAATGTCACATAAGGATTTTATTTTTTAAATGTTATTTTAAAAAACAAGTTAAGTTTTGGAAATATAACTATACAACTCTAATTGTGATGATCATTTTATTTCATTTTTAAAAAAAATATTTTATTTATTTATTTGGCACAGAGATAGAGAGAGAGCTCAAGTAAGCAG
Organism: Martes martes; assembly: GCF_963455335.1. NCBI lineage: Eukaryota > Metazoa > Chordata > Mammalia > Carnivora > Mustelidae > Martes > Martes martes. The sequence continues at coordinate 126,650,099 of NC_137891.1, read as the reverse complement.
AGTGGCAGGCAGAGGGAGAGTGAGAAGCAGGCTCCCTGCTGAGCAGGGAGCCCATGCAGGGCTTGATCCCAGGACCCTGGAATCATGATCCGAGCCTAAGGCAGCCGCTTAGCCAACTGAGCCACCCAGACGCCCGTGATGATCATTTTAAATGTAAAGTTCATTCTTGCTCAGAAATTTTGTTTTGTAGTGTAAGGATTAATTAATTTAACAATTTCATCAGTAACTCCTACCATATGCCAGACACAATGCTCTCAGTATTCTATCAGTATTAACCCATTAAAACCTTTTTATATTTTCGCTTGCATATTTTCTCAGACATGACTCTGCATGTGCAGTGGGTTCACCCAAAGGATGCAATCATAGAAGGCTTGATGTTACTTGCATTTAGGATCCAGAGCAGTTACACAACTGCCTTAGTTATGCATTATAACCGAAATTTTAGTTAAAATCAAAATGTCTTCAGATTTAAGTCAAGATTCATGGGAAAGAGCTCTGATAGGAAGACCATTCAAAGACATTAAGGTGATGTCCTTAATGTCTTAATGTCTCCACTAGATTTGTGGAGAAAACATAAACATGATTAAAAGGAGGATTATTTTTGTACTCTTATTGTTGTACTGACGTAGACCTAATTGAAAGGAAATCTTTGAACAGATTTGCTAAAAGGACTGCCTTCAAAAAATTAAAAAAAACTTTTTTTGTTGTTTCTCTTCTCCCTTCCAGAGCATTACAATGTCCTTAATCTCCTACCTGCCCCTGTCCCAAACCTAAAGGCATCCTAATTTATCTGTGTAAATTAAAAATTCCAAATGAAAACAAATATGGCAGCTTTGTTAGTTGATATTGACTATTAAAAATAACCTGGATTTTGGCAGAAATTTTTTACCTTTGGAGAAGTGTTCTTTTTCTTCTCTTCTGTCATTGAAAGGGTAAAGCCCCTTCCAGGAGAAAGAAATCTTTGCTGAATGTTTGAGGGACCAGTGAGGCTTTGATTAAAACCAGAGGGTGACATGAGGATTACAACAAAACAAACTTTTATGTTGAAAATATGTTCGTCTTTCACTGAAAAGCCTGTTTATTCCAAATGTCTTGCAAAATCTGATGGTTTTGGTATCAGGACACTACTGTTTGCAATCATACCCAGGCATGTTTGTAGCTGGAGGATGCCATAGTCCTTGATTTTTGAAGAGAGCCGAAGATATGGCCTTCGTGAGAATTTGCTATAAAAGAGCAATTAAAACACGTCTATAAATATAATATGTTTAGAAATGCTCATTCGTTTATTCAATAAATATTTTTCCTAGTGCCTTCCAAGTGTCACATACTGCTCCGGATACTAGGTATGGTGCTGAACATGACAAGCAATATTCCCTCTCTCATGAAGGTTGTATTCTTTTGCAGTGGTGGTTGCCAAAGGTTACAGGTTGTTTGGAGAGAGAGAGAAGGAAGGAGAGATACTAAGTACATAAATTAATGCGATGATTTCAAATAGTGGTAAGTCCTGCCACTGAAGTGGGGGCTGGGACTCTTAGATTGGATGGTTAAGGAAGGCCTCCCTCTGAGGTTAGCCCTGAGTGAAAAAAAGGAGCCAGGAATGGGGAGATATGTGGGCGTGGTGGTCAGGCAGAGGGAACAGTCAGCACAAAAACCCAGTGGTGGGGTTGAGCTGTGGTAATGAGGGACAAAACAAAGGCCATTCCCTGGACCAAGGGGGCGCTGGTGAAGGTGGTAGGATTTGAGGATGGAGAGGAAGGCAGGGTTTAGATTGTCTTATGGACCATGTTGGCTTTAGATTGAAATTCAGTGGGAAACCTTTGGAGAGGTGGTTTTTTTTTTTTTTTTAAGATTTTATTTATTTATTTGACAGAGACAGTGAGAGAGGAATACAACTGAGGGGGGGACAGCTGAGGGAGGGGAAGAAGCAGGCTTCCTGCTGAGCAGGGAGCCCAACGTGTGGCTCGATTCCAGGACCTCAGATCATGATCTGAGCCCAAGGCAGATGCTTAACGACTAAGCCACCCGGGTGCCCCCTTTGGAGAGTTTCTTAACACGGGAAAGGTATGATCTGATACGTGGTTTAAAAAGATGACTTCGGCTGCCAGATGAAAAATAGATTGCAATAGAGAAGAACTATAGCAGAAAGTTGTTGGTTTGAAATTTCATTTGACACATAAATAATGGATAAATTACTTTTCTAGAATTTTTATGGGGAAGTAAAGCAAATAATAAATCACTATTAAATGAAGATTAACTTGAGAGCAACAAAGGAAACACTTTCAAAGTAATTTTCCTTAAGGCTTAAAGTATAATTATAAAGGAAACATTTAATTATATCATATCTATTATGCTTGTTTAATAACTTCAATATATCTTCTCTGCTGGTTTAGCAAAGAGCACTTTGAGGGGCATTAACTTGGCTGAGAATATGTAGTTACCCATCTGCGTTTTGCTCTTGAGATGAAGTTATTTGGCTCCCTTTTAATTCTTTTTAGTGTTATTAATTTTTGGTTCTGGTTTTGCATAGCATCATACACACATGCACACAAAATTAGGTAGCTTCAGGTTTTAGTTACAAATGGTTTTCTGTTTCTTGACTCTGGAGAAATCAGATTTGAGATGCCCTAATAATTATTTTAATACAAAAGAGAAATGTTCAGTCATCACTGCATATGTGATTATAATACGAAGGACACACACACACATTTATAGGAAAGTGTGTATTACATGCCACATGGACCGTGTACCAAGAGTTTATATATCCTTTTTTGGGGGTTTATTTAGGGTTTGATTTTGGAATAAAAGCCTAATTTTTTTTTTCGCTATTGATTTTAATACCACGGTTCCCACCATTTAAACTGTATCAAATATGAAAAAGGCCTATGATTTTATTCTGCAGAGTTTTTCTGTAGGGTCCTAAAATATTTTAAACCTTGAGTACCCTGCAGAAGTGAATCTTGCTGGGAAGAGAAAGACAGCTGGCCCCAAATAACAAACTTTAGCAAATCCCGACCTGAGAAGAGGCTGTGCTTTCTGAGTCAAGGTGCTTAACTACTATTCTCTACCTTCTGTTACCCTTCTGTTACTCAGAAGGAAGAATCAGACTTCGTTCCCAACTGAATGGCATACTTAGAACCTCAGTAGGATTCCCTAACTTGGAAAACTGGTGGAGTTTCCAACTTCAGGGCTGCACTCACCGACCCGATTTTTTTTTTTTTTTAAGATTTTATTTATTTATTTGACAGAGAGAGAGAGAGATCACAAGTAGGCAGAGAGGCAGGAGGGGTAGGGAGCAGGCTCCCTGCTGAGCAGAGAGCCTGATGCGGGGCTCGATCCCAGGACCCTGAGATAGTGACCCGAGCCGAAGGCAGAGGTCAACCCACTGAGTCACCCAGGCGCCCCATATGCTGTTTTGAATGGTATGCTTATTATGTTCTATGGTTGGTAATGTTAGTTAGAGAAGTGTCTGATTTGTCTAAGTTGGTCATATATTCAATAACTTGTTGAACTCTTTGATTGGTTTTAATCATTTATTGATTCTAACCACTTCTAGATAACAAAAGTTTATCTCTTTTCTTCTGACTCTTATATGCCTCATTTTCTCCTCAAAGCATTAGCTAGGAATTGCCATGTTATGTTAAGCAGTGGTAGTATTAATGGGTATCTGTGTAATGGCTGTTGTAGACTTCTGAAGTCAGATGAAGAACTTTTCCTAATTTCAAGCCCTTCATAAATACTGTGTTAGCTTTCTGTTATACATAACAAATTCTAATATTTTAAAGTAGGTGAAACAGCACCCACTTTAAAATATCATAGTTCTGGGGTGCCTGGTTGGCTCAGTCAGTTAAGTGTCTGCTGTCGGCTCAGGTCATAAACCTGGAATCCCAGGATCGAGGCTGATGGGGGAGTCGGGCTCCCGGCTCAGCGGGGGAGTCTGCTTCTCCCTCTGCCCCTCACCCTGCCCGTGTTCTCTTTCTCTCTGTCTCTCTCTCTCAAATAAATAAAATCTTAAAAAAAATAATAAAATATCATAGTTCTGTAGGTCAGAAGTCTGGGTGTGTTCAGCTGGGTTCTCTGCTCAGGTAAATGAAAATAAAGTATGAGCAGGATGGGGCCCTAACCTAGAGGTCTGGGAGAACAATCCTTTTCAACATTTACTCAAGTTGTTGGCAGAATCCTGTGGATCTGAGGTCCCCTATTCCATTGTGTGGGTGTACTACAACCAATATTGTTAGGGGTTGCTTCTACTTTCCTGTTTTATAAATGACACTGAGATGAACGTCCTGTGGATTTTTGCCCACTATTTCTATTTACTTGATGAGAATAGATTCACAGACATGGAATTGGTACTTTGAAGAGCAACTACCTGATGCAGGCTTGTGATATATTTTACCACATTGCCCTGCAAAAAGATTGAACTCCCTCCCAGAAATTTCACTTTTTAAATTAAGCAATAATGCTGTTAGAAGGTGAGTCCTAGGGGTAAGCCTGTTAGAGCAGTGGAAGGAGGAGAAATAGTTTGATTCAAAGTTCATGGGGACGTGGTCATGATTAGAAGTCTGAGTTGGATAACAGGTTTTGGGGTAAAGGAGAATGTGAAAGAGAAGTGTGAGTACCTTTGGACTAACAAGGAAATAGGTATTCCAGAAATTGGAACTCTACATAGCATTCAAATGTGATATAAAATTCAATTTAGAAAACAACTTTTTTTGTGAGGTTTACTAATATTGCAACAGAATTTCACTTCAGTTAATTTTTTTATGTCAGTGGTACAATATTTTAAATTAGCTTACACCATAAGTAGACGCTACATTATGGTGAGCTGTATTCTGTACTCTAAACGGTAACTTATAAATGAGTGACATTTCAAAAGTTTGTATATTGGGGACTGTCTGGTTATTGTTTAAAAAAGAGACCTAGAGGGTTTTCATTGATTCATTTCATTTATTTCATTCATGGTAATTCATTAGTTCATGTATTGTCCTGATACATTCCTAACTCTTGGAAACTGTGTAGTTAAGATTTACCTAAGATATCTAAAAGTGGCATACAATCCAGCAAAAGTATCAGTACCAGATTTCTGAAGAGAAAATCTCTGGCACACAGAGATCTGGTTGTAACTGACAGCAAATAAGCTGTCCGTGTATGCGTTGTTGTAATGCGTTGCTTGATGTTGGTGATGTCTTGCTCCTGCTGGTATATAATTGTCTACTCATTAAGAGAGAATGATATAACTTGATGAGGATACTTGTTCAAGGCTAATAAGAAATTCTCCATCGCTGTACTTGTCCCTTTGGGTTCCCACCCCACTCACCCCACACTCAGCAAACTGTACACACCCAAGACTGGTTGATTTAGTTAGTCCCAAAATGTACTGGAGCAGGGTTACTCCATCTGTCTCTAACGAAACAAAGAAAAGGATAAATGCATACCATCTAAAGTAGTGTTGAGCTTTTATTAGTTCTTGAAGTGACTGCAGAACCAGAAAATCCTAATAATAATAATAACTATAGTAATGACAACTATAATAATTATGGTAATGTTCATAAGCAAATACTAGATATAATTTTTAAGGGACTTATTATGTATCTGACACAATACTGAGGATTTAGATACGATATTTTACTTTATCTTACTCATTTATAAAATTGTTTTAAATTCTCATTTTACTGGCAGAAAGTAAGGCACAGAGAGATTAAGGAATTTGCCAAGGTTATATGGCTAGAAAGTGATAGAACCATATTTTAAACCAAGGATTCTGACTCTAAAATCTGTATTTCTTTAAAAAAAGTATGTTTAAAATTTTTTTTTAAGATTTTATTTATTTATTTGACAGAGATCACAAGTAGGCAGAGAGGCAGACAGAGAGAGAGGAGGAAGCAAGCTCTCTGCAGAGCAGAGAGCCCAATGCGGGGCTCGATCCAAGGACCCTGGGATCATGACCTGAGCCGAAGGCAGAGGGTTTAACCCACTGAGCCACCCAGGCACCCCTATGTTTTAAATTTTTTAAAAAGCAATTTTAGATGTACCAAAGAGTTTGCAGAATTACTGTGGAGAGTTCCTAGATATCCTTCACTCACTTTCCTCTCATATTAACATTTTGTCTTACCATAGTACGATTATCAAAATGAAAAGATCACATTAGAACAAGGTAGTTAACTTAGGTAAAGACTTTATTTAGATCGCCAGCTTTTCTACTTATGTCTTTTTTCTGTTCCAGTGTCCAATTCAAGATCCGGCATTATATGGTCATGACAGCAGTCATTGTCATGTTTCCTTGGTCTTTCCTTGTCTGTCATGACCTTGACACTTCTTGCTTTATTTTGTAGGATGTCCCTCAGTTTGGCTTTGTCTGATAATAAAACTGATATTCTTAACTGCAAGACCTCTCAACAAAGATTTTGTTGTATTTTCTAGATGAATATATTATTTTTGTATGATTAGTTTACATTTGCATGTTTTGATGGAGTATATCAGTTTGAGTCCCTGGAATCCTGAGAAGCAGAAGTTTGTACAAGCAACAGCATCACCCTCTGCTGTTCCTTATAGAATCGGAGAGCCTCGTGTTGGAAGGACTTCTGCAGCCAGGGTCTCTTACTTGCTTTTCCCTCCAGACAGTGCCTTGGCCACTCAGGGGGATGGAGGTGTGAGGCGTTGTCCTTGAATGTGCTTACATCTCAGCTGTGGGTGCCCGATTCTCTCTCTGTGGTTCAAGTTTCTTCATGCTCCTCACTTGAGCCAGGAATGACAGAACTGAGTTTTCATTGTTCAGATGAGGAATCAATTCTACATTCTTTATCACAAGACTTCTATAATGGAGGCTGAAGAATACAAAGTTAGGGTATACCTTCTTCACAGCTTTGGAAAAGTCACTGTTAGCCTGGAGCCACATAGAGAGGAAAGCAACAGGATAAACCTTCCTTTCAAGAGCTTCAAGCAAGTTGGCAAGGTCATGTCCCATGTATGTAACAGGGAAGTTTGGTTTCCTTTCCTTACCTAAAAACTTTTAATGACTTGACATGTCTGCAGAATAGGGTCCAAATTTCCTTAGTTAGGCAGAGAAATCCCTTCCACAATACTCACAGCTTTCTTCACGGTGCTCCCTAGTGGCCTTGATCACAGAACTCAAACAACGGCATTTATGTTTTTATGAAATATGAAGATCCTCCCACTAGAAAAGGGGGGGCTAATAGTTCATCTTGACATCTCTGAATGCCTTGTACTGATTTATAATAGATGCTTTATAAATGCTTCTAGAATGGTGAATATCTGCATTGGCTACCCCTTTTATTATGTTTTGTCAGCAGAAATGTAAAGAAGACATTGAGAAAGTGTTACTCTAATGATCAATAGAAGACAAGACATTTGAGCATATCCTGAATGCCATTTTTTGCTGTCTCTCTCAGTGGCAAGACAGCCTGACTAGAATTTATCTGCTTTAGTTCCTGAGCAGTTTCTTACCACAAGGAGCACGAGAATCACAGCATGATTTTAGATATTACAGATCTTCTCTTGTCCCAGCTCAGATGTTAAATAGTTATTGGGCAAATCACTGATCTCCCTGGCCCTGGTTGTTTTCTTCCCTGTTATAGGAACAAATAAGGCCTCATGATTTTTAAGGTCGTTTCCAGTTCCGACATTTAATCTTTTCTACAATAGAATATTTGTTTTCTTTCTTTTTTTTTTTAAGATTTTATTTATTTATCTGACAGACAGAGATCACAAGTAGGCAGAGAGGCAGGCAGAGAGAGAGGAGGAAGCAGGCTTCCCGCGGAGCAGAGAGCCCAATGCGGGGCTCGATCCCAGGACCCTGGGATCATGACCTGAGCCGAAGGCAGAGGCTTTAACCCACTGAGCCACCCAGGTGCCCCTAGAATATTTGTTTTCAATGTCAATCGGCGGGACTGTGTTATAACTCCATTCAAAACTCTACACTTTGAACAAAACGCTGAGAATTTTTTACTGCTCTTATACCTGGGATAACCATCACGCTTAATTGAAAAGTTCATGTCTATCCTCCCAACTGCTCCTTAATGGGATGAAAATAGCATCCAGTCCCACCATGCAAGATCACTATCAGGATGCCTAAACTGAAGCTGTCCAGGGCTATGGCAGTACGTCCAGCCTTACGTCACCTTTGTCACTCTGACATGTTCAAAGATGTAACAAGGCACCTGCAATGCAATTCCAATGCTAAATGCCTGGAGTTATTTCACATTTCACAGATTAGGGGCACCATCTCAAGACTGCCCTCACTCCAGACACTATCTGCAAGCCTGAGGATTCCCAGGATCCTTGCTTTTCTGACCAACTGGCTACAAAATCAGGAGTTCCCACGACTTCTTCATGTTTGTTAATTCTCTAGAATGACTCTCAGCATGCAGGAAAATGCTGTCCTCATGATTACAGCTTTATTATAAAAGATACCCAGCAGGCTAGCCAAAAGAAGAGACCCATGGGGTGAGATCTGGGAGGGTCCCCAATACCAAGCTTCCACGTCTTCAGGATGTTTTCACCCTCCCAGCTCATCAGTCTGTAGCAGCAACCAGGAAAGCTCACCTGAGCTTTGAGTGTCCAGAGTTTTTATTGGATTTCATTACCTACAGACAATTGATTGAATTGTTAACCATGTCGGTCTCCAGGAGTTCATGCCAACACCTCCTGGCTCAAAGCCCCAACCCATCACAGATCTTCCTGACTTCATGATGGGATTCTGTCCTGATAAACCCATTGTTAAGTTGAGAACATCGTAAGTCAAAGACACTTTTAATACATCTAACCTAATGACCTAATTGGCCTAACCTACCTTAAACATGCTCAGAATACTTACATTAGCCTACAGTTGGGTAGAATCATCTAACACATAGCCTATTTTATAATAAAGTGTTCAATGTCTCATGTAGTTTATTGACTACTATACTGAAAGTGAAAAGCAGAACAGTTGTATGCGTTGTTATAAGTGTATCATTTGTTTACCTTGGTGATTGACTGGCTGCCTGGGAGCTTTGTCTCATTGCCACTTGCTGCCCAGCAACATAGGAGAGGATCATACTGCATATGGCTGGGCTAGGAAAAGATTAACATTCAAAATTTGAAGTATGGTTTCCGCGGAATGTACAGCTTTTATATTATCATAAAGTTGAAGAATCCCAAGTTGAGCCATCGTAAGTTAGGGACCATCTGTAATTATATGACTGTTTTTTCCACCTTGGCCTGCCCCCATCCTGAAATTACCTAGGGGGTTCACCAGAAATCACCTCATTAGCACAAACACCCATGATTCCAGGGGCCCACCATGAGTAATAAAGACATACCCATCATTTAAGAAATTCCAAGGGTTTAGAGGTTCCCTCCCAGGAATCAGGGACAATGGCCAGCCAAATTCCTTATTACACCACAATATAAAAAGTCTAAAACGGTATTTTGTGTGTTGCTTTGAAATCTTAGAAACCGTTCCAATTCGATTGTTAAAAATTGGAAACAGTCTTCTGGAATTGGTGATATTCTTATATAATAATTTATCACATAGTTATTATACCGAGGAGAACTGTAGTTGACATTGGTTTGTTACTGAGACTATTATTATTTTTTTTTTTAAGAGAGAGAGAGGGGTGGGGTGGATAGCACAGAACCTAATGTGGGGCTCAATCTCACAACCCTGAAATCATGAACTGAGTCGCAATCAAGAGTTCAATGCTTAACTGACTGAGCCACCCAGGTGCCCTGATAATAAGGCTTGTTTATACCAGATGGATAATTTGCCTTTAAAAAACAAAAATAAAGAAAAAAACCCCACCGAGGTCCTCCATTGTACTGCAAGAACTAGCAAGAATTATACACAATTTAAGCTATTCATTGGAGCTAAAAAGTTATTGCTAGACCTTTATTTCACAGTGATATCCTATTCAGTGACAGAAAACAGAAGGCTTTTTTCTGAGAGCCTACTGAAGTATAGCGTTAATGTAGCATCAAATTCAACACCATACCGAGATCCCAGGGGGCAGGAGCATTCCAGAACCTCCTCTATATGCACGATTCTTTCTCAAGATAGTCAGCAGGAGATGATTGAAGCTCATTAAGCATGTGCTGGTGTTTTTTGCCTTTTTCTTTATTTGGTGTCATTTGTCAGCAGGAATAATTGACGTGTGTGGCATCAGTTGACATGTATAACTTATATAGCCGGAACACCCCATTTGCCCCAGATATCCAGGGTCCCAAACAGTTTCACCTGCAGATCTTCCTGAACATCAGGGTGCAGAACAAGAACACCAATGATTGCTTAGAAGGAAGCCGGGCCACTGGCTTTTTATAACATAGCTCCTCGAGATTGGACCAAAAAAAAAAAAAAAAAAAAAAAGAATGGGATCACCACATATTGTTCAGCAAGCTTCGTGTGAGGCAGTGAGCAATATCTCAGTCAGGAGCATGACATTGAAGTACTCATGATTGGCATCATGACCTGTGGGAGGAATGGGAATGAGGTGCATTCAGTGAAGCAAAAGTATGGGGTCAGTAGTGAGTCAGAGGACATTTCATAGATGGGTTACAGTAACTCATTAAAAGGGGTGGAATGAACTTGTGTTCATTGTAGAAATAACCACGACTTATCCATAAAATAGATGGAGGACTCAGTATGCTTCATAAAAGCCAAATCTGGCAGGACCGTGAACCCCTTGTTAAGGATAAATGATAGCATGGCTGATATATCCTTTCTAGTGGACCATTTGAAACATTCTCAAAAGTTTTCTTATGTTTTACTATAAGCCCTAGGCTTCAGCTACAGTGACAGCAGATATAATTCATATTAGCAACTGTGAGTTCTTAGGTAAAAGAAATCTGACAATTAGTACTTTTTTGCAGAAAGAACATCAGCTCTACCTAATAACTATATATTCGCATTGTAGAAATTATCTTTTTATTTAAAAATTGGACTTTTATCATTTTTAAAAAAAGATATGGGAATCTTTAGAAATTTAGATGGCATAAAGTAGTAAGTTTTTATATTTTATATATAAATATATATTTTATAATTTATAAATTTATAAATAATTTACAAATAAGTATAATTTATAAATATATATATTTATATATAAATATATGGAATATATTTTAATATATAAATATATATTTTAATATAAAAATTTAATATAAAAATTTAATATAAAAATATCTTAATAAAATTGATTTTTAGACAGTGATTGCTGGTCTTTCAGTCTTGACTTACTAATAAAAGAATTTAGTGCAACTTATTATTATTATTTTAAAATTATTATTATTATGCTGATATGACAGTATCTGATTGACTTTTTGAAGCCTGAGGGAAGTGATGATTCATGGAATGCAAAAATGCCATCATAATTGCATCCCTAAAATCATACAGAAACATACATTGGTGGCATGCTTATGCTAAACTTTCAAGACCCATGTTTACCACTTTAAATAACTTAGTCTCTTACCAAAAATAAAGAAGTAAATAATTAAAGTAAAATAAATTTAAAAAGATGTCCTTACTCCCACTTAAGATCCCACAACCCATTAAATCTGTCTTCTATTGGATGTTGAACGTAATGGTATCATGAACTTGATGAAAGCTATTCATTTATGGTGGCTATTGGCCACTGAAGTAAATTGGGATAGTTTTATGCATTATAGAGAAGGTTGTATGCCGATTATTAGTTAGGCACCCACCATGTGCCCTGCACAGTATAAAACAATAGCTATGGTTTGTGGCCTCCATGGACCCTAAAATTCCTTCTTACTGATTTATTTCTTCATTTGGTATTTATTGAGTGCCTATTATGTACCAAGTATGGAGCGTGGCACTGAGGATAAAGGAGGCCAGGAGACAAAGTCTTGATGGGGTTGATGGAGTTGTGGTATCTACTGCTGAGACAGTTGAAGAATGGATCATGGTTATCCTTTTATTTATTTTTTTTAAAAAGATTTTTATTTATTTATTTGACAGAGAGATCACAAGTAGGCAGAGAGGCAGGCAGAGAGAGAGGAAGGGAAGCAGGCTCCCTGCTGAGCAGAGAACTCGATGCAGGGCTCGATCCCAGGACCCTGGGATCATGACCTGAGCCAAAGGCAGAGGCTTTAACCCACTGAGCCACCCAGGCGCCCCGGTTATCCTTTTATTTTTAAAGGGACACTCATTTCATTGAAGATTCTCATTAACTAATGAATTATTGTCCTAGAACGTAGAGAATGCTTGACAAATTCTTCCTGAATTTCTGTAATAATAAATGAACTTTGCCAGTTAGAGAAGTTTCTCTTTGGAAAAACATAGTATGTTTCAGAGCAGATGTTTTACTGAAACACCTTCCCCAGTCTGCTTTTGCTGTTGAAACAGTGTCGCCAACAAAGTAGTCTTTTGTTCCTGAAAGAGGGTGGCTCAAATACCATGACTAATTTCCAAAAAAGTCTATTCTTTCTAACTCATAGAGTTGCAAATAATTACTTTAGATATGACATGTTAGTTAAAATTCTTGATTAGGATGAAAATGTCTTCTGCATCTATCATTGCCAATGCTTAAGGCATAATCCGTGTTTTGTTAGCTTAACTATGGGTTTGTGATAGATAATCAAAACTAGAAAGAACTAGAGTTTACAGTGCTGTTAAAAACATAGTTCAAAGTAAAATGCCTCAAACTATTTTATAACAAGGCAGGACATATAAGCAAACACATATATTCTCATACACATGTTTTCTTGTAAGATCTAACTATTCTGCCTATTGATTTTTTATTTTCATTGGTGCCAAAGAACAGAAAGGATGGACTAAGGGTAACAATTACAAGTGGGGGTTAAAAAAATTAAACAGGATCCAATAGGACATCTGAAGACCAGTCAAATGATGAAAGAGGATACTAAAAGGAAAATTATGCCATTCATCATGGGATAGATATGAAGAAAGAAATAAAAGGATGCTGAGTTTTGTCTTATTGTCTGCATCACTTTTTATCTTTTAGTAAATATAAAGAAATCCTTCCCTTCCAGCACAGGTAGGTTTCCTTTACCCTTGTGTCTTTGTGACAACCTTGCTTCTGAAGGACCCCTCAGCTGGGTGGTCCTTGACCCAACTGACCTACCTGTCACTTAAATCTGTTGTTATGGACATGAGAGATTTTGAGTGACGTATTTAATAGCATACATTCCTGATTTTAACAAAAGATTTTAGTGAAAGTGCATTAATAGAAATACTGGGTGAAAAAGTGCTAGGATCAGCTAGAAAGAACACCAGATATAGGCAGAAAGAAACAAAAACCTAGTGAGTTGGGGCATCTGGGTGGCTCAGTGGGTTAAGCCTCTGCCTTCGGCTTGGGTCATGATCTCGGGGTCCCGGGATCGAGCCCCCCATTGGGCTCTCTGCTCAGCGGGGAGCCTGCTTCCCCCTCTCTCTCTGCTTGCCTCTCTGCCTACTTGTGATCTCTCTCTCTCTGTGTCAAATAAATAAACAAAATCTAAAAAAAAGCCAACCCTAGTGAGTTAAAAATGAGATCTAGTAATCCCAAGGAGGCCAATACATGCACCCTCACTCACCATCTCCAGCTCTTCAACTCCTGACCCCACCGCTTTTCAGTTCCATGTCCTCGGGAAAATTACTTAACTTCTTTCTCCATGCTTCAGCTCCTTCTTTTTGACAGAGGGAAAGTACTGCTTTCCTCAAGGAGTTGTTAACAGAATTAAGTATGATAATAGATGTAAAATATTAAAATAGTGTCTGGGGGTGCCTGGGTGGCTCAGTCCGTTAAGCATTTGCCTTTGGCTCAGGTCATGATCCCAGGGTCCAGGGATCGAGCCCTGCATGGGGCTCCCTGCTCAGCGGGAAGCCTGCTTCTGCCTCTCCCTTTGCCTCTCCCCCTGCTTGTGCTTGCTCTCTCTGTCGAATAAATAAATAAAATCTTTTAAAAATAAATAAAACAGCATCTGGAACATACTAAGTACTCATAAATGCTTGTTATTATTTTCTGCTTGGTATCTTGTTCATAAATCTAACAAGATTATTGGTCTCATTACTGGGAATGGTTTAGTAAACCATTAAGATCAGAAGCTCTGAAGCCAGGTAGATGGGTTTAAATCCTGCCTTTGCCACTTACCAGCACTGGGAACTTGGGCAAGTTAATGTCTTTGTGATTTTGTTTTCTTATCTGCAGTATCAGAAAAATAGTAACTACCCCTGGGAGTTTTGTGAGGATGAAATAGTTAAAGGATATGAAATGCCAACATTTTCCCCCCCTTTCTCTCCTTTCTTGAAGACACATTAGGGCAAAGGAATTCCGTTGCTCCTACGGTGCCTAAGTCACCCCAGTGGACTGGTCTGGTCTTCCTTCCTCTCTTCTGTGGCTGAAGCTGTCACGCACTGACAGGCATAGTCAATGGCCAACTGTAGGTAGGCCAGAACTTTTCTAGAGTCAAATCGAACACACTGACTAGTCTGTGTTAGCCGTTGAGTCTAACAACTTATTATACAAAAGGTACAGGGATGGCAGAAGCCCTTTAGCCGAGATTAGGACTGCTAAGACAGAGAAATCTCTGTTGTAGCATTTTGACTTATTCTTCCCTGCCCCCTGCCCTTTCCAGGCCCCCAAGCCCTGCTGGGATCTGGCCAGGTAAGAATCTCTGCATCTGTGCCTTTGTTCTTTATCATCCACAGTGATTCTCAGTTTTGACCAGACTACGGACCCTTCCCTGTAAACAGTAAAAATACATATTTATCACCTTAAAAAACTAAACATTTTAAACTAATTTTAAGTGTAGCAGGTTCCTTTAATCTGAAGTACATAGGCACTCTGGGCAGCCTAGAGATGAATGGTCTCAGAGTCAGAGGCTGTCTTTGAAACAGGAGCTCACATAAACTTTTATTTACTTCTCTTTTATTTACTTCTCACCTTGAATTCTTGACTTCTTGAATCTGGGGCTGTCTGTCCTACTTTCTGCTTAGCCCTCCAAAATTCCATGCTTGAAAGTACCTGTTAGTTCTTGTCTTTCTCATTGTCAGCTGTGGGAGTCTTTTCCCAATTATCCTGTCAAAAGTAGAGGAGAAAGATCTGAAGAAGGTAAAGACAGAAGGCACTCACAATATAATCGAAGGACTATTATGTTGACATTTTTTCATTATAATATATTTTGCACATGGTACTGATATGGTGTCTTTCAATGCTAGTGGAATGGTGGCAAGTGTGATGGAAGTGTAGAATGAGAGATTACGAGCTATAGAGAGGTTAGGGAAGGCCTCCTGGAGAAGAAAGGATGGGAAGGGTAGAGGATTTAGACAGGTCCTTCCTGGTGAGGAAAGGACAGGGAAAATGACATGTTGCGGCACTTATGAAATATTTGACAAATATAATGAACAAGTTGAAATAAGATAAGTGAATAAGTAAATTGTGTCTGGAGGACCAGTTAGGAGCCCATAATAGAATGGTCTGGTTTTTAAGTGGTAAGACAGCAAACTTGGGGGGACAGGGTGTGGGTTTAAGAGACATCCTGTGAGTGGATAGAGTGTACAGGGTCCTGCCCTGGGTTCCGTATCTGAGGCTCGAGAATTGGATATTTATTTATTCATTTATTTGTTTTAAAAAAGATTTTATTTATTTATTTGACAGAGAGAGAGAGATCACAAGTAGGCAGAGAGGCAGGCAGGCAGGGAGAGAGGGGGAAGCAGGCTCCCTGCTGAGCAGAGAGCCGGACGTGGGGCTCAATCCCAGGACTCTGAGATCACGACCTGAGCTGAAGGCAGAGGCTTAACCCACTGAGCCACCCAGGCGCCCCCAGATTGGATATTTATACCGCAATGCAAATCCATTAAGATTGAATCACAGATATGGGACTTTAACCATGCATGGCTATGTCTAAATATTTATATATCTATACATATAATTCTGAATAATTTGGAAATTATTTCGAAGTAAATAATTTGGAAAAAATTTTTGGAAAAAAGCAGGGAAATGTGAAGGTTGTCTTGCTTCACTAGAAGTACATCTCATAAGTGAGAAGCTTATTTCCTATAATGTCCTGGGAACTAGGGTTTATTCAAAGGAGAAACTAGCTGAGGTGATCCTGGAGGCACACATAGGAGTGGTTTGTCTGGATTTTAAGCAATGATTTGTTCACTGAGCTCTGTCCTTGTTTGACTATATAGAGAGTGTAAATTTTATTTCTGACAAGTGCATTTTTTAAAGGAAGATCAAGAAACCAGTGGACAGCCAGGCACTTGCAAGCCATGTTTTATGACGAGCAGTAGAAGAAATGGAGAAATAGATAGAAGTTAGTGTTATTTTTAAAGTATGTGAAAAACTTACAGCACTTAATCCAGGATGCTCTGGAGGCCAAAACTAGAATATGTAAATTTCAGCTCATGATGCTAGAGAATGTTCAACCACTCACACAGTTTTTAAGTTATTTTTAGAGAGAGAGAGCGCGTGCGCAGACATGGGGAGGGGTGGGGCACAGAAGAGGGAAAGAGAGAATATTAAGCAGGTTCCATGATCAGCACGGAGCCTGACTCAGGGCTTGATCTCATGACCCTGAGATCATGACTGGAGCTGAAATCAAGAGTTGGATGCTTAACTGGTGGTGCCATCCAGGTGCCCCAATAACTCACACAGTTTAAATGGAAGAGATTGTCCCATGGATCGTGCGGAATCTTTTCCATCAGATACACAAAGATACCTGTAAGGAATTTCTGTTTTATAAAGAGGACTGGACTGCATAAAGGGAACTTACCTGCTTTCTCTAAGATATGGTGATTCTGTCTTCTCATGTGAGGCGATGTGGACTTCTGTGTGTTTATGATAAGCGAATCATATTTTGTCTCCCTTTGCTCTTAGAATCTGTTTAGTTACATTCCTGCTTTACTTTCTGAGGTATGAACTTGCGTCTTGGTAGTAGTGATCACATGATCACATAATTGTTTACTTGATATCATCTCTAGCTTTGGGCTAAGAAACTTGAACAGAATTCCCTGGGTCCCTCTGACTAGGAGACATCAATCCTAAATCCTGGTTAGTTGCCCCTGTCTTGTCATCCTTGGCCTATCTTAGGGGCAAGGTGTGTGTATCTGTGTTAATCTAAAGGAAGAAAGAGAAAGGCTTCTTCAGGCATTTTTATGGTGGGAACAGGGCCTCCATTTTGCACTGTTTTCTCCTTCCATCCCAGCATTGCCTCAGGGTGGGTGGGGATGTTGGCAGGAGAAGTGGCAAGAATAGGGCCAGGAAATGCCCTTTTCTTGTGCTGAAACAGATTCTAAAGGTGTCCTTCCCTCCGTGTGGTTGCTGTTGAAGTCTCTGTTCTTTCAGGCAAGTGCTTCCATAGTGTCTCCCACTCCTCAGAAGGCTTTCTCTACTCTTTTCTGGGTGACATTTGGTAAGAAGTTTGAGCACGGCAGGGCCTGTAGGCAGTTGAGTGGAGTCATTAGAAGGACAGGCCCTGGACGGGCTCTGATGTTTCCCATGGACTGGTCCCTTATCTTGCTGAACCATACTTTGCTTATCTGTAAGATGCAGATAACAATGCAAATGTCCCAGCATTGTTAGGATGATTATTTGACCTACAGGTAAGAAGAGGCTTCCTAGCACAGGGAATACTCAGCTCTATTTTCTCTTATTAGTATTATTGGCTGTGTCTCACTCCCATGTGGCACGTTCTGGTTTACAGGAGACTTTCTGCCTTTCACATGACTCAGGATCCCATAACTGCGGGAATGACCAGTTCTCTGGACTCATGCTGGCTTGTGTTTTCATAGTGGTCAAATTCTATGGGGGGGTCTGCGGTTTGTCATAAGGATGTTTTCTTAACTGTGTAGTTTCTCATTCAGTTAGGAATAATTTATCTTTATTGTGACTTAGTACTTTCTCTATTTGGTCTCTAGTGTATATCTTTTGATTGTATTTATTTTACATTTTCTGTAGTTTTTCTTAAAGTGATCACATGTGACATAACATATATACATTTTATTTATTTTACATTTTGTTATATTTGGTATCTCAGAATAAATGACTATATTTTATTCCCTTAAGAAGTGTCAGAAAAGGAAGTTACAACATTATTTTGTAAGTCTAGTAGCTGAGGACCATATGAACGGTCATTCCTATGAGTTCTGGCATAAATCTTCACACTAAAAAGACTCAAAAAAGGAAAAAAAAAAAAAACAAACCCAAAACCCAAAACAAAAACAATGCTGGCCTGGGGGAAGAGACTGGATTAGCAAATGAAAATACATGGATTCTACAAATGAACCTTCTTGATTCTGGTGAACTTTTTGATTTTTCAGGTATAATACATTTTTTTCTTCTCTATGTGCTGTTTAGTTTAAAATTTTCCCCACTGCTTGTTTTACACATCATGTCTTCAGCTGGTGTGAAGGAGCAAAGATGCACGTATGGTTGGGATTGTCCCATTCCAAAGGGGACAGAATCTACCCAGCATGTCCTATTTTCTCATTTCTTTGCAACTCTGAGAGTCGTTCGGCAGAGGCAGGAATGTGCTGTCAACTGGGTCATTGGTTAGACTTCTATCAATACATCCAGTAGAAAATAAAAAGTTACTCTGTACAAATGTTTGTATTTTGTGGCAATATTTTGCAGCTTTCCTACAGCTGGGGTACAAGAAATACCATACACTCTTGTCTTCCTCCCATTGTAGTATTTTTGTCTTACTTATCTCTAAATCATCTCCCATGCTCAAAATACTGTTTTAAAAATCTTAATGAGTAGTCAGTAAGTGGAAAATGACTGAAATATTGTTACTGCTTATATTTAATGGAGTAGACATTTATACAATTTAAGAATGGAAAAAATAGTTATAAAGAAGTATCCTCTTAGAGCCTCTATATTTCAATTTTTATAGTTTTTTTTAAACTTATATTTTTGGATTTGCATAAGAGTAATTTTTTTCTCCTGAAGTTTTTTTGCAGTCACTATTGCAGAGATAAAATATTCTATTTCACAAAGGCTGTATGGCTCAATCACCACAAATATATTTAACACTAAAAGTCACCCGTTTATTGGAGATGGATTCAGTAACTTACATAAGGTTCCTTTTCCAAAACTGCCATTGCAATTCAATTAAAATGGAATTTCTCAGGGCTCCTGGGTGGCTCAGTTGGTTAAGCATCTGCCTTTGACTCAGGTCATGATCTCAGGGTCCTGGGACTGAGTCCCAGGTTATGCTCCCTGCTCAGCAGGGAGTCTGCTTCTCCTTCTGCCTCTTCCGCCCCCCTCCCCCACTCCTTGCTCATGTGCTCTCTCTCTCTCTCAAATGAATACATAAATTCCTTAAAAAAAAAAATGAAATTTCTCATTTGCAAATACTCATCGGTGCTATGGCATTTAAAAATCTATCATCTGTACCTAGTTCCTTAGTCACCAGTCATCCAAATAACACAGAGGTTCAACTTCTCAAACCTGGAGATGGAATGGAACAGTTCCTTGGCAAAGGTTCTAGGTGGGACTTTTTCACCAACCAATAAGGCTGGGTTGTAACTGCATATTTACAACTAGCCCCTATCTCTGTGGCTATTTATGTGTCAAAGATCAGTATTTGGATGATAATAACATAAGGGACAGTAACTTGCAAATCAGTGGATTGTACTTCTGTGTACCCTATCATTCCCCAAAGTCAATGTCTCTGTGCTACTGTTCTGTGTTGACAGAAAGGAGGGAAGGAATGGTCTGCTTCTTAGAATAAGAGAACAACGTGTGAAAACACCTGCTTCAGTGACTAGATGAGAACTGTGTCAGAGATATTGTCAGAGATATCGTTTGTATGCAAATAGATGTTGATAAAATTCTAGAAAATTTTTTGGTGTCTAAAGAAGTTGGACATTCCACCAGAAAGAGTTTTGACCATGTATTCATTTAAATTTCCTTAAAAAAATAGTGCCAAGGAAAATTCAGACAAACTACAGCAGAATCACAATAAAATCAAAATTAGTCAAGTATGAATAACCGAAGTTTTGATATACTAGAAAATTTGCAAAAAGTTCAGATTTTCAATGACTGCACCTGAGATCATGTGTCAGTAAATAGCCTGGCCTATGGCATCTTTTACATGCCTGTCTTATGCTACAGCATTTAACTGCCTTCTCACTGGACTTTCCTCATAGGAACTTCATTCCTTTAATTCACTCAACAAATATTGATTGCCCTACTCTATGCCAGGTGTTGGGGATACAACAGAGAACCAATCAGAGGAAAATATATGCTTTCAAGAAGATTCTATTTCAGTCTGAGAGATAGAAATAAGAACAAGCAACATATATCACATATTAGATGAGGTTTCTCTAAATATTCACCTCTGCATCACTAGTATTTAACACAATACATGGATATAGTAAACACTCAAAAGCTACTCGCGGCTAGATTGATTTATGAGATAAAATTGACGTATAACATCATCTTACTTTCAGGTATACAACATAATGATTTGATATTTGTGTACATTGCAAAATGATCACCACAAGAAGTCTAGCTAATGTCACCACGAAGTTCCCTCACCTGTGGCAAGTGGCACTCTGTTCTCTGTATCTGTGAGTGTAGTTTGTTGTTGTTTGTTTGATTTAGATCCCACATATGAGTGAGATGTAGATTAATATACTTTTATGATTACGCAGAGGAACAAAAGCATAATTTTTAAAATTATCCTTGCTTTTATTTTTTTAAAAGATTTTATTTATTTATTTGATATAGAGAGAGATCACAAGTAGGCAGAACAGCAGGCAGAGAGAGAGGGGGAAGCAGGCTCCCTCCTGAGCAGAGAGCCTGATGCAGGGCACGATCCCAGGACTCTGGGATCATGACCTGAGCTGAAGGCAGAGGCTTAACCCACTGAGCCACCCAGGCACCCCTAAAATTATCCTTGCTTTTAAATGTGGACCCCTACTGGAGTCCTGACAGTGGCCCACAGATATACATAGACTTAACGGTAGAGGATGTATAGAATAACTTCCAAAATAAAACTTATCTATGAGTCAAGTAGCCTGGCATATTTATTAATTTTGGTGGCCTTAACAATGGATATAATTGTATCAGATGGCCCAAACAAATGAATATTTTATTTCACCATCTACCTATTTTGCTTTTTGCGACCAGCAATGAACATAATCTCTTCATCCCATACACTTCTTTGACTTTATTATTTCTCTCTCATCTTAGTGCTGAGTGTTTAAAGGTATCAGGTTAATTAACTGACTTTTCCATAGGATATCCAAATGCTTGGTCCTGCGCATTTCTCAGTTAGAATTCTAATCATTAGCCAGGATGAACAAGTGTAACGTGCCAAGGTCCAAAGGAAGATATTTTCAAAAAATAACATAATATTTCTCTGGTTCCGTGTGCTGGATATCTCTTGGAAACCAGATAGATGAAAAGCTGAGTGTCTGGTGAAAATCTGTACACAACTCCTTGGAATCCAAGTTTGGGTAGGCTGACCAGAGAAGAATGCTCTCAGGGCTTATGAGGTGACTGTTGACAGAGCCCCGGGAAAATGGCAGACTTCCTCATTCTTACCCCAGCCCCCACATTTCTCCTGCCAGTCTTATCAAGGGCTTAAACTGTTTAGGCAATTCTGTGGTACCTCATTCACATACACACAGACACGCATAATAATCCATATTAGTTCTGATTCTTTAGTACTTCAACAAATCACTTGGAAAAATGCATAAATTACAAAAGCAAAGCACGATCTATCTGAAAAAAATTAGTAAACCAAAGGTGAAAATAAAAATCCTCTGTAATTCTACTGTCTAGAGATAACTAATTGGATTACTGATACACACACTAGTCTTTTCTCTATACATGCACAAAATTAGGTACTTGGGTTTTTTTCCCCCAAAACTGGGATCACTCAGTTTAGTAATCCAAACATTAATGTTAACATACTTTTCCGTTACATGAAATTACCACAATTTATTTTTTGTTGGATACTTAGGTTGTTCTGAATTTTCAATGATATACCATTATCAGTACTATACTAAAAAGTATACTAATTCATTTCCCCTTGCAGAGGACATAATGCTTTTGCACAGTTGGTGACCACACAGCTGTTTGCAGGGAGAGAGAAGTGCACACCATGTAACCCAGGTGTTTTTAATTTGCGTGTTTCTAAACCAGGCCCAGCTGTTCCAGGCAATTACAGGAAGCATCTTTGTTCCACACTATACAGAGCAGGTTCTTGGCTGGGGCCTGAGATTCCTAGGAACACTTGTAGTCATTAATAGGAAATACATTCATGTAATACTCACCAGGCAAGAGAAATACTTTTTCATTCATCCTTGAACCAATCCCCACCTCCCCCTTTAACCCCAGCAAATAGATTGTCAGTAACTTGAGGGCAGGTACATGCCTACTTTGTTTCCCATTATATCTTCAGCTTTTGACACATTACCTAGCACATAGCAGATAATCAATATATATTTGATGAGTAAATTTGATGAGTAAAGAAAAATTTAAAATGAAAATATCTCATTCCAACTGCCCATTGGGTCTTGGCTCTGCTTTCTTCTAAGAGAAACTGGGCCATATAGGTTTATTTATTCTATCCTAATGGTTAACTTGGGAAACAGGGACATAGTGTCTATACCTGACTCAGGTACTATTGGGTGAAGACTGTGGTTTTTTTTTTTTTTTTTTCTGTGTTGAAACTTAGTT
This sequence comes from Martes martes, assembly GCF_963455335.1. Classification (NCBI taxonomy): domain Eukaryota; kingdom Metazoa; phylum Chordata; class Mammalia; order Carnivora; family Mustelidae; genus Martes; species Martes martes. The sequence goes on along the minus strand of NC_137891.1, from coordinate 126,627,453 downwards.
GGTTTTACTGAGCTACAGAATGTTTAGACCTGCAGTTTGATACATTATTTCCCTAGGAAATGAACCCTGAAGCAAAGAACCATTTCTCAAGGAATTTGCATGGATTACAAGATCCTGTTTTTTTTTGTTTTTTTTTTTTTTTTTTTGAGTGATAATAAACCACTTTGGAATCCTTTACTAGTGGGTGACATTGTATTAAAGCTTTCAGAAACATTTTAAGCCTCAAAATATTAGACAGTTATGGTGGATGATCAGATGTTCCTCTGATAACTAGTTCCTATGCTTCTAGAAATAGTCTCAATGAATAGAAAATAATATAGTTTTATTCATTCCAACACTTATTGAGTACATCCTAGGTGTCAACTTTTGTACCGGAAGTTAGAAAAAAAAAAGACATGCGTATAGATTTAGAGACGAATGCATAATTATCATACAGTGTGGGAAGTGATGTAACTGGTTGTGGACAGGGGACTGTGGTGACACAGAGGAGAGAGCAACTTGCTAATCCATGTTGGTAAAGTTGGGGAAATTTTATGGTAATGAACCCATTTTTACATGGGACTTGAGGGATGGATAGGCATTTACCAGGCAGAGGAAAGGGGAATAGGTGTTCAAAATAAAGCCAAAGCTGAGAAGGGCACAGTGCATCTGGGACAGGTGAGGGCCTTCAGGGTAGGCTGGAGCATAAGGTATGTGCAGGGGAGATGAGATTGTGGCAGACCTCAGATGTGTCATCCAGGAACCAGCTAAGGAGCTGGTACTTTGTTGTGTAGATAATGAAGGTTTTGATAAGGGCCATTTATCCTTCAGCCATTAATATCAACAGGCCAAATTAAGACATTTCCTTCTGATAATGGTCCATTAAGAAGAAAGACTTGATTTTCTTTTCATTTGGATTTTAGGCTTTGTTATATCCTCTCTTAATGCTGGTGGTGTAATGGTCCAAACCTCCCTTAATTTTTCAGTTTCACCTTTTGTCCATTTATTCTTACTTTTTTTTTTTTTTTTTTAAATAACCAAGGTGTTTTCAAAGCAGTTTGTATGTCTGTTCTGCAACTGTTTGTTTTCACAAAGCTAGGCTCAGTGATTAGGCCAGTTTTAAGTTGTAGCTGGGACCACTTACGGAACTTATTCCACAAAATTATTCCTTTTTAACATCATGGGTGGTCAGGAAATGGATACATGGGACCAAAATATACATTGTTATTGTTAACTCTAGGGTACTATAAAGGGGAGTCATTTCCTCAAAACCCTTAGAAAATTCCATTGCATTTTTGGAATATTCTAGGCAAGTTAAGGCAAGGGTGAGGGATGCAGAGAAGGGAATATGAAATAAGAAGAAATTGGTATTGTAGTTACCAAACAGAAAACTCTAAAAGTAACATTCTGGAACAACACCATTTCCATGTGCAAATTGTTTCAGATGCTCTGAATTCATTCTAACAACCTCTTATCTATAGTTCATCTGTACTTTTATTTACATATAAACAAGTTTTTTTTCATGGAAACATACATGTGTTGGCTTTGAATTTACTATTCCCAAAAGTAAGAAAAAGTCAGTTACTTATATCAGTGTTTGTCCTCTCTTGGGTCATTCTATTTGTGCACATTTGACTTGCCATGTAAGTTATCATTTTTGTAGTTTTAATGTCAATATAAACTCAAAGGATCCAGATGTCTACATCAATGTTGCTGCTACTGCTCATTTCTTTATGTCAGTGTTTTGCAAAATAACATCACTTTGTGGAAAGTGAAATGAATACCTTGTAGCCTAGCTAGTTAAGTTAAACAACTCTAGGACTGAGAAATTATCTGTATCAATGGATTTTGTTATTTTGCTTGTTCTGCAGGTGACAATGGCCAACATTGGAATAAACGGAGATCATTCTCGGGAGACCTGTGAAACAACAATTTTCGCTCTCCGAATGGCAACGTGGAATCAAATCTTAGATCCCTGGGTGTATATTCTGCTGCGGAAGGCGGTTCTGAAGAATCTCTACAAACTCTCCCGGCGCTGCTGTGGGGTCCATGTCATTAGCCTGCACATGTGGGAGCTTAGCTCCATTAAAAATTCCTTAAAGGTGGCTGCTATTTCTGAGTCCCCAGTTGCAGAGAAAATAAATCAGCCAGCACCTGGTTTAATAGGACAGTAAGGCAGTGTAGGTCTAGGGCAACATTCGGGAAAGTTTTGTCAATATTTCAGTTAATTAGATGGGAGACAGAAAGCCTAACTGGAAAATTCAGACCTCAGCAGTTAGTTTGGAGGCACTTTTGTCGGATTCAGCTGTTGAAATTTGTGAAATTCGCTGTGCAATTGCATCTTTTCCCTTATTATTATTATTATTTTTTTGTTCAACTGGAGGTAAACATAGTATGATAATGCCATGGGAGTCACACTGAAAAAGCGTTTTGGGCTTCTTTGTGTTATTCACGCTTTTGGATGAGAGACTCTGTTGAAGCCTAAAGCCTTTGTGTGTCTTATTTGTCCAACAGCATCTTAATACTTACCTGCACAATGAAATAGCTGTTTGGGGGGTCATTGCTCTGCAGCTGTTCCTGATAAACGAGGCTCATTGAAGGGGAGCGGCCTCACTGTTGGGTCTGGTCTTTTACACAGATCAGTATGTGCCTTCAATCAATGTATGAATGGTCCTGTCTCAGGGGGTTCACTGTGGCTTGTTACAATGACCTCCATGACACCAGATGTGGACATCAGGTTGCCTGACCTCACGAGCCTCCTTAGAATGAGCCTATTCTTGTCATTTTGACAAATATGACTGCTTGCTTGTATTATTGTGATGGCAGATTGTTTGAAGGTTTCCTTGTGTGAGTCATAGATTTACTGTTCTCACATAATCTTTTCCTCTGAAAATTCAGTGAACGATTTTTAGAGAAACCAAGGCTCTACATAGGGGGATTTGCCTGGCAGCAGTTCCTGTGAAGCATGCCAAGGATAATGCGAACAGACAGAGCTTAAGCCCCTGTGATAGGTACAAAGCATGTTGGCAAAGGAGCTCTACTCTGAACTGCCATTGCTGTATTAGAGAACAAAAGAAACACAGTCTATATATAATAGTCCAAGACTATCTGCAGCTAGTGTGTGCTTTCTTCACACATGCATACACACACATGCATAGACACATACGCATATCAAAAATTTCTATTGAAAGCTAGTTCATTAAATCTGTATGACAGTATCTTCTAGAGCCTATGCTACCTGTGTCAAGGGGAAAATTGGCAATTAGTCAGGCACTTGGCAATCATTATTATGGGTAGCCAAGAGATCAGGGGATAATGATCTCTCCCCAAATATCCAGTAATACTTTAGACTTCTTTGCTTCTTTGTATAATCCAACCCCCCAATTTTCATGATCATTGAAAATATCCTGGGGCCATCAGAACATAGGGTAGATAGTTCTGCCTCTATAAAAGAATTTCTGCTTTCATTACCTGTGGTCCATTTTAAAAAATTAACCTTCTCTGTGAGACTGATTTCACATTCTCCAGGAAATCTCTGTGTTTCAGCTAGACTTAAATTATTACATTCACAAATTTTTGCTTTTGACTGGTAATACACATTGGAAGTTGTCCACTTTTGTGAATTTTGGTAAATTTTTATGAATAAATGAAAAGAAGTCAAGCAAATAACCTCATTGAAGATTTTAAAGGAAACACTTTTTCCAGTGAATTTAAAGAGGGGACACACATAGGGACACATGATATTCTTAATTTAAGAACAGTAAATGATGAATCACACAAAGTTAGGTTATTCTCATATATAGAACACATAGTAGATGCTCATGATATACTTGCCAAATTGAGTTACAGACAAGATTTTTTTTGGTGCAAAATGAGCATGAAATTGCAAAGTTTTGTGCATTTTTATTTAAAATGGCAATTACATATTGGTTATTTTGATATGTATATGTGTATATATGTATATTTAAATATCCAGTGTATATACTTAAAAAAAAAGCCATTGCAATTTCTGATTGCTGTTACATTACATGAATGCTCTCATGTGTTTCAAGGGCACTTAAAGCCCAGAACGTTTAGTTGGCTTAGAGGAGACATTTATTTCCCACAGCTACTTAAGGGAGTGTTGGTGTCCTGGGAGCTGAGGCACAAGGAACCATAGCTTCATTCTTTCTCCTTAGGCTGGATAGGATGTTGCAGCAAAATTTCCATGTACTGTGACCTGGGAGAGGTGTGCAGAGAAACTCTCGCTCAGGGCTCCAGGCCTCTTCTCCTTAAGGCTTTTAGGTAAATGGCATCATGGTTTTTCTGATGTCATGATGTCATGGTTTTTATGATGTCACTCTGGCCATGAGCATCTATATCGAGGAGATACTGTGACCTTACCATATGTGGGAATGCATGGGCGTGTAAGGTATTAGGGAACGACAGGACAGTCAATCTCTGCATATCCTGGAGGGATTCACTTCATTATCTGAGCACAGGTTTAGGGCAACTAAGTTGGTTTTATAATGAAGTTAAACCCAAGAAGTAGACACCAAAAATTGAAAGAAAATGTAGTAGAAGAATATGTGTTTACATTGTGTTAGACCTTTTGTCCAAGGAAAATAAAGTGAACAAAATATACATATATCTGACTTCAGAATTTTATTTCTGTTATTATATATATTTCAGCATAGTTTGGCATCTTGTTGTATGTTGAATAATAGAGTGTAGCCGCCAGCAACAAATTTCATAGAAATGTTTAAAGTGAAAATTACTTTGTTCTGATTACTAGAAATAAGTAGTACAAACAGTGTTTACCGGGTTAATCAATTTTGGAATTTTAAGGTCTGTTTTAAAATTTATAATTAGACCATCAGAGCAACTGAATTATCCTTCTCATTGGGTAAAGTAGTATCTGAGCAACTTCACATACTATCTGATCATATTACTTCTGAAGAAATTGATTATTCTAGGCAAATGACTTGTAAATGCAGGTTTTTTTTCTTTTGTTGGTGAATTTAAAAACTGAGACCAAAAAAAGCTAACAGCAAATGGGTTTTTATGATTATGAACAAAGACAGGTGATGCTGACTCATAATTAGTTGTAGGTACATCCTACTGTTTCACACTTTTTACTGGGGATTTAACTAAGTGACACAAATATTCTAAATTTTTTCCTAAAGGCTGAAAGTTCCGTGTAATTATTTGCATTGCTGAAGTGCAAAATACCTAAAAGTTAACACACACACACACACACACACACACACACATACATCTGTCTCACGAAATAAATAGTCTTGTTTGCTCATTTTCAGTCTTTAAAAGAAAAACCTGCTTTAGTTTTGTGTCTAATCTGAATTTAGATCCCAGGTAAGAGCACTTGCTAAACACATAGATGAACTTTTTTGAAACTTGCTGCTAGCTTTGCCTGTATCACCACCATTGCTACAAATTAATGAACAAAGGTCAGAATATGAAAGATGGGATGGGAATACACATTTTCTCACTTCATATGGGTGTCAAATATTTTACCACGTGGTAAATAATGTTGGACTTCAGCTTATTATTGAGGTATTTTAACGGTAGATGCAATGTGTTATGTGAATAAATATATTTTGTGTTCTTCATACTTGCTGGACTGTATGAAATTAAACAGTGATATGTATATTTTGTGGCTTGTATCAATGTGCAACTCATGGAATTTTAGTGTTTTGACTAGTTTAAAACTTCCAACAAATGATTTACAATAAACTTGGACTAGTGTTTGCCAAGAGTGGCTATTTTTAGGAAAGTCGTATAAAGCTTGGAACTCGAAACTAAACTTCCATTTTTATCTCTTTGGTGGGAAGAATTTCCACTTGTTTTCTTTTATTACCTTTGGTATCTGTTTCTTGCCTCTTTTTGTTGTTGTGGTGGTGGTTCACCTAGGCAGGTCATAAATTTTAATGGGAATCTGGTAATTTCCAAAACACACTGGCCTAGATGTGTCAGGATAGCAGAAGCATGTCTGTGATAACAAATGGCTGCCCAAGTCTTCATGCCATGAACCCTCAAAGGGTTTACATCTCACCCATGGCTCATGTCCACTCAGAAGGGGAGCTCTGCCCCTTGTAATCACTCAGACTTTAGGTGACAAAGCCGCCACCGTCTTCTATGTTGCTCTTTGCCTTGCTACAGGGAAAAAAGCCTGGTGAATCATGAACTGGCTCTTAGAGCTTCCACCTGGAGATAAGACGCATTCCTTTTGCTCACACATCTCTGGCCAAAGCAAGTGCTGGTCTACTACCTTCAAGGAAGCAGGTTAGTGTAATACTATGATATGCCTTCGAGGAGAACTGAAAATAATTGGTGGACAGCATGAAAGATTTCCCTATTAGGTCAAGTCTTTTCATGCTTGCCTGTCGAACTAGTACTCTTTCTTTTAAAGTTTTTATTTATTTAAGAAAATCATGGAATGAAAGCATTTAGAATTCATTCTTCTAACTAGCCTATAATCGATAAGATTATAAGACAGAATGAATGCCACACACGTTGTTTGCAATTAATAGGAATTTTGGAAGATTAAAAAGTCAATATAGAACAAGAAATGAAAAAACTTGTTTTCTTTTTTTTTTTTTTTTTAATTTGAGAGAGAGAGAGGGAGAGAGCACATGTACACATGAGCAGGGGAAGGAGCAGAGGGAGAGGATCCCAAGTCACCTCTGCTCCCACACCGAGCCTGACATGGGGCTCAGTCTCACAACCCTGAGATCACGACCTGAGCTGAAACTAAGAGTTGGATGCTTAACAAATCATGCCACCCAGGTACCCCCAAAATACCATTTTATATATATCCTTATTGATAGCAAAGTAGAGGCAGAATGACTGAAATATAAAGGAACTGTGTTTTGGCTTTAAAGTGTGCTCCTGGGTGGCTCAGTTGGTTAAGCAACTGCCTTCAGCTCAGCTCATGATCCTGGAGTCCTGGAATCCAGTCTGGCATCGGGTTCCTAGCTCTGCGGGGAGTCTGCTTCTCTCTCTTTCTTCCCTTTCATAGTTTCTCTCACTCTCTCTCTCTCAAATAAATAAATAAAATCTTTTAAAAAAATAAAGTGTGCTTTACATTTCCACTTATACAAGCATATAAACTCTTAGAGTTTTGTATTTAATACCATTTGAGTTCTTTACATATTCGATTGGTAAAACCCCAAATTAACAAAATGCCTTCTGTTGGTGTAGTGCTAACTTTCCCATGTTAAATAAGGCAATCCTATACCAGTATACACAGAAATAATTTTAGTTTAAGAAAAGGAGATTCTACTAGACATACTGTTGTGTTGTAGAACTTTCGTTTTTCAATAACCCTTGTTGGTACATGCAGAGCATTCCTTTTAACAACTAAATACTCTTACATAAAAGAAGTGTACTATAATTTAAATAACAATTTTCCTACTGAAGCAGAGCTGGTTTTGTTTTTGGTCATTTCTCTCTTTCCAATTATGTTATTTCGATATACACATCCCTTATCCTTTCTTGTGTTCTGTGGGATTGTTGGGTTAAGGGCACGCACATTTTCAATATCCGTAGAAACTTCCCCATTGTTACATGTGTACTTGTCTTCTCTTCTTAAGAAAAGGCCCTATTCCTGTGTTTATTTCAGGAATCTTTTTATTATCAGCCATGTGATTGGCAAAATAAATTGTATTTAATATTAGCTTTGTTATGTTACTTGTATTTCCCATCGCTAATGAGGCCGAGCAACTTTTTATACCTTTATTAGTCATTTCCACTTCCTTTGTAAATTTTCTGTTCCTGACCTTTATCTATTTTTATTTTTATTTTTATTTTTATTTTTTTTTTTTTAAAGATTTTATTTATTTATTTGTCAGAGAGAGAGAGAGAGAGAGAGTGCGAGCACAGGCAGACAGAGTGGCAGAGGGAGAAGCAGGCTCCCTGCAGAGCAAGGAGCCCGATGTGGGACTCGATCCCAGGACGCTGGGATCATGACCTGAGCCGAAGGCAGCCGCTTAACCAACTGAGCCACCCAGGCGTCCCCCTTTATCTATTTTTAATGTTAATTTTTTCTTACTGACTTTCAGGAGGACTGTGTATATTAAGGATATTGTCTTAGTTAGCTTGGGCTGCTATAAAAAAATACCACAGACTGGGTGCTTAAACAAGAGAAATTGATGCCTCAAAGTTCTGGAGGTTCGAAGTCCAAGATCAAGGTGCCAGCCAATTATGTACCTGGTGAAAGCTCTCTTCATAGCCCTCTTCTAGTTGTTTCCTCACATGGTGGAGAAAGAGATGGGGGATGGGGGGTGGAGAAGGGGGAAAAGATAGAAGGGAAAGGAGAGAGAATGAGAAAGAGAACTCTTTCGTCCCAAAGGCACAAATCCCATCATGAAGATCTCAGCCCTCAAGACATCCTCTAAACCTAGTTACTTCCCAAAGATCTCATCTTCAAATGCCATCACACTGAGGAATAGGGCTTAAACACATGAATTTTGAGGGGAGACACAATTCAGTCCATACCAGACTTTATTTTTTATGAATGTTACAAATAATTTTCTTCCAAGGCTGCCATTTTCTTCTGCGCCAAAGGTATCTTTCACCATACTAGATGAGTTCTACTTTTTTACTTAGGCAGAAATGACTTTGAATGGGTTCTTTATTTTGTTTCTTGTTTAGAAAGACTTTCTGTCTTCAAATATATCTCCCCATGTCATTTTCTACACTTAGAGTTTTGTTTTTTAACTTTAGATATTGTAGCTTTCATGGCATTTATTTATTTTTTGGTGCCATGTAAGATAAGGACTTAACCTTTTTTTTTTTTTAATATCGAATGTGTAACAAATAGACCCAACATCATGACAGCAGTTTTACAAAAAAGTTTTTTTCATTATATTCTTGGAACCTTATCTGGGGTACCTCTATATTAGGCTTTTTGAAATATTGAGCTTAGCTCACCTGGCCTCTGTTACTAATTCAGTTTGGGAATACTAGTTTACACCACACAATTATAAAAATAATACTACTCTTGGGACCCACCAATGACCCTAAGACCTATCACCAGTAGGACACGGGATTTGAAATGCTTTTTTTTAGTAAAGAAATTTTATGTGTATGCCACATAATTTTATGTAATACTATTTCCCTTTTTGCCAGATGTCTGCTGTGACCAACAGTTTCCAGATAGTTAAATGGGTTAATTATGAGTTTTATTAATCTGCTAGGGCTGCCGTAACAAAGTACCACAGACTGGGTGGCTTAAAAAACAGATTTATTTCCTAACGATTGTGGAGGCTGGAAGTCTGAAATCAAGATGGTGGTAAGGTTGATTTCTTCTGAGGCCCTTCTCCCTGTCTTCAGGCGGCTGTCTTCTCGCTTTGTCTTCAATTGGCCTTTCATCAGTATCTAATCTCATCTTCTTATAAGGACAATGGTCACACTGGACGAAGGCCCAAGAATTGTGATAACAAGGGTTAAAGGGGTGACCTCCTTAACCTTAATTGCCCCTTGAAGGCCCTATCTCTAAATCCAGTGGCCTTCAGTGGAACTGGGGGATTAGGACTTGAACATATTAATTTTGGAGAGACATGATTCAGCCCTAACAAGAGTGTAGTCTGCAATACTGAGATAAATACTGAGATAAAGTTAGAGCAACTGACCCACTCGGTGATTGAGCTTATTATCACAGGTTTATTATCCAGTGGTTCTCAAATATTACCATGCATCTGTTTTACATGAAAGACTTGCTAAATGAGATTGCTGGGCCCCACCGCAGGGAGTGAGTCAGTCAGTCTTAAGTAGGGCCGGAAAATTTGTATTTCTAACAAGGTCCCAGGGAAGGTCCCAGGCACTGCGGATCTGAGGAAACACTTTGAGAACCTTTAATCAACAATGTTAACCAGCCACAGATGGCATGATATGAAACATACAAAGAAAAGTGAAACTTTTAGACTATACAAAATTGTACCACTATTTTGGTATTGGCAATTTAATTCCTTCCCTAAGGACTATTTTTGCTCTGACCTGAAACAAATTGGACCTGAAAAATGTCAGAGCTGTGCAGGAAGATGCTAGAATGCAGGATGTTATAGAATAACAGTAAGAGTCACATACAAAAAGACAAGAGTGAGGTTTGAGTTTAGCTGGTCACATACCTCTTACTGGTGTCTAAAAGACTTGTTGTCATATAGACAGACAACATTCCTATGGTAGTCTGGAAATACTGCTTATGTCTTACCATTAACCAAAACCTTTTTTTTTTTTTTTTTTTTTTAGAAAAAGAACGGCTATTTGGATTAACTTTACATTTTCCTCCCTTACATTTCCAATATTTGTAATCTTCTTTGATTCTTATGTTTTCCATTCTTATTTGAGCCTAGTTTGTCTTAAAATAATTTCCTACTTCAGTAAAATAAATCTTGAGTCGGTTGTTGGCTTCCAAGGGGAGGAGGGAGTAGTGCAACTTTTTTAGTTTCCAAATAAAATGTAATATTAATACTTTTGGGAAAAGTAAATTATTATAGTGGATTTTATTCAAAACAATTAGAGTGACAGTAGAGAATAAAAGGACCCAAACTAAATAAAAACAATTGAACTCAAAATTTCATTCTTAAAGACATTAAAAATAGAGCATCTTTTGTATAAACCCAAGTAAGTGGCATTTCTAAGTTCAGGGGAAAAAAAAAATTACAAGAAGAAAAAGCCCAGGCTGAGGTTTTTCAAGACATGGTTCCACTCAGGAAAATTCTTTTCCCTCTTATGAAGAGTGTGTTGTTGGTCTCTGGGAAGCTAACAGAGAATATCAAACATAAACACAGATAAGAATGCTGTAAGTAGTTTATCATTTTTTTTATCAAAGATTTTATTTATTTATTTGAGAGAGAATGAGTGAGAGAGAGCATGAGAGGGGGTTGGGTCAGAGGGAGAAGCAGACTCCCCGCTAAGCAGGGAGCACAATGCAGGGCTCCATCTTAGATCTTGACCTGAGCTGAAGGCAGGCACTTAACCGACTGAGCCACCCAGCCCCCAAGTAGTCAATTATTTAAATATATCATTCTGAAATCTCAGAGTAAAGTATACCAGTTTATAAAATTTCAACTATTAGAAGAGTTGAAAACAGAAACAGGATATAGTTTCCTGATGATTGTCACATTTGTCATCACTTACGATTATGGTTTTATAAGATTAGTGATTTCCTCAGAGCAATACTCACAAGAAAATGCAAAACAGAGAGCTCAAAAATGTTCTGAGAATTAAAGAAGCTAAAATTAGAAGTACTACATAGCTATTTGCTTTCTAAATTGTGGTTAGGCTGATATTAAAATTGTCCTGTAGTGATGTTTCTAGTGATGCCTTGGAAAATAATGGCATTTTCCATGAGGTAGAATTCTCCAGAAGATTTAGGTATAGCTCTTTGGATTTTACCCTTTTTCTTATTAATTGCACTTATTAATTGCACTAATCATCAACTTGTAATCACCGGGAAGAATTTTCTAAGAAGAACCCCATGTGCCAAGGTTTTGAGGTGAAAAGGAGCTTAATTTGTGTGGTGGTTGTGGTTTTGTGCTATATAATAAACAGGTATAAGCTGATTTCTGTCTCCTACATTCCCTCAACACATTAGCCCATCCTTCGGGCCTGTGAAGATAGGTTGTTGGCCCCCTATAAGCCCATTACTGCTTATGTCCAACAAAAATATAAATGTATTTTAGACCAGTTTGCCCTTATGTGTGAAAAGAACCCATTGTGGATCATGATTCAATCCAGAATGGAGGCAGCAGTTAATGTTGACCTAATGAAGCATTATCAAGACTAGCCTACAGGCTGGCACTTGTGTCATTCACTTGTACATGTGTTTAAGAACTTTCCACATTCCTGATTTGTGAGGAGTAATCATGAAGTGGTATTAAGAGGGAATGATTTTAGCATCTCTAGCCTCAGAAGAAAGATCTCTGCAGATTTCAAGGATGGAAGATGATGTACCATCACACTACAGTATTGCTCTTGGAAATACTTCAACTCTCATAAGCATTACCGGTAATTCCTTACAAGATTATAACCACACTCTGAAATTCCACATTTCAGTTGGAATTTTGAGTAAGTTTTGCAAGTAGGTAAGAGTGTCATTATTAAATTTGTAACTCTTACTACCATCTGAGCAAAAGCTTGTGGTTTAACCTTCACTTGCCTAATGACACATTTTTTTTTTTAATGAAATAGAAGTCATTTCTTGCTCTGATGATTAAGAGATGGCACATGGCTGTTGAGTCCCAGTGTGTAAACCTAATGATTTTGCTGTTCTTTGTAATTGCCACTGCAGGTCAAGCATCATAAGCTTTTCCTGATGTGTAGCTGCTTAAGTGTTTTCTTTTTCACCACTTTGTTTAGCAAAGGGTCACCATTTTGCCTCTTCATAATGAATTTGTAATTTTCTTCCTAAAAAATAATTATGATGAATTTATGTACCTGCTTTTCAAATTATTCCTTTCCTTATTGCCTTCAAAATCAGTACTATGTTGAACAATAGTGGTGAGGGTGATCATCTTTGTCATGTTCCTGATCTTAAGGGAAGGGCTCTCAGCCTTTCCCCATTGAGAATGATATTCACTGTGGGTTTTTCATAGATGGATTTTATGAAATTGAGGACTGTTCCCTCTATCCCTATACTCTGAAAAGTTTTAATCAGGAAAAGATGCTGTATTTTGTCAAATGCTTCTTCTACATCAGTTGAAAGGACCATGTGGTTCTTGTCTCTTCTCTTATTTATGTCTTCTATCACACAGATTGATTTGCAAATGTTGAACCACTCTCCCAACCCAGGGATAAATCCCACCTGGTAGTGGTGAATAATCCTTTTAATTTACTGTTGGATCCTATTAGCCAAGATCTTGTTGAGAATTTTGGCATCCACATTCATCATGGATATTGGTGTGAAGTTCTCCTTTTTGGTAGGGTCTTTGCCTGGTTTTGGGATCAAGGTAATGCTGGCCTCATAGAAAGAGTCTGGAAGTTTCCTTCCTGTTTCTATTTTTTGAAACAGTTTCACAAGAATAGGTATTATTTCTTCTTTGAATGTTTGGTAGAATTCTTCAAGGAATCCATCAGGTCCTGGAGTCTTGTTTTTTTGGGAGGTTTTTGATCACTGCTTCAATCTCATTACTGGTTATTGGTCTATTCAGGTTGTCAATTTTTTCCTGTTTCAGACTTGGAAGTTTATAGGTTTCCAGGAATGTGTCCATTTCTTCCAGGTTGCTAAATTTATTGTTGTATAGCTATCAATAATAACATATAAAAAATGTTCATCATCATTAACATTAAAGGGAAATTCAAATCAAACCACATTGAGATACCATCTTATACCAGTTAGAACAGCAAAAATTGGCAAGGCAAGAAACAACAAGTGTTGAAGAGGTGGTGGCAAAAGGGGAACCCTCTTACACTGTTGGTGGGAATTCAGGTTGGTACAACTACTTTGGAAAACAGTGTGGATGTTCCTCAAAAAATTAAAAATTGAGTTACCCTATGACCCAGCAATTGCACTACTGGGTATTTACCCCAAAGATACAGATGTAGTGAAAAGAAGGGCCATAGGCACTCCAATGTTCATAGCAGCAATGTCCACAATAGCCAAACTATGGAAAGAGGTGAGATGCCCTTCATTGGATGAATGGATAAAGAAGATGTGGTCCATATACACAATGGAATATTACTCAGCCATAGGAAAGGTTGAATACCCGGGAGGCCTGGGTGTCTCAGTCAGTCAAGTCCTCTGCCTTCAGCTCAGGTCATGATCCCAGGGTCCTGGGATCGAGCCCTGCATCGGGCTCTTTGCTCAGTGGGGAGCCTCCTCCCACCCCCACCGAGCCTCTCTGCCTACTTTTGATCTCTGTTTGTCAAATAAATAAATAAAATCTTAAAAAAAAAAAAGAAAGGTTGAATACCCAACTTTTATATCAACATGTGTGGGACTGGTGGAGATAATGCTGAGTGAAATAAGTCAAACAGAAAAAGTCAATTATCACATGGTTTCACTTATTTGTGGAACATAAGGAATAACATGGAGGACATTAGGAGAAGGAAGGGAAAAATGAAGGGGGTGGAAACTGGAGTGGGAGATGAACCATGGACTGAGGGAAAACAAACTGAGAGTTTTAGAAGGAAGGGGGGTGGGAGGAAGGGTGAGTCTGTTGATGAATATTAAGGAGGGCATGTATTGCATGGAGCACTGGGAGTTATATGCAAACAATGAATCATGGAACACTACATCAAAAACTACTGATGTAATGTATGGTGACTAACATAATATTAAAACAAAAACAAAAAACAAAAACAAAAAAACAAAATCAGATCCAAACTATTCAGTATGACAAAGTTCTTCATTGTCTTGTCTGTGCTGGATCTTCTCTCGAAAGTCTGAGCAGCATTCTATCCTCCCTTTTTGGAGATTTCTAAATCTCCTTCTATCATTATCAAGGGCACTTATTTACCAAAAACCATGTTTGTATCTTAAGAACCACTGTATTTCACCATGAGTAGTTTTCTTTATCAAGTTGTGAAAGTCAGATTCTCTTGAGTGGGATTTTTAGATTCATGGAGCTTATTAATTATCTAATTTGATCCTTACTGCGATATTATTATTCCATTATATTATTATATTATTTTAAATAGACACAATCTACAGTTTGAAGAAGCTATTTGTTTAAAAGCCCATAGACAGGGATGCCTGAGTGGCTCAGTTGGTTAAGTGTCTACCTTCGGCTCAGGTCATGATCCCAGGGTCCTGGGACTGAGTCCCCCATCAAGCTCCATGCTTGGCAGGGAGCCTGATTCTCCCCCTGCCTGCCTCTGTCTCTCTCTCTCTGGCAAATAAATAACTAAAATCTTAAAAAAAAAAAAAAGCTCATAGAAAGGATTAAAACACTGGTCTCTTATAATCCAGGTTACATTGCTGCCGTGAGAAAAATTTTAAATGTGTTTGTATAATTAAAATTCCACATAGATTACCTAATTTGAAAGACTGGACATAAGAATCATTAGTGAGAATGCCATTTGTCTAATGTTATTTAACAGTGATTAAAGGAACACGAACAGACATTTCTCCAAAGAAGACATCCAGATGGCCAACAGACACATGAAAGATGCTCAAGATCACTCATGATTAGGGAAATGCAAATCAAATCACAATGAGATATCACTTCACCCCTGTTAGAATGGTTAAAATAAAAATTCAAGAAACAACAAGTATGGGTGAGAACGTGGAGAAAAAGGAACCCTCTTACATTGTTGGTGGTATACAAACTGGTGTAGTCACTGAGGAACTAGTATGGGGGTTCCTGAAAAAATTAAAAATAGATCTACTCTATGATCCAGCAATCACACTACTGGGTATTTACCCAAAAAATACAAAATCACTAATCCTAAGGGATGCAAGCACCCTTATGTTTATAACAGCATTATTTATAGTAACTAAGATATGGAGGCAGCCCAAGTATTCACTGATTGATGAATGGATAAAGAAGATGTGTATATACGTACACAATAGAATATTACCCAGCCATAGGAAGAATAAAATCTTGCCATTTGAGATGACATGGATGGAGCTAAAGAGTATAATGCTAAGTGAAATAAGTATGTGGAATTTAAGAAACAAAACAAATGAGCAAAGGGGAAAAACATGAGAGAGAAAGAGAGAGAGAGAGAAAGAGAAATCAAGAAACAGACTCTTAATTAAAGAGAACAAACTGATGGTTATGAGAGGGGAATGGGGTGGGAGGATGTATAGAATAGGTGATGGGGACAAAGGAGGGCACTTGCTGCAATGAGCTCCGGATATTGTATGGAAGGGTTGAGTCACCATATTGCACACCTGAAACTAGTATAACACTTATGTGAACTAACTGGAATTAAAGTAAAAACTTATAATAACAGAATTTAAAAAAACAGTAAAAAAAAAAATTCTATGTTTCGTATATCTATCCCAAATACTACTCATTAAATTTTTGTTTTGGGAAACTTGGGTGACTCAGTTGGTTGGGTGTCTGGACTCTTGGTTTTGGCTCAGGTCATGATCTGAGGGTCGTGAGATCAAGCCCTACGTCAGGCTCCACACTCAGTAGGAAGTCCACTTGAAGATTCTCTCTTCCTCTTCCTCTGTCCCTTCCCCTGCTCATGCATGCATGCACAAGCTCTCTCCCGCTCTCTAAAATAAATAAATAAATCTTAAAAAAATAATGTTTTTGTTTTTCCAGAACTCTGCCTAACCATTTTTATTTTGATTTTGAGTATATTTAATGAATGAATACTCAGACTGAATGTAAATTTTTAAAAGAAATATTTATTTCCAATTGATAATTAGGTTTAAAAAATTGGGGGGCAATACAGTCATTTAACATTCCTGATGCTCATGTATTTCTACACCAGTTG
The DNA here is from genome assembly GCF_963455335.1 of Martes martes. Lineage (NCBI taxonomy): Eukaryota > Metazoa > Chordata > Mammalia > Carnivora > Mustelidae > Martes > Martes martes. The sequence goes on along the minus strand of NC_137891.1, from coordinate 126,611,079 downwards.
CAAAAGGCCAGCTGGGAAAGGAGGAAAATATGCGTCAATAGGGCAGAAAAGGGGAAATACATTTTTTGAGTGTACTCTATCCTAGTCATTGTACTTGATACACATTTCTGAATCTTCAAGAAACCCCATGAGGTGTATATTATTATCATTATTTTACAATGAAACAGAAGTAAAGAAAAAGCACTTTGTAGATTTCTAAAAGGCTTTATCATATCACAACCATACTGTTAAATATTAAATGTTGTAGAGGATTATGTTAGGAAAAAAACCCCACCCAAATCTAAAAAAAATCTGTTAGGACAATTGCTCTGATAGGGTGCTGGTTGGCAGGAGAAGAGAAAACCTAAGACAGTCCATCTCTCCAGGGAGATCTAAGTTTCATTTTGGTCATGGGAATGTGAAATGACATTACTCTGAGAATTGCCAAACTGTGGCAAGCAAATGTGATCCTAGAAATTGTTAAATCCTCAGTTTTACCAGTTATCTGTATCACTTTCTTTCTCTGGTGTAGATAAAGAAGGTCGTCTAAGGAAAAATCAGGAAGAACGGATTAGTTCCACACTGGGGCAGGCAACAGAAGATACAGCTGCAGGAAATCACTCCATGCTATACATTTGGGAAGTTTTGGTACACTAGAAAGGGTTGTGGTGCAATGGTTATGTTTTCTCTTTGACTTTGGTATTTTGTACCTTCAGGATTTCCATACTCCTGTACCAGTTTCTTTCAAAACTGTAATGTATAACAGAGCAACTGCTAATTGATGTTGCTTAAACAAAGTTTTCCTTGGTCGAATGCATTTGAGAAACCTATTCTAAATCTTTTCCAAGGCATGCCAAAATCTACAATAAGATTAAAAACTTATTTAATTTGTTTAATGGTTTTAAAAATGTATTAGCTAGGGCAAAAACTGCATGGAATCTTACAGGAACCCCTTGAAACCATTTTGAAAAGCACAGTTCTTCATAAGAAGAACACAGTTTCTTGCTATTCTTAGCTATACTTTGTGATATTCCTCTGAGTACTATTAGCTTAGATATTAATTACATAAGGAAAATTCTATAGCAGAAAGCCATAAAATAAAAATTCCAAGAATCATCAATGCTGCTATGTGTTCTCTCTTTAAAAAAAAAAAAATTATTTATTTATTTTTAGAGAGAACATGATTGTGCATGCAGGGGGAGGGGCAGACAGAGAGGGAGAGAGAGGAGGATTCTCAAGCAGAGAACACAGAGCCCGACTCAGGGCTCAATTTCACGATCCAGAGATCATGACCTGAGTCAAAATCAAGAGTTGGATGCTTAACGGACTGTGCCACCCAGGTGCCCCACTACTATGTATTCTTGATCTTTTATATAATAAATCAGATGGCTTACTGACTTCTGAACATTTATATTTATTGTAAAGGAAGATGACTAGAAAGGATCAAGTGTAGTCCCTTGGGACTAGATGAAGTAATGCTTACATTGTTGCCTTATCTTCCAGTGTTTACTTGCTTGTTCCAAGACAGATATTTCTGCTCTCACATTCCAGAGCAATGCTTGACATGGTTTCATCCTTTAATGTCTCAGACAGTTATTAACTAAGTGAGAAGGTGTTAAATAGAAGTTAGCTGAGAAGGAAAAGTTTGACATGGATTTAAGAAATTTCTTCTGGCCTGCAGAACACTTTCATCCAGTACCAAATCTGTACAATCCATGGTCAACTCTTAGCCATCCCTAATTCTTCCAGTGTTCTTCCTACAGCAAAGTAAATGCAAGCATTAGTTAATAGTGAGAAATGTAGAATTAGTCCATGAAATCAGGTTCCTAAGATTAGTCATAACCAAGGATAGCCCAGCAGAAAGGTGCAGGGTATTCAATGTGTCTTTAGCCAATAAAATAACAAGTAGAACAAAGGAAATGGGAAGAGTATTTTGGGTGTAATATGTTTCTCTCAGGCTAACTAGTTGGTTTCTCTTACAGGCCTATTTGATTTCTTTTAGGATATGAACCCCTGGAGATATTGCAGATTAAATTTTACAGGATGTTGGAAATGTGTGAAAATCATCTAGAGCAGACAAAATAAAATCTCCATCTTGATTGTAATTTGTCATATTGCTATGTCAGTTACTTAGAGCTGTAGAATGGCAGATTGGAGCCTATTGTATCACTTGAGGTTTTTGAAGGAAGTTCTGCACTGTTTCCTAGAAATGGTTATTGCTATTTCTGACTTAATCACTGACTCTGCTCCATGAGGCTGAAGCAGAAAGAGAAAATGGGAATGGATACAGTGTCGTCATCACATTGATGGGTAAACCCACGGGACTGAGAGTTTCAGAAGTGGGTCACTTGTCCAATGATGACTGAAGATGAGGAAAATTTTTCCCTACCCAGTGGGAAATTTCAGTCAACTATCGGAGTAGGTTTCTTTGTGACTGAAAGACAAGGGCGTTTGTCTTCGCAGTTGTGATGGTCTACCAGTAATTCCACAGTATCTCACACTGCTGTTGCTCAATATGAGTCACAGAGGAGTTTTGAAGGAATAGTGACTTTATTGACTCATGACAGAACATTTTAAAACACAACTTAACCCATATTTCAAACAAAGATTTCAACTAGAGTCATGTCTGGTTAGTAGAGTGCAGGGTGACTATAGCAGCAATTTTGCATTGTTGTATCTGTCATGGGAATTTGCAAAGAGGAGAAACTGCAGGGGCAGCATATCTTTGCTAAAACACAAGATAGTCCTCCACGGATTGAAAGATTCTGAGTTAGGGTTTCAGAATTGTCCTGGAAATGCGATTAGGTATCATGTTGTTCCCATGCCTCCCGTGAAGTAGAAAACAAAGCATCTGCATGGATATCAAGGCACCAGGTGTCTGGGCAGAGATATTTACCAGAAGATTCAATAGTATCAACGAACTAGTAATTTTTTCCTCTTTCTAGAAAGAATATGGACAAACGCATTTACCGAAAAATAAATTCACAGAAATCAAATCTACCATCCAAAAGATATTCGTAGTTTGAGGAAAAAAGCCTGGTACTTGTCAAAGATACTGGAAAAACCAGTGAAGTAAGAAGGTTGATGGAATCTCAAGTGAAGTAAAAACAAAGGATGAAAAAAATTTCAGATTTACAAGATTCCAGGATTGAAGCTGGGCTGCAGGGAGAATGTTGCTTTTGGCCTGACCTGTTTGACTTGCATGGTGAGGGGTCCTGTTCCGATGACCTTGGTCTGCCCATTACCTATTTCCAACTTTTCAGCCTTCCTACTTTCTTTACCCCCTCCTACTCTAGAAGAAAAACAAAAGTGCCTCCTTGTTCTCTTTTTGTATCTTTCTTTCTTATACCCTCCCTCTTCATTTTCCTTAAAATGCCTTCTTTGATCTTGGTTGAATCCTCAGATAATGTACATTGCTAGAAGAAAGAAAAAAAACTGCATTGTATGGTTAAACATGTTATTTCTTTGACTCTTATAGCCTATTTATCCTGCAAGTAATATTTGAAGAAAACCTGCTTTAGTCTTACAGTTTTTGTCATGAGCTTCTAAGGCAATTGACTTTATGAGACACTTTCGGCAAACGAGATTTTTTTTTTCTCCCTTGTGTCCTGGAATTGGCTAAATAAAACCTGTTATGGAAGATCTTTTGTTAAAGATTTTTAGTCATTGGCCACTCATCTGTTAAATGTCTCAGTAATATGTTCTTGGAATCACAGTTGTTGATATTTTTGAGGTATTGACTACGCTTGTGATGTTTTGAAGAAGTTTTAAAAATACCAGGGTCCCAGCAGGTGTATGCTTTACAGAGTAACTGAGTACATTAATCAGTAATAAAATCAACCCAATCTTGTTGGTGTGTACCTCTTCAATATCAATTAATCATCCCTGTGCATTACAGAACTCACTAGGTAGAAAACATTACACTGAGAACTTTAGAAATCAATGTGGAAAATCTTAAAAGTGGGATTAAAGGCAGCAAATTCATTTGAAATGTGCTTTTTATTTACAAACTGGCAGTCTTGTGCATTGAGAAGATAAATAAAAACTAAAGAATAATAATTATTTAACAGTTTAGGCCAGGGATGCTGTTGCAGTTGGGAGAAACTCAAGCTGCTTGGATAAACGTAAGTGTTTATTAAATCTTAAATTATGGTTTAGAATCTTGTGTCTGCAAAGCTAGAACTGGAACCATCTCTGAATTTAACACAGAAATGTATCACATTCAAGTATGTGGAAAATTCCATAAATCCAGCAGATTAAAGAATTCAACCTATCTGTGCTCTGGGAGGACAGTCTGGGCCCCAGAAGGAGTGATGAGGACACCCCCCTCAGCATGAATTAACGAAGGTGAGGGAAATAGGACTTAAAGCAGGAAAGGAGAGTGCCTTGCCTCAACCAGTGTGGGGGATTATGTTAATCCAGGGCTTTCACCAAATTTGATGATGTTTGATTCCAGTGAAAGGCAGGAGCGAGCAAAATGTAAACCAAGTCCAGGATTATTCCTTATTTCTTCAAGTGTTTACTCTCAAATGGGGAGAAAACTCAGAGACTTGGCAAACAATGGCACAGAGTCTGATATCATGATGGTAATAACACGAAATGGTGGCTCGTGAAGGGCTGGTTAGTTTCTGAAGTCAGCCCATGTGGTAATGAGGGAGAATTATTCCTGACAAAGTGTTGTATCATCTATGAAGCCCAGTGTTTGAGGTTTTGTGTATACAACAGTACGGTGCAATATGTATACATAATGAATATAGAACTACAGAATAAAGAAGACTCATAGGCAGACCAATCCTCATCACTCTTTACACACTTTTTCCTTTTTTTTTTTTTTTTTTTTTTACCAAGCAGGCAGTTCAATCTCAGGTTAACTGTTCAAATGATGTGACTCCAATTAAATACTATTTTATTTATTTGTTTATTTATGGTGGGGGCAGAGGGAGAGGGAAAGAGAGAGAATCTTAAGCAGGCTTCACGCCCAGCATGGAGCCTGATGCGGGGGTGTGATCTTGCGACCCTGAGATCGTGACCTGAACTGAAATCAAGAGTCAGAAGCTTCACCGACTGAGCCACCTAGGTGCTCCCATTGAAATAATATTAATAATTATCTTAGTGTAGGTTCCATTTAATGAGTGGCTTCATCTTCACCAGAGCTTTGCTGGTATTTTAGATATTTTATTTCATTTAGTACTTACAGCAACACCCTGAGATGGAGATTGTTGAGCAGTTTACGGATGATGAACCTGACCCTAAAAAAAGTTAAAAATCAGGTAGCCAGGATTTGAGCACAGGTCAGCCTGACGGTGAACCCGACATGTTGTCCATACAACACGGATGCACATGCACACTACGTATATATGTATAGATACACACACACATCCGTAGTCTACACAGGGAGAGTACGGTGCCCTACACTTTTTTTCTCAATTGTCTGACTTCAGAGCAACTGATAAAATATTATGATTAGATTCAAACTTTTCTAGTTCTTACTTTCTGAATTGCTGACTGAGAATCTGTTGGAGAGAAGAATCGATGTCCGGTGGACCTCAAAGAAGAGTAATGAGGAATGCTGATAGCTTTTATAACTCGCACTTTACAGAACCTATTGGCTAGAGAGAGATACTAAAAATTTAAGTACCTAATATTTAATGGGATTTAATTATGAATCAGGCACTTTATATACATTGCTGTGAGTTGAATTTTATCTCCTCAAAATTTTATCTCCTCAAAAGTTCTAAACCCTAGTACTTCAAAATGGGACCTTTCTTAAAGATAGGGTCATTGCGATGTAATTAATTAAGGTGAGGTCATACAGGATGGTCCCCTAACCCAATAGGACTAGTGTCCTTCTAAAAAGAATGCCGCGTGGACAGGAAGAGACATCTATAGAAAGAGAATGACGTGAAGACCCAAGGAGAAGACAGCCATCTATAAAGCCACAGAGAGGGTCCTGGAACAGATCCTTCCCTCACAGCCTTCAGAAGGAACCATCCTGATTCTGGAGTTGTAGGCCCCAGAACTGTGAGAAAATAATGTTGTATAACACCTCCTCCACCCCCCGGTTTGTGGTTCTTTGTTTTCCCACTGCTAGCAAATTTTTACATCTATTATTTCATTAAATCTTCACAGCAAACCTATGAGGTCAGTGTTCTTGCTGTCTTCAGTCCGCCAATGAGAAGTTGAGTGAGCCCGGGGCCCTCGTCGCTGTGACGCCAGGTCCCACTTCCATCACCAGTATGCTATCTGGCCTCCACCCAGAAGAAGAGAGAGCTTGTTTTCCTCAATATTGAAGAGATTGCAAAACACCCAGAAAATTTACTGGCGTGAATTAAAGAGATTGACGATAGTTTGCCTTCCAAGGTCTTCAAAGAGTTAAGCATGTGCTTTCCTGGACTAGTAAGTAGAGAGTGAACCAGCCTCTCAGGCCCCAACAGAGTGACACTCCTGCCTGTCCCAATCATGAACATGGGAACGCACATGCGCACTCTCGATCTGGTGTTTAGGGAAAAAGTGTATCTGGGAAACTTCTTTCCCACTACTCCTCTAAGAGCCCTACACTCACTGGGCTTCTTGGCACAGGCGCTACGTGAATGATTACTGGAACTCCAGGAGGGTGAAATAAGTATTCGGGCCAGAAATTAGGGGTCTTCTCAAGATGTATACGGTGTATTCGCATTTTATCCAAATCCACCAGTCCTTTTATGAATAACAACTGAAGGATGGATGGCTGATGCCGGCAGGAAAACGGACCATTGTTTCCTCAGATTGTTGTGAGCACTTCGTGATGATTTATCTTTCCCCCCCTTTTTTAAAAAATATTTTATTTATTTATTTGACAGAGATCACAAGTAGGCAGAGAGAGAGGAGGAAGCAGGCTCCCTGCTGAGCAGAGAGCCGGATGCGGGGCTGGATCCCAGGACTCTGGGATCATGACCTGAGCCGAAGGCAGAGGCTTTAACCCACTGAGCCACCCAGGTGCCCCTTATCTTTCCCTTTTATCATTTTGTTTGTGCCTTCGGTTTTAGAGAACTGATTTAACCCAGAGTGTTCCTTTTTCATGTTCTAAAATAGCTTGAGCTTAGTTCTAAAGTAACCTCATAAAGAACGCTTCGTTTTTATTGTAGTAAACGAGCTTTCAACTTTAAAAGTGAACAAAACAAAAAATCACATACATTGCATCCTCTTTCCTACTTTGTGTATATTAATGTTTAAAGGCAGTTGGGAGGAAAGCATGCTTTTGTAAATAAAGCAAGAGTTTGAATCCTGTTTCACTATTTTGTGCTGTCATATTTTTACCTAACAATTTGAGTCGCTGTTCCTTCACCTAAAAGATAGAGATAAAAATCAGTAACTGTTTTTATGGATTTTAAGTTTTAAGTGAGTGATGGATAAGACAAGTTCATTATAGAGTGCCTGGTACGTAGTAGACACCATTATTTCCTGTTCTGTAGCTTGAGAATTGTCTATTTTCAAAGACTATTAAGATGCAATTGTATATCCCCAGCAAGAGGTGGTGAGCTAGAGCCTTATACCTATTAAAACAACAAAAATAAAAAGTTAATAATACCAAGTAGAGGCAACAATATGGGGGAAATGAGAACTCTAAACTGTTAGTGTGAAGCAAAATTTTTAAAAAATCTGGAGACAGTGAGAAATTGTTTAACAGAACTAAGCAGGTTCATACTCTAAAGACCCAGAAGTTCTCTGACTGGGCACATTACCAGAGAAATTCTTTCACATATGCCTAAAGAGGCACACATAGGAATGTTTGAAATACCGAAGATTTAGAAACAACTATTCTAATGAATAGAATAGGGAATGGTTGAACAAAACTGATAGATATCAACATTTCAAAAGCATAGTTTTTGAGGGAAAGAGTAAATGCACTACACTGGATGGGCGTGAGAGGTGGTGGAGAGGAAAACAAGGGAAGTTAGGGGAATAAAGGAGACCAAAGATGAGGGACCATGTCTGGACAAATTGAGAAATGTGTTGTGAACTGAGGACAGGTTATATCAATCTAATTTTGCTGACCTAAGATTCATACAATAACAATGACATCGAATAATTAAAGAGGACATGTTATACACTATTATTCCTCAAAATATCTGCCTTGAGAGTTGATGGAAACAATTTGGGGCCATTAAAAAATGAAATTTAAGCAATGCTTCTTTTTTTCTGAGGTTTTCCCCCTCCAATTCTAAATATGGTTTCACACGGGCTCACTCTTATGGGGCCTCCATCTGGTCCCCATGAACACTTATGCAAACTTTGCCCCTGACAACTCCCAGCCATTACCAATGACCCACTTTTCCTTTGAATTTTCTACCAGGTTTAATCAGCTTGCCTTTGTCTTAAAATTGTAAGACATCAGGCATCACTCTATTATACCTCCTAATTGCCAGAGAAACAAATTAAGTTCCCAGAGGAGACTGAAAACTGTCATAACTTGAGCTACAACAACAAAATGCCAAGTGGACTAAACAACAATTATTTCTCGCAGTCCTGGAGGCTGGGAAGTCCAAGATCAAGGTGCCTGCAAATTCAGTCCTTGGTGAGGGCCCCCTTCCTCGCTTGTAGAGGTCCTCCTTCTCAGCGTATCCTCACATGATGGGAGAAGGGGAAAGAGGGAGGGAGAGGGAGAGGGACAGAGAGGGGGGGAGGAGAGAAGAAGGGGGAGGGAGAGTCAAAGAAAGAGGGAAGGGGAATCTGGTGACTCCTCCTCTTCTTATAAAGGCACGAATCCCATCTTGGGGGCTCCGGCAGCATGACTTTGTTTAAAACTAATTAAAACTAATCAACTCCCAAAGTGCCCACCTTCTACTACCATGTAACAATTCCTAATACATAATATCACATTGGGGGTTGGGGCTTTAACATATGAATTTTAAAGGAATACACAGTTTCAGACCATAACAAAAACCATGTCGCTAGGCTTGAAGTAAAAAAGAAAGTACTGCCTTTTGGAGAGATGGGACACATAGTAGAGCTCTATCCAATGAAATCTCTTCATAACCTCCCTTTCTATAATTTTCACTGACCCTATAATTTTATCCTCTTAAGGTGGGAAGGGTTTAAGTGTTATGATTTTTCCCCATCTGTGTGACATCTTCTTTGTCATCTGTACTCTACCCTAAGGTCCTATTACGTTTACTCTCTGCTCTTAGAGGCTAAAAATACTTTTTTTTTTTTTTCATTTTAAAATCTTCAGGCTTGCACTGTCTATCTTATAGTAGGTACTTAATAGTTGCTTTTAAACTCACCTGGAGGGACACCTGGGTGTCTCAGTTAGTTAAGCAACCAGCTCTTGGTGGCTTTAGTTTTCTTCATTGCGCTACTGGCATTGTATACTTGTCACTTTTCTCTGCCCATTTGAATGGGAGCTCCACAAGGACAAAGACTGCCGTGGTTTTGTTCACTACTGCATCCCCAGTACCCAGAGCAGTCTTTGGCATATAGTAGGTACGACCTGACTGATAGGGGAGTAACTGCTTCTCCTGTTCTAAGAGGTTGTTTAAGCAGAAATTCCTCAGTATGCCACTCAAGGTTGTGCAGGATTGCACAAATTCCCTTCCTTTCTGCTTTAATATCTCCTCAATTGCCCTTTCATTCATTCATTTTTTAAAAAAGATTTTATTTATTTATTTGAGTGAGAGAGAGAGAAAGAGAGAGAGAGAAATAGACCCCCTGCTGAGCAGGAGCCAACCTGGGGCTCCATCCCAGGACACTGAAATCATGACCCGAGCTGAAGGCAGACACATACCTGACTGAGCCACCCAGGCAACCACCTCCCCCCACCCCAGCCTTTGCTTTCTAACTCAGGATATTCTGTGAAGTCTATATAGATTGTGGGTAGTTGAGTCAGGTCACGCTGTACTTCTTTTTTCTTTTTAGAATTAAATTTGTGAGCCTTTACATGGCACATGGGCTCTCTAGTTCACTCAGGGCCTGGCGAGTCTGTGGAACGTAGTTTTCAGACATTTGAGGGTGTTTACTCACCTGGCTTCCTTACATATCTGAGTAAATTTGTTTAGTTTTGTTTTCTTAAACTTGCCAAACACAACAATCACTGTGATTTTGCCCAAGCACTTCCTTTTATCTCAAACTTCGTCTTCACTTTTCCACCCATTTAAATCCTATGCATTCTCCACATGGCACAACCATTGCCTTGAAGTCCCTTACAACGCCCACTTACAGGTGTAATTACAGGTGTAATTTCTCTCAACGCCCACTTACAGGTGTAATTTCTGGAGAAATTACAAGTACGCCTACGGTACTTGATGTTATCATTTCATTGCTTATCGATTGCATTTTCTTGCTGGTTATTTATATACATTTTAGACTCTTTCCTCCTGGAGGCAAGCGTCTTGCTTTATTTGTCTTTGGTTCTTCATAGCACTGACCCCTTAAAGCCCAGTATGTGTTTACTGAATGAAAGGTGACTGAGGATGAAAACAGAAGCAATATTGACAATAAGCTTGAACTAAGTAGGGCAAAGACTGTTCTCTACTGGTACTGCGTAGGGATCCAGACAAGTTAAATGTTTGTGCAAGGTCCCAAGTCCATCATTACAGCTGGCGATTAAGAGAGGCTAGGTTTACTGATTACTTGCCTGCATGCCGTCTCCACTCACTCGTTTCCATGAGTCACGTCAGTTCCAGACAGTCAACATATATGCAAACGTTAGATTGCTTCCTGCTCTGATATGGTTAGTAATATTGCAGAAGGAGGCCCTTATTTTTTTTATAAGTTCCCTTACATTTCTCCCCAAATAGTACTTTTATATTTTTTTACTTTTCAATAACTTTCTTATTGAGATGAAAATGCAAAGGTCAATTTCAGCATTCCCGATTTACCAAAATGGATGAATGTTTCAGGTAATAAACATTTTTTCCTTTTCATTTTAAATGTGCATATCCATCTTTGTTGTGTGAAGAAATTAATTGTGACTTTTACTTGAAGACTTCGGATTAATTTATTCTGATATAGTGTAGCATCATAATAGCAATGTGTACTTCCAAAATATTTATTGAAAAAAATTATTCAAATCTGTTATTATCTTGGGATGATCTCATTTCACTTTAGAGAGAAGTCATCCACCCAAAGGCTGGCAGAAAAAGCATAGAACAAATATGGGGTGGTTGTCTTATGGTTTGTGACATGGGAGCTGCTTTCTGATTTCTGGGAAGGTTATGCGGAGGTGTGAAGAAATCTTTATTCATACAATGCAACCATACTCTGTCAGTTGTATACATAATACCTCTATATATTGAAAAAGTTTTTTTTTTTCCACGTTTAGACATATGGCTAATAAGATACTTCATTTTAAATTATTATTTCTTATTATTAACTTTTTGCTATTTATTTTCCTCATTGAGGATATAAAAGTACTGCTGTATCATGTGGATGCAAGAGAAAGGTTTTCAGCTTAAAAGAAAGACATTTGGAGATGGAGAAGAGAAGGGAGTTGGGGGAAATTGAGGGGGAGATAAACCATGAGAGACTGGGGACTCTGAGAAACAAACAGGCTTTTGGAAGGGAGAGAGATGGGTGAGCCTGGTGGTGGGTATTAAGGAGGGCACATATTGCATGGAGCACTGGATGTGGTGCATAAACAATGAATTTTGGAACACTGAAATAATACGAAATAAAAAAAATTTAAAAAAAGAAAGAAAGACTTATGATCCTTAAATATGATGAAATACTGGAATAATTGATGCCCTCATTTTAAGGTAAGAAAATGGAGCCGCAGAGAGCTAAGCAAAGCACCCACAGACACACAGGCCCGCCTCAGGCGTCTCTGCGCTCAGGGTGGCGCTCTTGCCCACTGGCCATTTGGTCTCTCAGTCAAGTGAGCCTTGTCTTTAGGGTCTACCTTTTCAGGGCCCTCACCTTTTCACTATTATTTTCCTGATACTTGGGGATGAGTCCTTTAAGCTTCCTCCCTTCTCCCTCTTTTCACTTCTTTCTTCCTTCTCCTTTGTGTTTCATTTGTTCTACTGGACCTGGGAAATTGTTGGCTTTCTAATACATAACTGAACCATCAATACTGTATTTTGGATATGTGTGATTATGTCCCTTTTGACCCAGGGGAATTTGCTTCGTAGCAGGGGGTCACAGCACTGCTGTATCTCGAAGATGAATTCTATCCTGACCCACCTATATTCATGTTGACCTCCTTGCTCCTTGAACACACTAAGTTCTTCTACACTTGCTGTTCCTGGAACACTCTACAGATGGCGTTTATTTTTCCCTCCTGTTACTGCAGGGGAGTCATACATGTTTTCTTGTTGACTACTTTTGCCGCGTGGATTTTTTTCCCCTCACACAGATTTTTTCTCTATTCTGAAGGTCTAAGCTTTATCAGGGACTCGAGTTCATTTCCTACAAAGCTGACTGACTTGTTATCCAATTTTTGGGGAGGAGAGACAAATTGATTTCTAATACTTTCTTGGAAGTTAAGTATTCTTTTAAAGATAGATTTCACTCATTCAATAAATATTTATTGAGCACAGTAAAGAAAGAGAAATGTATAAAGTTGCCCTCCCGCCTTGATCATTCCTTCATTCTGGATAATTTTAATCAGCAGCCAAGTACGTGATGACAAATCCTATCTTACAAATGACAACAAAATTTCCATTTTTATTAATATTGTACAAAAGATATGTAGATTATCCGACTCTTGAGAATGTTGGAGCAGAAGATGATAAGCATAGAAAAAGGGATTTCTGAAAGGTAGATATGAACAAGACTTGAATTTGGATAGAAAAAAATGGTGACTATTACCTTTAAGAGAGACTTGTTTTGTTTTGTTTTTCCAAAATGAGAGGTAAGGATTAACATGAAATTACAGATGGGAAAAGAGGTGATCAGAGAGAGTGACCATATTTTAATGAAAAATAACAAAATGTTTTTCTAAATATTAGAAGTGAGTCTCATAATTAATTGCTAGGTTAAAAAAGCATTCAATTTGATTACTTCTTCTGAAGGACCATATCACGTTTTGGCAGTCTTTGTTTACATTTTTGGCACCAGAAGAACAGCAACATCAATTCAGAGCATCTCTTCCAAATGATGTAAGCTATTGGACAAAACATTAGCCTCAGATACCGTTGAAATGGCTTGATCAGAAACTGCTGAGTAACTAATGACTGAGTCAGGAAATTGATTAGAAGATAGATTAGACTTAAATTCGTCCTCTCAAACCTCATGGGCTGAGAGTGGGCCTGAGGGATTTTCCAGTGCATTTATGATCTCTAGTATATTTATAATTTTATGACAACCAGAAGAGTGAGTTCTTTATACTGTAAAGCTTCCTTCATATAGTGATGCAATACCATGCACTCAATAGTGTTTAACATTTTGATTTTCCTTTGTTTTACATTAGTTTACTCAGCTAGGGCATTGACTCACTTGCCTTTTTTTACTTGACAACAATCTACAAACCTGAGATTTTATCATTGATCCTCCAAATGATTCTACATTCTTCTCATCTAACTGAAACCATTTATTTCAAGAGAAGCTGTGAACAAACAAGCCAACCAACCCAATTTGGATTTTCAACATCATCAAATACCATTGGTGGTAGTCATGATAATAAAAAATTAATAAAAGCTGTAGGAGGCTAAATGAAATATAGATGATCTTCTGAGGAAGCAAATTAAACAGAGAACTGAGACAGTTTCTTGATCATTGGGCCAACATAACCACTTCTATTTCAGTTACATGAATAGTTCAATTGAAAGAGACTTGCAGAGGAAGAAGGGGCCTCAGACAGTTAGTTCCCTCTCAAGTTCTCTATGACTTACTCCTATAGCATAATCTAAGTAGTGTGCTTTTATTCTTAGTGAGGTTCAGGGAGGCCAGGTCTGGGAAGAATCGCTAACCAGCTACCTGGTGAATTGGTCATCAGGTCAACCTGAAAGAAATCGATCACTTCTCTTATTATTTATCCATTAAAATCATAACTCACCTGGAGATACGGATGACTGGGTTTATGTAAACTTATATTAACAACAACAAAAGAGGTGGAAAATCCCAGTTAGAAGATACAACTAGGGGTTCCTATTGTAAATTATGGCTGGTTATTAGGAAGCTATCTGGTTTCTTCAAACAATATAAAGATTTATATGGACAATTTCAATGTCTAATTGGGAGCTAACCTCATGATTTAAAAAATTGAATTAAATAAAAATTTGAATATGAAGAAAGACATTAAAATTTACTGACTAATGTATAAATATAAAACAAATAAAGAAGACTAGTGCTATATTAAAATAGAGTTGGGGCACCTGGGTGACTCAGTGGGTTAAGCCTCTGCCTTTGCTCAGGTCATGATCTCAGGGTCCTGGGATCAAGCCCCACGTCGGGCTCTCTGCTCAGCAGGGAGCCTGCTTCCCCCTCTCTCTGCCTGCCTCTCTGCCTACTTATGATCTCTCTCTCTCTCTGTCAAATAAATAAATAAAATCTTAAAAAAAAAATAGAGCTAAGACCTGGATTGCAAAGATGCAGATACCTGTTTAAGTCTAATCTGCTTTAATTATCATCACTAACTTCCTTAAGAAGAGCATAATCATATGGGTTAAAGTTCCGAATGGCAGTATATTGGACACAATCTTTATTTCAATAATGTGGGAAAATCCTACACAGAGTTAAACACCTGTGGAGTATAGTTGGACCTATTAATATAAAATTGGAAAGGAAGAAATAAAACTACCCTTATTTTCAGGTGACATGAATGTCTACATAGAAAATCCCAAAGAGTTTATCAAAAAATCTTTAGAAGCAACAGGTGAATTTAGCAGGGTCACAGAATATAAAATGTATACACAAAAGTCAATAATATTTCTATATCCTGGCAATGAACAACTAGAATTTGAAATAAAAAAGAATTTAAATTAATAAAAAAAGAAAGAAAATGCCTTCCACATAGAAAAAAAAAAAGAATATACTATTCACAATTGTACCATCAACTTTTAGGTAAAAAGCTAACAAAAATCAACACAATTTGTATGCTGAAAACTACAAACATTAATGAAAATAAATAAAAGAAGATTTAAATTAATGGAGAGATATCATGTGTTCATGGATTGGAGACTCAATATTATTAAGATGTCAATTCTTCCTAATTTGCTCTATAGATTCAGCGTAATACTAATCAAAGTCCTAGCCAGCCATCTTATGGAAATTGACAAATTGATTTTAAAATTACATGGAAAAGTGAAGGAATTAGAGTGGCCAAACGGTTCTGAAGAACAAGATCATAGTTGAAGGACTCACATGATGTGAATTTAAGACTTGCTGATGTAGTTAGTGTAAAGCGACAATAAAGAAGACTGTGTGGTGTGGTATAAGTGAGAAAATACACATGTACACAGGGCTGGCTTTATGGGTGTTAGACAGGTCCCTGTTCTCAGAAAATTCCATGCTTGACTTATGCTCTGCTGTCAGTTTTGAAATTCTTAATAATTTTGAGCATAGAGACTTACTGGACAAAAATTATAAAATCTAATTAAAATCGCTAAGCTTCTTTTCATTGATAGTCCAGAAAAAAAATTACTCTGAAAATTTAAAATACTATTTTTAGTGCTTTTCTATGTATTGAAGATAAAACAGAGGCGAAACAAAGGAACCGAGGGTGGTATACACATGTAGGGATCATTTTAATTTTTAATAGTTTAAAGATTTTATTTATTTATTTGAGGCAGAGAGAAAGAGAGAGAGAGAGAGAGAGAGCGCTCACACAAAGGGAGGGGAGTGGGACAAGGAGACCCACTGCCAAGCAGAGAGCCCTCTGTGGGGCTCTGATCCCGGGACTTTGAGATCATGACCTGAGCTGAAGGCAGACACTTAACTGACTGAGCCACCCAGGTGCCCCAGGTTCATTTTTATTTTCATGTGAAGGTCTTAAGTATTTTCCATGTAGGAAAAAACTTACTAGCCAAAAATGCTGTGGTGTCAGCTCATGGATTGTACTACTCTTAGTGGTTTGTAAACTTTAGTTTTCACTTGAAGATTTTTGCTGTATTTGTTTTCCACCTCGACTGTTTTACTGACCATATTTTAAATACTACTTATTCTTCCTGTTGACAGAGTAACAAGAGCTTTTTACATTTTGAGATGCTCCTGAGAAAGTGAGGGTAGCAACATCCCCCAGCCAGGTTTCTTCACAATCATATCAAGATACAGATCATAACATTATAGCAAGATAGTAGAGGCCCTGAAAGGACAGTATGGTAATAACGATGCTACGTGTTCATTGTATTTATTTCCTTTTGTCCTGGCCTTTAGGGGAAGACTAGATTTTTCAACCACGTGCAGTTAGGAGTGGAAACTACATTCTGGCAATGGACTAAATGAAATGTAGCCGGAAGCTCCGTATACTCTTCCAAGGCTGGCTCTTAAAACCTCATATAATCCTGTATGTCTTTCTTCCTCAAGTGCTGGGAGTGCCCATTGCTAGGGGCAACCTTAGGAGCCATGTGTTGAAGATGGCCGAGGCTTTGTCAGCTTGGGCGCCTGCATGACTGCTTAGTAGAGGGACCCTCTCCCTCCAGGCCCCCCGCTACTATGTATTGGACCATTACATGAGCCAAGAATAAACTTCTTTTGGTTTAACCATTGAGATTCAGGGGGATTCAGGGGGATGCTTTTGTAGTAGTCATTTACCGGAATTAATCTTCAGACATTCAGATTAACTGAAGCTTTTTATGAACAAATTGCCAACAAATGAAGCAGTTTCAATTCATTAGCAAAGAAGAAATTATTTCAAGTATATAAAACATTAGGATGATTTTATGAATTGTTTTAATGTAAAATTTAAAAACAAAGTTTTCTGTAAATTGGCTCTTAATAAAAGAAAATGACCTTTCAGTGCAGACTCCCAATAAGAGCAATGTGTACTATTATTTACATTTTTAAAGATCAGTAAACCGAGGCATGGAGAGCCTCATACAAGTTTCTGTGGTTGGTAAGGAAGTAGTGTGGCTGCAGAAGTCGTGCCTGTCACCCCCGTGTTGAATTGGTTCTTACCGCTAGAAGGCGCTGTTCAGCAGTTGGGGAGATCGTAGGGCTGTTGACAAATCAACAACTGTGTTCTTGTGGTTGTTAAAACATCGATGCATCCTTTGCAAGAAGAGCAAATGATAATAACTTGAGTCTCGTGATAAATCATTTTGTGCAAACCATTCCAGCTTCAAATTGCTTTTCAATGATTCATTATGCATTAAGAACTCTGGTATAAAGTTTGAGTTTCAACACTTACAGAAACTTTCCTCTGGATTCATCTGGAGAAACTGAGTTTTCTTTTCCTGCAAATTGCTTTAGTGCTGCTAGCTCAGCATGGCTCTCTATTCTTAGTGCGCATTCAAAACAAATAAGCATTTTGGAATTGTCATACCAAGACTGATTGGCAAAACTTAGCAATTCAAATGCAGTGAAGAGATCCAGAGATATGTCGATCATAAAATTTTTTTTCAGTTCATGTTAAAATCTTGAATGGGAATTTCTAATTTGTATACAAATAACTAATCTAATCTGAATATAAATAACCTCTTGTAGCAGAGTACCCTGTCAACTTTCATTTCAAATATTTATTATGCATCCATTCTGTGGTAAGGCACTATTTTCGGTACTGGGCTTTTATTGCTCAAAAAACAAAACAAAAAATAAAACCAAAATCAAAAACAAAAACAAAAACCAACCCTCCCACCCCCCGCCTGCAAAGATTCTAGCCTTCATAGAGCAAATTGTGAATGCTTTCCTCATGGAACAATCCATTATAATGCCACTGAAAGAAGTTGGAGCACTCTGGCTTCTCATTTTTTCTGCAAGAATGCCAAGCACATGGTATTTGCATGTAGTGGGATGTTTTAGGGAACCTTACAATAGTGTGCTCCATTTTGGGTCCAATCAGTGACACTCCTGGTAACCTTCCTGTTGCCTTTGGGAGTATAAATCACTTCTGCGTCACAAAAGATATTTTGCCCTGAGGAGGAGATGTGTAAAAGGATTGCGTCTTCCTTGGAGGTAATCAAGATTTACTTTTCAGAAAGTTGAAACAATGGAGGGCATGGATGAATCAACTTTTTATGTGTGGATAAAAATGAGATCTCACCAGGAAGTTGTTCCCTCACTAAGAAAAAATAAATAGATCGTGTGTATCACAATGAATAACATACCACAGGTATGGGCACCTGGATGGCTCAGTTGGTTAAGCATCCGCCTTTGGCTCATGTCACGATCCCAGGGTCCTGGGATCAAGCCCCATGTCAGGATCCCTGCTCAGCCTGCTTCTCTCTCTGCCTACCACCTCCCACCACTTGTGCTCGCTCTCTCTCTCTCTCTCTCTCCCCCTCTCAAATAAATAAATAAATAAATAACAACAACAACAACAACAACAACAAAAAACCATTCCCTAAATAACAAGATCAGGAATTTTCTATTACTTGATAGCTAGACTTCCCATATTCCAAACCTTCCAGAACATGGCCACAAATCCAAAAATATGTGAAAATATTCTTTTTAAAAGGATAATTACAGTCCTAACAAGGCCTCCCTTTGTATCCTCTGACCTCAGCTCACCATAGTGAGCAGCACGGGCCTTCTTTCTGTCCCTTACACAAGCCAGACTTGTTAGCTCCAGTGGCTTGGCTCTCTCCTGGCAGGACCGTTTCCCAGATCTGTAAGTGAGAGTTGGTTCAGTTTTCTTAATCAGATCTCTGATTAAATGCCCCCTTCCCAGACAGGACTTCCTCGATCAGTCTGACTGAAATACTGTTGTCCACCCACTCTCGTGCCTCTGTGCGGTCAGACGTGTTGTTTAGTATTGCCATGGAACTTATTCCTCTGCCGTCTAGTTTAGTAGTTCGTTTGCTTTTTCCACATCAGTTCACCACTCTAAAAGTTAGGTCCCATTAGAACAGGAACTTTGTTCTGTTGTATCCCTGGCGGCCAGAAGCACAGCTGGCCCTTACGAGTTCAAGAGTATTTGCTGAATGAATGGATGTAAGTTATATTTCATAAAAACAAGCCCGACAGCCTGTTTTGAGTATTATGAAAATACTCAAGTATTTTGCTTGAGCTCAAAGTTATTTTGTTTATAAACTGTTATTTAAACAGAAAATCATGTCCAACTCCCACCATCCAACAGATATTGCTGGAGGCTTTCAATATTTTGGCCAGAATTTCACCTAAAACATAATTTATACTCACCTTAGTATATGTGAGTACACTAATATATCTAGTCAGAGGAATACAAACACACAGTGAATTCAGCTGGAAAGAGTCAGCAATAGAGGCATCCTGTGCTTAATAAGTCATGACCTTGAACCAATTCCATCAAGAATTGATTATTGGACAAAGTGTAGCACTTTCGTAGAGAAATGGCAGCAGAAGGAGAATTTAGACTTGACCATGTGGCCTCAATGCTAGGCAAGTACAGTTTTATCACAAATGTTCTTCTATAAAGTTCTGAACGTCTGGGCTTAGAGCTTAATTCATTTGTGATGCAGAAGTCAAACAGATGAATGGGCAGCAGACATCTACTCTGTTGACTTCTGTGAGCTAATCTCTTCATCTGTGAGGTAGGTAGACTAATTCTTGCCACTTTGGATTTTTATGGAACTAAACAAAACTACGTGTGTGGCATAGAATGTGCCCTAAACACAGTAGGTACTTTGTAAATATCAGCATATTCATTGGTTCGTTCAAAAAGATTGTGCTTGGTATAGTTACAAAGTTAATACAAGCAGTTAAAAAAAAATCTCATGGCATTCAACAGCCTTCCTTTCTTTTTTTTAAATATTTATTTGTTCATTTAGAGAGAGAGAGAGAGAGAGAGAGAGAAAGTGTGTGTGAATGGGGGAGGGGCAGAGGGAGTGAAATCTCAAGCAGACTCCCGGCTGAGCACAGAGCCTGATGTGGGCTTATTCCCAAGACCCTGAGATCATGACCTGAGTTGAAACCAAGAGTCAGACGCTTACCTGATTGAGCCACCAAGGTGTCCTGTCACTCAACAGCCTTCCAGATTCTTACTATCTAGCTATTCTGAGTTGGGTACCTCATCTAAATAGTCACCGTGTATGTTTGCACACATGCTCATGCACACATGAGTGCTGGGGTGAGTGAGGAGCGTCGCAAGCCGTAGAGTGAGAGAAAGAAGTAAAATGGGATATGGTAAGTTAGAACACATGGGAAGTGATTTTCGGTTTTGTACATTAGACGTACTGGATGGTTATGTGGGATTATTATTAACCAGAGGTCATGCAGCAGTTTGTTCAACTAACTGGCATTCTTAAGACTTGTAAAACTGTGTAATTTAGGGCACTCAACCACTGGGAAACCACAGTAAATATTTGGAGGATGTGTTTATTTAACTTTAGCTTGCTTCACAACTAATATTCTAATAAACCCCATTCAAATTTTTATATTCCAGTAGAATAAAAGACATCTAACCTTTTTCTTATCCTAAAAGCTTTTGTAAATAATATTTACCTCAGTGCTAAAGTGATGTGTGTATATAGTACCATTAAACTGACCTAGATGTCATCTTAGAAGTGTGTATTAAAAACAGCTAACTACCATGAAATATTAGGGCTGCATATAAATACTTCTGATGTGGCAAGTGTATTTCAACTCTGCAGGAAGAGAGTGAGTTTCCAAGCCTACTTCTGGATAAATATTTGGCTCTACTGAAAACTTTGGAAAGGTGATATAAATAGCTTTCCATGATAATAGCTGTTACTAATAGCTACGTGTTATATGCTTTTGTTATACTTAATCCTCCTGTAGCAGTGAGAGTCTTGATGGAAAATAGAATTTACCTAGATAATTCTACTGAAAAGATTTTAACAAGGGTGGGGACAGGGTTAAGGGAACCAATGAATGATGCTGAGGGGGTTAGTAGCTCAGCAACAGTGGTAAATGGTTATGAGTTGAGGAGGCTAGAAGGGAAAAGGGGATGTCCCCAGAGTCTAAGGAGAGCTGGAGCCATGCAAGAAGGTGCAACTGGCAGAAGGTGAAGTCCTGAGAGATTTGGCGACTGCCTGAACTTCCTGATACAAATGGAGGAGAGATAGGGAAGAAATACCCCAGCTTCTCTCTTTTCCTGCCCTCTGATCTATCGTTAGGTTACACTACCTGGAGAGTCCATGGATGCAGAACATTGATGTCAGCCTACTAGGGCATAGATTAGGGCAGAGAAAGATGGAAAAGAATGAATCAACTCCAGGGGTAAAAGCTACGTTATGAACATGAAGACACTGAGCCTGCCAAAGTACACAGATTATAAATGGTAAGGTCAGGACCTGAACTCATATGCTTTCCGTGAGAGCGTTAAGATTAATTGACTCAGAATGAAAAAGCATGGGTCTAGACTAGCATGCAATCAAGAGGGACAATAATGGAGAGATTAGATAAAATGACAAAAAGAAGGGAAGAAGGGTTAAGGGTGAATTCCGGAAAAGAGATGAGGTATATAAAAGGTAGTCTCTGAGACAAAGTCAGAGTCATTACTTCAGATCAAAATAATCCCACCATGATTGAAAGAATGGTAAACAGAATTTGTAAGCAATTGGGATCGTATAATAAATGAAAGTTTAACTGTATGGTATGTTTATTAGATACTTGTAGAATGAATGAAGACAAATGTATTAGTAGTTAAGGTCATGAGGTCTGGAGAAAAAAATGACTAGAGGGGACCCAGGCTCTACAATTTAGGTAATCAGGAGCAAGGGCTTCATTTTCCTTGTCTGTAAAATTGAGTAATAATGGTAAATATGCCATACGGTTGCATACATTGAAAAGATATAAAATGAATAGATCTAAATATATGTATACACACATATGCACACATGCATTGCTCAGTAAAATGCCTAGCACAGAGTGGTGTATAATTGTTCTCTATTTTATCTTCTAACTAGCTCAGTGTTAACCCCAACCATTGTAGGAACATCCTTTGTAATCCTTTGTACTACTTTTGAGCAGACTATATTGAGATGTTCAGAATTTTCTCAGCACAAAAATAAACCTATAAAACTACTTTGTATATTTTAATTGTCTTGAGCAGTATGCCCTAAATGCCTTTAGTCATATCAAAGTACACATTGACACCACAAATAGCCATAGGTCACCAAGTGCTCTGATTTATAACCGCATTAGAAGACATAAATGATTTACTATTTTTTTATGTGAACTGAAAGGTGTTTTGTGATTTATCCTCCTTGCGTTCAATAATCTGAACACCAGTGTTTCCAAGAGGACTAACTTGGTGAATGCTTATCTTCATTCGGGGCACCCAATTTCTGCTGTGCTTCCTGGCACTTTTTAAAACAAATTTACTGTCTGTAAAAAGATTCTGACGCTGGGACAATGTTCCATTTAATTCATCACTCCGTTTTATAGCAATATCACATATTTTATTTGCATTTTAAAAACAGTGGCATTTTCAGTTTTTTCCTGGTACATTAACTTTTATAACTTGAATATTTTTGTACTACAGTTGTAGCTGTCATTATGATTTATTTCATAATGGAGTCTTAAGTTGTATCTTTTTTGACACAGAGACGCTTTATTCAAATATGCATTCCATTTGGATTTTATCTTTATTTTCCCACTTTTGACAAAGAAATGCTTTGGTAAATGCCATAGGTGTCTCTAGCCACTTCCTCTCTGCCCACCTTTGATTTTGGCTGGATCTAGTGGATATCCCTTGATTCCCACTTCAAGTGCCATCTGTATCCCTTAGCTCTTCTACCTCAAGTCTTTACCTAAAACCCTGGCAGCCTGGGATTCTGCCCTAGAGTTGGGGGTAAGGGTGGGACAGAAGTGTCCCTAGGTGCAACCCCCAGCTAATGTGGATAAATACACCAGCCTTTCAACAAGAACAGTCATGTTTGTCTCTTCTTACTCAGCTTTAGTTTTTCAGTAAAAGGAATAGTGGAGATGAAACTAACTTGGAAAGGTTTTTCTCTATGGAAAAGGGACACAGCAATGTAACTGCAGCCAGTCGGTAACTAGTGGGAACAGGACAGATCCCTTAATTTTTCAAAAGAAGTTAAAACCTTGCTAATTAGTGTTTTTGAAATAAAAAAAATTCAAAATAAAATATCTTGCTTTTAGTCTGGATTCAGCCCTTGGATTATCAGTTATAAAGTAAAATTACAATGCTAGTAGCTGGTTTTCCTGTATGATAGCCAAACTGGTTAGTATCAAGTAACTAGGAAAAAATGTAACGAAAATGGGCAGGATCTAAATGAAAAACACAGAGTCTTATAGAGAGATAGAAAATAATACTTGAAAGTTATAAGGATGCAAATTGTCCCTAAGTTAACTGTTAAAATTAGCACAATACTAAAGAAAATTGCCTTTTTTTAAGAACCAAAAAGAATTATAAAGTCTATTTGGAAAAATAATTAAACAAAAATAGTTTCCAAAGCAAAACTGGAAGATACTTGCTAAAGCAGATATTAAATGTATTACAGAATTACAGTATATGGACATTGGGGAGGGTATGTGCTATGGTGAGTGCTGTGAAGTGTGTAAACCTGGCGATTCACAGACCTGTACCCCTGGGACTAATAATACATTATATGCTTATAAAAAAATTAAAAAAAATTTAAAAAATTACAGTAATTGAAACCCTGTTGAACCACAATGAGATATCATTCACACCCACTAATAATAATAATAATAAAATAATAAAATGATAATAATAATAATAAAACAGAAAGTAACAAATATTGGTGAGGTTGTGAAGAAATTGGAGGCCTTATGCATTGTTGATGGGAATGTGAAATGGTGAGGCTGCTGTGGAAAACAGTTTGGATGTTCCTCAAAAAGTTAAACATAGAATTACCATATTACTCAGCAAGTCCCTTTCTAGCAATATACAGAGAAGAATAAGGAAGACTTGAAGCAGTTATTCACACAAAAACTCACACACTAATGTGTTAACAAAAGGTGGAAACAACCCAAATATCCATCAAACATAAGTCTGGGCCAATATATACAGAATTGGGAAGAGGGAATTTTTGATCAAAGAAAATTATATCCATTCAAATTATATTTCATATATGATGCTAATGAAAAGATAAATTCAGAATAGTGCAGAAAATATAACACCAAAAATATGCTTTTTGAGAAATATGTCTGGGCATGCACAGGTCAACAGAGAAATAAAGATTTATGATCCTAAAATGAGGAGTTTGTGGTATTAAAGGAATGGGAGGAGTATAGAGAACATTTCAATACAAAATAAGTAACCAGCAATTATGTTAAATATTGCTTTAAAATATTGTAAGTGTCAAAAGTTCTTCTCAAAAGAAAAATAATGTAATACTGAAAATAAAAATTTGATGTGACTAACATATATTGAACTCCCCAAATTATATTTACTGTTGTAGAATGAAGAGAAGGACAACTAAGTAAATTCCCATTTTACATATGGTGGGATAAGGCAAATTCACTATTGATTTTAGTAATCAGAAAATTACAGTTTTTTTTTTTAAGATTTTATTTATTTATTTGACAGAGAGATAAAGAGAGCACAAGTAAGCAGAGCAGCAGGCAGAGGGAGAGAGAGGAGCAGGCTCTCTGCTAAGCAGGGAGCCCGATGCGGGGCTTGATCCCAGGACCCTGTCATCTGAGTTGAAGGCAGCCGCTTAACCAACTGAGCCACCCAGGCACCCCAGTATTTTTATTTTTTAATCTTAATGTGACTAGCAGCATATATTAAAGTTGCGTATATCTCTGTGAAATCACTAGAGTAGATAAAAGCTAAGAATAGTTAGCCTACGCAACAAAACACGGAAAATTAATAGTGTATTTTCTTAAAAGAGGAAATACAAAATAAGAGAACAGTTATTTCAGTTATGACAATAGACACAAATGGGTTAATCTCCCCTATTACATAGCAATATTCTCATAGTGATTTAAAAGGATATTTTAGATATTTTAGCAATAAATTGTGTGTAAAATTTCATCTACAGTAGTGACACAAGTGATTAAAAAATAAAGGGATGATGAAAAGTTACAAGGCAAGTAGAAACAAAGAGCAAAAGAAGCAACGTTAAATTTCAAAGAAAGGATAATTCAAGGCAAATTATTTAACAGCATAATTTTACATCAATAAGTATGGTTCACAATGACAATATAACAGTCAGGAACCATTGTAACAGACTATGTATCTTTGAAATATTTCATGCAAAAAGGCGTTAAAAGTATACAGAGAATTTGATAAAAACAATTGTGGAATATTACAAAACATGCAACTAATGAAACAGATCATATCCAAAGGCCAGATATTTCAATAACAAAGTCAGTCATTTTAAAATTTGTATACATTAAAAAAATAAATTATTAAGGACAACCACTAAATTATTACTAGCTACAAAATAAAATCCAAACTCAACCTTACACTATTTAGAGAAAGTAAAGTGAGACTGTATCATATCAAAACATGAAATGTATCCAAAAAGCTACTCCACTGCAAATCTAAAACCTTAAATATTTAATAGCTCAAGCAGATGAAATTTAAAAATAGTTGAATTAAACATCTAACCAATGAAATTTGAGAATGAACAGCAACACCGTTATTGAAACATATAGACTGAAGGGAAAATTCTGTAGGAAAGGTAAAAGAAATCTCATTTCAAAAGTCAGAGGAAGAGCACAATGCCAAAAACGGTATTGAGTAGAGTATAGAGCAAATAAGGAACCAAGAACTTGGAAAATAGTTAAAACAAGAGAATTAATAAAATTAAAAAAATTGTTACTTGCTGAGAGAAACTCAACAACCCAATGTTCTTGAAAAGCCTGACAAACATAACTGGATTAAAGAAGAAACTATTAAAATCAATAATGAGAAGCTAGATATAATAGCACATGTCTAAATTATTTTTTAAAATTAAGAAAATATTATACACAATTCCATGCTACATATGAAATAAACTGGATGAAGTCGATGATTTCTATTCATTTCAATTCGCCTATATCGACACATATTGTAAACAATGAATATTTTCCAGTGCAAGAAACCACATTGTTAACTATAGGAACTATGTTGTGGAGCAGATCTTTACTCCTTCTTTGTTTTGCATGACAGAAACTTTGGATACGTCCAAACTCATCAAGACTTTGCACACTTTAGACGTGTGTAATACTTTCATATATTATTTATATCTCAATAAATCTAAAAATATGAAGAGTATTTAACTGGTCTTTTATAATGGCACAGACTGAATTATACTTCAGAATCTAGACCATATTACGGTTTACTTTGGTCAAAACATTGTTTGATCTATTATTTAACTGTTTTGACTCCAGGCACTCTCTCGAATAACAATTTTGCATACTATATCTCTACCTGTATGATAATTTATTTGTCATCTGTCTCTAATCTCATCTTTCATAAAGTGTTTTTCATACAAGCCATCTAATGTTTACAAAACTCTTTGAAGTTTCCTTGAAGCAGTTTGCTAGTTCCTAAGTGGAGGTCATGTGGAGTGTCTTTGTAAACACCAAAATATACACTTGTTCTGGTGAGATACCAAAGCATGAACATAAATTTATTCGGTCTTACAGCTTCCCCTAAATGCATTATGCCTCAGTGGTCTTAGCTGGAGATTTGGGTTAAAACAAATGACCTCAGCATGAAGTCCATGCTTCATTTGTTCTCAGCTTTCCTAAGGCCACAAATAATGAAAGACAAATTTTAACTTCTTCGTATTTCCAATGACGTCATCAGGCATAAAAGCATGGTAGTGAAACAGAGCATTAGGAAACGAGCAGGCTTTTTGTACATCAATAGAAACAACATCTGTTGGATCCTGATCTCTGAACCCTGTGTTCTTCAAAACAGGTGCTTAATTTTCCTGTGCTAATAAGTCTGTGTAAATTGAAACATTATATCACCTTCATGGGAAGTACTGATTCTTCCTTCCCTTGAAACAAATATTTGCTAAACTCTTTCAATATCTCCTAATTTTAAAAGCTTTGTATTAAAATTACATATTAATCATTAAGCTCATGGCAACTGAGAGGCCAATATTACTTTTTTAAGAATAGAAAGCACAATGAGGATTTGAAGCTTATATTGGATATTATTAACTTAATAGCACCTGGCAATTTTAAGCACAAAAGAATTTGTACTTAGTTTCTTTTTTAAAAAAATTTTATTATTGAAGTAGCATTGATATACAATGTTATATTAGTTCCAGGTGTACAACTTAGTGTTTCAACAATTCTGTACATTACACAATGTTCTCCATGATAGGTGTAGTTACCATCTGTTATCTAAGTATTATTGACTATATTTTCTATGCTGTATTTTCATCTCTGTGACTTACTCATTTATTTTATAACTGGAAGTTTGTACCTCTTCATCCCCTTCATCTATTTCACTCATCTCCTTACTCTTTATTCCTCTGGCAGCCGCCAGCTTGTTTTTTGTATTTATGAGTCTGTATCTGTTTGTTTGATCACTTGTTTTGTATTTTTGATTCCACATACAAGTAAAATCATATGGTATTTATCCTTCTCTGTCTGACTTATTTCACTTAGCATAATACTCTCTAGGTCCATCCATGTTGTCATGCATGGCAAAAATCTCGTTCTTTTTTATGGCTGAGTAATATTCCATTGAGCCTATATACCACATCTTCTATATCTGTTCATCTACTGATGGACACTTAGGCTACTTCCATATCTTAGTTATTGTAAATAATGCTTCAGTAAAACATAGGGTACATCTACTTTTTCAAATTGGTGTTTTCATTTTCTTTGGGTAAATTCTCAAGAGTGAAATCATTGGATCATTTGGCATTTCTATTTTTCATTTTTTGAGGAATCTCCATACTGTTTTCCATGGTGGCTGCAACAACTTACATTCTTGCCAACAGTGTACGAGGTTTCTTTTTTCTCTACATCCTTGCCAATATTTGTTATTTCTTTCTTTTTGATACTAACCATTTTGACTGGTGTGAGGTGATGTATCATCATGGTTTTGATTTGCATCTCCCTGATGATGAGTGATGTTGAGCATCATTTCATGTGTCTGTTGGTCATCTGGATGTCTTTGGAGAAATGACTATTCATGTCCTCTACCCTAATCAGATTATTTGTGCTTTTGATGTTGAGTTGAGTAAGTTCTTTGTTTATTTTGGTTATAACTCCTGATTGGATAAATCATTTGCAAATACGCTCTCCCATTCAATAGGTCACCTTTTGCTTGGTTGATGGTTTCCTTCACTGTGCAAAAGCTTAATTTTAGTTTGATGTAGTCCTAATAGTTTATTTTTGCTCTTGTATCCCTTGTCTGAAAAGACTTATCTAGAAAAATATTACTAAGGCTGATGTCCAAGAGATTACGGGCTATGTTTTCTTTTAGGAGTTTCATGGCTTCAGGCTTAGGAGCTTTAATCCATTTTGGGGTTATTTTTGTGTATGGTGTGAGAGAGTGATCTAGTTTCATTCTTTTGCATGAAGCTGACAGTTTTCCCAACATCATTTATTGAAGGGAATTTCTTTTTCCCATTGGATATTCTTGCCTCCTTTGTTGTAGGTTAACTGACCATATAAGCATGGGTTTATTTCTAGCTCTCTTGTTCCACTGATCTATGTGTCTATTTTTGTGCCAGTACTATACTGTTTTGATTACTATACCTTTGTAGTAGATCTTGAAACCTGAGATTGGTAGCTACAGGTAAAATGGACATAGTTGCTGAGCACATCAGTGGCAGAAGACTAGAGTGGGATGCAGGGACTACTAACGTGGTAGGGTGACAAGTGTGCCGGATAAAAATAAAAAATGAAAGCTACCGTGATGCTGTGAGGTCCAACAGCACTGTGGCCTTTTCTTCCTCTAAGGTCAGGGTGCTTGTCTTGTCTTGAATTCTCCTGACAACTAACCAGTACCCATGATTCCTCCTACTCTTATTTCCCTGTGCAGCCGACCAACTCGGTCCTCATTAACTGAAATAACTTAAGTAAGACTCTGTATTTTGTAAGTCAGTTGGAGAAAGACAACTATCATATGATCTCCCTGATATGAGATAGTGGAGATGCAATGTGGGGGGTCTGGGGGGTAAGAAAAGAATAAATGAAACAAGATGGGATCAGGAGGGATACAAACCATAAGTGACTCTTAATCTCACAAAACAAACTGAGGGTTGCTAGGGGGAGGGGGATTAGGAGAGGGAGGTGGGGTTATAGACAGTGGGGAGGGTATGTGCTATGGTGAGTGCTGTGAAGTGTGTAAACCTGGCGATTCACAGACCTGTACCCCTGGGGATAAAAATACATTATATGTTTATAAAAAAATTAAATAATTTAAAAAAAGACTGTATTTTGCAAAAAGCCTAAAGCACATCTGTGGACACACACACACACACACACACGCACACATTCCTTAAACATTCTTCCTAGGTTTTAACCAGTGATTTAAAGTGACACCAAACATTTATGAAATCATGAGAGCAGTATCTCTAAATTTGAGAAACGTAAGGACATGGAAACCATTCTGAAAGTTACTGAACGGAATGATTCACGAAGGTTAGTTGCCTTAGATAGAGGCCAAAAAAAAAAGGATAATATGCATATTTTAAAGAAAATAATAGTAAGAGCTGTGGAATATACAAAAATTAGGTTTTAGAAACTTTGACATTTTAAATGAAGTCATGTCAAATATACTCAAACACATTTAATATTATATTAGCAAAGATATTATGAAACTGGAGAGTATAACTGCCTATAACATAGAATTATAAAGGATCTTAAGCTTCCAAAAATTATAAGTTATCTATTAGTTGGAAAAAATAAACATAATGTTTATACAGTATTGAATATGTGACCTACACACAAAATTGTATTTTCCAGAATAATTTCTGTCAGATTATACTTCATCACTCATAGATATAAGATTGTATGGTGAGTCGAATAATCTTGGTGGATAGAATTTGAGAAACCTAGAGACTGAAAGCAAAAGATACTTGGACGCAATGTTCTTACAGCACATATTTTTTTAGTGCCAAATATTTGAGAGAACACCAGAAAACAAATTTCCAAGCTATACCCCAAAGCCACTGGCTAGTATGTGGTCTGAAGTCCCAAAAATCCAGTAATTAGAACAATGTGGTTCTCATCTCTCCCTGTCCATAGGTATGTGTGATCTCATCCCATTGTATCTGAGCTTGTAAATTTTCCATCCAGCTGTAGTCAACCCTACTCTTATGGGACTATCTTGATGCAAACATTTAAAAATTAATTTTGTTTGGTGATGGAAAAAGATTAGAGATTTAAATTTTTAGGACTACTTTGTATAACTTACAGATATTTGTATGAATACTTTTCAGGGTCTGTGTCCTGCAGTACATGGAAAGCTCTGTGAGGACAAGGACCATATTTATTCTGCATACCACTCCTCCCATCGTCAATAAAGATTAGGTAAATTAATGATAATAGAAAATGGTTTTAAAATTTCTCTGTCCTATCCTCCAATCCTGCCATTGTTTATCAGTTGTTAATTCTTTATTTCTTGACCCTCATTGGTATAGTGTAGATAGATATACTGAAATCTAAAGCAAGATAGTAGGGATTATGAATAATACAAATGAAGAGGTGCTTTAAAATTTGACTTTCTAGAACAGCAAAAAGGAAAGCTTGATCAATATAATTCTCTCAATATTTTTTTCAATTTTCTTGGAAGATTTTAAGGAGATTTAGTAAGCTAGAATTTTGATGATTTGCTACAGTAGACATACAGGATAGGATTATTTGTTGATTGGACATAAATGGAAACAAAGATTCCAATGCAGGTTCTACCAGCTGCAATGAATTATTTTCAATATACCATGGTATTTTCCACAACACACTATTTAATCACTGAATTGAAAATCAGACTTCAAATGGTAAGAGAAGCTTTTACTTATATACATATATTTTCTATTATCATTCTTCAGCTTTCATTTTTGTTTTTTTTTTGTTTTTTGGGGGAGAGAAAGAGCATGACTGGGTGGGCGGGGGAGTGGGGGAGGGTAGAAGGGGAGGCAGGGGCAGAGGAGGAGGGAGAGAAAGAATCCCAAGTGGGCTCTGCACTCAGCCAGGAGCCAGACACGGGGCTTGATTCCACGACCCCGAGATCATGACTTAAACAGAAATCAAGAATCATATGTTTATCCGACTGAGTCACCCATGCACCCCATCTTTCAATTTTTGAATTCTTACAGGGAGCAATGTTTGCGATCTGGTGGAATCTGGAATGCTTTTCTTTAATTTCA
The DNA here is from genome assembly GCF_963455335.1 of Martes martes. NCBI lineage: Eukaryota > Metazoa > Chordata > Mammalia > Carnivora > Mustelidae > Martes > Martes martes. The sequence continues at coordinate 126,579,829 of NC_137891.1, read as the reverse complement.
AGAACTAAATATATTTATGACCACTTTATAAAAAGAAAAGAGAGTTTTATTTGTAATTCTTTTAATATTTGTTATTTTGTGGATAATTCTCATGCTAAGAAAATACATTTTCTGTCCATGGAACTGTCATTGTTAATATATCCTTTTATTATTTTGACTAAATATTTTCTTTTTTTTTTTTTAAGATTTTATTTATTTATTTGACAGACAGAGATCACAAGTAGGCGGAGAGGCAGGCAGAGAGAGAGGAGGAAGCAGGCTCCCCGCTGAGCAGAGAGCCCCATGCGGGGCTCGATCCCAGGACCCCAGGATCATGACCCGAGCCGAAGGCAGAGGCCCAACCCACTGAGCCACCCAGGGGCCCCTTGACTAAATATTTTCTAAGAGATTTCATTTATTTATTTGAGAGAGAGAGAGAGAGAGAGAGAGAGAGAGAGAAGCAGATTCCCGGCTTAGGGCTCTATCCCAGGGCCTGGAGATCATGGGAGATCATGACCTAAACTGAAGGCAGACGCTTACCTGACTGGGCCACCCAGGCGCCCCAACTAACTAATATTTTTATACTTTACTGAACAAACTGTAAAACTGAAGATTTTATTTACAGCACCTTTAAGATATCATCTTTAATTACCAACTGACCTAAATATCTGTGGACAAACCAATATATTTCTCTGTATTCTGTTTCTTTCCTTTTCTCCCTGTCCTTCTCTCTCCATCTGCCTGTCTCTGTCATTCCCTCCCCGCTCCTATACTTCTCATTATTCTACATTCTGACGAAAGTTAAAAAATGCATTTTCACAAGCAGTTTTCTTTACATCAGGAGGTGGAGTCATTTGTTGAGACTACTAGTTAGGTGGTGTCCAATTCCACTTAGGTAAATCTCCATGAATTTTGCCAAACAGGTTTGGCTGCTGGGATTGACTTGACCGATCCAGTTACTGGAGAAAACAAACTTAAGTCAGGCAAACAACGCTTTATCTGCTTATTAAAAAATTGTCAAAGTTTTGGTCTTTGAGCTGGCTTAAAAGTATTTTTAAAATGGTAATGTTTTGTTTACATAATCTCTGTTTAATTAATATGCTTTATATAAATATCAGCATTGGTTCAAGCAATACAAAAGTGGACTAAAAAAAAAAGTCCTGATAACAAGAAATGGTTCCTGATTCCTGCAACTTTTTACTCTCTAGGGAGGGAAATAAGATAAATATGTAGTATATAATGTAGATTAAACTGTACTCTCTGTTTTGTTTGGGGACATGTTAGGCTATAGGGGTTGAGGTATGAATCATTGAACATATATCTAAATAAACCTGGGACGTGCCTTCTACTGGAATTTCCCCCAAATCAGCTCACAGATGGATAGAGAGGAAGAGAAGGCAAGGGGCTGACCAAATGATAAAGTGACGAGTGCTCTTTAGGAACCCCTCAATGCTCTCATGTCCAACAACCATGAAACACCATGTGGACGTTTTACCATCTAGCCTGTACATCCAGAACGGAAACTTCATATCCGGGTGCCAGATCTGATCTTTCCTCAGTTTCCTTTTTGTTCAGAAAATGACACCTCTAAATAGTCAATTGTTTAAGCCAAACATTTAAGAGTTGTTCTTTGTTTCTCTCCTTCTGTCAGTCCTGTATACGACCCAACAGCAAGGTCTCCTGGCTTTACCTCTACAGTATTTTCCATCTTTTCATTTATTTTTATCCTGACCATTACCACCCTATACCAAGCCACCATAACCACTTGGATAATAACCCAATTTTACTACCTTCTCTCGCAATCCATCTTCTTCTTTCCAGCATTCACAATCCTGTTTTAATTCACCAAGCAGATAATATCTTTCACTGGAAATCTTCAGTGGGTCCCTAATGCACTTGGAATTAAATGTAAACTCCCCAACATGGCTAAGTCAAGCTGCAACTCAAATGATCCTTTTACAAAAAGATCTTCCCTGACCACCCTATCTCTCCTCTAACTCTCTACTGCCCCAACTTTGCTTTTATTAGCTAATCAGAATGTATTGCAATGTGATATTAACTTACTGATTTATTTGTTTGCTTATTTATTTTCCATTTTTATCCCACTAAAAATAAGGCTTCTTGAAGGTAGGAACTATGTTTATCATATTCAAGGTCCCCATCCCCAGCTTCTAAAAAGTGCCTAGCACCTTGCAGACACTCCATATATGTTTGGTGAATGAATGACTGCCTGAATAAATAAAAGACTTATCAAGGAAGCACAATTATCATCAGGTACCATCATACATTAGTCAAAAACAGGTCCTAATTCTCTTTGTGAAGTAGGTTTGCTAGATCTAAAGACTTGGGTCATGCTGCAGACGTGGGATATACGGATTTCTGAAAAAAGAAAAGGATAAATATTTTAAAATATATGTTGACAAGATAGAGAAATGTAAGTCCGTTTTGCAGTTATTTGGATTCCAATTGCTCTGTTCTTTCTTTTTTTAAAAAGATTTTATTTATTTATTTATTTGACACAGAGAAAAAGCAAGAGATCACAAGCAGGCAGAAAGGCAGGCAGAGAGACAGAGGGAGGCAGGCTCCCCACTGAGCAGAAAGCCCGATGTGGGGCTTGATCCCAGGACCCCAAGATCATGACCTGAGCCGAAGGCAGAGGCTTTAATCACTGAGCCACCCAGGTGCCCCCCAATTGCTCTGTTCTTAAGTATATTATTTCACAAATTGATGAATATTACTGAGTTACTACTTTATGAGATCTGAGGCATTCAGGGATTTGTGTCTAACATTAGATTTGTGGAATCTAGTTTGATAACTGAATCAGAATGAAATTATATTGTAATAGGCTGAAATAATTGTCTAAATTTAACAAAGCAAGTAAGTATTCACATAGGAATTAGCAAAGGATTCACAAAGGAATCAGCAAAGTCCTACAGTGTGGGTTGTACAAATGGTTTAAACATGACAACACTCAGAAAAAAAGCCATCTGTGGGTGTTACCTAGCCGTTAGCTTAAGAGCAGTTAGAGACAGGATGAAGCTGATAAAAATACTTCAGCTGCCCTTGTAGAAGTTTACACACCGTCCAAAACCAGAGAATTTTGGTTGTAAGAAACAGAGCAAGAACAGAGGCTAGAAATGACGAGGACTAGGTTTAAATATTAAATTCGGATGCATTTTTCTAGTGATCGGGTAACAGTTTTTGGAGAAACATGTTCTAGGACTTGTTGGACGACTATTTTCAGAGTAATTGTAGAGAAACTTCATGCTGTATATTGTATTCTGTACTTTTACAGATTTTCAGCAAAGTGTGTGCCATGTTGAGCCCTTCAAAGATAAATAGGTAAAACGCATTAGAACAACAGACTAGAAAATATGTACTATCATAAACAAAGGAGTGTAGCAAGAGAACCCCCTTGTGGCCAGAGAATATTTATACCAAATGAAGACTGTAATTAGAGCTAGTTAGATTTGTCTGATCATAGACCCAGCACACTTAAATCGTGGGTTCATTGTACCCCATTCCCAAATTTGATGTCATCATGTTTTTCTGTTTTTGTTTGCTTTTCTTATCTCTTTTAAAAACAATTTGACGCATAACACATACAGAAAAATACATAAATCACCAGTGTATAGTTCAATGAATTATCACAAATTGAACACAATTATGTAACCACACCCAGATCCAGAATAAGAATATTACTAGCACCCAGAGTACTCCCCTTGTCCCTGCTTCTAACCATGACCCCTGCAAGGGCAGCCATTATTCTAATACTTACCACCACAAGTAGGTTTTGATTATGCTTGAACTTTGGTTAATCACACAGTATGAATTCTTTTTCCATCTGGCTTCTTTCACTTAACGTTATGTCTGTGGGATTCATGGATGTAATTTTTTTCTGGAGCGGTACAGAATTCCATTTTGTGCATTTACCCTAATCTACTTGTGCTATTGTTAATGGGCATTTGAGTAGTTTTCAGTCTGGGAAATTATAAACAGCGCTGCTAGGAACACTCTTGCGCTTGTCCTCTGATGAATATGCTGATGAGAGCGCAGAGATGCTAGAACTGCCGGGTCGTAAACTATGCCTAGGCTCGGCTTTCACTGATGCTGCAGGCGGATGGGGCGTGGGCAGGCGGTGAAAGTCATACCCACTTCTAACTCCGCAACAGAACTGCCATTGTGCCACATTCTAGCTAACACGGGGTTGGTCTTTTTCGTTTTAGGTGATTAGTAGTATCTCAGTGTGGTTTTATTTTTCATTTTCTTGGTGACCGATGAAGTCGAGTTATCTTTGCATCTGCCTACTGGCCGTTTAGGAAGTGTTCATTTTTCAGTCGAAAATCACTATGTATGAGCTGTGGGTATTGAAATATTCTGGAGATGAGTTCTCTGTTGAATATAAGAATTGGAAATCTCCTCTCCAAATTTATGGGATGTATTTTCATTCTCAGATTTGTGTCATTTGATAAGAAATTCTTCACTTGAATATATTTCACTTCATCAGATATTATGGTTAACGGTTTACGCATATTATTTAAGAATGTTTTGTTTACTCTGAAGTCTGGAAATGTTCTCTTATAACTTTCTTTTAAAAGTATGATTGTTTTACCTTTCACACTCAGATTTGCAATCCATCTGAAAGTTTTTGAGTATGGATCGAAATTAATTTCTTTTCTGTAAGGCTATCTGGTTAAGTCAGAACCATGTATTGAATAAACCACCATTTCTTGATCTGTACTGGTATGTATGTATGTATATGTATATATATGTGTGTGTGTGTGTGTGTATATATATATATATATATATATATATATATATATATATATATATATATATATGAGTCTGTCTCTGGACTCTATCTGTGCAATTGGTCCTTTTGTCTCTCTTTCATCAATTACCCATTGTCGTGTTTATGATGGTTTTACAATAGTTTTGTAATAGTGAGTCCTCAAGTTTTTCTGTTCCTCTGTTCCAGTTATCAGTTTATTGCCTCTTAGTTCCAAATTTATCCTTTATTGTGGAGTCTCTGAGATGGAAACGGTCCCTTTAAATGTTCCGGCTCCCGGTTCCGTTCTGTCAGTAGAGGGCACTGGAGAGTCGTTGCAGGAGACGGGTTCTGCTTCCTGGTTCTGCAGGTTCTGAAACGTGGGGCTTTTTCAGGGTCCAGCTCCTGCAGCACGCACAGCCATTTCAATGACGGGCCCCTCTGGGGCATGGGGGCCAGCAGCACCACCAGGCCGCCGCGTTCCCCAGGATCCACCCTTGAGCGGTTTTGCAGCCGGGTGACTCCAGTGAGACACCTCTCGCTGTGGCTTTGCTTAGCACCCGAGGGGGTGAATTTCCAGCCATTTTCCCTTCTGCACCACAGACACTAATTTGCCATTTAGTGAGACAACGCCATAACCAGGTCTTGCTCGTACACCTGCTGGGACATCTTCCTCTGTATTTATTTCACCCTAAGGGTAAGATCATTCCTGAGATCCTGACATCTGCTCTTTACTATAGTGTTTGTTTGTTTGTTTGTTTGTTTACCTCTAGCTAATCCCTCATCACTACCATATGCTGTTACTGTAAATAGTTCTTTAAATTAAACTTTCCCAGATCCTGCTGTGTGGTTTCTTTCTCCTGATTGTATCCAGGCTGATACAGTATCTTTATAATAATGTCTTCCAATATGTGAACATGGTATGTTTTTCTGTTAGTTCTATTCTTGTAAGTCACATGATACATTTATTCCTAAATTTTTCATGTATCTTTTATTTCATCTATTTTATTATTAATTTTGCTGTTGTTCTTATAGGAATCTAATAGATTTCTGGCAATTTACCTTTTATCCACTGAGCTTGCTAAATTTACATATGAATGCTTATGGTATATATAATCTTCCTTATTTTTCACATATAAAGTCATGCTTATGCAAATAACTGGCTTTATTTTTTCCTTTCTAATTCTTATACTTTTTATTCCTGTATCTTGACTTACTGCATGTCTAACTTTCAGTACAATATTGACTAGAGCTGGTAATAAAGTCTTGTTTTTGGAAAAATGGTTCAGTATTACACCATTAAATATGGTGCATGCTATCTTTGTTTGCTTATTACCAGACACTCTATTGGATTAAGGAAAGTCCATTGTATTCAAAGTTAAGGTTTTTAAAAATTAAAAAAAAAACTTTTTATTTTTAGAGAGGGAGAGAGCACGAGAGAGAATCCTAAGCAGGCTCCACACTCAGTGCAGAGCCTGATGGGGGGGCGGGGTTTACTCAGTCGCACAACCCTGAGATCATGACCCCTGCAGAAATCGAGAGTCCAATGCTCAACCAACTGAGCCACCTGGGTGCCCTAAGGCTCTTTTTTAATATAATGGGTGGGTATCAAAGTTTAAGTGTTTAACACTTGAATCGATATTATCATATTATTTTTATCTTTTTTGTTTATTATTATGCCAAATTACATTGCTTTTTCAATGTAAAAACACCCTGTGTTATGACAATGAACCTGTCATTGTTGTTAGCTGTTCTTCCTGAGACCGAGTCTGAGTTTAAGTCAGTTCACTTTCGATCTCTAATACAGAATAATATGTAATCAATAAATGACAAAGTAAATGTTTAATCATAAGGAAAGGGAATGATTTCACCATAAGGAAAATGTTCATTTTTATTATTTTTATTTTCTCAAAGAGACACTTTTCTTTAAATATGCTCTACCTCCTTTCAGAAAAATAGATTGTGTCACAACGGCTATTACCGGTCTCCTCTTTCATCTTCAGGACTCCTAAGTTGTCACTCATCTATTTTGTTTAATTCATTTTTGACGTAAATCGAGCAGCTAGGGTATGGCAAGCAGAGGTGGGAGAAACTACAGAGGAGGAAGGAGAGGGCCAAGGAAGGAAAAATATTGAGAAGGCAGAAATAAAAAAAGAAGGAACTATGAGATGGGAAACCAACTGGATGGAAGGAAATGAAATCTTCAAGGCAAGACAATACTGGGAAATAAATGACCCCAGGTTTGGACCGGGAAGAGGCTGCAGAAGAACAGGGAGCATGAAGAAGGAGAGAGAAGGTAGAGCCTTGTTTTGATGTCTCTCAGGTGAGGTAGCTCTAGCTCCCTGGTCTTCCCGACTCGCCACACAATGTGGGTGATGCTCACTGCTTTGAGAGGTGGTTCCCTTATTCAGCTCCAGGAATATCTCAAGTGACAAAAAAACTTTAACCATTCAGTTTTTGAGGGCTGGAGTGTAGGATTTAGGGCTCTACTCCAGGGAGGCCCTGGAATGATTTCAACTACTCATTAATCCCACCAACCTCAGACTTGAGGGATGGGAATATCCTCTCTTCATAGTTCTCCATCTTCCATTTCTTTCTCTTTAAACAGCCTTTATATACTTCTTAAGGAGATTTGTTTCCTTATAAATAAATAGCAGTCTCAAAACTTAGTGAAAGTATCAATTTATTTTTATATATGTGGTTTTTAAAAAATATATTTTTTAACTGATGAAAGGTATACACGGCAGCTGTTGTACGTACTCTAGTGCCTCAAAAAAGATGGCCATGTTACCTCCTAATCCAGCAAAGATGACATCCGTTCATCCTGTGGTTTTTCTGTGAAGGTGGCTTTTTCATTTTCTGTTGCCCATGGCCTAATAACTAAAAATACTTTAAAAAGAACCAGAAGATTATTATGTGTTTCCCTTAAATTCTTTATTGCACCTGATCTTATTCTTAGGTTCATGCAGTGCCTCACCTAATTTCATTCCGGGTTGGTTTTATGAGGGTAGAATCTGTGTTTATGTCCCCAGAGTTTAGCACAGAGTGTGGTATATTGGTGCTCAATATATTTTTTATTAAGAGAAGAAAGAATGGATGGATGAATGGATGAATGAATTAACGAGTAAATGCAAAAGGCTAAAAATTAATTGCTTTGATTCTAGTCTTGTCCTTTGTTATAGTCAGAAATCTATCACGGCCTCCCAATGGCCTACCTCCTTGTACAACTCCTTCCCCTGGAGTGCGGCAGAGATCTAAAAATGATGGGGTATCATTTCCGTAATTCATTTATTGTCTTTAAGAAAGTGATTGTCTTCAGTGGTCTTGAAAAAATTAGACAAGCCCTTAAAAGAAAGGGATGCTTTCTGAAGGCAGAGACTCAAAGCATGAAGGAGACTGACACAGAGAAGATTCTGCTGCTGACTTTGGAGGATTCTGTTGCTGCCATGTTGTATAAGATGAGTGCAAAGGCCATTGTCAAGAAACTGGGAGCAACCTCCAGGAGCTGAGAGTAGCTTCGGGTTGACAATCAGCAAAAAAAGGGGACCTCAGTCTTACCCTTGCAAAGAATTAAATTCTGCTAACAACCTGAGCTTTGTATCAGGTTCTTTCCCAGAGAAAGATGGGATCACTGTTGGCCAATGCCTTGAGGGAGGCACCCTGAGCAAAAAATTCTTTTGAACCATGTTGGGTTTCTTGATCCACAGAAACTATGTTGTAATAAATGTGAGTTGTTTTAAAGCCTCTAGATTCATGATATTTGTTACAAAGCAGGAAAAAACTAACTCTTCTTCCTAAGACTTTGAATTTTGATGATGCCATTCTCCTGCTTTTAGAGTCTTCGTATTGTCTTCATGATAAAATCCAACTTAAATAAAGACTTTTAAAAACCTAATCACTTCCCTAGGGTCATTACTTGCCAGTTTGATGCTGTCAATCCGTGCCAGCAGGCTAAAATCCTTGGAGGTCCCTGATGACACTGTGCTCTCTCTTGCTTCATGTCTTCCTTGCACGTTGTAGGGGCCAAGGTGGGCTGCCTTCAAATGTACCACAATGACATATTGATTATTTTGAATTGAGGCTACTTGGGAAACAGTCGGTGCAAAGACACTTAGACCCTTCTCGGACCCCCAGAAAGGAGGAAATATATCTCTTACATGAAAAGTATCTTCCCTGTACTAAGAAGTAAAAAGATATCCTTATCACCAAAGAGAGGGACTTTAAAGCCAAGAAAGCAGTAAAAATAAACCTCAGTGTGTGTGTGTGTGTGTACCAATCTATAGCTAGCTCAGTATAGATTCTACTTAGAATTCCTTACTAATGAAAGTTCCCAACCATCTCTTTTCTTTATCCTGCCAAGTTCTCACAAATTTATGGTTTCTTTGTCTAAATTGTATAAAAACTGCCTGCCTTTGTCATTTCATTAGGTCTCAATTTTATTATTGGGCCTCCATGCACATATCCTAAAACTTTGTTTTTTCCTTTTGTTAATCCATCTCACGCCAGTTGAATTCCTAGACCAGCTGGAAAAACCTTGGATGGCAGAAGGAAATTTCTTCCTGCCCTACAATTCATGCCTTAGTCTAAATTTTAATTTGCTAGCTTTTACTAGTGCCTTAAGACTGGGTGAGTCCACTGTCATCCTGGTCCCCAGGGGATCTGGTTTTTACCCCTTTTGTAGCACGTAGGGCACGGATATAACTGTGTACCTGACCGCCTCCCTGAGCACATGGCACGCGATGTGAGGGTGGTGTTTTCATCTTACTCAGCATTATCCTTCCCCAGGTTCGAAACCAGTGCTGAATGACTGAATGTGTAAATGGGAAACAAGGCTGTGCACTGCCTTAGAAATGAATTCAGGAAAAGTCCAATCCTCATCTGTTTGTTCCCGCACAGGAAGACTTGGTTTCAAATACCAGCGAGGGCTACCGCTCTGCTCGCGGAATTAATTTGGGCAAAGTCACCTCATGTCCTTAAGTTTTGCTTGCATACTTTGAGAAATAAAGATACTATGAGTGATTAGTGTATGAGATTGTTTCAAGAAGAAACTAGGAAAATGAATGCAGTGGCACAGTGTCTAGTCCACAGTTAAATGTACAGAATGTTAGCTGTTGGTTTTAGGGCAGTTCTTTATTAATTGCCATTTCTTGCATGCCTCCATGTGGGCTACAGAGGGGACCAAGATCTTTCTCATGTGTTTGGCAGAAATAATTTTTTTTTTTCTTTTGCCTTTTCGTTGTCTCTGTCTCTTTGTTTCTAGCAAGGAAAAAGAAACTTAAGGACAAATCACAAGCTGCCTGCTGACTGCTGCTTTGAGTTTCACTTTCCTTTTTCTCAAACAGGAAGCTACAGGTCTCCGCAGAACCTTTCTGTCTCCAAACTGGGGCTGCTGGATACATGAAACAGAGCAGCTCACGCTACATGTAAGCTCCCTCCAACTCTTAAAAAACAGGTAAGTGGCTTTTTGCTATCCGATGTTTTCCTGCTGTGTGTAAAGAAAATTGCCTGTTTGCCTTTTTTTGGAAAAAGAACTTCAGAGGAAAATTGATGCTAATGATCGTAATTTCCTCTTGAATTTGTTTTGTTTTTAATGAACATTTCAAACACAGGGGACTCCAGAATGTAAGTAAACTCCAATGTAATCTCACGCAGTTCTATCAGATTTTTAAAAATGATTTGCTTTATCAAATTAGAATAGTTTTTTACCCTGGAAAAATAAAAGCCTTACAAGCAATGTTGAAGTTACCTGTGAATCTCTCCTCCATTCCTTTCTCTTCCCTTCCTTCCCTGAGGGAAATATTATCCAGACTTTGGGATAAATTATTGTTTTGCTGGTTTCTGGTGCTTTTGATGTATGGACATATGTATCTAAACACAAGCTCTAGTATTCCTTTGTGTTAACAGTTTATTTAAATATCATACTAAGTGTATGATTCTCATTGCTTTTTTCCACTCAAGATTATTTTTTTGAGCTTTAACAATGTTGATACAAATAGGTCTAGTTTAGTCACTTCAGTGCTCTCTAGTATTTCATTGTGTGAGTATGACAAAATTTGTCCATGCAATATTCTAATGTCACCCTAAACAATGCTGCTATGAGCGGACTTGCTCCCCCAAAGTGATGTGTGTCTCTCAAAATAATGTGAATATTATCTCTATGTCTGGGTCAACTTGGTATTGCTGGACTTTTGTTTGATGTGAAATAATATCTCATTGTTTAATTTACACTTCTTCATTTGTAGAATGATTGAACACTTTTGTATGTTTATAGCTTGTTTGAATTACCTCGTCTGTGAATGTCTTCTTCATATACTTTGACTGCTTTTTCATTAGACACAGTTTTTCCACTAGATGTGAGATACACACACACACACACACACACACACACACACACACACACAGAGTAATATTAGTCAGCTATACAAAAGGATGAGATCTTGTCATTTGGGACATGGATAGATCTAGAGGGGATTATGATAAGTGAAATAAGTCAGAAAGAAAAATGCCATCTGATTTCTCTTACCTGTGGAATCTAAAAAACAAAACCAATTAATAAACAGTATGGGTTTATTTCTGTGTTCTGCTTTTTCTCTTGGTTTTTCTATCCTGTTATTCCATTTCCTCTCTTGTGTTTATGATGAATGTGAGTCGCTGAATATAAAAAAAATGGAAGCTACGAAGATGTTCTCTTAATCTAGACAAGATCTGCTTTGCATCTACCATGCTGTTGGGGGCATAAGAAATCTTCATTTATACTAATCCAACTGTAGACTGAAATTACTTAGGAGATGGAGTTGAGTCTGTCCATTTCCAGTCCACCCTTCCTTCTTCCCTGTAGCTCTTCAGAATCCTTGCTCACGGGGCGCCTGGGTGTCTCAGTCAGTTAAGTAACTGCCTTCAGCTCAGCTCATGATTCTGGCGTCCTGGGATCAAGCCCTCTCACCAGGGCCCCAAGTTGTCAGGCTCCCTGCTCCCTGGAGGGGGGGGTGTCTGCTTCTCCTTCCCCCTCTGCTCCTCCTCCTCGCTCCTGTCCTCTCTCAGGCTCGCTCACTCTCCCTCTCTCCTATAGACAAATACATTGAAAAAAACAAAAAACAAAAAACTACTTGCCCGTGGCCTGAGAGGAGGGATGCCAAGGCCTCTTTGTTGCACTCTATTGCCCTAGCTCTGGGAGTCTAGCAGCAGTTTTGCCCAACATCTCAGCATCTCTGGCACCTCGTCTAAAGCTAACAGATAGTCCTCATGGAAATGCGCTCCCCAATGCCAGGCTTACCTCTCTGTGTTCACTTCTTTTCCCAATCTTAGCCCTCTAGTGCTTTCAAATATATGTATTCACAGTTTACCCTGTGTTCTCATTTTTCTCATTGAAAGAATTGGTATGATGGCCCATGGTTTATTCTGCTGCTGTAGGACCTCGATGTCTGTTAACTCCTTTCATAGGTCAGTTTCTTTCTTTGGGAACTGTTTTCTGTAAAAATTCCTTTCTCCTACCTTCTACTTCATGGGTTGGCCAACTATAGCCTGTGTGACACCCACCTGTTTTGATAAAAAAGGCTTTATTGGAACACAGTCATACCCATTTGTTTACATGTTGTCTCCATTTTTGTGTCACATTGGCAAAGTTGAGTAATTATGGCAGAGACCGCATGGCCCACAAAGCCTAAAATATTTACTCTCTGTCATTAAGAAAAAATTTTGCTGATCGCTGTTCTAATTTATTAATTTTACTATGTCCTTTATCTAGGTTTCCATTTGTCTACTGATTTTAAAAAATATAATGATTTTTTACTTCTAAATTATCTATTTTTTTCATAGGTACCTACTGTTTTGCATTTCTCTTTCTCTCTCTATGTGTATGCGTGCATATATACATAGGTATACATATACATACATGTATATGTGTTATTAATGTATATGTGTGCGTTTATACATAGATATATGTATACGTGCATGTATATGTATACGTTTATCTATGTATATATGCACGCATACACACAGAGAGAAATATATATACATATATCTATGTATATATATGTATACATATATCTATTTATATGTACATATACACATATGTATATGTACATATGTATACATATATCTGTGTATGTATACATACATATATCTATGTATATACACACATATACACATAGAGAGAGAGAGGAATGGAAAACAGTAGGATATATATAGGATATACCCTATAGATATAGATATAGATATAGATATATATGTATATATACACGCATACACTTTTTTTTTTTTTTTTTTGCCTTGTGGTCCAAATAACATGTTTTAATTGGGCCAGAGGGAAAAAAATAATGTGTTGGAGCTAGAAGCAGAAATCTGTGCTTTAAACCATTGTGATATACTAACTAGCCTCTCAACTTATTATTGTTTTTCTATCAGATACAGAACAATGAGAGTGGTAACCAGATTGACATGGAGTGAGGAGAAGAGTCTGGAGAAGATGCTTGGGAACGTGTCCTTGAGACTTCTTTATAAGTCTAGTGTCCATGGCAGTGACATTCATAGTATGAATAATAAGTGCACTCGTCAGGGACCTACTGTAACAATAATTTACATTGGTAACACTGTTCTTGGGGTCTTTATGCTTGGGGATCATCCTGAAGCGTGTGACAATTTAAAAAGGGCCAATCCCTCCTTCTATTTTTTGATTCAAAAGAATAATGTAACTGTGATGAAAACTGCAGTTTTAGAAACAGAAACAAAAATTAATTCTGGACGACTGGTGTGTTATTCTTCTGGCCAAGAGGTGTTTTCTGTACATCCAAGTGAAAGCAGCTTTTCTATGGTTGATTCACTAAGGAGTACTTTAGGCATATATATTCGTTCTGGCAACAAGTATTCGGAATGTGAAGTTTTTCACGTTGAAGGTATGTTAAATTAGATAATCGTACATTCTGATTCTAGTCTCTCTTTGTGTTCATGGGTCATAACTGAGCTGCAGGAACAAGGACAAATGAGAGGAAAGTCAGATTTCATGCCATCGGCTTTCTCATTCATAAACTTCAAAATGAAACCTAGGGAGCGTGAAGGTTGTGAGGTGTTGCTTAGAATGTACAGGCAGCTTTGAGCAAAGCAAGCTGAGAAGTAGGAGTGGAGAACTGGAGAGGGAGAGCCAGCGAGGGCGGGGTTTATGTTGGCACAATGACGGCTTTTGGGTCAGCTGTAAGATCTCCAGGTGTAGTTAGGTGAGAGTTTCCAGAACCAGTTACTGTGCAGGGAGGTTGATTTCCCCTTCTCTTCTTGTGATGTTGCCAACTCTAGCTCCTAACTGGACAGCCCAGCCCTGGTTTGTGTAAGCAGACTCTCCGCCCCACTCGGAAGGCACACTGGGGCACATTTAGCTGGGCAAGTTAAAAAGCTTATTATGCTGTTTCTTTCCTACAGGAATTGGGGATGATAGAAACTACATAAGCAAGATAACAGGAGCCACCAAGTAAGTTAGGTTCTTGGATTATCTGTTACTTATTTTATTTAGGACACATCTATAAATGGTGTTGGAAATGAACGAGTAAAATAAAGACCATATAACTTGGAGTGATAAAAAATGAGTTATAATGTTATTTTATAATATGTTCAAGGCAATTTCCGGCAACAACAGGGACAAAATCACTACCAATCGTGAACCTTTAAAATAATCTACCTGGTGATAGTTTGGCTTTATGTTTCACATTGGACTTGCTAGATTCAAAGTCCTCCAGACAGAAAAGTCTAGAGGTCTGTTTCAGATAATTCCTGTGAAGGCTTTCCCTGGATATAAAGGTTTTGGGGGAGTTTCCCTAAGTTTTGAAAACAAAGCGTTCTTTCCCCAGTCTATAGATAAATATCTGCATTGCATATATTTTATTTCTCCTTAATATAATATTATTACTGAAATAATGCTCATCTTCAGGGTTGTTGAAATTTGTTAGATCTGTGTGGTCTAAGGCTCATAGTTTTAAACAGTGATTTGGTTGCTGTTTAATGTTTCTTTATTTGGATATAGATAAACGCATTGTCTTCAAGCACAAAATGCATTAACTTTAGACCATTTCAAATCACATGATAGATGTTAATGCCAAGATAATAAGTAATGGAAACATACTTGTAAAGGGAAGGAAAGAAGCAGCAGAATTGTACTGTTCCTGTGAAAGTTTGGCTCTTGTCTTTAAGTATTGTTTGTTATTTGACAGGCACAGAAATTCACTTCTAGTCGAACTCAGAACCTATAAGCCCTGTGTAGACTTTGTTTCAGAGATTCGTATTCTCTTGCTGGGTCCAGTTGGGTCTGGAAAGTCTAGTTTTATCAATTCAGTGAAGTCTGTTTTCCAAGGCCGTCTGACTCGCCAAGCCACAGTGGGGTCTGATGTCACCAGCATTACTGAACAGGTAAGTGATTTAAGGATTTCCTGAGGATTTTGTTTTATTGATTATAATTTTCAGGTTTGTTCGTTTCTTCACCACTTTCTCTTAGAACATTAACCTCCTCCTGATCCAAGCAATTAAATGCTAAATCAAATATAAAAAAGGAGCAAAAGTTGATTCAGAATTCCCTCCATTGAGTTGTGTTTCACTGAGAGGCTTTCCATTTTTATGCATGCAAGAAGCAGTAATTCGAAGAATGCTTTTTGGTACTTGTAAAAAAAAAAAGAATTGCAATTGATAATTTTTGGGGGGAAATAATTTTTTTTCATAAAAATGTCCTTTAGCTTAACATTGTAATGTAGATTCATAATTGTATTTTAAAATGATTAAAAAATATTTAATTTTTTTTCTGTCTAAAATTTTTATTATGTTAAATGTCAATAGATATAACCTACATAGATAAAATACCTTTGAGATTCTCAATAATTTTTAAGAGTGTCAGGTGATCCTGAGACCAAAATGTTTGAAGACCACAGTGTTAAAATATTAACCACTCTCTGTTCTTCCTATTGTCATGTCTTGAATGCTAGTGGAAGAATGAATTTTTACCTTTGATATACTTTGTTTTATAGTATAGGATATATCCTATTAAAGATGGGGGAGGTGGCAAATACCTGCCATTTAGGTTGTGTGACTCCATGGGCCTCCATGAGAAAGAAGGAATAGGATTGTGCATGGATGACATACCCTACATCTTAAAAGGCTGCGTGCCAGACAGATACCAGGTAAGAACTCTCCAATCTCTAAAACGTTTAAAATCAGTTTCATCAATTGTTTTTGTGAAATTTTTACCCCATAAGGCAGTTTCAACTGTCATAAGGTATTTTCGACATCAACCGACACTACTCTACTTTAAATAAGTACTCAAATAAGTAAAATAGAGTAACTTATTTTCTTGAGCATTAAGAAAGGAAGCCTGGGGTGCATGGCTGGCTCTGTCCGTAGAACTTGTGACTCTTGAGTCTGGGCCATGAGTTCGAACCACACTGGGTGTGGCGATAACTTAAAAAAAAAAAAGGTGATCTCAAAAGAAAAAAAAAAGAGAGAAAGAACAGAAAAGAAATGCAGCCGAAATACTCATACAGATTCCATCAAAAGGACAGGAGGAGATTGTGTTTATATCATTCTTTATTGTAAAATAGGAAAGTTATATTTTAATCTCATGCACTTTTTTGATCAATTAGACAAAATCTTGGAACAATTAACCACTTTTTGTTGACGTGTGTTATTATTATACTGTAAGTACTTAGATTTCACTACTTAAATGCTACCTAATTACCTACGTCCAAAGGTTGGCTCTGCCACTAGTTGGATGGTGTACCCATAAGCAAGTTACATACTTGTCTATGTAAGTCTTACTTTTTTATGTGTGAACTGTAGGTGATCATAATGCCCATTTCATAGGGTGCCCGAGAAGATAAATGAGATGATATACTTTTCATTCTCAAAAGGTCAACCATTATTATCACTTTTCTTTTAGGCATTGGGTATAATACAGTCTCTGAACAGTGACTTCTGTTGTGCTTGATTGGAAACCTTAACTATGTACTCATACATTTTAAAAAAACATGATTAAAAACCTAATTTGTGCCAGATGCTATGCTGCTTACTGGAAACACAGGGTTGACTAAGAACGTAATTTTTATCTTCACAATCTAAGGAGACATAAGATACAGGGAGGTGAAACAGAGCAGAGAAATGGGAGATATTGTGAGCCTATGAAAATCTTCATTTTTTACAACAGAGAGGAATCAATTCAGTCCAACATTGAAAAATATGGGAAAAAAATAATGAATGTAGCCCTTTACTATATTTTTATTTTTTTAAGATTTTATTTATTTATTTGAAAAGGAGGGAGCAGCAGGCAGAGGCAGAGGGAGAAGCAGGCTCCCCACTGAGCAGGGAGCCTGAAGCAGGGCTCTATTCCAAGACTCTGGGAGCATGACCTGAGCCCAAGGCAGCCACTTAACTGACTAAGCCACTCAGGCGCCACCCCTCCCCCCCTTTACTGTATTTTTAAATCTATTTTCTTAATCCTAGAAAAATTACTGTTCTGTGGTAAGGAGATATTAACTTAAAATTTTGTATTTCTTCCGTTTCATTTTTATTTATTTTTCTTCTGCAAAATTAAAGAAACTATAGTATTGAAAAATGCATTTTTTTTTTAAAGATTTTATTTATTTATTTGACAGACAGAGATCACAAGTAGGCAGAGAGAGAGGAGGAAGCAAACTCCCTGCTGAGCAGAGAGCCCAATGTGGGGCTTGATCCCAGGACCCTGGGATCATGACCTGAGCCAAAGGCAGAGGCTTTAACCCACTGAGCCACCCAGGCGCCCCGAAAAATGCATTTTCAATATATTTTTCTCTCTCCTTTTTTTCTCTATCCATTAGTCCATTTAAGTACAGGAAATGTTTAGAGAGAAATCTTAAATGATGTGTAACTGGTTGCAATGGTAGTTTTCTTTCTTTCTTTCTTTCTTGAGACTGGGATTTGAGATCAGCTTTTTAAACATTGTACTTTCCTGAAATATTTCCATTATGGATAATGTAAAGTGTGTGTAATTCTCATTTTCACCAGTGCAATGATGTGGTTTTTCTATAAGAAAGATATAATATTACACTCATAGTGGAGAGGAAGTATAGAAGGACACTTCTAATTAACCTGGGAGAAGAGTGGGTAGAGGGAGGAAAGTTTCAGTTTGGACGTTAGTGGTAGTCACATTTGAAGCATGAATATGTCTTAAAGAACTCAGCAAAGACTCTCTAAATGTTATCTTATGTTTCTATAACAGTTGAACCCCAGTAGACCAATTACACCCAATCATCCTAACTTCATTGCCTCTCCGTCACTGAAGGACAGGATTCACTGTGTGGCTTATGTCTTAGATATCAACTCTATCAATGATCTCTCCTCTAAGATGGTGGCAAAGTTCCAACAAATTCAGAAAGAAGTCTTGAGCTGTGGTGAGTCTCATTGTCCTTATCAAAAAACTTCTCTTTTGAAGTAATTACAGATTCACAGAAGGTTGTGAGGAGAGTTCAGAGAGGTCCTATGGACCTTTCACCCAGTTTCCTGAATCCCGGGTTGGTTGGTGGCAATAGCAGACAGAGGTCATTCATGGTTTTTTTTTGTTTTTTTGTTTTGTTTTGTTTTGTTTTTGTCACATGTGCTTTTCCAGTGGCTTGATAGGGTGGTCACCTCCCCAGGTTATGTGACCTGACCAGGAAGATCAAACGCAGAAAGATGACACTGTTACAAGGCAAGCGTGTGGTTCTGTATTGTTGAATCACATGTGTAGATTTAAAAGTAGTGAGTGGGTCTCTCTCACTTACAGTCTAGCTGCTTTTCAGTCTGTGGCTTTCTCACTGGATCTCAGCGACTGGGTTTGCGTGGGGCCCTTTAAGATTGGGATCTCTGTTCTTCATAGGTCTGTGATTCTCCTGGTCTTAATCCCCACTGATTTTTAAGACCAGACATTTTGGGGCTTGTCTTTTTGGTGCCAGCCCCCAGGGTTGGGATGCCTGATGTAAGGCACAATCTCTTCATCCCTTGAGAAAGAGTTCATAATTTTTTGAGTCCCACATGAGTTTGGGGTCACTGCATCTGGAGTGGGGTGCTGGGTAAGGCAGTGTCTCTGCCTCTCATACCTTTCTGATGCAGTTCTTGTTTTCATGTGCGGAGGTGTTATTCATCTAGTTGTCAGGTCCTTTTCAGAGGAAAATTATTCCATATGTAGTTGTAAATTAGCTGTGTCTGTAGGTGGAGGTGAGTTCACAGTTTTCTTATGCTGCCATCTTCAATTCCTCCTCTATGGGCATTTTAGAATTACGTTGTCTATTTCCACAAAAAAAAATTTGATTGGATATTGATAGTAATTACATTAAAAACATATAAATTTTGAGAGAATTGACATCTTTACTCTGTTGAGTTCTTCTAATCCATGAACATAATATATCTACCCATTTATTTAGATCTTTGATTTCTTTCAACAGTGCTCCACAGTTTTTAACTTTCAAGTCCTATTCATATTTTACTAGATTTATACCTTGGTGTTTAATTTTAAAAAATGGTATCATATTTGTAATTTTGGTTTCCAGGTGCTTCTTGCTGGTACATAATTTACAATAGAATTTTGTACGCAGAGCTTGTCTCTTGTGATCTTGCTGAATTCACTTATTAGTTCTAGGAAAGGTGGGGTTTTTTTGTGTGTGTGTGCCATTTTAAACTGGGATAATTTTCTCCTTCTTTTTAATCTGCATGCCTTTTATTTCCTTTTCCTGTCATATTGTTCTGGCTAGAAGTTCCAGTACTATGTTGACTAATAGTGGTGCGAGCACATACCCTTGTGGTGTTTCTGATCTTAGGGGGAGAATATTCAGTGTTTCACCATTACGAAGATAGTTATAAGTTTTTATTTTTTTTAATTTTTTTTTTTTACAGTTCTTTGTTAGTTTGAGGAAGTTCTCTATTCTTAGTTCTCTGAGAGTTTTTGTTCATGAATGGATGTTGAATTTTATCAAATAGTTTTTCCCCACAGTTTGACATAATCATGAAATTGATCTTTGTCTTCTTAATAAGGAGGATTACATTAATTTTTGAATCTTGAACCAGCCTTGTCTCTTTAGAATAAAACCCATGTAATCATGATATATAATTCTATTTGCATTTGCTGTCTTATTGATAATGTTTTATTAAAAATATTTGTATCTATATTTATGAGGGGTATTGGGCTTTAGTTTTTTTTTGTTTTTGTTTTTATTTTTCCAGATGTTGTCAGGTTTTGGTGTCAGAGTAACACTGGCTTCATAAAATGAGTTAGGAAATGTTCCTCTTCCATTTTCTTGAAGGGATTGTGAAGAATTGGTGTTATTTCTCTTAAAATCTTTATTAGAGTTTTTCAATGTAATCATCTAGTGTGGAGATGTATTTTTCAGGTTTTTTTTTTTAAAGATTTTTTATTTATGTATTTGAGAGAGAGAGAATGAGAGAGAGAGAGAGAGTATGAGAGGGAGAAGGTCAGAGGGAGAAGCAGACTCCCTGCTGAACAGTGAGCCAGATACAAGACTTGATCCTGGGACTCCAGGACCACGACCAGAGCCGAAGGTAGTCGCTTAACCAACTGATCCAACCAGATGCCCCTTTTCAGGATTTTTAATGCCCAAAATTTAATTTACAAATTAAATTTTGGGCATTAAATTTTTTTGTAGCGACAAAAAACTACAGTACAAAATAGTTAGCAAGCTATTAAAATAATTTTTTTCATATTAGGTGAGTTGGGATAGTTTTGTAATTTTTAGTTCCGTCTTTTCCACCTAAGTTGTCAAATTTATGTGTGTAAAATTGTTTGTATCATTTCCTCATTATTTCTTTTCTGTCTGTGGGGTCTGTAAGGATATCCCCTGTGTCCTTCATCATGTTGGTGATTTATGTTTTTTCTTTTGTTTCTCTGTCACTATTTCTAAAGGTTTGTCAATTCTATTGATCTTTTCAAGGATCTATGTTTTTGTTTCATTGATACTTTAAATTGTTTTCCTGTTTTCAATTTGTTCATTAATTTCTGCTGTTTAATTTCTTTCATCTTCTTGATGTGGATATACTTTGCTTTCTTTTTTCTAGATTTTTGAGGGGAGGAACTTAGATTGTTGATTTTGGACTTCTTCTTTTTTCTCTTATAAACATTGAATGTTACATGTTTTTCTGTAAACACTTGTTTAGTTATGTACACAATTTTTGATATGTTATATCTTTATTATCTTCCAGTTTAATGTATCTTTTATTTCCCTTGAAACTTCCTTTAGGACTCATGAATTATTTAGAATGTATTGTTTAGTTTTTAAGTGCATGGAGTTATTCTTGTTACCATTCTGTCATTGACTTACAGTTTGATCCATTATGGTCAAAGGACACACTCTGATTTAAATTCTTTAAATTGGTTTTGAAGTTAAATTATGGCTTAGTCTATAGTATGTTTTGGTAAATGCTCCATGGTACTTGAAAATTATGTGTATGTTCTACAAGTGTTGATTAGATAGGTTTTCTTGGTTTTTGGTATGACAAGTGATTCTTGATTATACCTTTAATATTTGGGGTATTATACTGTGAGACCCTGGATCTTATTTATTTATTTGTTTTTCTTTTTTTAAAAAGATTCTATTTACTTGAGAGAGAGAGAAAGAGAAAGCACAAGTTGGGGGAGGGAAAGGGACAAGCAGACTCCACACCAAGTACAGAGACAAACTCGGGGCTCCATCTGAAGACCCTGAGACCATGACCCAAGCCAAAATCAAGAGTCAGATGCTCAACTGAGTTGGCCTCTTCTGACACTGGTAAAGAGGGAGGGGACACCCTATTACTGATGGCTGGGGTGGATGACCGGAATCCCCAAGTAGTATCCATTGATACCATCAAGAGGGACCTAGCACAGTACAGGTATCAAAGTCCTGGCTCCTCTTCTTCTATGATACTATCCTGGCAGAGTATGGAGGATAGAGAAGGGAAGTGACACTTCTGTGGATGCGACTAAGGTTCTTCCATGGTGTTTGGCTGGGATAGTGCTGCTACTGTGTGGAAGTTTTTTGTCTTGTTAGGTTGCTCTTTTTCTCGTGCTTGGCAAGAGACAACAGACTTCCTGCCTTCTCCACCCCCCAGTCCTACCCTTCCCCTTTCCCTTCCCCTTTTGTTCCTTTCTTTCCTTTTCCTTTCATCAGCTCCAGTTCGCTTTCCCTAGAGGTGTACTTCTCTAGCTGCCAATATAGGATTTATGAAGTAAAAAGAAAAGCTAGAGAACTCACCGCCATATTATGATTGTAATAATGAACTAGCAAAAAGAGAGATTAAGAAAATAGTCTTTAATGATTACATCAAAAAGAATAGAGTATCTAAGAATAAATTTAACCAAGGAAGTGAAAGACCTGCGTACTAAAAACTGTAAGACATTAATGCAAGAAACTGACAAAGACACAAATAAATAGAAAGATATTCTGTACTTAGGGATCAGAAGAATTCATATTAAGGTGTGCCTACTCTCCAAAGCCATGTACAGATTCAATGCTATCTTTATCAAAATTCCAATGGCATTTTTTACAGAAATAGAACAAATAATCCTAAAATTTGTATGGAACCACAAAAGACCCCAAATAGCCAAAGCAATCTTGAGAAAGAAGAACAAAGCTGGAAGCATCATGCTCCCTGATTTTAAATTCTATTACAAAATCATAGTGATTTTAAAAGTATGGTATTAACATAAAAATGGATAAACAGATCAAGAGAACAGAATAGAGAACCCAGAAATAAATCCACACATTTTGGTCAATTAATTTGTGACAAAGGGACCAATAATACACAGTGTGGAAAGAGAGTCTCTTCAATAAATGGTGTTGGGAAAACTAGACAGCCACATGCAAAAGAATAAAACTCAACCAACGTCTTACACCAGAAACAAAAATGAACTCAAAATGCATTAAATTCTTGAATGTTAGGCCTGTAATCATAAAAGAAAACATAGGTGGTATGCTCTTCACCGTAGACCTTGAAGATGATTCACTGAATCTCACATTAAAAGTAAAAGCAACAAAAGCAAAAATAAACAAATGAAACTGCAGCAACCTAAAAAGCTTCTGCGCAGCAAAGGAAACCATCAACAAAACAGAAAGGCAGCCTACTGACTGGAAAAAAATATTTGCAGATCATATAACTGATAAGAGATAGGTATCTAAAATATTTAAAGGGGTGCTTGGGTGGCTCAGTTAAGCGTCTGACTCTTGATTTTGGCTCAGGTCATGATCTCAGGGTCCTGGGATACAGAGCTTCACGTTGGGCTCTGCACTCAGCAGGGAGTCTACTCCAGGATTCTCTTTCCCTCCATTCTTTGCCCCTTCCCCATACCTCTCTCTCTCTCTGTAATAAATAAATAAATCTTAAAAAAATAAAATATGTAAGAATCCATACCATCAAAAACAAAACAAAACAAAACATAAAAGCAATCTAATTAAAAATGGGCAGAAAATGAGTAAACAGCTTTCCAAAGAAGACATACAGAAGGCCATCAGGTACCTGAAAAGATGCTTAACATCATTAATCATCAAGGAAACCATAATAAAACCACAGTGAGGTATCATATCACACCTGCTAGAA
Organism: Martes martes; assembly: GCF_963455335.1. Taxonomy (NCBI): domain Eukaryota; kingdom Metazoa; phylum Chordata; class Mammalia; order Carnivora; family Mustelidae; genus Martes; species Martes martes. Next base: position 126,556,521 of record NC_137891.1, on the reverse strand, counting down.
CAGCTGTTATCAAAAGAAGATGAGAAATAACAAGTATTGGTGAAGATGTGCAAAAAAGGTAATGCGTGTACACCATTAGTTGGCACATAAATTGGTGTGGCCATTATGAAAATAGTACAGAGGTTCCTTAAAAAATTAAAAATAAAACAACCATACAATATGGGTACTTATCTGAAGAAAATTAAAACACTAACTCAAAAAAGTATATGCACTCCCTCACCATGTTCATTGCAGCACTATTTACAATGGCCAAGATATAAGAACAACCTAACTGTCCATCAGTGGATCAATGGATAAAGAAGATGGGGTGTACACGCACACACACACACACACACACACACACACTCTCACACAGAGGAATATTATTGAGTCATAAAAAGAATGAAATCTTGCCCTTTGCAACAACCCTGGTGGACCTCAAGGGCATTATGGTAAGTGTAGTAAGTCAGACAGAGAAAGATGAACACCTATATGAGCTCTCCTATACGTGAAATGTTTAAAAGAAAAAAAAAAAGACTCATAGATACAGAGTACAGATCAGTGGTTACCAGATGTGGGGAAATGGAGGTGGGAGAAATAGGTGATGGGTGAAGGTGGTCAAAAGGTAAAAAGACTTTTAAAAAAGAGAATTGTTTGGTCATTTATACTCTAGAGCCTCTTTAGTATATCAGTAGAAATACCACTTAACATAGAAAGCCGCACAGTGTAATGTGCAGAAGATTGTCTTAGTGACGAAGTAAATCTAGATTTTTTAATAGTCATAACGATCTTGTGAAAGTTAACTTCAGGGCCCTGAACTTTAGTTTCCTGTGTAATGGGAATAAGTTCTGAATCTAAATATTATAAGATTGCAATATTTAAATATTATAATCTAAATATTGTAATAAGTACATTAGATGTACTCAACCTAAGTATATAAACATACACAGATCTATTTCAGTTTACAATGGGCTTATTATAACTTGAAAATGCATTTATTTATTTATTTATTTTTAAAGATTTTATTTATTTATTTGACAGAGAGAGACAGAGAGAAAGAGGGAACACAAGCAGGGGGCAGTGGGAGAGGGAGAAGCAGGCTTCCTGTGGTGCAAGGAGCCCAATGCGGGGCTCGATCCCAGGACCCTGGGGTCATGACGTGAGCCAAAGGCAGACACCCAACTGACTGAGCCACCCAGACACTCCCTTGGAAATGCATTTAATGCGCCTAACCTACCAACATTACCGCTTAGTGTAGCCTGTCTTAAGCATGCTGGGAACACTTACGTTAGCCTGTAGCTGGGCAAAATCATGTAATGCAAAGCTATTTTATAATAAAGTGTTGAGTATCTCATGTCATTTATTGAGTGCTGTAGTGAAAATGAGAAAGAGAATGGTTGTAAGTTTATAAGTTGTTTACCCTGTGGTCACGTGCTGACTGAGAGGTACCACACTGTGTATCGCTAGCCCCAGAAAAGGTCAAAATTCCAAATTTGGAAGTATGGTTTATTCCAAATTCATAGTGCTTTTGCACCATCGTTAGGTCAAGAAATCTTAAGTTGAACCATCTGAAGTCAGGGACGGTCTGTATAAGCATGTAACAGCTCTAAAACGATGGTGGATTTGGGCTAAGACTGATTTACAAAGTGCTGAGGTCTGAAATGCTTTTTCTCAAGGACATCTGGCCACACTCCATGCTGGGCAGCATGGCTTTGTTCATTTAACTGGGCTGATTTAGAGCCTCTGAGAAGACATTGCATTAATTCTGAAAGAGAAGAATTGCATTTTAGCAGAAGTTGAAAAGAAATTATATGGGTCAATTGAGAACTGCCTTCTACACAAACCAGGTTTTATTTAATTGGCCAACCTTGCTAGTTATTCCTCTGAGACTTGGATGAAAGGAAGAGGGTAAAACAATCACGTAGGAATAAGGATCACAAACACTAGATTTATGTAAGGGGAAAATACTAAAAGCTCTGATAAAGAAGTCTCTCAGGGGTATCCTTGGAAGGCATTTGGAAATTTCGGGTTTATTTTTTCTCCTGGGGAAGCGTTCCTTAGTAGAGCAGAACTTTGATTTGATTAGAAGCCAACTGGGAGAGGACAAGAGGTTCTTAGCAGATCTGTGAAATCAGCGTGCTTTCTTTTTCCAATACTCACACATAACCTTCCTCACTTTCTGGGTTTTTTTTTCAGTGCTCACTGTCCAGCAACCACTCCCTTCCTTCACCCCCTGATCACCTTAAAGCATACTATTTGGAATAATAGATGATTGCAATGCAGTGTGAATTTAGTTGCATTTAGAAATGATCTCTCTGCTGGAAGAAAAAGATCATTTCTCCTATTAGAAGAACTTTAGGTTTCATATTGACATTTACTAGGGATATTTCATTTTTTAGGAGAGCTGCTTTCACTCATACTTAATTTCTTTGTTGAAACATTGCTATTTATGATACAAAATAACTGATTTATCTCTTTGATATAGGTATAGCCTATGTACTCCTGCTTACTAAAGCAACTAATTGCAGTGAATTTCCTCAAGACAATTTTTCAAACATGGATAAACCTATGACTTCCCAGAGCCAGGTAAAAAATATATTTCTAACCAGGCATTATTGTGATGGTGTTATATTATGTGTACGCGTGTGTGTGTGTCTGTGTGTGTGTGCACGCACTCATACTATGTATTCATAGGTAAATGAAGACATGGATTGATTGCCTTGTTAATTCAAGTTTATGTCCCACTTTAAAACAATAATTATTTGTATTATAATTATATTCAAAAGAGTACTTTTTTTTGCTTTTCAGTTTCTTTCTTGAATTATATTTGAATTCAGTCAATTTTCAGAAATCAGTTATGCTTATTAATTTTTCCATAGATAATGGATGCCAGCAAAATGTTAAATATTCCTATTTATAATACATTCATGGTTGAAAATTACACATCAGAGTGGGAGCTGGACCCTGTAAAGGACACTCAGATCCTCTTTGTGCTGAGGCAGATGTTACGGGTAACAGAGGACTTCTTTGAGGACTTGCCTTGAGGAAACAGGTGATCTGGCCCCTTTCTGTCCCTCTCATAAAGCATGGTGCTTTTTGAAAATCCCACAGTTCTACCTCACTGGATGACTGATGTCCATTAGCTTGCTCTAGACCTGATAGCTATGTCAGGATATGTGCTTTGCTTCTATTCTTTTTTATTTTGCTCTCAGATAAATTTGTAGGAATGTTCCAGCTCTGCATGTGACATTTGTCTTGGTTCTATTACTTGCCCCAACCCTGGACTGGCAGGACTCAATGAGAGTCATTGTCTGCTGACAGCCTCCTTATGACTTCTGCTTTCACTCACGTTTTGCCTTCAGTCCCTGAGAGCATCTAACTAATGGTTTCTTCTAGAATCTGTCCTTTCTCAAGCTCAAAGGTCAACCCTGAGCAGTGGTGGGCCAAGAAATGCAAACCACCATTTGGGATTTTAATTTCTGGATACTTTTCTCAGCGTCCCCAGCAAAATGGACTATCCCCTTACTTATTTGTCTATAGCACTTTATTTAGAACTCTATGTGAGTACTAATACATTGAATAACCATTTAAAAATGGTTACTTGGATATCCACTTCCCTAAATAAATTGTGAGTTCTTTAGGAAGCAGTGTTTAGATTTTACATACCTTTGTATTCACAGAACTTAGCACAGTGTCTTATAGTGAGCAAGCATGCCCGCCATTATGCCTCCCTCCCAAGTTCCCCAGAGTGATAACATGTACTGAAAATTTTTCTTCTTGTAGAAGGGAAGACTGGAAGAGAATGAAATGCTGGAGAGAAGAAATGGACATGAAGGAGGGAGAATGTTTTACTTATCTTTGGGGGAAGATATGAATTTAAGCTAATTAAAAAGAACAGATATTTCTTAAGGACTTACATGTTATTTCTGTAAAAAAAAAACCACCAAAGTTTTCATTAATTAATTTCAAGCCATCCTGCCATGTCTCCCAAGTAGAGTGATCAAATAAGGTTACTAGTGCAAGTCAAGAAGAAGTTATCTGGGGCGCCTGGGTGGCTCAGTGGATTAAAGCCTCTGCCTTCAGCTCCGGTCATGATCCCAGGGTGTTGGGATCGAGCCCCGCATCAAGCTCTCAGCTCAGCGGGGAGCCTGCTTCCTTCTCTCTCTGCCTGCCTCTCTGCCTACTTATGATCTCTGTCAAATAAATAAGTAAATAAATAAAATCTTTAAAAAATATAAGAAGGTTATCTTATACACATGCCCCCAAATGGTTTTAAATTTCTCTGGGTAGCTGTAGAACTTAGCACTATTAGTAAAGAAAAAAAGATTTTCAGAAGATAAGTTTTAGATTTTCCGCCTAAAACCCTAATTCTCTTTTCCAAATTTCTTATTATTTTTCAAATGAATATGCTTTGGTTCAATAGTTATCTATATTAAAGCCATCTAATGTACTTTTAGTCAAAATTATTGTCTTCTTTGTGAAACTAGGAATACTAGAGATTTTGTGTGGTGGGTGGGTGGGGTGGGCTGTGGCATTAAAAAGTGACTGTTTTCGGGGCATCTGGGTGGCTCAGTGGGTTAAGCCTCTGCCTTTGGCTCATGATCTCAGGGTCCTGGGATCGAGCCCCGCATTGGGCTCTCTGCTCAGCGGGGAGCCTGCTTCCCCCTCTCTCTCTGCCTGCCTCTCTGCCTCTCTGCCTACTTGTGATCTCTCTCTGTCAAATAAATAAATAAAATCTTTAAAAAAAAAAAAGTGACTGTTTTTAACTTAAGTGTGTCTGTCGACAGAGGAATGGATAAAGAAAATTTGGTATGCTGGGGAGTCTGGGTGGCTCAGCTATTAAGTGTCTGCCTTCAGCTCAGGTCGTGATCCCAGGGTCCTGGGATTGAGCCCTGCATTGGACTCCTTGCTCAGTGGGAAGCCTGCTTCTCCCTTTCCTACTTCCCCTGCTTATGTTCTCTCTCTCGCTGTTTGCTGTATCTCTCTGTCAAATAAATAAAATCTTAAAAAAAAAAGAAAATTTGGTATATATATTTACACACACACACACACAGATACACACACACACCCTGGAATATTATTCAGCCATAAAAAAGAAGGAAATTTTGCTATTTGAGACAACATGGATGGACCTTGAGGGCATTAGGTTAAGGGAAACAAGTCAGAGAAAGACAAATACTGCATAATCTCACTTATATGTGAAATCCTGGAAAGCCTAACTCATAGAAACAGGGTAGAATGGTGGTTGCCAGGGGCTGAGGAATGAGGGGAATGGGGTGATGTTGGTTGAAGAGTAAAAATATCCAGTTACAAGATGAAAATGTTCTGGGAATTTAATGTATAACATGGTGACTGTGGCTAACAATGCAGTATTATGTACTTGAAAATTGCTAGGAGAGTAGATCCTAAATGTTCTCATCACATGTGCAAAAAACGTAATTATCTGAGGTAATGGGTGATGGATGTTAACTAACCTTATGGTGGCAACTATTTCGCAATATATACATGTATCAAATCATTGCATTAAATAACTTACTTAATTTTATATATCTTGCTGTTTGTTTTTTTTCTGGGGATTTTTATTTATTTATTTGGTATTAAAATCCACTGGTTCCTGAGTAACCCACGAAGTCTGGAAACAAATTTCTTGAGTCTTATTTATTTATTTTTATTTTAATTTAATTTGTTTAGTAATTTCAAGTTTTCATTTAAATTCCAGTTAACACATAGTGTACTCTGAGTTTTAAGAGTAGGATTTAGTGATTGATCACGTACATAAAACAACCAGTGCATATCACAACAACTGCCTTTCTCGTCCCCATCACCCATTTAACCCATCCCCTGCCCACTTCCTCTCTAGCAACCATCAGTTCCGGATAGTTAGGAGTCTGTTTATATCAATTATATCAATCTGAGCAAGGTGGAAACTGGAGTACTACCTGCAAGTCTTTGCAAAATCTTGTTGTCATGTTGGAGAAAATGCAGACCACTGGGGGCAGCCAGACAATAGAATTAGGATTATGGCCAATATCTAGCTGCTTGCCCCCCACATGCTTTCCCAACACAGCTCACACAATGGATTTGTGCTGGTTCCAGACTCCGGGACAGGAATAACAGTGTCAGCAAAAGTGTAGGTAGAGATTGTAGGAATGGGGGTGGAGATGGCAATGAAGAAGAACAAGCTATGTTCAATAATGGTGTGTAAATATAATGGTCGAAGTTTTAAAACAATTGATTTCTCTTTGAGAGAGCGAGATGACACATGCACGAGCAGGGGGTTGGGGGGGTGGGCAGAAGGAGAGGGTGAGAAAGAGAATCTTAAGTGGGATCCATGCCTCATGTGAAGTCCTATGTGGGACTTGATCTCACCACCCTGAGATCATGACCCAAGCTGAAATCAAGACTTGGATGCTTAACCAACCCAACCACGCAGTTGCACTCCAACACAGGTCTTTAGAAGGGACCTGTCACACCCCTGAGCTCATGTTGGGGGTTGGTGTCTTCCAAAAGCTCAAGGAAAAGAGAGCTGGGAATATTAATTTCTGGAAGGTGCTTGTTCATTCAAATGATATAATTTATGAGCAAGGACTACCTGAATTATGGATTATTCGCGTGTGTAGGGAGGTTGGAGGCAGGTTTGAAACTGCCTTAAATGCCCATTCTATCTTAGAAGAATATGAGCTAACTAGAGACTACCAAGTGATCTTTTCTACCATCTCCATGTCTCATTTCTTTATTATTAAGGCGCTAAGCCTTTTTTTTTTAAATTTCTATTCCATTGATGTTACAAGTAATTTGTCAAACATGAAGATTCCTGGCTTCCTTAGTGAACTGACAGCTGTTTGCCAAGCGATGTTAGATCCTCCCGCTTCAGTCTGAGTTCTTGAGACGGTCTGCAAAATGAAAAAGAAATCTCCTGCTCCTTTGAGTCAGGGAGAAGTGGGACCTGACCATGGGGAGGTTTTCAGATGGTGGTGACATGGCCCTTAACACTGGCTGATCTCCAAAAGCGTTCTGTTATTAGCTCAGTGTTCTCTGTTTGGGATCGTGGCTCCTCTGGCACAGCTTGTGAGAAATCTGCGTTTTTGTTGTTGTTGTTGTTGTTGTTGTTGTTTTTTGCTGAAATCTGTCTTCCCCCAGGCAAGCAATGCAGGAAACAGTGGACCCTGATGAGAGGAAGTCAGCTGATAGCAAAGAAGTGGATGGTTTGAGGCACGTGTCCTGGAGTTAGAATTGACAGCACTTTTTTTTTTTTTATTTCAACATACAGAAACGGATTGAATTTTTCTTTAAAGAAGTCGCTTAAAAATCTAGTGCGCTGTTAGGTTTTCGTTTCTCTGACTTCAATTCTTTGATTCTCCTAATGTTTTTATTTGACCCGACTGTGTAAATTTAACTGGAGCAGCTCCTGTCTCCTCTCCCCGCTCGTAGGCAGGAGGAAGGTGGCACTCTGCCCAGTGGGCTGGGCCTTACTAAGTTTCGTTTTCCTTTTCTCTGAGTGCCTGCACCCCAGAGGCTGCTGAAGAACGTTCTGTGTGGATTTCTGAGTCTGCTTAGCCGTCCAGACAGAGCAGCCACACTCAGCCTCAGTCCTTGTAGAGGTTCTACAAACAGGTAAATGACTTGCTGCTTTCCACTTTTCCTAGCCACATGCCAATAATAGTCTTTTTTAATAAAAAAAATTTTTTAGAATGAAAAACGAGTTAATTTTTCTGTTATCTGCTCATCCTCTTTTTACTCACCTTAAGTGTAATGTAGAGTACGTAAGAGGCACATATACAAGCTTCGTGCGGATATGTGTTACCCGGTTTTCAATATTTAATGGAAAGTATGTTTGATTTTCTGCTAGATTGAGAAGCATGGCAGTGGCAACTTGTTTGACGGCGATGCAAGAAAAGAAGCTGCAGAACTATTTTGGAGGAAAACAGTTTACCCTTCTCTATAAAGCTAGTGTCCATGAATTCTCTGCATTTAGTTTTCTTAAGAGATGCTGTGGCCAAGGGCCTACTCTGATGGTGATTTATGGTGGATGTTATGTTTGGGGGGCCTATATAAGAGAGAATTACGAGAGAGATGACACAGTTCCCATTGTCCTTTTTGCCTTTCAAGAGAATGAAATTTCAGAATGTGATGTAGGAGCACACTCACCATCTACATTTCTTTATGAATATAGTACAAGATGGAATAATATTTCAGGGTTCCTCCTAGAACTGAAGGAAAAAAAAGTGACTGTGAACTTAGATGCAGCTAAAAAACTTGGACTGCCTCAAAATCAACCTATTTCCTTTGAGGAATGTGAAGTTTTTCGTTGTGAAGGTAAGTTTAACCAATAGGCTTATATAGAGTTCTCTCCTGAATGTTTGGAGGATTTGAGGCAACCCATCTCCTTAAGGAAAGAATGTCCTTATCTCTGGGTGACCCAGACTGAAACCTGGCCACACCTTGTTTGCTGAGACCCAACCGTGGTCAAAAGTAGAATATACAGAATTTTCTGGAGTGTGTTTGTGTGGGGGATGGGGTAGGGGAGGGGGAGGGAAGGTAGAAGGAGAAGGAAGGGGGAAGAGGCCGCAAACTTAAAGATTGTGAGATTCTTTTGGAATGAAACCAAACCTCAAACTTCTCTTGACTGGTACTAGATCCTGCAATTTCCCACTGTATCCATTATATTAAAAGACCAAAACGAATTTACTTATTTTTCTGCTAAAGGACATTGTTTCCAATATTTGCTGTTACCAACAATGCTTTTGTAATGTATTTGTGAATATAACTGTGCACAAAAATACTCTATATAGTAACTTCCCGGAAGTGGGTTTGTTGTTTAAGAAAGATTTACATTTGCACTTTGATAGACACATCTCAAAGGCTTTTATACTTTTCCCAAGAGTATTATAGAAATGCCTCTTTCTCTATCTTCTTGCCAATATTTGATATTATCAAACTTTAGAATATTTGCAATTTGATGGTCAAAAGATGGTTTCCCATTTTCTTCTTTGCTTATTCCTGATTATTAGCAAGTTTATGTGTATTGGCTATTTACATTTCATCTCTGAAATAGTTATTTATGTCTAACCATTTAAAAGAAGGGGCCCTGGAAATAATATTCTTTTGAGTATTTGCATGTTCCAAACTAGTTGTCTGTGGTCTTTATACTTGAATGATCACCAGAGTACATAATTCTTTGGGGAATTTTTAATGTTTTCATAGTACTGATATTGCTGTGGAAAACCTAGGGCCAGACTTACTTATTTGTTTTTATTGTTTCCCTTTGAATGATTTGATCTTACTTCCTGGCTGCCTCAAACATCTAAAAAAATTTTGTTGATGTCTGGTCAGTTTACTTGGATACATCATGATGTTGACAATCCTGGATCAGTTAAGGAAACTTTTTATTGAGGTATAACACATAAACAGAGAAATGCACAATTGATAAATGTACCAATCGACAAATTTTTATAAACTAGACACACTAATGTCTCTACTACTTGGATGAAGACATAAGATTATCATCATTTCAAAAAGCTCCTTGCTGATTCTTCCTGGTTATTACCAGCCACAGATAACTATTACTTTGGCTCATTGACACTAATTACTTCTTTTTGAATTCTATATAAGTGGAATCATATCACAATGTGTACTCTTGTGTGTCTGGCCTCTTACATTCAATATTATGTTTGAGGGACTGAGCTAAACAAGGGAGTGGATTGTAAAATCAGACCTCTACAATTCAGATATCTTACTCAGTATCAGGCTTGACTAATCATTTCAAGGATAAGGATAAAAGCAGTCAGAAATCTCGGAGAAGGCAGAAAGGGTACAAGAATATTCTACCTGGTTCCTAGGGTCTTTCTTTGCATATTAGACATATGCTTTCTAGATAAAACAATAGGCAGGGTTGTAAAACAACCTGCCTGTTGTTTTTTGAACTTTGTGGGTCATCTTATGTACTGAAGAGTGGTTACATTATGGAACGTTTATATGTCAGTGCTATGGACTGAATGTAGCCCCCAACCAAGACTCATATGTTGAAGCCCTAACCCCCAGTGTGACTATACTTGGAGATGGCACCTCTAAGGAAGTAATTAAGGTTAAATGAGGTCCTAAGAGTGGAGTCTTAATTCAATAGGATAAGCATTCGTATAAGAAGGGACACCCGAGAGCTTACTCTCTCCCCCTTGAATATACAAGAAGAGGTCATAGGAGAACACAGTGAGATGGCGGTCACCTACAAGGCAAGGGAAGAGGCCTCACGATGACATCTACTTTGCTGCACAGTGATCTTGGACTTCTCAGCTTCCAGAACTGTGAGAAATAAATTTTCTGTTGTCCTAGTTTATGGTATTTTGTGCGGCAGCCTGAGCAGACTAAGACAATCAGCTTACATGACATTCCCATAAAGACATGCCTCATAAATCCACAGAATCTGTAGGCCTTCGTTATATGTGTTTTGGTTCACACATTCATATTGTTTAAAGAATATGTATATAAAATTTCTGGGTCATCGGATTGGTGTATGTTCAGCTTCAGTGGATACTGACAAGGCTTTCCAACGTAGTCATACCAATTGCCCTCACCACAGCAGTATATGAGAGTTTCTGTCACTTCTAAACTTTTCCCAACACTTTTTGTTACAATATGTAACCATTTTGGCACATGAACTGTGGCATGATATTTTGTGAATCTGGTTCACTTTGATTAGACTAGTCACTAATTCATTTTACAGTTTAAGCCAATTACTATATTAATTTATCCTTTTTCAACTTAAAAATTTGCCTTGTATTTTGGTTAATTCCTTCTAATATTTCTAAGGTTTGTTTCTGTAGTCTTTTCTGTTTCTATTTTCGATTTTCAAAACTTTCCTTCTTTCTTGTTATTAACAAAGTGAACTTTTATCACAAGGTTGATATGAAGTGTTTATATTCTGGTTATCTTCTATATATTTACAGTTTTGATTTTGAATTTCCTTTTGGATGTTAAAGTTAAGAGGTGCTTTGTAAAAGTCCAAGAAGTTGCTTTTCTCTCTGTGTACACTTCACTCTTCTCTCATTTTATTATAGTCATTGTATGTAGTCTTCCTTTTTTTTACTTTTGGTCATTTAAAGAGGTTTTCATTCCATATGTGTAGCCACATTTTTAAATGTTTCACACAGTATTTTTTTTGTAGTGTAGAGAATTGCCAGTGTCACTATACCTGATCCTTTCAGTTTTTTTTTTTAAGATTTTATTTATCATTTATTTATTTTAGAGAGAGGGAGGCTGAGTGAGTGAGGGAAGGAGAGGGAGAATCCACTGTAGGTGCTATGCGGAGCATGGAGCCCAACGTGGGGCATGGATCCCGACCCGGGCTCGATCCCGCTACTGGGACATCATGACCTGAGCGGAAACCCAGCCAGTCACTGAACCCATTAAGCCATCCAGACACCCTGCAGCTGATCCGTCCAGTTTTAAATCTACCACCAAAGAGCGTCTCTTCACAGGAAGTAAAATTCTGGGCCTGAGTCTCACTGGTTCACATAAAGTCCTCAGCTCTCCCCTGAACCACTCACTGTGCTCTGATTGGGTGAGGGATGAGTCCTACATTCTCTTTGGAGCCACAAAGAAAATAAATTGGACTGGAAGTTCCAGGAACTCCAGTTGTAGATAGTAGGTTTTAGAGAAGATTTGGTGCCTGTGGTTTTTTTGTTTGTATGTCTGTACATTATTCCTTTCAGACCTCTTGTCTTATGGAGAGGAACTATTTTAAAGTATTCCCAGTCTTTCCTTGGCCTGTCCATGCCTTTATGCCTTATTTCTCTGATTCAGAAAGGACCCCAGTTCTCATTTCCCATGTTGGAGCAAGCCACATCCTACTGCTGAGTAGTTGGGTGAGAAGAGATCTGTGGGCAATCTAGTCTTACAGTGCCCACCTTGCCTCTAGCACTAGATTCTTCAAAAGAGATGTTAAGGAGATTTGCAGAATTTTCTCCGATTGCTTTCGTTGTACTGTGCTGCCATCATGGAAAATCTATTTCTGTATTTTTCCCTAGTGAATGCATTGACATTCAGTTAGCCATCATTCAACAACTTGTGCTTTTCATTTTTCTTTATTTCCCTAGATTTATTGGATAAAAGAATCATGAAAGGGATTACTCAGTAAGTCAGTATCAATTAAAATAATTTTTTATTATAAATATTATATATTGTATACTATAAGTAAGTCAGTTAAAATAATCCTGTTATTCTGTTTATCTTAGACTTATTTTTTATAGGTTCTGTCAAATTGGTAACACAGATTATAACATAACTTTTGGATCTTCAAGAATAAACTATAATTATATTTATAATCATAAAACTATTTGATAATACCAATGTTAAAACAGAAAGAATGCCAGATAAAGGGAAAGCACTCCTAATGTTTTTATATACTTGAAGGAAAATAATTATTTGCCTGCATGTCTACATTTTTGCTTAGACTTCTTGAAGTTACAGTTCCAACTACTTTAGGGAATTGTGTTGGAAAGGGTGGCTGGTAGGTAGAGGATACTTAAATGAACTTCAAGAACATGTTAGAAATTATCTACTTACATAAACTTCAAAAGTCACACGTTATGTTGTGCTTTTTGAAATTTATTATTGATAAGTTATCTTCATACTTAACACAGTTCATATTTTTTATTAGGTTTATATGAACTGGTTGCTTAAATCTGAAAGGTTTTGTGTCTGATTGGCTTTCGTTATAAGTGTTATTTTTGCTTTTTTTGTTCTTTTATGGTAGGATTTGAAGTAGGATAGTTGCTTGTCCTTTCAACAGGAAAGCAAGTTGCTAATCAAAAAGAAATAATAATATATAAGAAAAGAAAAGGAATTCTAGGAAAACTTATGGTAAGTTCTTGTGATGTACTCTCAGTTGTTATAATTGTCCTGTCTGAACAGACTCCACGAGAAATTATTGTCTGACATGAGACTCTACAGTCCATATGGAGGCCTCGTTCGCCAAATACGGATTCTGCTCCTGGGTCCCACTGGGGCTGGGAAGTCTAGCTTTTTCAACTCAGTAAAGTCTGTTTTCCGAGGCCACGTCACACACCAGGCTCTGGCTGGCTCTGAAGCAACTGGGGTATCTGACAAGGTTTGTCCATTCAAAGTCACTCAGCCTTTGCTTCTTTGTTCAAGTTAAGTAGTTTTGAGAATTCTTTTTTTTAAAAATTTTTTATTTTTTAAAATTTTTTTCAGTGTACCAGAATTCATTGTTTATGCACCACACCCAGTGCTCCATGCAGTACGTGCCCTCCATAGTACCCACCACTAGGTTGACCCAACTTCCCACCCCCGGCCCCTTCAAAACCCTCAGATTGTTTTTCAGAGTCCATAGTCTCTCATGGTTCATCTTCCCCTCCAATTTCCCTCAACTCCCTTCTCTCCATCTCCCTATGTCCTCCGTGTTATTTCTTGTGCTCCACAAATAAGTGAAAGCATAGGATGAATCTCTCTGCTTGACTTATTTCACTCAGCATAATCTCTTCTAGTCCTGTACATGTTTTTTTGTTTTTTTTTAAGATTATATTTATTTATTTGACAGAGAGAGAGAGATCACAAGTAGGCAGAGAGGCAGGCAGAGAGAGAGGGGGGAAGCAGGCTCCCCGCCGAGCAGAGAGCCCGATGCAGGGCTCGATCCCAGGACCCTGGGATCATAACCTGAGCTGAAGGCAGAGGCCTTAACCCACTGAGCCACCCAGGTGCCCCTAGTCCTGTCCATGTTAATACAAAAGTTGAGTATTCATCCTTTCTGATGGAGGCATACTACTCCATAGTGTATATGGACCACATCTTCCTTATCTACTCGTCCATTGAAGGGCATTTTGGTTCTTTCCACAGTTTGGTGACCGTGGCCATTGCTGTTATGAACATTGGGGTACAGATGGCCCTTCTTCTCACTACATCTGTATATTTGGGGTAAATACCCAGTAGTGCAATTGCAGGGTCATAGGGAAGCTCTATTTTTAATTTCTTAAGGAATGTCCACACTGTCTTCCAAAGTGGCTGCACCAACTTGCATTCCCACCAACAGTGTAAGAGGGTTCCCCTTTCTCCACATCCTCTCCAACACACGTTGTTTCCCATATTGTTAATTTTGGCCATTCTAACTGGTGTAAGGTGGTATCTCAATGTGGTTTTGATTTGAATCTCCCTGATGGCTAGTGATGATGAACATTTTTTCATGTGTCTGATAGCCATTTGTATGTCTTCATTGGAGAAGTGTCTGTTCATGTCTTCTGCCCATTTTTTGACATGATTATCTGTTTTGTGTGTGTTGAGTTTGAGAAATTTTTTTATAGATCCTGGATATCAGCCTTTTGTCTGCACTGTCATTTGCAAATATCTTCTCCCATTCCGTGTGTTGCCTCTTTGTTTTGTTGACTGTTTCCTTTGCTGTGCAGAAGCTTTTGATCTTGTTGAAGTCCCCAAAGTTCATTTTCGCTTTTGTTTCCTTTGCCTTTGGAGACATATCTTGAAAGAAGTTGCTGTGGCTGATATCGAAGAGGTTACTGCCTATGTTCTCCTCTATGATTCTGATGGATTCCTGTCTCAAGTTGAGGTCTTTTATCCATTTCGAGTTTATCTTTTTGTATGATGTAAGAGAATGGTTGAGTTTCATTCTTCTACATATAGCTGTCCAATTTTCTCAGCACCATTTACTGAAGAGACTGTCTTTTTTCCACCGTATATTTTTTCCTGCTTTGTTGAAGATTATTTGACTTCATTCCATGTAGACTTTATCTCCATTTGCAATTAAAAAAAGGTACTCTTAAAATTGCTTTTTTCCTCCTCTGTAGTACAGGACATATTCCATTAAGGATCAGAGATCTGGCAATGCCCTGCCGTTTATTCTGTGTGACTCAATGGGGCTGGGTGAGAAGGAAGAAGGACTGTGCATGGATGACATAGTCTACATCTTAAAAGGCCACATTTCGGACAGATACCAGGTATGATTGGGCTAATCACTGAGAAATTATAACTGATATTTAAAATGTTTGTTTTTGCTCGCTATTGACGACAGCAGATGCTAATCTAATTTAATGCATTACCATTTATTTTCTTGAACTATATTTGTTCAAGATCATTTGTTCTTTTTTGATATTTTATTTTACAAAGAATTAAAACATCCAAAAGACTCTTCTGTCATAGCTGTTATAACAACTCTGAATGTTGTTGTATATTCAGTTGCCTTTGGCTGTGTGAGACAGAAATCCAAATACATCGATTTACTCACATAGGTAATTTTTCTTATGTAACAGGAAGTCTGAAGGGTAGGCAGCTTTTAATCAGTGTGGACACTCTCTGAGGTTATCAATTTCAGGGGTCCATCTCACTTTCTCTTATGAGACCCTCAGTATGGGGTGCTTTGTGTTCCCCTAAAGTTCACATGCTAAAGCCCTAACCCCAGTGTCATGGTATTAGGAGGTGGGGCCTTTGAGAGGTGATTAGGTCATGAGGATAAATCCCTCATGAATGGGATTAGTGTCCTTACAAGAGAAGATAAAAAGAGAGATGATCTTTCTCTCTGCCACATGAAGACACAAAAAGAAGGTAGCTATCTGCAAACCAGGAAGAGGGCTCTCATCAGAGGCCAAATCTGCTAGCACCTTGATCTTGGACTTTCTAGCCCCAGAACTGTGAGAAGTCATTTTTGTTCTTCATGGCACCAAATATGGTAATTTGTTATAGCAGCCCAAGCTGACTAAGATGTGTGACTTTCATCCTTAATGCTCTCCAGATGTTCACACTGAGCCCTGTCTATGTTCTAGAGAGGAGAAGGGGGGATTAAAGAGAAAACCACTTTAGTCTCTCATTTTTTTAAAACTTTCTAGTCCTTTGTATAGACATTTAGATTTTGAATTAATCGTTACTTTACCTTGTTCCAAATGAATAGTCAGTTGTGCCAGCGTCTTTCCTTGAATGTCTTTGCATCTTTTCCCTACCAAATGTAGGGATTGGTTTGCTCTGTTGATGTATTTATCAATTCCTTTATGATATTCTTTTTATTACGAAATCGTTTAATTGTTGTAACTACCATAGCAATCAACTGTGTCTTGATACCTCACTGGACAAGTCATATTCATTACTTATTTCTTGCATTTGCTTTTCTGCACTATTTTCACAATATACTTTTCTAAGTGAGCCTGTTTGTGTTTGATTTGTTGTTGTTTTGATTAAAATTACATTAAAATTTTATATCAAAATTTGATTTACATCTTTACATATCCAATGTTCTTATCCAGAAACACAAAATGTTTTAATTTTCTACTCATGCAAGGGCTTTCATTCTTTAGTACAGCATTGTCTTGTAGAGAGAAAATTTATTTTTCAATAGTCATTTTTTTTTAAAAACAGCTTTATTATAGGGGGTTTTAAACTATGCAAAAGTAGACAAACAATTTAATGAATTCCCATTTACTCAGCTTCATCAGTTTTTGACTCATGGCTCATCACCTGTGTCTATCCACTTTCTCCTCCCCTATATTCCTTGGAATCAAATTTAATACATCTTAACATTAATCCTTAGATCATAGCAAGTACATCAATACTCTGATGACAAACATCAAACCCACCCTTCCTAGTCAACTAACATTTACCCAAACCACATACAGTTAGGTTTGGTGTACTGAAATATAGTCTAAAGTCAACTTTACAAAATAGGGGGTAGTCAAAGAATCTATTTCCTTTCTCTGGCCCTTCAAATACATTTCTTCCTTTTTCTTATAAATAACCATATAAGGGGTGCCTGGGTGGCTCAGTGGGTTAAAGCCTCTGCCTTCGGCTCAGGTCATGATCCCAGGGTCCTGAGATCGAGCCCCACATCGGGCTCTCTGCTCAGCAGCAGGGAGCCTTCTCCCCCCCACCCCGTCTGCCTCTCTGCCTACTTGTGATCTCTGTCTGTCAAATAAATAAATAAAATCTTAAAAAAAAACATATAAAAATTTATGGTGTACTTTCCTTTTTTTACAATATAAGAAAATACAGGTCTGTGGTTCTCCTCTTTTTAAAGAAGTCATGAACTACTCTATGTTATTGGTACATTAGAATCCTGCCACTACACGTAGTCCTGAAGTTAATAGACTTGTGCTTGCATCATTTTGTATTTTTACTGCCATACCTGTGACAGATTCCCAGCAGAAGGATTGCTAGTTCAAGAGTAAATGCATCTCATTTTGAACCACTTTCAGCCCTTGCATTCTGTGTGGTGAAACCACATTTCTTTCTGAAGGCTCTCACCTCCACCTTGCCCACATTGGTTCTATCTAGAATGCTTTTGGCCATGTGCTCATTCCTTTTATCAGACTAAATTCCCCTACTTTTCAGCTCCCAGATTACGTGTCCGTTTCTTCGGAAACTTTATGTGACTGAGGGAATGGGGTGCTAGCTACTTGCATAGACTGTCTTCTCTACTGGATTGTTAGCCTCATAATATCAGAGACTTGCACACTGCCTGATATATAATATGTGCTCATGAATATCCATGGAATTAAAATGTTGCATTATGTTTACCTTGCAGTTTAATTCCACAAAACCAATCACACCGGTTCATAGTAACTATATTGACAACCCATTGCTGAAGGACAGAATCCATTGTGTGGCACTTGTGTTTGACATCAACTCTGTTGAACACCTCTCTCGTGACATGATGGCAAAGATCAAAAAAATTCGAAGGGAGTTGATAAAGTGTGGTGAGTCTTGTTCCACTCTGCTATTGAGGACAGTTAATTAGACTATATTGTAGAATGGTTTTAGAACAGGATGAAAAATTTGAGAAATTGCATACGTGAATCTTCTGTGGCCCATCAGTGTGGTTCAAACTAATCAAGCACTCGATAGCTGTATGACTTTGTGCCATGACCTAAATTCTCTATGTCTCAATTTCCTAACCTAGAAAATTAGTATAAGGATAGCACCTATCTCAGAGATTTATTATAAGGATTAAACAAATCAATATATTTGAAGAATTTAACACAGTCTCCACTACCTGTTACCACTGTATCCTAACATAGATTCATTTACCAAAAGTTCTAGATTTCCTCTTGGGCCTTAAATGATTAGAAATGGAAAACAGTATATCAGTAAGAAAACAGACAGGGAAGTAAGATGTTAGGTAGGACGGGGTAGCGTAAAGGCTTAGGGGAAGGTAAACAGAATCGGGGAATTAAGGTGCCCCATACTGGTTTTTCTTGGCTTTATTACCCATTCTGCCGGGAAAAGAGCCAGTTTGTCACAGCTTTGATTAAGTTAGAAGCATGGAGTGATTTACTTGCTCACTGTAATTTGAAACCTTGCCAGTGAGGTGTGCAGGGAGGTGCTTGCTAGCATTGTCATAGAAGAACAATTTACTTGTGATGCTTTCACACATGCTATTGACTTCTGGAGGACTCCTTCCTCATCTTGCTTGTGAGATCTCTTTTCTGTAGTCTCCATAAAAACAACCATTTGGAAGGGATAGGAGACCAATCAACAATATTGTAGTATCACTAGTTACCTCTTTAGTTATCTCTTCCAAAAGGTGGTTTCATTTGAAGCCACATTTCTTACCATGGAAAGCAATAAAGGGAATTTCTTATGATACTAATGAGTACTTGAGCGGTGCATTTTTAAGGGATGGTGGGCCTTCCCAAATCTCTGAACTTGCTCCACAGATAGCTTGTTGCATAATTGATCCCTGATTAACTGAAACATACTGATGCTGTCTTTAATGATCAAAGTGACAAGTATCTGTTTGGCCTAGGTGTAGCACATGTGGTTTTGCTCACTCATGTGGATAGCATGGACCTGATTAGCAGAGGTGACCTTGGAGACATATACAAATGTATGCTCGTGAAGTCTAAGGTAATGAATGATGTTCCTCTTTGCAGACACATTTTCTGGGATATGTCACTATAATCACATGCTATTGCTGTGAATAAAAATAAAAATGGACACCTATTGAACTTAAGAATTAAAATAATTTCTTGGGTAATTCAGACTTACGTCTCAAATTTAAAAATTAAATATATATTCATCTTTACATGGACACAGATCATTCCATTCATTATAATTTAACCCAAATAGGTTCAATTCAACAAATATTTATTGATTGCCTTTCATAATTGAGTCAGTGTGATAGTTACTAACCAGATACACAGATAATTAAAACAATTTCTCTGCACTCAAAAGGTTATAATTTTATCAGTGGAGGTGAGAGGGTGGGGGAGAGGGATAGGAAAAAATTGAGAGTATGAGTATGATAAATCTTATGAAGGGATTCAAAATAAAATTGAAAGTTTAGAGGAGGAAAATATTGTGTGAAAGGAGATGGAGAAAATTTCATTCCTGGAGTGTCACTGGAAAATAGGTTTCAAAGAGGAGGAGGATTTTGGGAGGTGAAGAGACAAAAGGGGGAAAAAAATCAGGCTATGAGGATAGCCCAAGTCAATACAGTAGTGTAGGAAGAAGCAGTGTGAGTGGGAAGTATGGAGTCATTCAGTTTAGTGGAGGGCCGAATCCTTGTAGGGGGAGATAAAGAAGTTATTTTTGCATGAGGTGACTTTACTTAATTGGGTACATTATGGGGAATTATAGCAATTTTTTTCTCTTAAGTTTTTATTTAAATTCCAGTGTATTAACATACAGTATAATATTAGTTTCAAATGTACAATATAGTGATTCAACATTCCCATGCATCACCCAGTGCTCATCACAGCACGTGCCCTCCTTAATCCCCATCACATATTTAGCCCGTCCCCCCCATCCCCCATAACCTTCAGTTTGTTCTCTCTATTCTTAAGAGTCTGTTTCTTAGTTTCTCTTCTCTCTCTCTCTTTACCTTTTCCTCATTTGTTTTGTTTCTTAAATTCCACATGAGTGAAATTATATGGTGTTTGTCTTTCTCCAAATTATTTCACTTAGCATAATACTCTCTAATTCCATCCATATTGTTGCAAATGGCAAGATTTTTCATATGTATATATGTATACATATATATACACATATATATACATATATACACATATATACATATATATGTATATATGTATATATGTATACATATATACATATGAAAAATCTTGCCATATGTATACATATATATTTCACATGTATATATGTATACATATATATGTATACATATGGCAAGATTTTATATATATACATATATATGTATACATATATACATATGAAATATATATATAATATATATTATGTATATATGTATACACATGTATATATACATATATACATATATATGTATACATATATACATATGAAATTATGTATATTATATATAATATATATTATGTATATATACATATATGTATATATGAATCACATATATACATATATATGTATGTATGAATCGCATATGTATATATGAATCACATCTTCTTTATCCATTCATCAGTCAATGGATACTTGGGCTCTTTCCATAATTTGGCTATTATAGATAATGCAGCTATAAAAAGTAGTGATATAACCAAACTGAAGCATCACAAAAATTAATCTGCCACCTACATGTAGAATGGATTGTAGTTGAAAGGAACCTGGATTTGGGAATACCAGTTGGGAACGTGTAATGATAGCTAGTATTTGTTGGGCACTAAATATGTGATAAATTTTCTTATTCAATATTTACAACAGCCCTGTGAGATGAGTACTGTCATTACCACATTTTATAGATGAGGAAACAAACACACAGAGAGTAAAGCATTTGCCAGTGTTTTTGACAGTGACGAGAAATAACAGAGCCCTGTTTTAAACCCAAGCAGTGTCATTCCCCAGATAAATTTGTCTAAGCAAGAATTAAAATAGCATACTAAGCTAATCTAGTAAAATTGACTAATCATGAGAATAACTTTGAATAAGAAACAGGGAATTTGCAGACTCTAGCATAAAGCATTAAAAATGCTTCAGTTTCAAAGTAATCTGCATGGAACTATTAGTTACCTTTCATTTCTAACTCATATGAAATCTATTATATGTATTCTCGATGAAAGTTGGTAGTGACACCAGAGATTGACTTGTGAAACTCTTTAAGAAGGTATTCATGCTACCAGATCTCTATCTTTATTTTCCCCAACAGGAATACTACTGCCAAGTGCCTGCGTTTTGTTACTGCTTTCATGGTATATATTGACCTAAAATAGTCTTGGTCACTGTTTCTCTATTGCAGTTAGAGACCGTCCACAGAGAACTTGGATTTGCTCTTTCTGACATCTTGGTGGTTAGTAATTATAACTCAGAGTGGGAGTTGGACCCTGTAAAGGACGTTCTGATCCTCTCTGCGTTGAGACAGATGCTGTGGGCTGCAGATGACTTCTTGGAGGATTTGCCTCCTGAGGAAACAGGTAGATATTTGGTGGTATTGACACTTGAAGGTGTCAGCTGAATGGCTACTCCTGCTTGGATCTATTGGGTACGTGAAAGTTCACTGTGTCACTGTAGATCACCGTCTTGTGAGGAGTCCTACCCTGTAGCTCACTGGCTGGATGTGTTTTCTGCCCCCTCACATTTCCTGATTTCCCCACCCTTAGGGTACATCCTAGGAATTTCCTCTACTTCTCTTTCCCCCATGTCTAAAGATAGAATCTTTGAAATGATACAGTGCTGTCATTTCTACTGTGTGAACACTCCAAGTTGTATCCTTGCCCTCTTCTCTCAAAATGTGCTTCTTTGCTTGGGACCCAGAAATGGATTGGATCAGCATTGTTCCTGCTCAGATATGATCTTTGCTTACTTGCCCCTTTCTTGGGACCTATGTTTTTGCCTTTTTTGACTTGACTTTTTTGATGTGTCTCCCGCATCAGAGTTTCTCTTAATGCCATGTAGTCAGTGCTAGGTAGACATATGTGCCTTTCGTACTTATGACCTCATATTTTAGTATTACACGTATTCTCTCTCAGATTCTCTCAAGAATACATGCTGCACGGTTTCAGTCAAAGATCAGACAGAGAGGTACCTCAGTGGCTCAGTGGGTTAAAGCCTCTGCCTTTGGCTATGGTCATGATCCCAGGGTCCTGGGCTCTCTGCTCAGTGGGGAGCCTGCTTCCCTTCCTCTCTCTCTGCCTGCTCTCTGCCTACTTGTGATCTCTGTCTGTCAAATAAATAAATAAAATCTTTAAAAAAATCAGACAGAAGTTTCAATTTATACTCAAATCTTATTTTAGTTTGTGAGAAATAAAATTAGAATATCATATCCTCTTTATTCTCTCTCACTTGCAAATGCTAAGAAACTCTCATGCTACTACCGACTCTACCATCTTGGTTTCTTCATGTCTTCTCTTCTTCATGGAGCATGCACTCCCAAAGTCAGGGCTGGTTGGCTTAGACCCCCCCAGGAGCCCATTGTTCTTCCTCCTTCTGGTTGCTTTTCCCTAAATAATCCAGTAAGAATATTTTGTTTCTCTTTTCTCAGAGATCAAAAAAGAGGAATCACCCAGTGTGTAAAAGAAGAAAAAAAATGTGAACCCTTCACATACTAATAATTTTTATCTCATCATAGAAGATTGAAAATTGAAAAATAAGAAAACACAGGAAAAGGAGAAGTAGCTGAAACAGAAGGGGCATGTTTTATTTATGTCTGGGTTGAAGATACATATGCAAAATCATAATGCCTGCAAAAAACTAGAAACAGTGGGCTTTAAAGCCATTAATGGTGGGAAAAATGAACATAATTTCTTTTGGATTTATGTTCTGTGTGTGTGAAAAATCAAAGTTTCTTCTTACAAAGTCTGAATTTAACTTAAGTGTGGGTGTGTGATTTTGGAAAAGTTTATTTTGTCAGCATCATTTGGCCTTCACCCACATCTTAATTTTGCCTTCTTATTTTATTTCCAAATTATTTGATCTTCTCTTTGGGTCTCCAGTTAATGGTGTACTCTTTAAACTAAGGCCATTTTTTGGTTTGCTTAATATCTGAAACCCTCTTTTAGGATGTGACAATATTGGTAAGAGTTTGAGGGGATTAAAGCTGACAAGAACTATAGTTTGATTTTTCTGTCAATTGTGACTATTTTAGTTACAAGTGATAAAACTCAACCTGAATTACATGATTAAAAAATAATCAAACCATATAAAAGGCTGGGGTTGAACTGAACTGATTGAATCTAGAGATTCAAAAGTTATTGTCTTTCTCACACACATGTGCACATGTGTGTGCACACACACACACACACACACACGCACGCACACACTCTCTGGTTCCTTCTTTGTGTCTCTTGCTGTCATTCTCTCAGGCTAGCATTCTTGATAAATCTTAAACCATCTGAATCCAAGCTGACATTCATTCAGTCTTGTGACCCAAAAAGGAAGAGGGCTTTTCTTTTCCAGTTTCATTGTGAAATAATCCAAAAAAGGACTGCAGTTGATTTAGTTCAAATCATATGCCTACTCCCCAAGAACAATCACTTTCTCTGCAGAAGAGAGAGAAATATGATCATCCCATCTTAAATAATACTTGCTCAAGAAGAGTGATTTGTTATTAGAAGGAGGGATTTAATCATCATGGACATGGCCACTGTGGACTAACTGAGCTGGAGAGGCACCTTAATATGTATCTTGTGAATTCGGGAAGTTTTCTATCTAGTTTCTCACTTAGAATATAAGAATAAATATATTCTTTATGAGAACATAAAGTGTTATTAATAGGTCTAAAAATCATTAACAATTTTAAAAAGCTTTTTATTAAAGTAGTATATACACGTAAAAAGTATACAGTTCATAATTATATGGCTCAATACATTTTGATAGACCCAAGCCATGAAACTAGAACTCAGGTAAGAAACAGAACATTCTAGAAGTTCCCTTTAAGCCCCAGTCTAGCTACATAAGATATCCACTATTCTGACTTCTAATTGCATAGATTAGTCTTTTTCTTTTTTATCCCTAACATAACATTATGCACTATTTACTCTTTTGGGTCTAACTTCTTTCCTGAGACAGTTTATTTGTTTGATTCATATTATTGTACATAGGTAAAGATAATTTGTTCTCATCTATCCTATTATTGTCACGTTAATGGGAAGTTCTAATACTCTCCTTGTAGGTCAACAATACATTCCATATCTGTTGCATTAAAACTTTTTCTAATTAAAGCTACATAAAAATAAACCATTTGATTTTGGGTCTTTCCAATTTTGTATAATAATAAAGATTCCATAGTGGGAACATATGGTATTTCAATTTGTAAATGTAGCTTGAAAATGAGAAGTAGCATCATGAAGGAGTTGACATGATCCAAAATTTACAGAGCAGTGTAAAGTGTCAAACACAGCCAAGATGTTCTTGATAAACAAAGGGGGAAAACAGATATAAAGAGACATATTAAGAAATGTAAATTAACTGTGGTGGGTTAATAAATTAATGGAACAGAATGGAGAGTCCAGAAACAGACTTGAACATGTCTGGACATTTGTTCTATGATAGGAGTAGATGAATGGAGAAACAACAGACAATTCATAAATGGTCTAGTCAATTGGCCATCCATATGGGGAAAAATAAAAGTGAATCCCTCACATCGTACGCAAAGTCTACTTTAGGTGGACTAAGCACCTGAATGCTAAAAGGATTTTGGAAGATAAAATAGACGGGTACTTCTATAACTTGGGGGTAAGGAAATATTTCTTAAGTCATATTTCTTAAACAAGATACAAAAAGCTTAATCTCGAAAGAGATTGAAAATTCAACTATATTGAAATCAGTAATTTTTTAAATTTAAATTTTAATTTTTTTAAATCAGTAATTTTATATTCAACAAATCCCATTAAGATAGTAAAAAAATACAACAATATGTGGGAGAACATATAACTAGCAAAGAACTAATAAAAGGATGTACACAGAAATCCTACAGGTCTAGAAGAAAACTAAAATATAAAAGAAAATGAACCAAAGACTTGAAAAGGGAGCTCTAAAGAAAAAGGAAATTCAAATATCTAGTACATAAGAAACATGTTCTACATAATTAGTAATAGAAAAAGATCCAAACTAAAATAATTTGGTTCTTTTTTACATTTATTGAGATTTAATTGGCATATAAAGTACATATATTTAAAGTGTAACGTTGAGTGAGTTTTGACATATGAATGCACCTTAAAATAGTCTTGACAGTCAAGATAACAAATATTTCTATTTCCCCCTCCAAAAAAAAATTACCGAGTGCCTTTGTAATCCGTTCTCTGTATTCCACCTCTTGTTCTGGACCTCAGATAACCACTGGTCTGTACTCTGACACTCTAAGTTACTTTTCACGTTTTTAGAATTTGTATACATGAAATTGTGCAGAATATACTCTTCTGTGTCTGGTTTCTTTTATTCAGTGTGTTTTGAGATTCAACCATGATGTTGTATGTAACAATAGTTCTTTCTTTTTATTGCTGAGTAGTATTTCATTGTGTGAATATACTACATTTCTTTATCCATTCACCTGTAAACAGACTTTTGGATTGTTTCCAGTAAGGTTCACGATATGCAGAGAGACCCCATGAGCTAGCATTTTGACTCTCAGTTACGTATCTTAAGGATACTTTTAGGGTACATCAAAATACACGTATAAGAATTTTTGTAGTAGCCTTGTTCATAATGGGCCCAGTTGGAAGCAACCCACATGCCCATCAATAGTAGAAAAGATAATAAATTGTGGTATATTATATAGAGTACTTCATTTCATATAACAAAGAAAATTAAAGAACTATAACTATATACATCAGTGTAAATATTGCAAATATAATATTGGCCAAAAGGATAAAGACATGAATGAATCTATGCATTATGTATATAGGTTTATATAAATCTCACAAAATTTCTAAATAAAAGAGAGGAAATGATGATCATAAAAGTGAAGATGATAATTACCTTTCAAGGGTTTGGGGTTGTGAAGAGTCAGGGGTCACCTAGGGATTCTGCAGAAATTAAAAGTTTCCTTTGTTTTGAACAGGGTGGTTATGAAATGGATATTTGCTTTATAATTATTTTTAAGTTGTACATTTGTATTTTATGTAGTTTTCTGCATGTATTATATATTTCATAATTAAAGCAGGAAAGATGAGAAGTGATATCATATACAAACATTAGAATTAGACAAAACTGGGTCTTGCTACATATTATGTGATCTTTAAGAAGTCTCTCCATTCCCTATCTTACAGATGATGGTAACAGTTTATTCATAGATGTTTTGTAAGATCTAAATTAAATCATATATACAGCTAGATTATCAGTGCAGGCACTTAGAAACAGAAACTCAGGTGCTGATAGACACTGCCAATCTTGTATAACAACAAACTGAGAAGTTACTATGTTTCCGTATTGTAAATTTAACTTTACTATAGTTGAAAACAAAGGTAAGACTTTGACTTTGAAAGCTCATAACAAAAATGAAAGAGACCAAAAGCCAAATTATCAGAGTTTTTGCTTTTGTTTGTTTGATACGCTTTTTTTTTAAAGTATACCTTTGCCTTCAAAGAGTGCACTGTAACTCAAATTCAAAATTTATAAAAGCAAATAGAAACATATTAAATGGCTTGGTCACGTCTGCCCCCTACTGGCCAATTTACAAAGTGGAAAGGAGGCTGAAGGTTGAATTTGGAAGCTTGAATTAAAACTGCTAAGGTTTCTAATTCTTAAAAAAGCTGACACAACAAATTTTCAAGTGTGTGATTTTTTAAAGGTATACAACATTTAAATAGAAGATAATTTTCTCCTGGTGTTGAAGATGTGGTAGTACTTTGGAAATGCTGTGGTCTGCATTCTCTAATGTTTCTGGCATTATATTACTTATTATTTATGCATATTTACATTTTAAGCTAACATTAATGTGTTGTATTTTAGCATTTTTGCTAACCTGCAGGACAGAAATTTGAATATATAATACTTAAGGCTTATGGTGATCAATGAACACACAAAATAGGTACTTTTGCCTTTTGCTTTTCATAAACAGGATCCCCAATTACATTACTTTTGAATAATGAAGTCTTGAACCCACTTATACAGGAATTAATTTGTATAGATAAATCACAGTTGTGGGGACCAGGAGAAACATTATACTTCAAGTGTCATGTTCTCTCAATTTTAATTTCTATTTGATTTAGGATTATTACATATGAACTGAGAGTTTGCAAATTAGTTACTATAGCAAATTGCTACAAAAGCATGAAAATATGTTCCATTTCTGTGCCAGTGGTGCCTTCAGAGAGATTTACAGTGGATTCCTTTGAGCTACATAGTATTGAGTCCAACCCTTTTTTAGGATGGTTTTCCTAATCTAGACATATTTGATCTCAAGCCCTAAAACAAGTGCTCCACTGAGTGACTTCCTCTTCTTCACCGTTTTGTGCATTTTCTTGTCTCCATGGCTTTGTTCATACTTTGGGGAAGTTACTTAATTTCTGTGTGCTTTGTCTTCTCATCTGGTAAATGGGGATACTTTACTTTCGCTGATTATTTTGAAGATTAAATGAGAAAGCATAGGTAAAGTACTTTTTTGAAAAACGTCTAAAACACAGTAGGCACTAAATAAGTACCATTAACCATTATCCATTTTTTCCCTGACCTTCTGCAATATTCTGCCCCCATTCCCATTTACCACCTACTAATAAAGAATTTTCTCTGCCATTGGCATTCTGCTGACTCTTTGTTGATACCACTCAAGCATCATGACACTCTATGTGAAATATCTCCCTGCATGACTGTCTACGTGGCACAGAGCTTCTTGTGGGCAGGAGTCCAAATAGTGTAGTTTCTGAGCATAATAGATGCCCAAGAAAATTTTGGGAGACTAAATGAAGTGATGAGAAAACATGAAGGTATATGGGTTGTGAACCCAATTCATTTAATACCAATTGAGAACAATAACAAAAAAACTACTTTGAATTATAGGAAACTAAAGTAGGAAAAGGCAAAGAAGGATGGAGCTGAAGCCATTACTCCTTTTAATAGTCAGTCTGAATGGCTATCTGCATTCATGAGACTCCAGCAGAAAATAGAAAGAATTCGAGGTCATTTAAGCAATGTAATTTAATGTAGAAATTTGGCTATGCAAGTGATGGAGAGGCGAGAGGTCAGATGAAGGACTGAGAAGCAAACTATTGGTTAGCCAAGTATGGGAGACGAAACTTTACCTCTTCCCATCTGAAGTGTTTTCAGCTGGGGCTCTTTAACAGAAGTCAGACTGGCAAGAGAAAAACCGTTTATTAGCACATGCACTGTGTACATCATGAGGGAGAAACCTCAGTGAGTAACTCAGAGTTGTGGCTTAGAAAAAGATATACCACCCCTATATTCATTGCAACATTTTTTAAAATAGCCAAGATATGGCAGCAACCTAAGTATCCATCAATGGATAAATGGAGGAAAAAAAAATAGATACAACATAATATTACTTAGCCACAAAAAGAATGAAATTTTGCTATTTGCAACAATGTGATTGGACCTAGAGGGTATTCCTAACTGAAATAAGTCAGACAGAGAAAGACAAATGCCCTATGATTTTACTTATACATGGAATCTAAAAACAAAACAAGGGTGCCTGGGTGGCTCGATTGGTTAAGCATCCAACTGTTGATTTTGGCTCAAGTCATGCTCTTAGGGTCCTGGGATTGAGCCCCATGTCTTTGAACTCTGCGCTCAGCGTGGAGTCTGCTCCAGGATTCTCTCTCTCCCTGTTCCTCTGTTCTACATCTGGAATAAATAAATAAATCTTTAAAAAAAATATAAACAAGGGACACCTGGGTGGCTCAATTGGTTAAGCAGCTGCCTTCGGCTCAGGTCATGATTCCAGGGTCCTGGGATGGAGTCCCACATTGGTCTCCTTGCTTGGTGGGGAGCCTGCTTCTCCCTCCGTCTGCCTTTTCCCCTGATTGTGCATGCGATCGCTCTCTCTCTCTCTCTCTGACAAGTAAATAAACAAAAATCTTTAATTAAAAAAATATAAACAAAACAAATGACCAAACAAATCAGAATCAGACTCAAATACAGAGAACAAACTGATGGTCAGAAGGGTTGGGGGTAGGGGGTGGGCAAATATGTAAAGGGGATTATCCAGTTAAAAGATAAATAGGTTGTGGGGATGAAAATTACAGCATACAGAGCGCCTGGGAGGCTCAGTCGGTGAAACATCTGTCTTTGGCTCAGGTCAGGATCCCAGAGTCCTGACTCGAGCCCCACATCGGGCTCTCTGCTCAGTGGGAAACCTGCTTCTCCCTCACCCACTCCCCCTGCTTGTGTTCCCTCTCTCGCTGTGTTTCTCTGTCAAATAAATAAATAAAACATTAAAAAAAAAAAAAAGAAAAGTAGGGCAGAGGGAATATAGTGAGTAACGCTGTAGTCACATTGCATGGTGATACATGCTGACTACCCTTGAGGTGAGCATTGTGTAATGTACAGAAATACTGAATTGCTATGTTGTACACCTGAAATGTATATAACCTTGTATGTCAACTGCAAAAAAAACCCCAAACAAACAAACAAACAAAAACCCCCGAAAAACAAAAACAAACAACCCCCAAAGTTGTAGCTTGCAGCCCTAGCTTATGTAACATCTTCAACGAAGAACAATAAATTTGTAGGGAAGTGACAGGACAAGGAGAGCAGTTTCAGGCTTCCAAGGACGGCAGGCTGTGGGATGGTAAATACAAGGGAAGGCACTCACTGAGTAAGGTTCCTCTGCGCATTGCTCTGGTGCCATCTGGGGGATAATAGGAGTCTGTCTCCAGCAAAGGGAGAATTTATAGCTCACCTTCAGGCAGAAAGGGGGAGGATAAGGGAAGCTTTTCTCGCATTTCCTGCTTCTTAATTGCTTTTAGCTCAAAATAATTTTTATGTCCAAAAGGCATATTTTTGGGGTGATGTATTCTAATTTCCTTCAGCTGAAGCAGGAAGCCGCTATCACTCTCAGGGTGGAAAGCACAATGTGACAAGATAGAGTTCCTGGGACCAAAAGGCCAAAGCTCTTTAGAGGAAGCTAACCGAAGTGGAAGCTTCCTTGTGACAAGTGACCTGCACTGGGTGGAACTATGCTATGGAAGCTAGAGCCAGAAGAGGACGCTTCTGCTGCCCGAGGTCACGCCCAAGAGTAAGAGAGGAGCCCAACATCTCGCACGTCTGCCCTCCCATCTCTAGCAGGTACCTCCCACTGGCCAGACCCAGACATAAACCTGCTAAGGTGGGACCCTAGAGAAAACAGCCTACAGAAGTGGGCTTTTTTTTTTTAATTTATTTTTTTAAAAGATTTTTATTTATTTGACAGACAGAGATCACAAGTAGGCAGAGAGGCAGGCAGAGAGAGAGAGAGAGAGTAGGAAGCAGGCTCCCTGTTAAGCAGAAAGCCCGATGTGGGGCTCGATCCCAGGACCCTGGGATCATGACCTGAGCCGAAGGCAGATGCTTTAACCCACTGAACCACCCAGGAGCCCCAGAAGTAGGCTTTGCTTTTCTTTCTTTCTTTCAGGAGTATTTATTTATTTATTTATTTGAATGAGACAGCACAAAGGGAGAGTGAGAGGGAAAAGCAGACCCCCACTGAGCAGAGAGCCTGATGGGGGACTTGATCCCAGGACCCTGAGACCACGACCTGAGCCGAAGGGAGACACTTCACCGACTGAGCACCCAGATGCCCAGAAGTGGGCTTTTCTGTGACACTAGGTGGAATCAGGTGCCTGCCTGAGGAACAGACCTGGAGGCAAAGGTGCAGCGGGCCATACCATAACCTCTTTTCGCCCCTGCAACTTACATTGTGACCTCTGGTCTTCTCTCCATTCCTAAACACAGGATGAATGTTCATGCTTTCACTGCAGCATGGCGTGCCGTCTCTGTTTCTTCCTGTTGGAATTTAACACATTGTTCAAAGCCTAACTGGACCACATTTTATAACCTTTCTTATGTTATCAGTTACACAGAATATCCCACTGGTACTTTATAGTACTTCAGTTATATTTCTTCTGTAACAACAATTTTTGCTTTACAGTATGGTGACTTGTATATGTATCCTCCTCTCCTAATATTAAAAATATTTTTGGCTAATGCTTGACCAAAAAGCCCCCCGATTCAATACTCTCTTTGATGCCAAAGTGTGTGGACTGTGAGTTGTGTCCATAGGGCATTACCTGAGGTGGTTTGCCTCCATCCACCGCCCAGGGACTACAGTCCCAGGGCGAACTTCTATTAGTATTAGTTCAAGACGACCGGAAAAGAACCTTCTTCCTGAGGTGTGGGGAGGTTGAAGCTGCAACAGATGTCAACATTTTGCTCTCTTTTTCAGAGAATGCATTGCTGGCACGAACATAATGTAGTTAGAAAAATAAGTCCATTGAACTTTTAAAAAAGATTTTATTTATTCATTTGAGAGACAGCACACAAGCAGGGGGAGAGGGAGAAGGAGAAGCAGACTCTCAGCTGAGCCAGCCAGGGGCCCAATGTGGGGCTCGATCCCAGAAACCAGAGTTCATGACGCGAGGAGAAGGCAGATGCTCAACCATCTGAACCACCGAGGCACCCTAGTACATTGAATTTTTTTTTAAGACTGTCTTTTTTCTCCAAAGACAGAGAAGATTTCTATCTTTTTTCAAGACAAGGCCCCAGAGGGTAAGAAAGTTGTGGTCCGTATGTTTTTCCTTCACAAGTGACATGGGGGCTGATTTATTAACACCAGTATTAGAGTTGGTCACTATCTGCAGACGTATCTTCAAACTATGTATTTTCCAATGTTATGGCAATCCCTGGAATGGTGAGGTGGTTCCTTTCAGGGTGTGGATTGAGGCTATCCAGGGCCCAGTCTGGATTAAAATGATACCAACTACCCGAATCATAGCAACGCCAAGGGCATGCATTTCAACAGTAAGTCTTAGTTAGTTGTTCCAAGATCTCAGTTTCTAGAAACTTGCAACTATTTTGTGATCTCCACAGACTTGAGATATTCTTCAAAGTCTCAGACTATGGATTTTTGAGACTCCCTCCTGTGCTGTTCTAATTTTGCTTCTTTTCCAGGCATATTTTGTTTTTAAAACATTGAGCACTCATCTGGGCTACATTTTCTATGCATTCCATATTTTTATGCATGGAAAATATGCTTATCCTGAAAATCATGTAAATTGTAAGTTACAAGAATGGACTCTTATTTGTATCCAAGTAAATTGATTCCTTCCATCCTTGAAGATTATTATTCATGAGATTCTTTACAGTGCAGAGTACTGTTCCAGATTCTAGATTCTGAGGAGATAACGTTAAAATGGGACTTTGGAAGCAGGGGGTCAACATTTGGCTCTATCATTAAGTAGTTCTGTGAGTTGAGGTTAATTTCTTAACTTCTGTAAGATTTAGTTTATTTGTAGAATTAAGAGCTTGGACTTCACAAGATTAGTTCTAAGCTCTTTTCCAGCTCTGAAATTCTATGATATTATGATTTAAATATTTGCATATATGGGGCAGGCAGCTAAAACTCTATGAAGTACCCACCTCTGACTCATGAGGTCCTAAGAGATATAACCCGATTTTGCAAGTATCTTTGGTGAGTGAGTGGTGGGAGAAATACAGGAAGACATTGGCAACTGTAGGTTACAGACCATCTTTCTGTGACTTTTATCTCCCCTTTTCCTAGTTTTCTATTCAAAACCAGTTTTATCACAATTTACAGCTGAGTAGAATCAAAGTAGGACATAAAAATCAATTCATGTTTATTCTGTTTTCATAGATCATTTAGAATTACCAAACAAAGTGCCAAGGATCTGTAATTGGTCCCGGTGTGTCATTTGTGGGCTCAGATGACGAGACTGCCTAGAGAAGCGAGAATATCCTTTCATGACTCCAGGCAGGTGAAGTCTGCACAGACAGGAAGAGACAAGCTCATAATCCGCAGTGAGGCCTGGGCAGTGGGGAGGGCAGGAGAGGGACAGATGTAGCAGATAGGAAGGAACAGGCAGATCGGGGAGCAAGGACCCGAGAGGCCAGCACTGGGAAAGAATCACAGGGATGCAGGCCCTGGGAGCTTCAACAGTGATTGTTGATCAGGATGATGGCTAGGGGGCTCTGCTCAGTGGCTGATTTCACGCTTTCTCTTTTTTACCATTAGTCACAAAATGAATCAGTTGCATTCAGAGCCAGTATCAGTCATAAAATGACAACTCATTAACTGTTATGTTCCCTGCACAACATTTATTATTGTTGTTTTCCCTTAATGCCAGTTATTATAAATACATTGCAAAAATTTGGAATAATATGCAGGATTATAAGACAAAGACTCACAAAGGCTGATTGTAACCCGTGCACTCTTTTCAATCATCATTTATTAATTTATAGGATGCTCCAGAGTGATCAAATCCCCACACCGAAATCAGATTAAGGACAGCCAGACTACGCTTAAAATATCTAAAGAAATACGTTGTTTACTTTCTTCTTCCCAGGTGCCTTCCCCAAAGTGCCTGGATATGCAAACAGGTGGAGAATCAGGGAGCTTCTTGGCTCTGTAAGTCACCCGTGACACCTGCCGTGACATTTCTGAGAGTTCTTCCTGAAACTGACCCATGATGAAGGGCTCCAGCTGGGCTCAAATGGGCGACCTGCTGTTCTAATGTGGTGCTTCCTGGCTGGAGCTGGAGAACCGCATCAGAAAGCGCACTCACGCTTAACGTTCAGTGGATTTTCAGTCCAAGTTCCAAGGTCACTCAACAGGAAAAGATCACCTTTTCAAAAATAGTGCTGGAACAAATAGATAAATAAATGCAGGGGGAAGAAAGAAACTCCAACCCTTAACTCACCTCACGTACGAAGGTTAACCCCAAATGGGCCATAAGGTTAAACGTAAGAGCTAAAAATATTTACGAAAGCTTAAACGAAAATCTTTATGATACTGGATTAGACAAAGATTTTCTAAACAGGACACAAAACCCGCATTTCTAAAAGAAAAATGGAAAAAATGGACTAGATCAGGGGCGCCTGGGTGGCTCAACGGGTTAAGCATCTGTCTTCGGTTCAGGTCATGATCCCAGGGTCCTGGGATTGAGTCCCACTTTGGGCTCCCTGCTCAGCAGGGGGCCTGCTTCTCCCTCTTCCGCTGCTGCTCCCCTGTGTGTGCTCTTTCTCTAATAAATAAAATCTTTAAGAAAAATTGAAAGAAAAATGGACTAGAAAAATTAAGAACCTTTTCTGTTTGAAACATTTATGTCCTCAAGGAGCTGAGAGCCAAAAAGTAAGCTAAGGCCTTGTTAGGGTACGGAGTCGACCACCCCTCAATTAGACAGAGAGCACTCTCGATAATGCAAGTCACACAGCGAGGTTTATTTCCAGCTAGCTGGGGTCCAAGTATCTGCCCGGTGCAGCGGGTTTCAACAAGGACCCCGAGCACTCAAAGCCAAGGGTTTATATAGCATTTTTTTTTAAAACATCCAACTCACAGTAACTTTCCATCACTTCAGGGACCATACATACTTTTGGCTTGCGCCCCCCTGGTGGTTTAGCAAGATAAGCTCTTTTCAACATCTGGTCCCCGTGCAGCATCCACCTAGCCATCCTGATGGTTTAAGCTGATTAGCTGCAGCCGGGGTATTGCAGGGTGGGATACTTTCTTGGAACTAAAACAGGGAGGGGGTCCCTGGAACTAAAGTGGGGGGCAAGGGGGGTGGGGGGAGTTCAGCCCTTGGGCCTGAGATGGCTGCCCGAGCTAAGATGGCTGTACTTATGCTAACCCACTCTTACAACCTCATCCAGAGCATATAAAGAACTCTTACACAAAGATAAAAGAATTTTAAATGGGGAAAGGATTTGAAGAGATACTTCACGAAAGTGGACAATGACATCACAAAGGATGAACAACACCAGCAGGCATCAGGGAAATACAATAGAAAACACTGCATTGGCTGTGACTTATCATACAGCAAGGCCTGCTTTTAAGAAATTAACATTACACTGAAGACTTCTACTTCCATAATTTGGGAAAATAAAGATTCTGTGGTTACTGAGAAGCAGCAAGCAATAGTGAAGAGAGATAGAATTGGGTTCTGAGTAGTTTGTCATAGAGCTCCGTATCTGCATGGAAATACAATAAAAGGGACAAAAAAGGGTATCCAATGGCATTTCAGACATGAGTAGTCATCACAGCTTCATACTCTCTGTGTGGCATTTCACCTGCCGAAGATCTCCTTGGGACCAAATTCCATTCTCATGTAGGTCATAGTTTGGAGTCATCTGTGTCACATAATTGTATTATCTCTACTATCACAAAGTGAATCCCTTTGCCACTCAGTGAAAATATAATATACTTTATATTGTAAAGACATCTCTCAGGATTTCCAGCCTAAGGTCATTTTTTTTCTTGGAATGAAACAGACAGCTTTATCGTTTGGTAATCCTAGTAGCAGAAGTCTTGAGACTATTATTTACTTAAAAAAAAAAAAAGTACCTCTTCTGGTTTTAAGGGAATAGCTTGCATCAGAGCATACTTCCTGTCTTGAAACAAACAATAAACACTGGATACAATAAAAAGTCAATAAATAAAAATGGCTATTTAAAAGCACTGGGAAAAAAAGAAAAAAAGCACTGGAAGGGAGCCAAGGCAACCAGAAAAAAGAAAAAGAAAAAGAACACTGAGGTAAGCTTGTCTTGCTCTGCAACTTGTACCCCTTGAGGCACTTGCTGATGAACAGTTTGAAGGTCAAAATCTAAATACAAGAGACTTAAAAGCTTGTTGTAATCTCACCAAGCTAATGATGTAAAATAGGAGTTTACGGATACCCAGGGACCCCTGACTTCACTGGCAAGGTTCTGAAGAAAAGGGAACCATGAAGAAGTAAGGCCATCTTTCCAGTTGGCTTTTGCCCTTTTATGTTATAAAAGGAGTAAGGATCCTACTCTGAAGAACCTCAGCTTGTTTTCTGTGGAAATACCTGGAGCTTCCCAATTCTTTGTTCAGAATTCGCCTCCAGAGGCCACCACAGGGGAAAATTTCCAGTACAAGCCCTTCCCTTTTGTGTGTGTGTAGTTAGTTCAAGGTGAATTAACTCACCATGGAAACAACAATAAAAGAAACCCAAGAATCTTGAGACCAGCGTCTGATGAAGAAAGGATTAAATGTATGAAGATGAAAGAACAATGAATTTTGAGACGTGAGGGCCCGGCTGCATTGGTTCTCATGTTTTTTTTTTTTTTTTTCTTCTGGAAACTGGTTCCTGGGTTTCTCAGGCTATGGAAACCACCAAAGGTGTCATAGCACCCCACCCTCTCACCAAAGTGACTTTAGGGCAGTAGTCAGCAAACTTTTCCCATAGAGGCTGGTTTAGTCAATATTTTCAGTTTTTTCTGTCACCTAGTCTCTGTCACAGCTAGCTCGCTCTGCTGTTGTCACAGGAACTCAGCCAGAGACGAAAAGTAAATAATGAGAATGGCTGTGTTCCAATACAATTTTACTTACGGACACTGAAATTTAAATAAATTTCGTCTCATCTTCTTGATTCCAAAGTTACTACTTCCTTTTGATATCTTTCTTTTCTCACCATTTAAAGTTTAAAAAAAAAAAAAGGTGATGGGGATTAAGGAGAGCACTTGCGGTGATGAGCACCGGGTGTTGTGTGAAACTGTCGAATCACTAGATCGTACACTTGTAACTGATATTACGCTGTACGTTAACTAACTGGAATTTAAATAAAAACTTTAAAAAGTTTTTTAAAAAAATATTTTTAAAAATTCCCCTTCTTCACAGACTGTACGAACACAGGTGGTGGGAGCGTTGACCCATGGTTATAGTCTTCTGACCTCCGTCTTAGGGTCTCAAGTCCTCTCTGATATTCAGGATCCTTGGAGATACTCTTTCTCTGTCATGAAGGCACTACCGTCATATGGAATTTCGGGGAAATACTCTGAGGATAATCTGTTCCTGAAGTCAAGTTCAGCTGCTTAATAGCCGCATCAAGGAAGAGAAGATGGCTTGTTAGTTTCGTGGTTATTCTCAGCGATGGCTCTGGAAATAACTTGCTTGATTTTTCTCCTTCTTCAGAGTAACAGGCTCGAAACATGAATGAGAAATCATTCAGAGTGTCGCGCTGTAACGTTGAGAAGGCAATGTGGAGTGAGACGTGATTTTTGTTTTTATCATTGTTTAAATCTTACATTTGTTAATGAATGGCTTCTATTTATGAACAGGTGTAAGACCACTAGATTCCCGCACACATTCGAGGTGGGGGGGACCATCAGTAGGGAAGTGAGCGACTGGGCTGTCTGGCCGAAATCACAGTAAAAATACTGACATGTATCTTTTCTTTATGAATTGAACCAGAGAACAGTCTGATAAATGTGAGAATTAAAAAAGAAAGATCAAATGGCAGTAAGATAATAAGGACATATGACAGTACGCATCCAACTGTAAGATTGTTGTAGTTCAGAGATTTATACTAAAGTGAAAAAAAAAAAACCCACAGAAATCTATCCTGTAGAGTATAATAAGTTTATGCAAATCTTTTTAATGCAGATGGGAAAATGTTAGAAATGAATTTTAGGTGGACATAAGGATATCCCATTCCAAGGCAAGTTTCCAGTTTTGGAAAAGATAATCAAACCTGATGTTTATAGCAAATTTCGGAAATGGTTTTCTCGCCTTTATCCAAAACGGCTCCTGTTTTTCCCCGAGAGTACTTCCAACAAAGGGCCGGAGCCTGAGGAATTTCGCTGACACAGAGAAAGGTTAGTGGGACAGACCAAGACAATGGCGAGAGGCTGCTTCAGGGAGGGTATCTTTGGCAAGAAACGGAGTATTTGAGTGGAAAAGACTCTCAGTACTGTCCGTCAGATGACGGTAGA
Source organism: Martes martes (assembly GCF_963455335.1). NCBI lineage: Eukaryota > Metazoa > Chordata > Mammalia > Carnivora > Mustelidae > Martes > Martes martes. The sequence continues at coordinate 126,518,778 of NC_137891.1, read as the reverse complement.
CTTGTCCTAGTCCAGCAGCAAGAGAGAGTTGTGCAAAGGCCATTAACTGAAAGGACCAGTAGATGGCATAAATAAGTCAGGATAGACTCAGAGGCTCAAGGAAAGGAAAAGGACATTCTGCCAGCTCCTTACTCACCTAACGCTTCTGTCTGAGCTGGCACTACTTGCCTCTTGGATCCTAGCTCTCTGAGCTATTGTGACTTTAGTTCACATTCAAGAACGATCCCACAAACATGTCCTGGGGTTTTTAGGACCAAAACCTCAATGCAATGACGAGATCAAGAGAATTATACTCACCAGCATTATTTTCCTATACTCCCATGCTCTTTTTCCTTTCTAACCCTTCCTTTTTCTTCTTCCTCTGTCCCTCCCTCCCTCCCTGCCTTTATGCTTCAGGTGCAAATAGGCGAGCCCCTTAGGCTCTGCACACCATCATCACCAGTCGTCAAACCCTCTATTTTTAAACTTTTCCCCTCTTCTTCTTGGACTTCCAAACAGGTGTCCCCCATACGCATTCACGTGCATGTATTGGAGATCTACTCTTGAAAGTGTATGTACATGGATGACATATGTAGTGTTTTGTGCATATTTATATTCTTTTTATTTTTTATTTAATTAATTTATTTATTTTTTAAAGATTTATTTATTTATTTATTTGATACGGAGAGGAGGGGAGAGAGAGAGAGAGATAGATCACAAGCAGGAAGAGAGGCAGGCAGAGAGAGAGAGGGGGGAAGCAGGCTCCCTGCTGAGCAGAGAGCCCGATGCGGGGCTGGATCCCAGGACCCTGGGATCATGACCTGAGCCGAAGGCAGAGGCTTTAACCCACTGAGCCACCCAGGTGCCCAATGCATATTTATATTCTTAGTGTTCACAAATGGCATTATTTTGTTGATTTTTGTTTTTTTTTTTTTTCACTGAATGTTTGGTTTCTGAGAAATGTTCAAGTTACCGCTACTTCTAATTGCTATCTATGATTATTCCACGGTGTGGACCTACTACACTTTAACTGGCTATTCTTTTAGTGATGGACCAAGCTAGGCCCCGATTATTTAGGGGTTATCTTTCATTTGTATCTTTCCTTAGTACATCGTCAGTTCTAAGGAAAAAAACTACATGTTGTCAAATGGCTTCTAAAAATGTGATAAACAGTGAATCAGACTGAGAAGGCAAGCTGTGTGTTTTAGAAAAGCATTCTGAGTCCAGCACAGATCTGCTCTGCTCCTTTAACGCTACTGCTAGAAGGAATTTCTGATTCTCATTATTCCTAATTTTTACATTTTTTTACTAAGCATAAGGAGGAAAATCAAGGAGATATTTATGTTCATTCCATTCTTAAATTTATTTTCTCTCATTCTAACAGTGTAATCTGAAGAGAGAACAAAAGCGAGAATGTTCTAAAATTAAAATAACTGGTTAGTGTTTTAAAACCAACGTCGTGGCTATTTCTCACCTGACTCCTCTCTACATACATAATACTTTTTATGGAAAATGCGTATGTGCTCTGCAACATTAAACACCAGTAAAATATTTATGCCATATGGATGGGCAATATGGTAGAGTGGAAAGACGGTATTTTTTGGTGTAGACCAGGAGTGTCAAACTTTTTCCATAAAGGCTGCTATGCATAAATCGTGTCTCCTTAGAATCTGTGTTGAAGCTCTAATTCCCCATGTGACTACATTAAAGATGTGGTACTTAAAAAGGTTATTGTTAAATGAGGTCATAAGAATAGAGCCTGGATTCACCAGAATTGGCGCTTTTGTAAGAATAGGAGGCGACGCAAGACTCTCTCTCAACCATGTGAGGACATGGCAGGAAGGCCATCTTCTGCAAGCCAGGTTTAGACTCTCACGGAAACCTGACCTGCTGCCACCCTGATCTCAGCCTTCCAGCCTCCCACCCATCCTATGGTATTTTGTTACAGCAGCCCAAGCTGACTAATGCAAAAACCCAGATAAATATTTTAGGCTTGTGCCCCAGGACCAGCATAACAAAGCTTATTCTGGAATGCCTTTCTGAGATGGTCACAGTTGGCTGAGAAATCAATCATGAGTGGGATATTATGCAAAATTCAAGGTGTTCCTGGCAGAGCAAACAGTAGGTGAGAAGTTCTCAAGGTGGTGGAGGTGGTATCCAGCTGGTGGGGGGCAAGGTATGCTCAGGACAACAATGGACCCAGTGTGCCTGGCTTAGAGTGTGAAAGTATGAGACGTGTGGAAAAAAGGAAAGAGAACAAGGAGGGTAAAGTCATGGTGAGAAGATGGAAAGAAATTTAGATTTTCTCCTAAGGGTTGTGGGAAGATTTTAAGTGTGTGCATTTGTGTTCTGTGTTTAACTTTGTATTTCTTTTGGACACTTTAAAACCTGGGAGTAACTTGATCTGATTTATGTTTTTTTTTTTTTTTTCAAAATTACTTTGGCTTTTAAATAGAATAGAACATGGGTGCCCAGTAGGGAGTCATTTGTAAACATGTAACATTGGTGCTGGAAAGAGTGGGTAGATTCCAGGTTTTATTTCCATGTGGAATCATCAAGATTTGTGGATGGGTTACAAATGAAAAGCAAGAGAAAGACAGGATGACACACCGTGTTTTGGTTTCAACAACTCTAAGAAGGATGCTGCAATTTGCTAAGATGGAAAAAATAGCAAAAGAATAATCTTTTCCTAAAGAGAAGAAGGCAGGAGTTTATTTTGGGAATGTTGTATATAGGATGTTATTAGAAATGCATAGAATTTTGAGTAGGTAGTTATGCACAAATCCACATCTAAGTTGAGAAGGGGGGTTGGTGTGTTGTCTTCAGCATAGAGATGGAAGAAAAGCCACAGGACTGAACGAAAAGTCCCAGGCGTCAGTGAGCAGGGCAAAGAGAAGAGGGGGCTCAGGACTGACCCTTGAGACATTTAGAGGCTGAGCAAGGAGGAGGACTCATCAAAGTGCACCAAGAAGAAGCCTCTGGGAAAGTAGGAAGAACATTTACCTCAGGAGAGCAGTTACTGTAGAAATGAAGATCAGAGGGGATTTCAAGAAGAAAAGAGCGGTTAGTTGTTTTGGATGCTGATAAGAGGTTACGAAGGATGAAGACTAAACATGACCATTGGGTTTGTCAATGATGACTGCCCATGGAAGCGACAAGAGCAATTTTTCTAACAGAAGGGGAGAGAAGCCCTAATGAAGAGTGTTGAGGAGAGAATAAGGGTATGAAATTGGAGATTCAGAAGGAAAATAGCACATGAACTGAACTTGCCTCATGAAGATGATCTCTGCCGCTTACTAACTGAACCATCTGGGAAAAAATCACTTAATGTCTTTGAATCTCATTGTGTTTCTCTCTAAACTGAGTGTAAAACAGCACACACAGGTTTTGTAAGAGGGTTAAATGAAATAATGCAGGAAAGTGCAAAATGCACACGATAGAGACTTTACAAGTACCATTGACTTTTTCCTCTCACGTTGTAGTCATTTGATCTATCCTCTTCTTCAGGAAAAGAAGGTCTCCAACGTAAACAGTCACAGCTGGCTTTTCCAAGTGCCAGGGAACTCTGGTGTTGTGAATACTAAAACTCCTAAAAAAAAAGATTTTGCTGCTCTGGTCTCCTCACCTGTGCATGACGTGCACGAAGCATAAAGACCTCCATCTCGGTTCCTGGAGGCCACCCCCATGGGAGAGCAAGAGGATGTTTGGATCAGATCCTGAAAATGCTCCTTGGGATCTGTTCAATGTTTCTGATCTGAGGTCCAGCCACATGTAAGGTGTATGTGCCTAGGGACTGAGTGATGATAGAACATTGATAAGCCAAAGATGATGCACTTTTCCCCCAGAAAGCAAGATTTGGTGCTGAGAGGTTCTAGGAGCCCTGTTGTGGGTTCCTCTTTAATTGCATTGCACATGCACTTACACTCATAATAGAAAATTGGGCTGAAGGAGTCGGTAAATGGCTCTCCTCCGTCTTCAACAGTATTTCTTCCCCCAGGAGATTTCAGTTTCATTGCAGGCCACACTAGTACCCACAATCAAAGGAGAGTGAGTTATTCCAACTTAGACACTTGCCACATTCAATTTGCCTTCTTTTAAGCATGTGTCCTTATTTGTGTCTACTTCCCCACCCCTGCACCTGTCACTAGGAAAAAAATAGTCTCCTTAAGCTTCATAATTAAAAAATGCTTTACTGATTAAAATATTTGTTTATGTAATAACAATAATAATAACTAATTACATCCAGCTTGATGAGTTTTATATCATGTTTCAGCCAAGTAGGGCTCAAAACAGCTGAGCTATTAAATCCTGATAAGTGATAATGGAAAAGACTGCTCAGCCTTAACTATAGTGAAGCTACCAGCAGCGCTATAATTATAATTTCCTCTTTCATTAAGGGCCATAATTTGCCATTGATTTTTATGTAAAACCCCATCGCCTTCAATGGGAATTCCTTACATACAGCAAAGGGAAAATAAGGCTTTTGTTAGTTCCTTGAACGTTCCTAAAACATTTAAACTCTAATTCTTTACAGAGTGATGGAGTCATCCTATTCTTTCTATTTTATTTTCTGTAAAAAATGTACATAAAGCTACCACAATTCTGCTTAGAATGTTTATAGCATTTGGAAAAATTTGGTACGGGATTGTATTTTCAAGAGAATAATAACACAAGTTGTGTCTGAGGTTTGATATAAGTTCAAGAGAACAATTGTCATAGAATCTACAGAATCCCTTTACTTATACTTCATCCACATTTCACCCTGTTTTATTGTTTTTGTTTATTTGTGTGTGCGTGTGTGTGCATGCGCATGTGTGTGTTGATAGTGTCTGAAGTCTGTGAACTTCCTGAGATATGTTCCCATGGGATATGAGATATCATGCGAAGGAGGTGAATTCCCTTTTCTTCCCAAATATCTACTCACCATTCCAGTCACCCAACCTCCCACACTCTCCACCTCCTTCTCCACTTATGCACACAGTCTCATGCACCTAGATGCCTTCTGTTACAGGGCACAACCACATTTATTGTCAGGCCAGCATTCACTTGCCATTAAAGCAGTAGAGTTGGAAAATGGTAACTTACTAGATCTCTTACCAGTATTCCTGGTGTCTTCCTCCCTCCCGAACCCTCCCTCCCTCCCTCCCTCCCTCCCTTCCTTCCTACCTTCCTTCCTTTTTTCCCTTTGCTTTTCCCCTGCTAAGGGCTTGGTGCTCCCTAATGAGAAGTTTGGACACCCCTGCCTTGTTAGTTAAAGCAAAAGCGTGAATAATTTTCATGTGGGAGGGAGCATCCAACTCCCACGCTAACTGAGCCTCCTGTGAGAAGGTCCTGGGATGATGGTTGGCTGTGGATTCTACCTTTAGGAGTGGAGCTAACTCTGGGCTGGTGCACAGTGTTGGGGGGGACATGAATCATGGTTCTCCTTTGCTTATTACTTTCTAAAACAAAGTATACTCAAGCAGTTCAAAGTAAATATGGTTTCTTGAGTAAGCATCAGTCTGGGTATGCCTTGAGAGTTTAGCTCTGGCACTATCTCACCAGGTGAATGGGGACAAGTTACCCAACCAGGCTGGGCAAAGTTCCTATTACAAGCTGAAGGTTAAGAATCAAATGGCACTAAGTCCTCTATTATCGGTTATTGGTGCTTAACAAACCAATTCAAAATTCATATATCAAACAATAATTTATTCCTGCCTATGTGCCCATGTGGACTATGGGGGCTAAATAGATCAAGGGAGAGTACAACTGGGTGGTTCTGCTTCAAATGGCAGATCCAGCTGAAACTGCTTTGAGGGCCGAGCTCAGATCTGCTCTGCCTGTGAAAATTCTGGGCCCAGGCTGAGGGGGCAGCAGCTAACCTGGGGAAGCTCTCCTTAGGGTGGTATCAAAGGCACAAAGTAAAACCCCTGCCAAGGCTCATTTTGTGTCAGGTCTGCTAACATCCCATTGGTCAAAGTAAGCTGTGGGACTTTTTTCTGAAGTGATGATATAGTAGAGAAGTCTATTTCTTTCTTTCTTTTTTTTTTTTTTTAAAGATTTTATTTATTTATTTGACAGAGAGATCGCAAGTAGGCAGAGAGGCAGACAAAGAGAGGGGGGCAGCAGGCTCCCTGCTTAGCAGAGAGCCCAATGTGGGGTTCGATCCCAGGACCCTGAGATCATGACCTGAGCCAAAGGCAGAGGCTTTAACCCACTGAGCCACCCAGGCGCCCCGGGAAGTATACTTCTTCCATTGAGGTGGGTAGGGAGGAAGAGTATTTTGCAGAATAAGATTATAAGCAGAATTATTTTTTCTAAATATGTATGTTTCCATTTTATGTGTTGGTACTTCCAGAAGGGAGGGGTTCAACAGAATGCATTTGGGGGGGCAATTTTTTTTATTGTGGAGATGAGGTTCTAGGGATAAAACAAAGCTTTGAAGTTGCTAATCAAGTAAACACCATGAAAACTTTTTTATGTTGATTTTATTGTATCTGTCTTTAAAAAAAAAAAAACTCCATCAGTTGACTTGTTAATGTTTATGGGTTGAGTGAAACTCGAGGTGCAATGCCATTGGGGTCCAGAGAGGATACGCACATGGAAAGAAATTTGAGGTAGAGTCTCTGAGGGAAACATTACTATCCCATTTTATGTAATGGTGTCTAATTAGAAATAGTAGCACAGCAGATATTAATTTGCCCAGAATATATAATCATGTGTGCAAAAATATAACTTCCTTTTCCTATAACTGAACTTAATTTCCATTTCAAGCCATTTTCCCATCCAAAGGCAGGAAAGGTGTTTATTTCCCTCCTTACACTTGCAGGTACGTTCAGTCAAATTCAAGGACTCTTCTTTTGGGGAGGGGTCGTTTTAGGTTTAAACTAAAAGGAAATCAGGATGTTCTTCCTCCTCCTTATTCTCTTTGAGGATAATTCTCAGTCCCGGGGCAACGACCCAGCGCTGTGGTGTCAGTGAGCTGACGGGTCTGTCCTTTGCTGGCGTCCAGTGAGGTCGTCAGACCACCTGTGGGGCCGTCACAGGGTGTCTTCCCTTTATGCCATCAGAGTTTGGAAGTCAAGTGTATAATATTAGACTGTAGGTAAAATCTCCCTTCTCAATTCCGAGGATCCTTGGGTGTACCTTGTTTCTGGAAACTCATGCCATGCTGGAGATATGAAAAGCAAAAGCAAACAAAAAATGTTGGCAATTCTTGGCATCCTGTCAGGGCATGGTGAAGCCCTGTGAGGAGGGCTTAGAGGGTTTCTCTTGGGGATCTCTGTGTAGATGCCCTCTCTTCTCTCTTAGGCTATTTCCCATGACTCCAGAAAGGTGATGAGTCACCTACCTCCTGGTCTGCAGATTCCTCAATTTATCTTGGCCCTAGATTATTTCTCCTCCCCAGGGACTCTAAGACTATAGGTGGGGCTTAGGCCTGTGGGCCACTAACTAATTCTTCTTTCTTCCAAGCTTGGATGATCTTTATTAAGTGGGCCACAGTTGCCGAGGAAAGAATGTTTTCCCATGTTATTTTAAATATTTCTACTCTTTCCCATGAATTTACCAAATGACCTGGCTTTTTTTGATCTTTGAAGCCGAGAATGTGACACCTTTCTTCACCAATCCTACTCACCCTAGAGTTGATGAGCTGCCCTAAGGAAAGCTGATCACAGGGTAAAAAGGAAGGAAGAGGACAACATGCCATTCAGCTTATCTCCCTATATCATGCCATCTCAGCAGTCTTAGGAAATGAGAAAATATACTTTAACAACAGTCATGGTTTGCAATGGTAAGAGTCCTCAGTGTTTTCGAGTATTTTCTCAACCTCATCTCATTTAATTCTCACAGGTGGCTCTCTGGGCTGGAGCTGATTGGCAGCTGTGGAAGTGTGGCTAAGCTCTATTACTTAATGAGCTGTGTCTCTTGGGACCGTTGCTTTCACAGGGCAGGGAACCTGGGTACCCAAGGAGCTGGAGCCACCTTAGAGAAAATACTGTATCTTTTCAAGCATAATCCTTTTTTCTTTTTTTTTTTTTAAATTCATAAATTTGAAATTGCTAAATAGCAGTGGATATTTATTGAGGCTTTGCCAGACATACTAAAAGATGATTCCATTCATAGGGATTTAGCCTCTCAGAAAACTTCAAGGATTCTACCTAAAAGGCAGAGCTATTTAAGCTCACAAGCATATGATTCTGTCTTCTCCATCTTCCGCTTGCCCACTCTGTTGGCTCTTAAAGTCGGGTGTCCTCAGTGAGCCTAAACCTAGGTTCAGCCTCTTATGTAAGTATAGAGACTAAAAAGCATGCAAGGAAAAACTGAAAAATTTCGCTTTGTACTGTAAATAATTATTAGGGCACGAGTCCATCTGATGTTCACAGAATGGGAAGCAAAGTCATTCTCTTGTTACAGACTGGTGTCTAATAAAGCCTAATTCAAATCCTGTCCCCACAATGTATTTAAACTATGTGACCTCAAGCTTTCTGTGACTCAGTTCACTCATCTCTAAAATGGGAATAATAAAAACAACTACTTCATTATTTTGTTACTATGTAACCAAACTTTCTGTGGCTCAGTTCACTCTTCTCTAAAATGGGAATTATAAAAACAAGTACTTCATTGTTTTGTTACGATTAAGTGAATAAATATAGGAGCTAGACCATTTATGGGTTTAGAGAAAATATGGCTTTGTATTGCTATGGTATAACTCCTTATAAAGGAATTGGGACAATTTCTTTTTTTCCTTCCTTTCTTTCTTCCTTCCCTCCCTTGTTCCCTCCTTTATTTGAAACCACCATTTTCTATAATTTTTCTGATCAACGAAGATTGTTTTGGTTGGCCCAGTGTTCTGCCACCGCCAAATATTACCGATATTTCTTAATTTTTTTAAAGTATTTTTTTTAAGATTTTATCTATTTATTTAACAGACAAAGATCACAAGTAGGCAGAGAGGCAGGCAGAGAGAGAGAGGAGGAAGCAGGCTCCCTGCTGAGCAGAGATGCCGATGCGGGGCTCGATGCTAGGACCCTGAGATCATGACCTGAGCAGAGGCTTTAACGCACTGAGCCACCCAGGCATCCCGCGATATTTCTTAATTTTATTTCTATATTTTAAAAATAACCTTTTCATTTTGGAATTAATTTTAGACTTAGAGGAAGTATGTAAATATAGTAAAAAGGATGTCCCATTTACCCATTACCCATTTTCCCTTAATGTCTTACCTAATCATGGGACTTTTGTTCAAACTAAGAGATTAACATTGGTATATTACTATTAGCTAAACTAAAAACTCTATTTGGAGTCCACCAGTTTTTCTGTCAGTGTCATTTTTCTATGTCAGGATTCAATGCAAGATATTGGATTGTATTTAGTTATTTCCATTTTTTAAAGAAAATATATATTCATAAAATATAAATCTTGAGAAAAATGAAACCAACCACCATTGATTTGTTTATAACACACTGATTTTGATAAATTAAGCAAAAGTGGCAAGAAATTAGAAAGTTTTGATTCTTAGGTCCCGTTAATATGACTGTATTCTGTATGAATAATGTCCTAACCCACTTTCGTATTTCTAAAATTGCTTGAGAAAATAAGTAGAGTGAGGCCAGAAACTATGATTATTTACTCAGTCAGGATCTTTTAAGGTAACTGTCAGGAGAGATATGATACACATTATAAATGTCATTAATTATGTACAGTCATTTAAGCATTTGGATTTTAGTTTAATTGGGATAAATCCTACTTAGTTTTAATTTGTATAAGAATAATGCAAATAATATTCAAATTATCTTATTAGATCATAATTTGACATTCACTTAATTTTTATTACTTAAATGGTAAAGTTATTCAACTTTTTTTGCTTAAATTTGATCATATAAAAATAAAGAGATAGATGTAGATGGTCTTGAAGGCTCAGTTAATCCTGGAAATCCCCTATGTTTTATTTTATTGTATGTTTTGAGTTATATTTTCCATATTTTATTTATTTCCTATTTCATTTCACAGTAAATCACGCATGGCTTAAGTCTGCTAAATATTTTTCTTAAATTCTCTTGGAAAAATAAGTTCTTTTGGAGGTCTTAACACACTTTGATTATCTATAGAGCATTACATTTGTCCATGGATTTGACCATTTGGTTTCAATAGGTGCTGGTAAATTTAAGGTTTGCTTTTTTAAGCCTTAAGAGGAGCACTCCGCTCAGGGATAGACGAGGAAGTGTGGCTTGGAAATGATGCTTCTACACAAAGACAACATGTACGGCTCACCTCAGAGTCTCACAAGAACCTCAGCGGTATCTCTGGGCCACATCTTCTAGTCTCAGTGTAAATACCAAAGAGTGTCATTGAGAAGCCACAGCTTTGGCTAACCAAAGTTCAACCTCCTTCTGTGCTTTATCCCATTTTTCCTCCTTTAACCGTAAGTATGTACTTGTATTTTTAGGGAGGTCCCTTGAAAGCACCCCTTACGGCTTACAAAGTAGCATTTTTGGTCCATCATCCATCATCCTCCATAAAAGCCTGATGAACTTGAAGGTTTTAGTTGAGACCCTCCTCAGATTTGTACGTGACCTGGAAGTATGTCACATGCAGAGAGGGCTTGCTGTAGTCTTTTCAGGTACTCGTTCTGCCACGGAGTATATTACATGAAATTTCTGCTTACTACATTTTGTTTGAGTTTTCAGCTGGTTCTGGAGATATAAACTGAGTCATGTTTTCCTGAGGGGGTAATGGATCCAAGAGTGATCCTCTGGGCTTGGAGAACTATACTGCAGTGTTTTAGAATCTGTCATTTATAAAGAGTCTAAATCCTTCCACTTATTTTTGAAAAGTGGTTTTAGAAATGAGTCTGGTGTTCGGGACTGAGTGCAGTTTTGAAAGTTTCATTTTAGCTTCATTCTGGCTGGCTGGGATTAGTCTAAACATGCATCTTTTTCTACAACATGTCCCATATCTGACAAGAAAGGTGAACAACTCTGATTGCTATCATAACAGGATATTTTTATAGTCTGTCTGTGAAATGGAAGTAGTTGTAAGTTAACTGATATTATAATACACTTTTGAAATGCATAGCACATGGTTAGGTTCTGTCCCACAAGAAAGACTATCCATTTTACCATCCTTGTTGTTGAACATATGGTATGGTTTTTCTGTCACCAAACGTGGTGTCTAGTTGTGTTAGAGTGGCCTGCAAACCCTCTGCCACACGGCGGAAATCTGTGTTTTCCACTGCCCTGGTATGTTTTCCTGTCCATCAGTTCTCTGTAGGTTTCTAAACGTTCTTCAACTTCCTCTGGATTTTCTCACCTCCATAGTTGGCTCACTTCACTTCCTCCTTCTGGAATGTCCACGTCTGCCATCACAGCTCTGATGTGTCGCCCGTGGTTCAGGGTTGCGCTGACCTGCCACCCCCATGAAGTATGCACAGTGTCCAGCAGGGCCCTGACAAGTTGTGGCTACTGAACACATGCTCATTCTCTCCTTCCTTCTCATCTCTTTTTTCCAGTGTATCCTCCCAGTCCAAAGGACATTTTTCCTTTTCAAGCGTCTCGTATTTTAGTAGCGGCAGAACAACGACTCTCCCAGTTTAATTTTGTCTCTTCTAGCCTAGAACACACTCGAGGAAGGAACCATCCTTTGTTTATGGTCTCTCACGGGAGCTGACGCTGAAGTCTTCGCTGTTCTCCTTGCACACAAACTTTCGTCCTTTGGCAGCAGGTTCATGCTGGTTTGTTTGGTCACCTCTTTGTATCTGGGCTAGTCCTGCAGGGCACGGGTCTTCTTCTATCAGATGGTAAGCTCCTCGAGAGCAGGTTTCATGCTGAGTCATTTTACCCTTGAAAGTACAAGGACAGTACTATGCACATAGTGCTCGTTAAATCCTTACAGAGTGAGAGAGATGGCCTGTTCAGCCAATGCACAGGACCATAGCACATTTCACAGTTCCATAGAAAATGACATTTACTGTCCACTTTTTAGACGTTTTTATTTTTATTTATTTGTTTGTTTGTTTATTTATATTAATCTCTATTCCCAATATGGGGCTTGAATTCATGACCCCAAGATCAAGAGTTGCATGCTCCTCTTACTGAGCCAGCCAGCTGCCCCTAACTGTCCACTTTTTAGAAGAGGAATATATCTCATTAGATTAGAAACAGAGAGAGAATGGGTTGGGGGGGGGCGTCATGTAACTTAGATCACATTCTAAACCTGGATGAGAGGAGACTGGTGATGTTGATAAAGTAGGGAGAAATTAGCAAAGATTTGAAATATTTGTTTCAGAAAAAAAAATGATAATCCTGTTATCATTGGTTTAAACTCTGTTTCTGAGTTGCATGTCAGTTGTGCTTATATTTTTCCAGGCACTGAGGCTTTTCCTGTTTCCATTTTAGTGTGTTTTAGGGCTCCTTAAAAGATTAAGAAGTGGAAACACCATGGGATAAACAGAAAAATTGGCTTCACTTATAATTTTTTTTTAAGATTTTATTTATTTGAGAGAGAGTGGGAGAGAGAGCACAAGTGGGGGGAGGGGCAGAAGGAGAGGGAGAGGAAGACCCCTTGGTGAGCAGGGAGCCCTACATGGGGCTTGACCCCAGGACCTCAAGATCATGACCAGAGCAGAAGGCAGACGCTTAACCAAATGAACCACCCAGGTGCCCCTACTTATAAATTTTTACTTCATTTTTTAAACTTAGAAAAATTTTTAGTCAGTTTATTTAAATTTAAAAAAAAATTACCCATTTCTTCACCTCCCCACCCCTAGCTTCTTGCAACCACCAAGCTGTTCTCTATATTTATGAGATTAGGTTTTTGCTTTTTTGGTGATTCCACATATAAGACAGACATATGGTATTTGTCTTTGTTTGACTTATTTCACTTAGCATAATGCCCTTGAGGGCAATCCATGGTGTCACAATTGGCAAGATTTCATTCTTTTTTATGGCTGAATAATATTCCATTATATATATGTATGTATATACATGACCATAGTTTATCCATTCATGAATCAATAGACACTGAGGTTGGTTCTATATCTTGGCCTATTGTAAGTAATGCTGCAGTGGACATGGGGGTGCATTTGTCTTTTTGAATTAGTGTTTTTCTTTTCTTCAGATAAGTATACAGAAGTAGAATTGCTGGATTATATGGTAGTTCTATTTTTAATATTTTGAGGAAATTCCATACTGTTTTTCATAGCAGTTGCACAAATTTACATTCCTGCCAACAATGCACAAGGGTTTTCTTTTCTCCACAGTCTTGCTAACACTAGTTATTTCTAGTCTTTTTGATAATAACCATTCTAGCAGGTGTGAGATGATATCTCATTGTGGGTTTGATTTGCTTTCCCTGATGATGGGTGATGCTGTGCATCTTTTCATGTACTGGTTGGCCATGTATATGTCTTCTTTGATAATATATTTATTCATCTTCTCCTCATTTTTAATTTTTTTTTTTTTGGCTTTTGAGTTGTATGAGTTCTTTATGTATTTTGGATATTGATCTCTTATCAGTTAATTGGTTTGCAAATATCTTCTTCCAGTCAGTAAGTTACTTTTTTATTTTGTTGATGGTTCTCTTTGCTGTGCAGAAGCTTTTAGTCTGATGCAGTCCCATTTATTTACTTTCGCTTTTTTTTGTTTTATTTTTGGTGTCAGATTAAAAAAGTCATCGTCAAGACCTATGTCAGAGAGCTTATCACCTATCTTCTAGAAGTTTTATAGTTTAAGGTCTTTCATTCAAGTCTTTAATCCATTTAAAATTAATTTTTGTGTATGGCATAAGATAATGTGCCAGTTTCACTCCTTAGTATGTGGCTGTCCATTTCCCCAACACCATTTGTTGAAGAGACTGTCCTTTCCTCATTGTATATTCCTGTTTCTTTGTCACAAATTAATTGACCATATATGTGTGGGTTGATTTCTTATTCTGTTTCATTGATACTTGTGTCTGTTTTTATGCCAGTACTATGCTATTTTAATTACTCTAGCTTTGTAATATAGTTTGAAATCAGGGAGTGTGATGTCTACAGCTTTGTTCTTCTTTCTCAAGATTGCTTTGACTGTTTGGGGTCTTTTATAGTTCCATATACACTTAATCTTAGGACCGTTTGTTCTGTTTCTGTGAAAAATACTGCTGGAATTTTGACAGGGATTGAATTGAATCTGTAGATTGCTTTGAGCAGTATAGGCATTTTAATAATATGAATTCTTCCAATCCATGACTGCAGAACATCTTTCCTTTTATTTGTGTCTTCTTCAATTCCTTGCATTAATGTCTTGTAGTTTTCAGTATACAGGTTTTTCACCTGCCTGGTTAAATTTATTATTAGATATTTTATTATTTTTGATGAATTATAAATGGGATTGTTTTCTTAATTCCTCATTCTCATAGTTTGTTGTTAGTGTAAAGAAACAAAACAGACTTTTGTGTATTGATTTTGTATGCTACAACTTTACTGAATGTGTTTATCAATTCTTTTTTTTTTTTTTAAGATTTTATTTATCCATTTGACACAGAGAGAGAGATCACAAGTAGGCAGAGGCAGGCAGAGAGAGAGGGAGAAGCAGACTCCCTGCTGAGCAGAGAGCCCAATGTGGGACTCGATCCCAGGACCCTGAGATCATGACCTGAGCCGAAGGCAGAGGCTTAACCCACTGAGCCACCCAGGTGCCCCTTATCAATTCTAATAGTAAAGATGGAGTCTTTAGGGTGGGTGTTTATATATAATATCATGTCATCTGCAAATACTGACAGTTATATTTCTTTCTTTCCAATTTGGATATCTTTTGTATCTTTTTCTTACAAATTGCTCTATATAGGACTTCCAATATTAAGTCGCATGAAAGTGGAAAGAATGGACGTTCTTGTGTCCCTGATCTTAGAGAAAAAGCTTTCAGCTTTCCACCAAAGAATATGATGTTATCTTGGACTTGTCATATATGACCTTTATAATGTAGAGGTACATTCCTTCTATACTTAATTAGTTGAGATTTATTATTGTAAATGGAAGTTGAATTTTGTCAAATGCTTTTTCTACATCTATTGAGATGATCATACAATTTTTATTCTTCATTTTGTTAATGTGGCACACCATATTGACTGATCTGTAGATGTTAAACCATCCTTGCATTCCTGAACTAAGTCCTAGTTGATCATGGTATATGATCCTTTTAGCATATTGTTGAATTTAATTTGCTAACATTTTGCTGAAGACTATGCATGTGCTCATCAGTGATATTGGCGTGTAAGTTTCCTTTTTGTGGTATCCTTGCCTGGTTTTGGTATCAGGATAATGCTAGCCTCATAAAATGAGTTTATAAGAGTTCTCCCCTCTACTATTTTAGAAGAGTTTGAGAAGGATTGGTATGAATTCTTCCTTAAATGTTTTGTAGAACTCACCAGTAAAGTTGTTTGGTCCTGGACTTTTGTTGTTGTTGTTGTTGTTGGGTGGTTTTTGATTACTGATTTCAATCTCCTTGCTAGCAATTGGTCTGCTCAGATTTTCCATTTCATCGTGCTTCAGTCTGTGTTTCTAGGAATTAATCATTTTGTCTAGGTTGTCCAAATTGTTGCCATATAATTGTTTATAGTAGTCTCTTATAATCCTTTGTATTTCTGAGGCATCAGTTGTAAAATCTCTCTTTCATTTCTGATTGTTATTTAGTTGGGTCATTTCTTTTTCTCATGGTGAGTCTAGGCAAACTCTTATCAGTTTTGTTTATCTTTTCAGAGAACTAGCTCTTAACTTCATTGATTTTATTTACTGTCTTTTAAATCTCTATTTCATTTATTTCTGCTCTATGTTATTTCCTCCCTTCTAATTTTGGGTTTTGTTTTTTTTACTAGTTCCTTGAGGTATGATGTTAGGTTTTTTATTTGAGACAGACTTTTTGTTTGTTTGTTTCTGAGGTAGGCATTTATTGCTATAAACTTTCCTCCTAGAACTACTTTTGCTGCATCTCATAAATTTTGGTATATTATGTTTCCATTTTTGTTTGCCTCAAGGTATTTTTTTGATTTCATTTTTGAGAAATATATTTATACATTGATATATTTCTTTAGAAATAGCAACTCCATGAAACAGGCAAGAACTGTGGCTCAGTAGGGTTTAGTGGTTCATCTATGTCACCTAGTGAATAAGTTGTAGGCTCATAGGCAAAATAAGGTCTTAGGACTACAAGACCAGTGTGCTCCCCACTCCATGATGACCTTCTTTGTGAAATACCTTAAGAGTGGGAAACATAACATGCAGCTCCTTAGAAGTGGAAAAGGGTATTTATTTAAAAAATCAAAAGGAGCTCTGGAATAGTCACTCACTCTAAGCATCATTTTGCTTCATTTTCCCCAGAATGAGAACTACTAGAATTGTTTTATTGTTGATAAGATTGTTTCTATGATTTCCTTTATTTTGAAAAAATAATCTTTCATCTAACTAAATTTTTGGCAGGCTGTGACCAAGGTAAAGAAACCATATGACTAATCTTTTTGGAATGGGAAGTTGAAGATCAGATAAAATTAAATGTCTTTGACACTATTACCCAAGAGACCAGTGCTTCACTACTGATGAGATGGTAAGTCTCTAAGTTTAGTCCTGTGTACATTCTTAACCCACTGCTAATGCCCATTTACTGAGCATGCTTCTTGTCTGGCCTCAGTGCCCTAGTTGCAAAGCAGTGAACGGCTATCTGCTTTTTCTTTTACCTTCCTTGAAGGTCGTGCTAGCAATAGTGGTGCCTTCTTATGACTGGGAAGACATAGATGTAGCTGTATTTTCAAATGCCCACGGTTGTGGCCATCATTTTTCACAAAAGCAAATGAAGATTTAAATTCTGAGGCTTGTGGCTTTGTGCTTGGGTTTCATTATGGCTGGTGTGCTGATGCATCCGTTCACTCTGTCTTTCTTCTAAAGATGTGCAGTCCATCACAAAACAATGGCACTAATGAGCCTTCTAAACAACCAGGATCACACTTTCTAATAAGGATTGGAAAATGAGAACTACAATGTCTTGCCTGTCAGAAAGAAAAAGGAATGTGAGAGATATACAAAGTCCTGCCTCGTGTAAATTGGTATTTGCCTTTCCAAATGACATGTTTGCTAGTAAGGTATACAAAGATGTCTTAGCAGGTATTGGAGAGAGCCTTAGGGTCTGCTGGTGTGCAACAAATAATCAAAAAAATCTGAACTTGGGGTGGGGCAAAGTGACAGTGAGACGAAATAAAAGCTGTTGCATATTGTTTTGTCTTTCTAAAGGTTCCTTTATGCACATAGTGATAAACCCTAAAACTGACCGTGAGAACACTACCAACATTTCAGACATTTTATAGGCTCTGCCTAACTATATAGTAGAATGAATCACAGCTGACTTAACCTGATAATTAATTATTTTTCAATAGAAAAGGGCTTTAAAAATACAGCGATATGAGGACACCCAGCAGTTTTGGGGTCATTTGTCCAGATGAAAAATAGTAGATAAGTGGGGACCACATTGCCAGCACCCAATTTAATCTTCATTCTGAAGACCATCTTGATCATAGCTTAAGAAATGCTTTGGGCAAATTCTGTTGGAGAAATGTGATTTGGATGCCAAACTCCTCATACAGTGGATACGGGTTGTTCAATCCGACAAATGAGAAGAAACAAACACAGAGTCAAATTCCTTTAGACGTAAGGAACTAGCATTATGTCCACTTACTAATAATCAAAAAATGGTCTTTGTAGCACGGAAAGTCCCTGAAAGCTTTAGGGTAACTCTAACCAGTCTCAATTACTAATTTGTATTATACTTTGAGATTAGTTCTTGGGTTAGGAGTAAAAAGGTTGCAATTTTTTTCTCTTCTATGCTGGGAAACATGAAAGACCAAAAAAAAAAAAAAAAAAACCAAAACCCACAGTATTTTTAGTAGGCTAAATATGAAATACTTCATACAATGAAATATTAAAGGTACCCATTTCTTGTTTCTTTTCATCTGAGCATGATTTAAAAGGGGGTTAATGTGATTATATTTTTGAAGAGGAGGGAGCAGAATTTCTGGGTAATCTTATGCTCAGCTTGATTGCTTTATTAATAAGAAAGGAGGACGTGTGAATGTATATTTTATGAGTAATGCATTTATTAAGCACAGACGGTACATAATGCATTAGGCTTTATGTGAATTGCATTGGATTTATCTTTCTTTTAGAGCATATTTAAAAAATGTTTTACTGCATCTATTATAACCCCTTTATAGCTAGGGTGTTACTCCATGGTAATAGTGGTTTAGCATTTTAGAGCAACTTCTAAGATGCTATTCAAGGGGAAAAAAAGGTTGTTCAGGCATGCATAATCAATAATCAACATCTCTGGTCTGTCCATTTTCCCTGTTCCTTGAACAATGCATCTTCTCCTTTTGTAATCTTCTAGTCAGTCAAGTTTACTGACAAATCTGTGAAGAAAGTGGAATGATTATAAATTAATAGTAGGAGAAATAAACAGATCTAAAAATAGTTTGCAGAGGTAGAGCCAAATGTCTTAGTCCGACAGAAGTAGCGTGAAGCTTGAGAGTGTGTCGTATTCTCTGACAAAGTGAAGCCTACTCCTGATTGCTCTTGGTTGAGAATGAACAACCTCCTGCAGACAGCTGGAGTTGGCTTTCACAGTTAGCCTCGGAAAGGAGACCGTTGTGGAAATTATGCGCCAGCCACCTGTTTTCCCTTAATCACTGCCTGCATATTAGCTAATATATTAGCTCTAAATTTATCGTAAGTTCATTCATAAGGATAAAACCTTTGGAGATTTTTCAGAGTTTTATAAACTTCTAATTAAAATTTTCCCTATATTCTCGGGACGCCTGGGTGGCTCAGTTGGTTAAGCAGCTGCCTTCGGCTCAGGTCATGATCCCAGGGTCCTGGGATCGAGTCCCATATCGGGCTCCTTGCTCAGCAGGGAGCCTGCTTCTCCCTCTGCCTCTGCCTGCCTCTCTGTCTGCCTGTGCTCACTCTCTCTGACAAATAAATAAATAAAATCTTTAAAAAAAAAAAAAAATTTTCCCTATATTCTCAAATCTGCCATCGCATTTGTCAGTTTTAGCATTAACCTGACCACATGGCTTTATCATCTGCAGCCTGAATAAGCCATATCCTTTAATGCTGAAATAATCTAAATGGAATAATATGATTCATCCTCCCAATAAAAATTTTCAGCTGTTTGGAGGTTTATCATGGTGTAGAGATGAGTATTAGAGCCTCCATTTGGATTAAGTTTGCATAACTAGAATGTGCAAAGCTTTCCTAATTTTTTTCCCGGCTTTGCTATTTATGAGCAATGTATTGCATATGAAGAAAGTTTAAAACGGTTTAAAACAGTCCAAATTACACTGTAGATTTGGGTTGGGACTCTCAGCATCTGTTTGCCAAATCAAGCAATATTAAGGTCGTCTCAGAATTATACTTTTCTGATCAATCTAACCCCAAAGTTTCAAACACATAAAGTGTCATACATGTTATCCCAATGGTGTCTGTTATATACAATTCGTTATAAAGAAAGAGATGTTGAGAGTCAGATGTCTGACTGCAAGATTCTGAATTAATCTCATTCATCTGCTCTTCTTCCCTACTGTTCTTTAGTGTACATTCTTTCCAAGGTTGGCGTTATGTTTTGTGCACAGGGAGATTTGATTGGCAGGGGAGTCCATGTCACCATTGAGAAAGGAAAGATATCAGCAATTTCCATTACCATTTCTATAACAATCATCTTTTGTTGTAATGCCCACTGTGATGGGAACATCAGACTGTACATAGGCCTGCCTATTGTCAGCACATTTTCAATGCTTTACATTTCATGGTGGCCAACACTGACTGTTTTGCTTACAGCTATACAGCCACTTGGCTGGCATAGTGACTGACGCATATTAGGTACTTAATACATATTTATGGAAATGAATGAATGATACAGCTGTTCTTTGCCATATTTGCTTGACTCAGGGTAATTGCTTAGACATCTCTGTTTCAGTTACTATGACTGTGTAACAAACCCAAAGCTTAGTGATTTAAAACAACATTTAGTGGTGCCGGGGTGGTTCAGCTGGTTAAGCATCTGACTCTTGATTGTGGCACAGGTCATGATCTTGGGTCAGGTCATGATCTTGGGGTCATGGGATAGAGTCCCATGTTGGGCTCTGCGTGGAGTTTGCTTAGGATTCTCTCTTTTCCTCTCCCTCTCCCTTTGCATCTCCCCGATTAGGTGTGCTCTCTAAACAAATAAACAAATAAATAAAATCTTAAAAAAAAAACCCAACAACATTTATTTTTCTTACAAAACAAGAATCAGCAGTTCGGTCTTTCCACTCATCATGGTGGAGGCAGAACAATGGTTAGGGGCTGCAATTATGTGAAGATTTCTGACTCAATGTGTCTGAGGGCTGGACTGGAAAGACTCAAACTGCTAAGGACTAGAGCAGCTTGGGTTCCTTGGGCATTTCTCTTTTTCTCTATGTAGTCTCTGCTGAATTAAAGTTTGATTATAGCTGCACTCTTAAAGAGTGGTGTAGAGTGTCAAAAGCATGTGTCTCAAGGGAAAAAAACAAACAAACAAACCCAGGGTGCCTGGGTGGCTCAGTTGTCCTCAGCTCAGGTCATGATCCTGGAGTCCCAGGATCGAGTCCCACATCAGGGTCCTCCTCAGCAGAGAGTCCGCTTCTCCCTCTGACCCTCTGTCCTCATGTTCTCTGTCTCTAATTTTCTCTCTCTCAAATAAATAAATAAAATCTTTTTTAAAAAAGGCCGAATTACTTTTTGTAACTTGGCCTGGGAAGTCACATAGCATCATTTCTGCTGTATTCTGTTGGTGGAGGCAGTTGCAAAGGTCCACCCAAGTTATAGGGGAATACACATAGATCCCACCTCCCGATGAAGGAACATGAACATCCTATTGTAAGAGCGTGTGAAATAAGCTACATCTGGCTGTAGACACTTTTAGAAAAACACTATCTGTCATAATTCTCAACCTTGTGTTATTATGTTACTTGAGGAGTATAGGAAGATTCTAGATCAGAAATCCACCAATCTCTCTTTTCTAGAAATGAGAAAGTAACAAAAGCTTAAGTGAATAAAAATCTTATTAGTTTTGCAAGACCACTTAGGACTCTGGCCAACGCGAATTTCCCATTTAATGTTTCTAGGGAGATGCAACATTCTACCAACCCTGAGAAAATTTCAAGTTTTGATTTTTGGTAAATTCCAGTTCTTAGAAGAGTGGATAAAGTGGAACAAAAACATTCATAATCTACTTTCTTATTATCTGAAGAATGCGAAGTACAATACTATCTGAAGAACATGAGAATTTAATGGAAAATTTCAGAACCATTTTCTGCTATAGTATTATCCAAATTCTAGCCCAATCCTTGAAAATGCCATTGCCCGTGATAGTATGCATTATCATCTTACCCTTGACCTTTACAGATCATGCTCTACAGATCATGGTGTTTCTGGTCAGGAAAAAAAAAAAAAAGGATTCTTCACTTCAATTATAGAGTCTAGAATAACATCTGTCAGATCATCGTATAAATAAAGGTTTATTAAATTCATGTGCTACTCACATAAGTCAATGCACTAACTTATAATAATAACAGAGCCACTGGCCATGGCCGCAGTAAAATCAGAAGAGGATTTTTAAAGGCTGCTTAGCTGTTTTCTGTTACTTTTTACAATTTCAGAAGATATTTTAAAATTGATTTTTAATTTCTACATTTGGAACATATAATATAAAAAGTTCTCCAATTTGAATTTAAAGAAATCATGATAGAAAGGAAAGAGTCCTCAAATCATGGCAAAGAGTTAGGTTTAAGTCTCTACCAAACCACAAATTCTGCAGCCCAGTCACATCACTTAAACCCCTCATGGACTTGCTTCTCAGGCGGAGTAACTGAATGCATGGCAAGAGGAAGAAATGAAAGAATTGTTAATGACTAACTGGGCCTGAAAGAAAGCTCATAGGTTCCAACCGTAAGAGACTCTGGAACATGGCCAGGGTGCTAGAACCTTGGTGAATTAAAATGGAATGCATTTATCCATACCTCTCAGGGAGAAATGGAATGTGGATAAAAGGAATAACGCACTTTGATAAACCCCTTTGGTGGGGCATGAAACCCAACAAGGGCTGGAAACAGAATTTTCTTCTAAGGTGGCAGGGCTTTGGTTTTGTGGAGTGAAGACAGTGAACCAGGTTTAAAGCATTCCATTTGGGGGCCTTAGGGAAGAAAAGTTAGGCTCTGTCCCAGGGGAATGTCATTCTCTACTTTCCCCAGTGCTGCTTGGCTTTCCCTCCTCCCTTCCTCCCCTTTCTCTATCAGCCAACATTTATCAGCCACTTACTTTGGGCCAGTTGGTGTTTTTAAGAGCTTTCTATATAGTGACCCATTTATAAATGAATGTTGGACACTTGCTTAATGAATATTTATTAGCCTGGGTAGGCACTGTGCTGGAGCAATTACGTGTTACCTCATTTACTCAGACCTTCACTTTTGTCCTGTTCTGGGTCTTGGTTTTGCTGAAATCCTGCGGGAATGAGCAGGAACCTCTCTTAGAACTCAGTCTGTTCACTTCTTCAGGTTTTCTTTGATTCGTCATCTCTTTAGGTCCTTGACCAGAAACCAAAACACCAAAACATCCAAACAAAACAAAACAAAACACCCCACCCCCCCTCAAAAAGGGAGGAGGAACAACAGATACCATCATGTTTCCACTATAAGGAAGAGGTTAGTTTCTTTGCAAACTAAGATATTATGTTTGGTGAGGTGAAATACCGTGGCATTGTGGTCAGAACCATAACAAAAGATAAAACTAGTTAAATGTCAAGATCAAAGACAAAATTGGAATGAGCAATTAGCTATTGAGGGATTCTGAGATTAGGAAGCTGAGATCATTGGAATGGATGTTACTAGAGTCTGAATATCTGTTAAGGAAGATATCATAAGAATTTTAAAACTATGCAGACTTTGGACAAATTATTAAGTCAGATGTATCATGCAAGTATAGAGTTTTAAATAAAAATGATAATTCACGTTTTTCCAGTAAAAACCATGTCTCCGGAGGGAGCAGCCTTATCTTTTTTTCTTTATGTCCCCAGCACTTAATGTGTTGTTGGCTTGCAATGGGAGGTCAAGTAATATTTGTGAAAGAATTAAAAATGAAATTCATTTGTAAAAACATTAAGAATACACAAGAATAATATTAAAAATCAGAAAGAATTAAAGTTTAAATAATTTTTCATTAAGATATCACTCTAGATCTCTAGTTCATGTAGAAGTAACATATAGAGATTTTCTGATTGTTTTGCATATTCATAGTCCTTCCTTTAGTTTTTCATTCCATACCTTTTTGTTAGCATTTGCCACTATGTTTGCCTAACATATATTCTCAACTGTGGGTTCATATTTAAATAACTGTATCCGAATTTCAGAAGGTTGATACAGACCTCTGTGTTTTGAAAAAGGGTCATAGATCATTGTCATGATTTTCCCTTATTAAGAACCACTGGGCTACCTTACCTTTACCCAACTCAGACTGGTGGCTAATCGCTTCTTGTTTTTTGAGATTTAGCAGATGGTTAATAATCAATGTAATAAAAAAATTTTGGTTTTCTTTTTTTTATATTTATGAACAAACACAGATGGACAATACCAGTCAGAATAGATATATTTGAGAACCTAAAGTGCATTAAAATTTTGCATGGATGTTACCTGGTATTATAATTCATGTTGATAGGGACACATGTTGTCCTTTTATTGCACATCAAGTTTAGCATATTAATACGAAGCTGATAGTCCTGAGGAGGAAAAAAACTCAGAGTTTTACAGCATTAAATATGGCATTTTATGGAGTTAATATATGAAAACACACTTGGAAATAAACTATTACATATTAAGAGCAGACTTTCATTTTCAAGAGAAAATTATTTGTAAGTAAAGAACTCTATAGCATTCTAAGAAAATCTCGCCACCTTACAAATTGTAATAATGTATGGTTTAATTAACTAGCTTTAAATTCCTTTTTGATAGAGGGCATAATAAAAATATATCAACCCTCATATTCAGAACCACTTATCAATATCAGCATGATATTCAAAATTAAACAGTGATTTAATGATGCAAAATATATTTTTATTTTCTGGAATGAGATGAATTCCTAATTTTAGTTCATAGACAATACTATTTACAACAAATTAAATAGTTGTAATTATAGTTCTAACATCTAAAAAATTTTATACATGCCTCTGAGGTAAGGGGTGTAATTTTATAGTCAGGATTCTGAATAAAACCAATAGTCTTGATGAAAGCATTCTACAATTGTCAGGAAATGGTCCAGTATAAAGACTTAATGGTATAGAACTGAAATTAATGCTTATGATCATTAACTCCAAAAAATAATGAATAAAGGGTTTTAGTTCACCAATGAATAACTGAGTCTCTAGCTTTTGACTAGTGCAATATGGTTGATTTTCATTTCTACTATTATATATATTTGTGTTCATATTATGAATTTTGCAGCTCTAATAAATTTATGGTCATGAACAGGTATTTTTTTAGCCATAGTTAAATTATTTTAATGTTTATGATGGATCAGTAAATAAGTATATTGAGCCTTCTGTTTTACGCCTTGTTGATGTTCACCTACTGTTTCTTTTACTCATATTTTAGTCTTTCAACAAAGCATACTATTCTAAAATTGTCAGGATCTAATGATACTGTTATGGGTAAGTTGAGGACTGGTCCTTCAAGGAACTAAAGGACTAGTTGACTGATGACGGAATTTGAAAAATAATTACAAAAAAATAAAACAACACTGATATTTAACAACCTTGTCTTGGAAGAATGAAGAAGATCCGACAAGGAATTGATATGCAAGTGGGTTCTGTAGTATGTGTTGGTATTGACTAGATTGGTTGGGAGGAAATATAGACACTGCTTTGCATGGTTCCAGGGGCCCAGAGACGAAGGCCATCTGAGCAAGAGGCAGGGGGCATTTATGGCGAGGGGCACAGCACAAGCAAAGGCACATGTATGTGGACACTTATAGATCAGACCATCTGAACAGTATGAGCTAACACTGTTATCATACTGAATTGACACATTTCCAGTCAAATCAAAGCAATTTCTTTTAGAAATTTCTTTTAGAATGAGGCTAGAATGAAGGTAGAGTGCCAGTTCAACTAGAATTTTGACATTCATATTTTAAGGGAAGAACAAGTTTGCCCTCGCTCTCTTCGTGTACCTGGCTGGGTTTAAAAATTAAACTAACAGGGACACCTGGGTGGCTCAGTTGGTTGAGCAGCTGCCTTCGGCACGGGTCATGATCCCGGCGTCCTGGGATCAAGTCCCACATCGGGCTCCTTGCTTGGCGGGGAGCCTGCTTCTCCCTCTGCCTCTGCCTCTGCCTGTGCTCGCTCTCTCTCTCTCCCTCTCTCTCTCTGACAAATAAATAAATAAATAAAATCTAAAAAAAAATTAAACTAACAAAAACTAATAGGAGATATGTATTCATACAAATTTTATTGAATTTTTACATGATTATGGGATCCTTCCCAAGAGAATGAAGACCCAAAAAAGTGACCAGAGCAGACAGCTTTTATACCTTTTAGGAAAAGAAACAATAAATTCGTGAAGAATTGACAAGAGAGAGGGGTTTGGGCTAAAGATAGTAAAATGGTGAAGTAACCAGGATGATAAAGTTTAGTTCATCAAGTTTTGTTTGCATAAATTTCTTGGCCTTAAATTTCCTGACTCTGGTAGTAAGAATGTTTTCCTTCCTGCTGGCAGAGGGAGAGTGGCTTTCATATTGAATTCTTAGGTCCTGTTTCAGGGAAGAAAGGCAAGGTGGGGAGGTCAGAGTGACTTACCTGCTTCTGCCATTTTCCCAAACTCCTTCAGCTTAAGATAACCAATATACCAGGGTGCCATATTGGGTAGCATGTCCCGAACCCCATCACTATACTAAAGGTCACTTTCCTTCCTGTCCATTCGCTCTTGTGCACATGCAAGTTGTTACTATGTTTGTCGCAGTTAGCACCTTTCAGATCTTCTCAAAGAATGGACTCATGCAAAAACATCAATTTTCTACTGAGGATTAACTCATACTCTGTAGGGGGAATGGGGTAGTTGTGGCTGATTTGAATTCATCACAATAAAGCAAATCATCTTTAGTCATTTTTTCAAATTCCTTGCTTTACCAAGTCAACTAATGGGAACAATGATGGGGTAAGGATAGCAGCAGAGGGTATCCACGGTCCCTTACTTGTTACACAGAGAAAGTCCTGGCTTAGTTATTTTTTATTTCAATGCTTTCCTTTGGAAATTGCATAGCAATTCAGTTTTATCCAGCTCCTGAGATTAAATTTAGCTACTCAATCCTCCACATTGTAGTCAACGAAACACATTGTTTGGCTAATTGTCTGGACCCCCACTCCTAGGAAACCATTTACTACTTTTTATTGCATGATCATTCTTTTGGAAGCACACTCCCAAACGATATATTTATACATTTATTTCAAAAATTTGCTGTTCAATAAAATCTGGTGGGTAAGATTTTGTTCATCATATTATTTATTGTTTGTATCTCATATTATTTATTGTTTGTATTTATTGTTTATTTATTGTTTGTACCTACTTGTGTCCCTCTCACTGTTGCTCACGTAGATCTAAAAGATCCCCTAGTTAGGAGCTACTACTGTGAGCAAAATTGCTATGAGCACTTACTTTTCTGCTCAGTTAATTAAGTTACTAGTTTAATTCAGATATTTCTGTGTGACAAACATATCTCAAGTTGAATATCACCTTAAAGAAGTCTGTGTAGCCCTTGACATAAAGTCCACGGTACATGTGTATGATACGTGTGTGTCTGTGTTTGTGAAAATAGAGCTTATTTAAATAACAGAATGGAAGTAAAAGTGTCAGGCCTGGGATGTGATGTGTTACGGTCTTCAACAGGGCTTAGAGAAGAATCCAGTGGGACGAGAAGTGAGGAGCCAACTAAATTCCCTATGGAAACTTCTCCCACGTTCACTGCTGTTTCCCGTCCCTAGGATACTCAAGATTATAAGCTCCTTGAAGACATTTACTCTGGTTTGTTTGGCACCATGTTCTTTGTATTCCCAGTGCCTCGACTTAGTGTCTAGTAGGTAGGTTAGCTTAATATTTATTTATGGAGTGAAGGGAATATGACTGAAGTGGGAAAGACAGGTGGTTAAAAGTGCTGGACTCCCAGAAGTGGAACAGAGATGGGGGGAAGGAAAGTCACAGGTGCCTTCAATGGAGGTGAGATGCAGAGACAGCGTGGGTGTAGGTGGGGCCAGCGGTGCCCCCTGTGGGCAAGAGGGAGTTTTCCTTACTCCTCAGTATGCTGCTGAGATGATTGCTGCCACCACAAATGGTTAGAAGGGATCACTCATTTGAGACAAAACCTCAAGGGAAGGGGATTACCAAATCAGATCAGAATCTACTAACAGGAAATACAAGTGCTGTTTTTGAAAAGAAGTACTAGTGGATATTCTCATCTCTTGGCAAGAAGTTTTAGTTGGACCTACTGTTGTAAAATTAAACTCACCTTTTTTTTTTTTTTTTTTGACACTGATGACACTGTTGAATCTGATGAAAATTTTATGTCATAGACACCATAAGTCCTGTTAACTGGATGCAGAAGTCAAGGGCTAAAACTTAAAGCTCATACCAATAAGAAGTAGATGCACAGGGCATGCTTGCTTAAGGAAGTGGCTAGAATGAAGCATTACCTGGGAAGGATGATGGTGGCCTCCCCTCGTCATTGATGGTCCTCCTCTTAAGCAATCTTACGTACTCCATGCACACTAAGAATATGTTGAGGAGCAGGTGGAGATTTGCCTGTGGATTCTTTCACAAAAAGAACACATGTACTTCAAATTCCCATTTATTCTTGCCTTGCCTCCACAAAAGATGTAGAAGCAGGTTAACAAACAGCTATCATAACATAATGGTAAACAGAATTAAGAAGGAAAACTTGGAGGCAAGAAATTATAAGTAAGAACAGATTGAGGGAACTGCAACAAAGTTTGTGTCAACTGTTACGATGGAAATAGTTATTCTATCTAACCTTAGACTTAGTTGCAAACTTCCTGGGAGCCAAAGTGAAAAGGAAAATATGACCACTATTGTAAGTCGTCTGATAAGAAAGGACAAAGTGCACCAAGTTCTCAAGGAAAGCTAAGCTTTTCCTAGAAGTGGATTTCAAAAGAAATTTTTCATGTGGGGCTTTGTTTAGAAGGCATTTTGTGATGTGGTATATACATTTAATAGTATTTCTCTGGAGTGATGGATTCCATATGGCTGTCTCCCATAATTACTTTCTACAAAAGCCGAGTCAATGCTAAAGTGAAATTCAGTGAAGGCATTTCTACAAGAGGCCGTAATAACATGATCTGGGGGGACAAGCTTCTATAGCCCAGAATGAACAAAGGATGGTCCCTAGATCAATGATCTTTGAACCTAGAAGACTTTTGGGGGAAAAAACAACCCAAAACCAAAACCAAAAACAACATTTTACCCTCTTCCTCATCTTTAAGATTCAAGTTGGATTTTCCATCTTAAATGTTACAAAGTTTGTAATTTATGGTACACTGTGAATGCTGACATTTAAAAAATATCTCTTACATTATCCTTTTATGTGTATTCACTGGAATCTAACCAACACAATATGAAACACATCATCACCCACATATACAAACAATGAAAGTTCCTTTTGACAGTTATAAATTGCACATTATTTATCCTTGAACTTTCAATTCTATCTATTTCTCCCACAAGATTTAATCCTCATGCAAATTTTTTATCTGCAACTTTCTAGTGACCATGCAAACATATTTCTATGCAACAAAAATATGCAGATAAATATTTTTTAAAAATTCCTTTGACCATAAGCTTTAAATGTTGAAATTTCTAGTGAATTGAGGTTATACAATAATAATTATTAATGGATAATGGATCTAAAACATACAGATATAGGTTCAAATTTTGAAGAGTAACTGTTAAGCATAAAAAAATAAAATAGATCTCAGTGGGATTCTTGTAAGATGAGGGAAGGATATCCTGCTCTTTTCTAAAATGATAGTTGTGGAAGGAGAGGCAGGAATGAAAAACTTGGGCCAGAGGCATTCTCTTAGGAAGATCAATTTTAAGAAGTAACATCATATATAGAAATTAAAGATATAGAAATTGAGTCCCTTAAATTTTTTTGCGTTATTCCTTGGAACATTCTTTACATATTTCAGTTTCAAAATGTCTGGATTTCAATTTTTTTTTTTTTTTTTTTTGAGAGAGAGAGCATATACTCAAGTGTGCATGACCTGGGGGTGGGAGGTGCAGAGGCAGAGGGAGAGAGAGAATCTTAAGCAGGCTTAATGCCCGGTGCTGAACCTGACACGGGGCTCCATCTCATCCACCCTGAGACTATGACCTGAGCTGAAACCAAGAGTCAGCTGCTTAACCAACTGAGCCACCCAGATGCCCTGTGGATTTCAAAAAAATTTTTTTTTTTAATCATGGTGCGCTTACATGGGGCAAGACACTGTGGCCCACCTAGCTTGCCTGTCCTAGGGGTGCAGGGGATCCTATATAGGAGCACATATGTAGGCACAGTAAGAACTTAGATTTCTGACTAAAATCCTGAAATAATAATGCTCAGTAAGCTTTAATGATATGCTTCATTTGGTTTATAAATACCAAACTTAGAAACTGCATGGTTATTAATAAGTTCCTTTAATCATATCAAAAATGAAAGTCTTTGGCATTTTATATCTTTCACTATGAACTTGTGGTTGGTTGGTTTGTTTGTTTTTTTGATTCATCTGTGGCTCTGTAGGAAGACATCATAGCTGAACCATGGACCTCAGGACAAAGTTTGAAAATTACCAACCTGTTGTAATAGATGGTCTGCATGGTTTCCAAACAATCTTTGTAAATGTTACCTTTTTAAAGCTGAATTAAGAATAATGTGACTCAAAGGTTTGGTGTTTATGTACTTTCCTTTCTTTCTGACCCCTCCCCAGCCCACTGAAGGGGTACCTCCTTAGATCATACCAAAGAAAACGATGACTCAAGAGAGTCTTTTCTAAGTGCAAGCTGGAAAGATCCAGAGGCTTGCCTACAAAGCTGATTTTTCTGTTCTCAAAGACCATGTAAAACTTGGATTAGCACAGACTCTGACACTAGGAGTTTTGCATTCTAATTCTCCCTCTACCACTTATTAACTCCGTGTGATCTTCACCAAGTTATTTAACCTCTCTGTAATTCAGTTTCCTCATCTGTAAAATGGCACTTAGGTGAGTTGATATTTGTAAAAAAAAGGGGCACAGACCAGTGCTTAGTGCATATTGAGAGGTATATAAGTGCTTGTCTATTTAAAAATGTATGCGTACATGTAATACTCTCATAGCATTTTATAGTTTATATACCATTCTTATAGTATCTATATTATTTTAATCCTTCATTATTTTATAGTATATAAATTTCAAAAAAATATAACTCGTTGCTTGTCCTAGACCAAAGAACTATTAACTGACAAGTCTGCAACTCAGATTCATGCGTTCTAGGTCCACAGGTAGAAGTTTTGTTTTCTTTTTGCTGAATCTATACCTGAATTCACTTTACTCCTTGAACTGTTTTGTCACTTGATTTTTTGATATTTAAAGTTTGGGGCTGCCTGGATGGCACAGTCTGTTTAGCCATTGCCTTCAGCTCAGGTCATGATCTCAGGGTCCTGGAATTGAGCCCCATGTTAGGCTTTCTGCTCAGTGGAGAGTCTGCTTCTCCCTCTCCCTCTGCCTGCCACTCCCCCTGCTTGTGATCCTTCTCTTTGTCAAATAAATAAATAAAATCTTTAAAAAATATATTTCTTCTAAACTTTGAACTTACAGCACATTTTCAGGTGCTTAAAGCAGACATATCTATGATTGAAACTTTATCCGGTTTTTCACCGTCCCAGTGGCTAGACACTACTTTTGACTAGGTTTTTCTGGTCCATGGTCACACCCAGATCAGTTAAAAAACTGCCACCCAGGAAAGGAAAGATCACCTCAAATAGTACAAGGTAACACACATACTTGAAGTAGAAGTTCTCTTCCACACTTATTGCATTGTCTAGGACTAAGATTTTCCCAGGTTTCTGGATAAAAATTGTAGTAATAGAGGACAATGCGAATATGCCAAAAGGTCATATATATTCTTTCTGCTTCAAGTTCTGCTAATACAAATCCATTATGTTTTCTCTGATTGGTCATTATTTTTTCCTATTTTTCTCACTAAACTCGAATAGTATTTTCTTACTCTTTCATTCTGTTAAAATAAAATTAACTAGTCCAGAAAGAGAGAAACATGTCTTTTACAATTTTTTTCAAATTTCTTTTCTTAATTTTCACTGTGTTAATCTGGAAATTGTAGGCCTGAGTTTGGGGTGGGGAATCTGTCAAAGATCTCTCCACTGTATTTGGTTGAAACGGAAATGTCTCCCAGCCTTGTGTGAACTCTGGGTTTGCTCAACATTTAAGTCCCTGAGTTTGTGTCCAGTTGCAAAGTTCCAAACTGAATGCAAAGCTTCATACATCTCTTAGAATTCAGTCACAAACTCGAGACTTCTTGTGCTCTTTCTCTCTTCCTAGCCACTTCCTCCTATCCAAAACTCTGCCCCACATAGTCAAGCTTCCCCAATCTCAGTGAACTCCCAGGTCTGACTCTTCTTCAATTTTTGAGCCTGTCCCGCTCTGCTTGGTTTCCCCTCTCCTGTGCCATGCCTTTAGGCAAAAAGCTTGGGTGATAAAAAGGCCCATCTTGTTTGTTTCCCTTCCCTTAGGGATCAACGTCCTGTGTTGTCTGTTGTCTAATGTTTAAAAATTACAGTTTCATGTATGTTTCTGGTGAGAGGGTGGGTCTAGCACTCCTTACTCCATCACGGTCCGTCTGTTGACTCAAATAACAAAACTTTGGCTTGTGCTTTGCATGCCTTTCTTCAAAAACTATTTTTCTACCAACTTGTTTTTATTATACTGTAAAAGTGTATCAGACTGTGACAGAAGGAAATTTTTTAAAAAGCTGCTTTTAACCACAACAGTTTAAACGTTAATGTACATACAAACACATACCTGAGGATCTTGTTAAAATTCGGATTTGGATTTAGCAGGCGTGGGGGCTGAGGCTCTAATGATTTTTCAGGTGATCCCATCCTGCCAGTCCACAGATCACATTTTGGGTTGCAACGCTTCGTGCCATAGGAAGATTGACTTTCGAATTCAGACACGTGGATATTGATAAACAGTGAGTTAGATTTACCGAAAGAGCAAAACCAATGAAGAAATGTCAAGACAGCCCAGGTGAGGAAAGGGACATTTGTTCTTTTCATCTTCCTTTTTCCTCCCCAACCCTGGAGGAGTTGGTATTAAAGGGAGGAACTGAGAAAAGATTACTCAAAGAAGGAGTCAGGGTCCCAGCTCAAGGCTATACTCTGGCAAATGGCGGGCGGCATATGAAACCCTAATAGAGTTTGAGATTTTAAACGCTGAAAGTGATAGAATTGGCCCAAGATAACATCAAAGTACAGGCAAAATATACAGAACATAACTGAAAGCAGTGATTAGAGAAAAAAGTTATTTCATATTTATGCTTCTCAATATGAAGACGAACTGACAAAGCGCTTATGTATATATAACACTTGCCTGGAGAAAAATTTTCAACTGCATTTCAAAGTTTATATAAAAATGAAATAAAATCATGCATAAAATTATTTTAAAATGTTACCATAGAACCGTGTTTATATAATTAAATATTTAAAACATCCTCTCTATCCAGCGCAAAATACACACACACACGCACACGCACGCACACCAATTTTTATAATAGAGTCAAGTCACTGCTTTTATAAGTGGCATCCCTGGCCATCGGCTCCAAAATGGTCTCTTTATTTCTAATGTGTTTACTTTTTTTGAATGTAAACTTGTTCAGCTTGAAAGTGGTTGGGAGATGCAGTGAAATCTAGGTAATAGAAGATATACAATGCAAGGCTGATTAACTCTAAAGAGAAAAGTTATTTTGTGACACGGAATAGGCAGTAGGATTGGATGATTTTGTAGATGCATAAATTGAATTACAATTATTGCCAAAGGCAAGCAGCACCGTTAGAAAGCACATCAAAACAGTAACCAAACCAGACACACTACTAGTGTTTTTAATGGGTGTGTCAATTGTCCGTGGAGTCGCTGTTGAGAAATAACTCGATCAGACTCTTTTTCTGTTGTGCTGCCGAGAAGGAACTATTAAGATGTACATTCCGTTGGCCTAGAAAACACTGCATGTTTTTGGAGTTGAAGTGAATCAACTCCTGAAAACTTGTGAACAAGCATGTGTGTACACAGGCGCACACACACATGCACACACAGGAAATTTACACTGTGGCTATCTTTTCGATATTCAAGATAAAATATTTGTCCAACGATCTTCATCCAGAAAGCTGTATTCCCTAACAACTCCCCGGAGAGAATATGGCTTCTCTTTCACAATTCTGGAATTGAAAGTCCTTTGTCAACTTTCCTCTAGGAAAAGGAAAAAACGAGAACTAAAATTTTGTTAAGATGACTGAATCTGGAAAAAAAAAAAAAAGAAAGATGAATAAATGCTTCTCTTGAGCTTGGCTTCAATTCTCCTTTTTCTCAATGAGGCTTTTTTTCTGGTTGCCTCAACATAAAATGGTCTGTTTCACCGTCATTTTAACTCATTAGCTTCTTATCTGTATCACTTATTTGTCACTTAAACACTGCTTTGTATCAATAATTATTTTTCCTCCTGTTATTTTCTCAAAAAGCTCTTCCAGGGTAAGGAATTTTGGGGGCATCTCATGGTACTTTCCATGGTGCCTAACACCCAGTAAATATTTAATAATAATCGCTACCCTTTGTTGAGTTTTAAATACCTGTTAGATACTGCTATATTACTCACATTTTCCAATTGATTTCTGTGAGGCGGCTATTTTTTCTATTTTTCTAAATGATGAAACTGAGACTCAGAGAGGTTAAATGACTTGCTAAATCCATGCATTTCATTAGAGTTTCGGTCTGACTCCAAAGATCATTCCTGTGATAGCTGGCCTTCCTGGTACCCATTGTATGTGTTAACTGACAAGTCGGGAGATCAGATTCGAGGACCAGCCCTGCCTATAAATAGCTCCCTGATTTTGCATTAGCCAGGTTATTTCACCAGCTCAGTTTCTCTTGCTGTAAAACAAAACTAAACCATAGAGCCTACATATATGTTTAAAGGAGAACTAACATTTATTGAGCACCTATTATATGCCACAAAGTATACTAATCACCTTCTTACATACCTTCATCTCACTAAATCCTCCCAACATCCCTAAAAAAAGATATGTTAATATATCTATGTTATAGCTGATGAAGGTGAGAATTAAGGAAGTTTAGTAAATTACCTAAAAACATTCAGCCTGAAAATGAGAGAGTGGTATCATTGTCTTTTAACTTCACC
Organism: Martes martes; assembly: GCF_963455335.1. NCBI lineage: Eukaryota > Metazoa > Chordata > Mammalia > Carnivora > Mustelidae > Martes > Martes martes. Next base: position 126,484,293 of record NC_137891.1, on the reverse strand, counting down.
ATGCCAACAACTTGAGGAAAGCTGCTGTTGAGTTAATTTTGATGTAGACACTCAGTTTTCTATTTTGGAGGGAAAGAGTAACATCACTAATCCCCTTTATTCCTCTCTTGGTCTCAGATTAGTCTCACTTTAAAAAATACCCTCCCTATCAGAAATGTATAGTTCAAGGCAGAAGTTAATCATGCCAAAATGGTTGTAATAAAAAAGATGCAAAGTTACCAATGTATCCATCTCTAGATATAATGGTAATTTTGATCACTTTGAGATTCAGAAAGTGCAGGCAATATTTCAAATATCTACTTATGGCAAATATTATATAGAGTGTCTTTGAAACCATTAAAATTTTCCAGTTTTCCAGTTTACAACTAACATTTGTAGTTATCTCTAACACGTTAAAATGATTAGTATGCCCTCCTAAGGACATGTAGTAAAGCATCTGCTCTTTCTCCAGATCCAATTTTTTTTGGTTTCTAAAAAAATAGCAACTAATTATTTAGGGATGGACTTGGGTATTATTATTTGTTTATTTTACTCATCCCAATCTGGTGTCTGACCTGCTCCCCCCTGACCCCCTCCCCCCTCCAAGCCATTTCATTATGAGGTATTACGTCTGAAGTCAGAGCAGAGTGCAGCATTTAGGCTGCTGTTAAAATAGTGTAGACTCAGAAAAGCAATTTTCTGTTTAGGCAGAAAGAATGAAAAAAACCACAACTATTTCTCCCAGGTTGTGTCCCAGTGCAATGTTCACCTTGCATGAAACCTTTAAGTCAAAAGCTGCAAATAGTGCCAGAAACTTTTTGGCTTAATATTATACAGCAGTTAGGACTACTATTATTTTTTGTCTTTCACCAGGTGAGTTTACAAATTAGGTGATTATCAGAAAGTTGTATTGTTTGCCTTTAGGTGAAAATGTTTGATCGGGCATTAAGGCGGTTCTACAAGAGTCCTCTGAAAGAATGCATACAAAGGAGTCCTCCCTGTTCCATGAAGGTCATCCCAACTGCTAATCTCACTGCACGGAAAGGCCTTCTGTACAACTGATAAACAGAAAATGTGCTTATTTCAATTTCTTCCCGAGCCCTAACAGCTGATTTCTCCTCAAAGTGATAGTACACATAAAAATTGAAGAACTGAAGCAAAACTGGCATGTGCACTGAGCCATCGAAAGGACTTCTTCATTTTTCCAATGAATATAGAGCCCAAGAGTTCATTCAGATCCACAGGGTGGCGTAGTTGGGGTAAACCGAAGCATGTGCAATTCTTAAGAGGTGCTGAGAACCCTTACAGGACAAGGAGTTCTTCTGAAAAAGTCTTGAGGCCCTGGAGGGCTACCCATCCAGTGTCTGCTTGACTCAAGCCCAGCCTTGAACACTATTTTGGCCATAATTTATCTGTTGTGAAATCCATTCATAGTGAGTTTTATGAAAGGTTGAGCACAGCTCTGTACTGCTGTTTCCAGGTGGATGTCTTAGACTTTATTGTAACTGGTCCGCCCTAATTGGCCACCTACGGGTCTGTAACACCCTACCTGTACATTAAGGTAGGATTTGAGGATACGAAGTTGTAGGTTGAATTCATAACCTTCTAGCACTCTATTCACTATCTTTGGCAGAACTGACACACCTCTGCTGCCTATTGTTAAAACGATCCATTTCTGATTCATTCTTGAAAGCATGGGATTCAGTCTCCACCAAGGTTTAAACTTCATAAACAGTGTTCAAACTAAAGTTACCTGAGGGAGGGAGACCTATCTTGAATTAATATAGCTGATCCTATAAAGAAGGCTCTTGGCAATTGCATTGATTTCATTTTGCTGAGAATGATTTTGAGACATTAAAAAGTAATTGAATATTTTACTCCCTTTACACAGTCTGAAACATCTAAAAAGGACAAGGATATTTAGGAGCCATATTATGGAAAATAATATATACTCTATAGTCCCAGTTAAATACTTTTGTGCATTTTCAGTTTGCTGGCTTTGCAGATAATACATCAACAATGAAAATATGTCTTTCTTGTTTTCTGGGGCTTTTTTCTCTCTCTTTAGTTTTGCAAAGAGACACTAGCACCAGTCAGTAAACTCTGTGTCTTGCATTCTGAGAGAATAAATTTTTAACTGTGGTCAATATATTTCCTGCTGTGTTAGGTTAATAGCTCCTTTCTATTGTTTACTCCAGAAAATGTATTTCTCCAAGGTCATTCCTGTTTCATTAAGTTATTAAAAAATAAGAAAGGAATAACCTCATGCATAAAAAAGTTCCCACAGATATGGATGTCACCGCCAGGGTGGCTAATACGGTGGCTGTCATTACGGCCACGCATGCTTGCTGGTGACTACTTTCTTTGCCTGAATCCTATAAAGCCAGAGTGAACAGGATTAGGTTTGTAAATTATGCCAAAAATGCAATCTTATGTTAGGTGCAAATACACACATTTCTTTTCTTTCAAATAGCCAATTTAGCCTCTCAACCATAGAACAAAGTTGAATCAAGGGTACTAAGTTCTTTACCCAAGTGAGGAAGAGGAGAATTAGTCTAGCAGAGTCTCCCTGCCTGTGGCTGCCATTATCCCAGCACATGGACAGAGAACAGCTGCCAGTGTCATTGAGTTGAAATGTAATGTTTTTGGCTTGAAGCCGTGGCTCAGAAGAAGAAAACCCCCTATTTAAAATAAACAAAAATTGTAAGAAATCTTATTAAATTTTATCTTCAATTTTATGCTTTCATTCTACCTGGAAGCAGTAATTTAAGATTGCTCCTGTGGTATTGTTTAACACAGTTCCTTGAATATAGCAAGTGGTGTAGGACTTGAGAACATGGGGTGGAATCGAATTTGATACAAAAGAATCGCTTCTCGGCCTTTTGGCTAAGATCAAGTGCGAATTTGATACAAAAGATAAGTTTAATCACTTAATTGCTATGCTAATCTCTTTCCAAGTCCATGGCATCCCTGGTGGTCTTGCATTTAGATGTATATTTCAATCTCTATACCCAGGACAGTGAGCCTGAAAAACCACTGCTGGGCCAAGAGCTCTGGAGATTTAGGTTGTTAGAGAGGGGAGAGAAGTCTCTCTTCTCTAGTATTAGAACCAATCATGATCACATCTTGGTAGTTCTTGGTCTGAACTCCCAGTGCCAGAGCTCTTTAGAGACAAAGCTATCTCAGGGCATCCGCACATGCAAACACACACACACACACACACACACACACACGCACACTTCCCAAGGCAAACAGGTAGCACCAGAGCAGGTGGGTCAGGGGCAATTTCCACTGTAGCCATGTGAAGTGCCTAAAATCTTATCAAAGAAGACTATCATTCATTCATTTAACAAATATGATTGATTGTCTTCTGTATGCCCTAGACTGTTCTGATACTGCAGGTAATGAGATGAAAGACAAAGCACCTTATTCCAGTCAGAGACACAAATAATAAAGAATATAACTTCAGGTAGAGGCAAATTCTACCTGAAAAGCAGAGTAAGGGGATAAAAGGTGACAACTGGTTTGGAGATGTGGTCAAAGACAATCCTTTGGAAGAGGTGACATTTGGACGCCTGTGGATAAGAAGATAAAGGAGTGAGTTGTGTGAAAATCTGTGATAAGAGCATTCCAAGCATAGGGGACTGAAATGTAGAGGTGTGGGGAAGGAGCTAGCTTTGTGTGCTTGAGGAACAGCAGAAGCAAGCATGGCTAGAATGTGTTGAGGCAGAGTGATAGCAAGGAGAATGTGAAGAGGATCTTTTAATACCCTAGAAGAAATTATGTGGCTCCAACGATGGCGGTATTCATGAACGCAATAAGAAATAGTTCAGATTTAGGAAATGTTTTAGAGTGGAGTCAGAAAGTCTCATAAGGTGTGAAGAGAGAAAGAGAAATCGTTATTTCATTAACTCAGATAAGAAAGAGTATGGGTGAGTCTCTTTTTTCCCTTCCTGGAGGCTGTTGGGTCCCCCAGTAATGGGTCCGTGATTAAAGGAGCGAGACTGATACAGAGCGAAGGTCAAGCAAAGCTTTATTTCATACCAAGCATCGGGAATCAAACTGACCATCAAACAGACCGGTCGGGGCTGCCTCTTACAGAGAGGGCGACCCCTCTCTGCCTTATAGACTAGCTTTTAAGGGGAAAGGCCATGTGGTTGGGCCTGGCCACTCACAGGTGGCCAATGAGATTGTAACACACAGAGAAAGCTGCACAGTCATGCTAGGTCACACACAGGTGGCCAATTGAATTACAATTTACCGTAGTAGATATTTGAACTAGCCTATCACCATGGTCATATCCCCCAAAAGGTGGGACCCACACTCCTTGGTAACCAGGGAGACAGTATGCACCCCCACTGATTGGATATCTCCACCTGGCCTGATCCACCCTTGTCTTTGGGCTTTGTTACCTGGGACTGGCTTCCCGGGCTTGCTTTTAAGTAGGTCCCCTGGGTGGGGGGGCAAGGTCAGTTTAAGTTTTACTGCATAAACAACAAAATGACTGTTTAATCCAAGATGGAATCGCTCTGGCTAAATAGGCCCTTACAGAGTCATCAAGTGTTCTTCCAAACATGCTAAATTTGAGTAGCTTTTTTGACATGCAAATGGAGATTACAAACAAATATTGACTATTTGTGTCTGGAGTCCTGGGGGATGGGGAGTTGGATGTGGTGAAGTAAATGTAAGAGTCATCCACCTGTTGATGGCGTGTAACTCCATGCGACTGGATGTGATCATCATAGAGATAGAGAAGGTAGAGAGGAGAGGTCTAGGGCATGCTACCATTGGAGGTCTAGAAGAAAGGAAGGAACAATTAAGATGTCACATTGTTAGGATGGGTCATGCCGATGAACACATCTAATCACACCGATGAATGTTCAGATCAGCAAACTGTTTTACCAAAAGTCTAAATTTAAGCTATCAAGGACAGAGGAAAAGAATTCTCTATAGCTTGGAATTAAAGCAATTGTAGAGGAAAACAAACAAAGCGATTGTGGAAGAAAACAAATTTTCCAAAGTAGAAGGGTTCAACACCGGGCAAATATCAGATGCATAATTAAAAGAACTCTCTGTCCTCATCTCCCCAAAATTAAAGATTTAGACTGGAATTTTCACTGTATCCCATGTTTAAAAATTAATTCCCAAAGAATGTTATTTGGTACTTACTGAATACACAAAAATATTTACATAAATCTTAAGAGGGAGCTATATGTGCTTTTCAATTCTTATTTTGAATTCAGTAATTTTTAATGAATCTTTTCGTTGTTTTTTTGGTACCAAATTAAAAAAAAAATCCTTTGAGTCAGTGTAATAGATTGAATTCTAAATCCTGTTTCTGATGTTCACAGGAGACAAAAAGCAGTCAACTTGCTCCTTTTTCAGGATAATGTCTTAACAAGGCTTTTTCTTCTATGGGTACACTAAATATTATAAATGCTCCAAACAAATTGCCTAAAGAGACAGCTCCCTTTTTCAGGGTCCTTTGATAAGGTAGCTTTAAGAACAGGAAAGGAGCCATTTGAAAAAATGTAAAAGAAATTCTGTGGTTACATTAGACAGAGTTATTTTCTTACCTCTAGGAATTTGCCCTTCCTTTATCAAAGAGTTGTTTACAAGGGCTGAGAAGGCTGACCTATCTCTCTGTTCCTTAATTCTTTTGTTTATGAACTGGAGTAATCAAACAAGAATGTACATAGCATGGGGAGAGAGTGGTAAACAACAATTGCTTTGTTACCATAGTTTATAAAATTATAGAATTTCTCCAGAGATTTGCATCATTGTTTGGTGCAAAGCATTTTCTTGTTAACTGAGAAACAGATTCACTTTCAGAGATTCAGTAATCCATTTTAATTATTTCCTAAACAGTGCCTATAGCCAAATGAATGAGAAGGTAATATAAATTTCTTTTACCTTGAATTCATTTGAAAACACTTTATATCTTTTGGTGTATATCATGTATACTAGTCGAGTTTTAATTGTGCATTGTGGCCAGTACATTCTTAGTAAATTAAAGCTGATGCTATCTTGTGCAATGCTCTATAGAGATGATAGATTTTAAGCATAGCTGCCTTTGGAGGTACAAAGCAAGAGGTCCAATGAAAACATGGCTTATCTTCATTCTTGAGGATGGTTGATGTGTTTGAAACTTTCTCAGGATCCCCTGAAAGCACCATTTATCTTGGGATTTGATTCCTTGGAGCCCATGGAAACTAGGAGAATACAAGCTAACTGTGGATTCTCTCAAAACTTATGGCACTAGTTTTGATATCCCGGAGGTACTTTTCAGATTGCTTTGTCTTTGGTTCCTAGGATAATTCCATTTATGTGTTTTGTCTGTAACATTTTCTGTTATGTTAATGTTCAAAAATTAGAATAAGAAGTACTGATATTACAGTGGACAACACAGACAAAAATATTTCACACACAGACTCTATCTTATATACTATTTGATTCCCTAGTGCCAGATGGAATGTTTGTGTCTTCCCAAAATTCATATGTTGAAATCCTAACCCCACTGTGACGGCATTAGGAGGAAGCTGATTAGGTAATGAGGACAGAGCCCTCATAAATGGGATTAATGCCCTTAAACTAAAGAGATCCCAGAGAGTCCCCCTCCTCTTCTGTCATGTGAGGGTACAGCAAAAAGATGGCCGTCTATGAACCAGGAAGCGGGCCCTTATCCAGCCTCCAAAACTAAGGGAAAGGCTTTTCTGTTGTTTATAAACCATCCAGCCTGTGGTATTCTGTTCCAGTGAGCCAAACAGACTACGACACGTAGTTAACAAAGAGATATCTTTCTCAACTTTGTTTTACATAGGAACATTTCATTACTTAAGATAATGTTACCTGCTGTTATGAATTACCTTGAAATCTCAATGGTTTAATAAAATAAAAGTTTATTTTCTTTCTCACATAAAATTCAAACTGGGTGTTTTTGTTTTTTTTTTTAAAGATTTTATTTATCCATTTGACACAGAGAGATCACAAGTAGGCAGAGAGGCAGGCAGAGAGAGAGGGGGAAGCAGGCTCCCCGCTGAGCAGAGAGACCGATGCGGGGCTTGATCCCAGGACCCTGGGATCATGACCTGAGCTGAAGGCAGAGGCTTAACCCACTGAGCCACCCAGGCACCGCCAAACTGGGTGCTCTTGATTGGCAGGCAGCTTTCCACATTTAGGGACTCAAGCTCCTTCCATCTTGTTCTGCTCACTCACTACTTTCTCAGTTTGGCTGGCAACTTTTACACATTACATCCACTGACAACACAAGCCAGAACCAGCTCCACGGCATCAGTGACGTGCTAAACTGGGCTGAAAACCGTGTGGTCCATTATTGACCAGCCATTTTCAGGTAACATCTCTACACAATGGAGAGGAAACCTCAGTCTTTGTCCTTCAGAGTTATCTGTCTCAAACATCCTTAATATATGCTGAAGTGATAGGTTTCTATTTAAAACAGTTCTGTTAGGTCCTTACTTTCTTAAAAAATATGGAACAGGGGCGCCTGGGTGGTTCAGTGGGTTAAGCCTCTGCCTTCGGCTCGGGTCATGATCTCAGGGTCCTGGGATCGAGCCCCACATGGGGCTCCCTGCTCAGCGGGGAGCCTGCTTCCCTCCCCTCCGCCTGCCTCTCTGACTACTTGTGATCTCTGTCTGTCAAATAAATAAATAAAATCTTAAGAAAAATAAAAATATGGAACAAACTGATGAGAACTTCTGGGTGAGAGTGTATTATTTAAAAGGATTTTTTTTTTCTTTAAAAGGAGTCTTTCTGTTTTTTTTTTTTCTGAGTATTTAATTTCAGAGTTAGTACAGCATTGATTTCCAAATGATTTACTTATACAAATGTTCAGCAAAAGACCAAAGTCAGTTTAATCAAGAGACAGTGTCTTGTAAATTGTGATCTGAATTGAATGGGGGGAGGTGTTTTATCTCAGACGTTTATTCTCAACTTCTATTTGAATTACCAGATTTAGAAATTTATTGCATTGATCTTAGAACTTTTTAAGAGGCACACAATAAAATGCAGCATAAATATTTCTATACTATAAATGCTATATCATTTAAGATTAAGCCTAGGAAAAGGCTCTTGTAAGCATGGGACTCATTGTGAAGGCCTGAGGAAAGAGAGTACGTGGAGGGGCTGACTAGGATGTGGGAGATGGAAGGATGATGCCCGTGACAGCTGTTCTCTATTTTCTAATTGTGCTAAGTGTCAGCTCTGCATGGGGCTGTTGATATGGAGTACAATGAACAAATATCAGTGAATAAAGAAAAGCCACTATTCTATTCTCTTGAAATGCATTTTAAGTGTCTACTATTTGCTAGACATCTTACAAGAAATAAGAGCTTATAGTCTAGTTTAATTAAGATTAAATTAGCTTAGGGGCGCCTGGGTGGCTCAGTGGGTTAAGCCTCTGTCTTCCGCTCAGGTCATGATCTCAGGGTCCTGGGATCGAGCCCTGCATCGGGCTCTCTGCTCCACGGGGAGCCTGCTTCCTCCTCTCTCTCTGCCTGCTCTCTGCCTACTTGTGATCTCTCTCTCTCTCTGTCAAATAAATAAATAAAATCTTTAAAAAAAAAGATTAAATTAGCTTAGACAATAATAATACATAATAATGAAAATGTGTTGATAATATTGGTAGTTTCAGTTTCATTTAAAATATTTTGACTTTGAGGGTCTCTGGGTGGCACAGTTGGTTAAGCATTTGACTCTTGGTTTTGGCTCAGGTCATGGTCTCAGGGCCCTGGCCCCTGAGTGGTGAGATCAAGCCTTGCATCTATCTCCGTGCTCAGCACAGAGTCTGCTTAAGACTCTCTCTTCCTCTGTCCCTCCCCACCCCACCTGCTCTCTCTCTCTCAAATAAATAAGTCTTTAAAAAATATTTTGACTTCAAGTAATAATTTTAACTTATGTATGTAATATTTTTATATTACACATTGATATATTTACATGGAGGATGAAAGGCAGCCTAGTGGCATTCCTAGACCCAATGTAGTATCTGGTATATAACATGTACTCAATCAATAATACTGGATGAATGAATAAATAAAATAAATCTGGGTGAAAAATCAGGAGACTCCAGTTCTTACTATGATTCTGCCAATGACTGTCAGTGTGACATAACCAATGACTTATTATTTCAGTTTCCTAATCTATAAAATTAGATGGAAATACCCATTCTTTCTATCTAACAGTCTAGACAGTTCCCTGGGTAGGAACAAAACAGCAGATATGTAAGATTTGTGATGGTTCCAATAGCTGATAAATAGTCAAAATGCAGAAGATTCTTATTTGACTAAGATATTTCCATATTCTCTTTTAGAAATAAGCTTTCTGATTGGCACATGTCCTAGGGAAATGAAATTTTATTTTAGACATTTAATTATATCACCATCAGGCAAGTACACTTTGTGAAATCCTGGAACCTAGCATATCTTAGAAATGCAGCCTAATGGCAATGACTTGGGGCCCTGGAAGAATCTCAAGTACATCAAATGGTGTCTTTCCCCCAATCCTTTTCTACTCCTGGACAGATGGTCCCCAAGGTAAATCATTGGTACATATTTTTTCAACCTGGATTGCATTAGAAAATAGACTAGGAGGGAAAAGGTACATACTCACAAATTTGAGACTGAGATGAAAGAGGCATATTTTATTCAAAGTTCAAGATCCACTTATTTTCAGGATAAAGGTGTCTGTGTTGTGACTCATGCATGCTGTGAAAAAAATGCCAAGTGTCTTGATAACTAATGTTAGTAAGGAAAGATTCCCCAAGAGGGGGCAGAAGCTCATGAAATGCTAATCTTTGAATATAAGAGAGAGAATCAATTTTAGATTCTAATCTTTTTTGGAACACTTCACAGGACTTAATATTTCGGTTAAAAAAGAAATTTATATATTCTGAAAGTAATGATACCCCCCCCTTTTTTTATTACTATTCATCTTTGAGGTTTTCTTTTCTTCTTACTGCATTGGTTTTCCCATTTTGCTTTTGTCTTCATGCTATCCCTCATCTTCCCTCTAAGCTTTCAGAACAAACATGGTATTCATTTCCTTTGAAGCTTTCAGACTAAACATTCTATTTACCTTTAAAAAATCTGGTTGTGAAGGTACTCCTTTTATGCTAAGTGTTGAAAAACCATAAACTTTAAGCCAGAAGGACAATACTTCCTTCAATAACCCTTCCTTTAACAAGTGATTTTTCAGAGCATTAAAAATGCCATAAAAAGACATTTCCCTTGCCATTGAATGTATGATGAGTGGCGTATCCTGAGAATGAATGGAAGAGTCATTTAAAAAAGTCCAAAGAACAAATACTCAGGCTTAGTTAGGGACTGCACAGTAATAAGAGACATAGGACAGTTCACTTGGATAACAGTGGATCAAATTAATTCTGCAAAATAACAAGGTCAAACACTGGGAACCTTCATTATAAAGTGCCTTGGAGTGAAGGCTTAGCAAGAAGTCAGTCTTGCGGAAGTATAAAAAGCCAAACTCTTTTAGAAGTCAAATTCCTGAAGATGGTTTATTTTTATGTGATTTTTAAAAAATTTTAGACCTTTTACTTGAATAGAAATATTGATTTTACTAATAGGGCATACCTATTTTTTCATCTCAAGATGATAATAACTTCACAGGAAGAGGTGAGTAGGACTCAAGTAAGCAATCAGACCACAAGCGTAGAATAATTTCAGTAATGTTGCATTTAGGTACAAAAATTAAGTTAACAAAACCGCAGCCTCCTTCAACTTGTAATTCAAACACACAAAGTAACTTGACTTCAACAAGCAAGGCAAATACACACTTTCTTGGAAATTTCTCGGGTACTTACAGAAAGAAAGTCAAGGAGAGGATTTAAAGCAAAGAAAAATGTGTCTGATTAATAATTAATAAAACTATTGTTGATTCAACAAATGTTGAATGGAATCTTTTCAACATCTTAAATATGTCTTGATGTTAAATGCAACGCTGGTGAATAGTTTCAAAAGAAATGTTGGCTCTGTATTAAGAAATCTGCATTTAATACATAGCTAGATGGATTTAATATCTTTGTATTAGCCAGTCTTGAAAGAAACTTGCCATATCCAAATTCATACATTGTGCGATTTGCATGTTTTGAGCCTGATAAATGTAGCTATAGAGATTACATATTTTAAAAAAGTAACCGTGCCACTTGCTCTTTTAAATTGCTCTGCTGCAATTTTAAAAGTTTTAAAAATGGGTCCTTGTACATAGAACAGCAACTGTTGCTCATTCTGTCTTTGCCTCTACTTGAGCAAAGGGATATTTTAAAAAGGAATACATTAGGAATACATCAAGATACATAATGCAATGGAAATGCTTTACTTTTTCTTTTTTTTTTAACCTTCACTACAAGCATTTTGTCTGTTCTGCAGAAAAGAATGTCTCTCACAAAACCCTCATGGCCACTTATCTCTGTGGTCCCATTCTTAGCTCCATCAAGGCAATTGGCAAGGACCAAAAAATATGACACTCGTTTAAAGAACAGCCTATCCCTTGCTGGAATAAGACGAGGGTTTTGGTTGAAAATGAACACAGTTGAATGACCTGTAAGAATGTGGTATGCCTGGCTAGTGTGGAAAAACACTGCTTCCGGCCACATTTTCCTTGATCCCTTTTCCTCTGTGTCACCAGAAATCAGGAATCTTATTTCCGCTAAGAACAATAGTGATGTGAAACATGGACATAGAAAATTGGATCTCAAAGATGAATGGGGGGACTGGTTTCAGAAGTTTGAAAGATCAAAACTTTGAGTAGAATGTATTCCAAACCAATCTGAGGTTGATCAATGACCGTAAAGTTGGGTGCCAAAGAGTCTCTGAGAATTTTGAAATATAAGCTGAACTTATAATTGTTTTACATCACTAACAGCCAAATTCATTTTGAAAGCATGCAGAAGAGTGCTGTGAAAATGTTATAATTTCTTTTCTGTTTATGTTCTATATTCAAATATAACAGTATTTATAATGTACTTACTTTATATCACATGTATTTACATTCTATACACAGATTATAAACATTTATATGTGTATAATTTTTATATGTAAGTTATGTTTGATTTATCCAAATACATGTATATATGTTGGCAGAATAATATAATAAATATTACTGAACCCATTACCCAACCTAAGAACTAAAAGGTGACCATGACTTGTGACTATCTATATGTAGTTTACTATCTCATCCTATATTCCACCAGAGAAAATTGGATTTATACTAGTAGTTTCTATAGTAGTATAGGAAACTAACTATAAAGATAGTTATTTTGGCATATATAAATAAACCAGAGGCAATATCTGGTCAAATTTTTCTTGTGTTGAGATTTATTAAAATGGTTTTATATTTTATGCAGTCTTATAGGACAATTCCATTCAACGTATTTTAAGGCACATCCATATTTTTATAAATGTTGGGTCTCATTTACCTTAACTACTTTCTAGTAGTCGGTAAATATAACACCGTTTATTTTTTCTATTCCTTTGTCAAAGGACCTTTGTGTGGCTTCCAGCATTTTGTTATTATTAGTCCTGCTGTTATTCATGTATTTGCATGTTTCTTCTTGTACACATATGTAAGAATTTTTCTAAGATTTGTATGTAAGGGTAGAAGTACTGGTTTGGAGGGCATGAGAATGCTTGTTAAAATTTACAAGATAATGTCAACAGGTTTTCTGAGAATAAATCCAAATTTGCATTCCCACCAGCAGCATATAATCTACATCCTCCCAGATTGTCATATTTCTTAATTTTTTGGCACTCTAGTGGGTATGTGTAAGAATTACAAATGACAGGGCGCCTGGGTGGCTCAGTGGGTTGAAGCCTCTGCCTTCGGCTCAGGTCATGATCTCAGGGTCCTGGGATCAGCTCTGCATCGGGCTCTCTGCTCAGTGGGGAGCCTGCTTCCCTTCCTCTCTCTCTCTGCCTGCCTCTCTACCTACTTGTGATCTCTGTCAAATAAATAAAATCTTAAAAAAAAAAAAGAATTACAAATGACTTTATTAACCATCCCTATCTCATTGTAGTCTACATTTCATTCATCACAGCATTTAACACATTTTTCTTGAGTGCCTACTATATGGCAAATACTGTCGAGTGTGCCATGGACCCAGTAATAAGCAAAAGAGGAAAAAAAATACCTGTCCTCATGAAGATTAAGTTCTAATTGGGCAGAGATTGAAAATGAACATAATAAGTGAATTATGTAGTATATAAGGAGGTCCCAAGTGCCATGGAAAAAAAGAAAGGGAGGTGGAGAATCTGGGAGTAGAGGGCCAGTTGACGTTTTAAGCAGGGTTGATTTTTGTGAGAGAGAATTTGAGCAAGGACTTGTAGTAGTGAGGCCTTAGGGATGTACAGGGAGCAACCTGGCCCAGCAGGAAGGATCCTGGTATGTTTGAAGAATAGTTACAAGGCCATTACCTCAACAGCAAAGTGAGTGAAGAGAGAGTGGTATGAGATGAGGTTGAAAGGTAATTTTGGGCCCAGTCTATCTAGCATCTTATAGGCTACTTTAAAGATTTTAGCAATTACATGGTGAAGTGTGAGTCTGCTGAAGGATTTTGAGCACATGATTTATACGTGGTGAGGCCAGAGGTAGTAGTAGGTTCAAACAAAGGAGGCCAGTTAGGAGAGGATCAGAGAAATGTGAAAGATGGTGGTGGATTGGACTATGGTGATAAAAATGGAGGGGGTGAAAATTGAGGAGAGTATGCACTTTTAAAATATTGGCTCTTGGGATATCTTTCTATTTACTTAGGTCTTTTATAATGACTTGCATTAATGTTCAATTTCCTACAATCATATCAGTACATCCTCTGCTTTTGGTGTTATTGTAAAAAGCACCCCCCCCACCCCCACCCGCCGCCACTTCTCAATCTTTTCTCTGCTTGAAGCATTTTGTCAGGGACGCCTGGGTGGCTCAGTTGGTTAAGTGTCTGCCTTCCTCTCAGGTCATGATCTCAGGGACCTGGGATGGAGTCCTGCCTCAGGGCGGGGTGGGGGGGGTGTCCCTGCTCAGTGGGGAGCCTGCTTCTTCCTCTCCCTCGGCCTGCCACTCTCCCTGCTTATGTTCTGTCTCTAATAAATAAATAAATAGATAAATATCTTAAAACATTTTTTCAGTTTGTTACTTACGTGAGATACCATTTATTTTTGTATAGTGTCTTCATAACATGGGTAAAACCCTACTAAATTCTTATTAATTCTAGTAATTTGTCTATAGCCAATTCTAGGTATTTTATGTGGTCAATTATATCATATATAAATAATGTTTTCTTTATGTATTTTTAAAATAGTTATGTTTTTAATTTATTTTGCCTTTCTTACTGTACTGAAAAAGATCCTTAATAAAACTGGAATAAAAGTTAGCGATATGGGCATTCTTGGCTTATTCCTGATTTTGGAGGGAATATATTTCAGATTTTGCCACAAGAGGTTATTTATGGTAGATTTCTGGTATGTATCTTTTATCAGGCTAAGAAGCTCCCTTCTAGTTTAGTTTTTTATTGGCTCTCTATATGAAGAGATGCAGAATTCTATAGAATTTCCACATCTCTTCGATGGTTTTATGCTTTTCCTTTTAAATATGCTTATGTAGTTCAATAGATTTGCAATGTGAAAGTATATTTGTATTCCTAAGATACATCAGACTTGGTCATATGTATTTTTTGTGCTGTTCTGGATTCAGTTTGTAAATCTATTGTTTAAATTTTTGCATCTACATTCATAAATGAGATAAAGCTATGATTTTCTTTGCTAAAACTGTTCTTGTCTAGTTTACAAGTAATACCAGTATTTTTATTTCTCAGATTTCAAATCCACTCTACCGAATTTGTACTCACTGAAGTGGTGAAGAATATTTTAATACTTCAGTCTTACTAACACCATGCTACTAATATCTTTACTTAATCACTACATACTTTTAATACCTTACTTACTAATACAATGTGTGGATTTCCTACATATTGACACAATGCAAAGATTTGTGTTAGGCCACTTGGATGTTTTAAGGTAGCAGATATTTGCCTAAGCTAATGAAATCAACACTCAGTCAGTATGTATTATGTCTCTTTTGCTTTTGTAATTCATAAGGGATGATTAACTTATGTTTATAGATAAACAACACAAGAATTATTAGTCTATGGAGCTAAGGTGTTGCAAACCATCCCAACAAGAATCTGATGTTTTGAACATATGAATGTTAAATCAGAATCACTATGTAAAGTTTCTATTATTTTATTGTATATACATTTTTCCCCCCAAATTTCTGTGTATGTACTAGTTTCCAAATGTCTGCCCTAGCCATCTGGGCTCCTGTTATCATCATGTCTGCCTGCTTTTAGATTATCTAAAAGTTAACTTGAGATTATCAAGTTAACTGAGTCTTATTAATAGTGATTTTACTAATTCACTCTAAGTTCTTACATCTTTTCAAGCTGTAAGACACTTTATGCCATTATCACTTCTAGATTTCTCTAGACCACAGAAGTTGTTAAATAAATAGAATGATTAAACATGAATACTTACAAGAAAATTTAAACTAATAACTTTATAATTGTTGTTTAAGTGGATTACTTTTTTCTTCTTCACCGTATTATGGAGTTAAGCATTTACTTTATACAACGGCACTGGTTTGAAAATTCCAGAGATGTATCTATTTGACAACTCGATGAACTCCCTGTACAGGATTACTAGAAAAATGCAGGACATGTACTATTTGGGACATACACAAACAAATATTTGCGGCTTATTCGAATTTTATTTTTTCATTTTTTCCATTATTCAAATTTACCTGGGTGACTTGCAGTTTTATTTGCTAAATCTGGCAACCTTCTCCCTAGGGGAATTAAAAACAAAAACACATTTTCATAAACACAGTGTGTAATTTTCAAGTAGCACCCAGCCCATCTGACTAAACCTATTATGTAATCACTTCAAGTGGTTAACATCTGCTCTAGTTAGTCAAATAAGAAAACAATGCAAGTCAATTAGGGGAGTTTGTGTATAGCCTTTCTACACTTTTAAATAGAATTTAAGACAGTTCTTGGTATATGGATTCAGTTTGTAAGATATGGTTTATCTTTTACATGTGAAATGGAAATATGTGGGATGGTAAGAACAGGGGAGAGAAAAAGGAGTTGCTAGATGGTCTCCTGACAATGACTAGGGATGAAGACTTCTTTCAGTAGTCTGGGGATAAGTTCACTTAGAGCAACTAGCTCAAGATGCTTGGGCATTCACAGATGTGTTAGAGATGGATGCAAGTAAAGGGAGAGGACAAAACTCTGAAACACAATTACTTAGAAAATTGACTCGGGGGGTCCAAAGCCAGAGAATAGTTTGGTTAGAAAGTCAATGAAATAATTGATATTTTCAGCTAGTCCCTATAGTTACCAGATAAGACCTGATGCCCTTAACTGCCCATTTTATAATCTGATGAGAAATCCTTGGATTATTTAAAGGATTTATAAATGATACAGCTTGTTTCTGAGAAGTTTATTTTCCAAGAAGAATCAAGGAATAATTCCCATTTCCATAAATAAACTTGAAATTTTGTTGAGAAGAAAAATTCCAAATAACTTGAAAGCCATTTTGGGAATTTGTGTTAAATCAAATAGAGAAGTCACATAATGACTGAAGTGGCTTTTTAAATGGCCATGGGCTGAGTATGCAAATTATCTCATATAGTCAATTATTGCAGGTAATATTATAATTTGAACAGAGAGAAAGGACGCTCTTATAAGTTTTAGTGATCAAGCAGATTTTTTACTATGACTTGGTAAAAGCCATCTACCTCCCAATGTGATTCCCCACCTTGAGTTTAACTCTCATTTATGAAAATCAAAGCAAAACAAAAGGTTAGACAAACACAGTATGCAATAATCATCAATATTAAATTTCCCATTTTAAGGTAAACTTATGTTAGATTCCTTTTTAAAAAAAAGATTTTATTTATTTATTTGACAGGGAGAGACACGGCGAGAGAGGGAACACAAGCAGGGGGTGTGGGAGAGGGAGAAGAAGACTTCCCACAGAGCAGGGAGCCCAGGACCCTGGGATCGTGACCTGAGCCAAAGGTAGATGCTTAGCGACTAAGCCACCCAGGTGCTCTACCCCCGTCCCCCGCCACCGAAATATTTAAAATAAAGTGCCAAGTTGCCAAATATTTATTTATGAATACAAATCTTTATTTTAATATTATCTCTTACAAATGTGCCTTTAATTAGAAATAGAAGACTGCTCAGGAAGTTGAGTATCATCAGTCCAGTCTCAATAATTAGTCATATTTGTTGATGATGAAGCTTCCATAGTTTGAGTAGCAGAATATTCTTAAGCCCTTTGGTATTAACATTGATACTAATTAAAGAGCACTCTTGCCAATAAAGGGCAAATGCTTCGCTTTTTAAAATAATGTTTTTTTGAAAATTATCATGAATTGGATTGCTCGTTCTTATTTCAAATATATGTATAATATACATTTTTGTTTATTTAATTCCTTTTTTATATTTTGTGGATTTCTTTCATATTTTATAATGATTTTTCTCTGCTTTCAATGAATTAATATGTGAAATACTAAAATATTTAGGACATAACACCTGTTAGAATAGGATTTATAGGTATCATGGATTGTGCAAAACCATTTGCAGTTTAATAATATTCCTTATATATTAATATAGAAGCTTATTATGTCTCTAATATACACCACTTTGGCTGAGAATAAACTTGTCTGTAAAGAACATTATTGAACAGAAAACACATTTTGATTCTAGCCATCTCATTGGTGAATTCCCAGTGCAAAAAAAGTCTGAGAGTCTGAGTGTTTTTTGTTCATACCTCTGAATAAGGGGTGGAAAAAAAATTTTTATCAGCTCTTTAGCTCTCTAGGCTGGAGGTCTAAAGATAGCTTTTTGGTCCATGAATAGATTACCAGGGATTTATTTGACATTTAATAAATTCTGTGTACTGTGCTGAGTAGTTCACAGCATAGGTCATGTCTTCAGAGCTTTTCTATTTATTTAAAAAAGACAGGGTTGTGACCAAAAAATCAGGTGTACATTTAAGTGCATTAAAGTGAGACAGTATAGAACCATGGGTCTCTCTACTGTGTTGCAAAGTACAAATTCCACATCTGGAATTCTATACTCTCCATAGTATAAATACACCCTTTTCCAGAGTTTTAGTTCATTGTTTTCCTGCAAATAGATTCCACCATAGTTTGATGAGACTCTTTGTAATTAGTTCAAACTACTATTAGCCAATTTTTTGAATGCTCATCATGTGTCAAGTATTTTATAAGCATGGAATCATTTCATCCTGACAACAATTCTACAAGGTAGTTACTACTATTACCCTCACTTTATAACCTGAAAAAAAGAGAAAAAGGAAAGAAAAAGAAAGGGCAAGCCACAAAGATGGTCAGCGACTTGCCTAAGTTCATTGAACTAGAGGTTGGCCCTCTCAGCAGGTGAAACTCAGCTGGCTGGTCCCAGAGCGTGCAGGTGTAATCACGATGTTATGCCTCCTTCTTGCCTGCTCTTTTGCTTCTGAACTTCTGTTCTTGTTCCTCCTTACAATGCTTCTTTCCACGATTAAAACTTTTTCTTTTTATTGAATTCCTACTCATCTTTTAAGGTTGTTCTCAAAAGTCACCGTTTCTGATTGACCATACAAAATGTACCTTTCCTACCATTCCAAACTACTCTATCGCATTTTGTTTAACTCTTTTGAACTATTTATGAAGTTTTACCTTATATTTTTGTAATCTTTGCACTTACCTACATTGTGAGATTATAAGATTCTTGACTGTATCTTAATTCACTCATTTATTTATTCAACTGAATGAATGAATTAATGTATGTATGTATGTAATGCTAGTCTCTGCAGAGCATGGAATAAGACAGAGTCATTGACTTCACGGAAAATCTTTTAGAGTAATTTCAACAAATAATTACAATAGCAGTGGAGTCAGTGTGATGACAGTAAGGTGCAAACAGCAAAACCAGGAGTTTGAACTAAGTTAGCTGGTGACTGGGGAGGTGGAAGACAAGAACAACTTAGGATTGTTGCTAGAGAGCTGAAAGACAGGTGTTGAAATGACTGGCGAAGAAATGGGTGGTATAGTCCTCAGTGACATCAAACTGTTTCCACACATAGTAGGTGCTTAGCAAGCACTGGAAGGATTTAATCACATTAAAATTGCTACATTCGTTGCCCTCTTTGTCATTCATACGGTCTGCTGGTATGCAGACCTGGTGAGAACAACCTTGGAGCCATTGATCGGAAAAGACTTTCTAGTAATGAAAAGTTTCAGCTTTTTGTGAAGTTCTCTGCTGAGCATTCTCACAATTGCACATCATGGTTAATAGTTTGGCAAATATTATGGGCTTTGTAGTCTTTATTTTCTTTAAAGCTCTCTATTTTTTTAGAGATTGCTAGATAAATACGTGGCAGCACTCCACACAGAGTGTGCAGAACAGAACATTCAAGGATAAATCCTACCAAGCTGAGGGGATAAAAGAATTTTTAAAAAGTCAACTTGCATTTCAGGCGGTTATTCTGGGCAAAAAGAGAATAGAAACAGCTTTTATTTAGCGCATTCAATAATTCAAATCACTGGAGAACAGTAGTGGTGTCATCCCCAGGCAGCAAATTCTCTTACTTTTAAAAATAATTTTTTTTATGCCAATGGTCTACTTGTATCATCTAATGAAAGCTGAAGATCAATTCTTCCCTGGTGAGTGCAGAGAGTTGGCCAAATGTAGCTGCAACACAGTGACATATGTCAATACCTGTGGAATTTTAAAAATAGGCAGCCAGACTTGGCTCCAGTGTTTTAACATAAAATAATGTATTATAAAGATATGAGAACATATGTGCTCTTTCTGATCTTTTGTACCAGGAAAAGTGTGATTGATTATTTCCAGTCTAAAAGCACTCATACTTTTTTTTAAATTTATAATATTGTGGAAAATTGAGTGTCTTCAATAGTGATTGTATGTATAAAATGTTTACTTGAAATTTATTTAAATAACTTTCCTTAACATAGTATTAGAGAAAAAGAACAGTATTTTCCATGGCATATGCCCACATTTGTGCTTTAATCATAACAGCCTCATTTTCCAAAGGTTTATTTACATAAGTGCTTTCTCTGTAAATGTTACATTAGGAAAAAATACACACATTCACATAACCTTTTAAATCAACGGCTGCTGGCAAAATGAATGGAGGAGACCCAAGAAATATGCCAAAAGTGGTTTGGAAATGTAGTTAGCGTTAATGCTGTTTGTAAAATTCATTTTAACTTTGATGTCTGATTGCATTGCAGCACTTTTTCAAGATTCCATCTGGCACCATAAGTGTAGTGGGTGATCTGTGCTGAAAAGGGAGTTTGGGAGGTGTTAAGTACATTGCCTCATGGGGATCTTGGACTAGGCTTTTCAGACAGAGGTATTTTTGACTGATTAATATCTGGTGAAAGTGACTTTACGTCTTCATCTTGTGCCCTGGAGGCCTGCTTTTCCAGAGCAGACTCTCACTTCAGCACCTTTTCAATGGTTAATAATGAGACCAAAGGACCCCCTCTTAACACGGTGAAAGGTATTGTCCTCAGATATTTAGAATACTTTTCACTTTCTAGATGAATTTTTTTTTAATTTAGCCAAGTGCAATTTTATTTATTTATTTGTTTGTTTGTTTATTTATTTATTTAAAGTAGCTCCACGTCCACTGTGGAACCCAACACGTTTTGAACTCACGACCCTGAGATCAAGACCTGAACTGAGTTCAAGTCAGATGCTTAATGGACTGAGCCACCAGGCTCCCCTCTAGATACACTCTTTAAAGGAGCTGATGAAATTAATGAACTGTTTTGGTCTTGAATGGATAAAATCTACAAAGATAGAGCTGGAACAACAAAAGTCAAAAATGTCCTAATAACTGAGGGAAATTTTTAATGAGTTCTTCAAATTTTGTTCAGTTCTCAACTTGCTTTTATCATTCTGATGTCATATTTTCTAAATCCATTGGATGCATTTTTTTCTTTGGTCTGGCATGGACCCAATGTTGTAATTGTGAGACCACAAAACAAAGTAATTGACTTTAGTTGTGGAAGTTCTGGATAATTTTATAAATGTTTTACCTTAGAAATACAAACATGTTTAAAACTGAGAGAGATACCAGCAAACCTTATTTCAGTCACTTTTAATGTTAACTTTCTGAGGGCAATGTAAGAAAATTCTGTCTATAGTATATCCTCCCGCTGCCCTCCCCGGGGGACAAAATTCTTTCTCAAGATTACACTACCATCTGTTTTCATTCGTTTGGTATTTGGTTGCAATTGTTTCACAGGGTATATTTTTGAATAATAATTAATAGAAGTAAATCAAACCTCTCAGAGAAATAACTCTCATATGTGGAATAACAAAACCAGATGAAAATGTGACTGGAAATATCAAGTTTATTTTCAAAGTTAAGGACTCGAGATTTTGCCTTGTGGCCTTGATCAAGGTCAATAGGACTCATGTGAGTAAGTCTTGGCAAAGTGCTCTAAAAATCCTATCCCCAGCAAGTATGTAAGGAAACTGGAACCAAGTAAAAAAAGTCAAGAAAACACAGGGGCATGAAAGAAAGAAAATCTCAGAAACCATTTTTTTGGTAAAGGCTATGCTAATATATTATATTAAATCATTCAGTACTTTTGACAGTGTATTGGAAGTAAAATTTTATACTCCAGAGCAACCATGACTAATTCTTCTACCCGCTGTCCCTTGGTTTCTGTATTTTTTCACTGGTGTTTTCTTTCCTTGGCTCTGCTGAATTCCTCTTGGGGAAGACCAATGAAGAGTCCAATTTTTCATTATTCAATATGATCTAAAAATCTCATCAGCATGCTGGTCTCACTTCGAAATCAGTGGAGTCTGAGCCCCCTGAAGAGGTATTAACCAAATGAGAAATAGCTCATGGGAAAATGACAGGGAAACCATTTTATCATACTAATGTACATCCCAAATCCAGATGTAAAAACATGATGGACAATAGAGGCAAAACTGTTTGACAAAGGCCATAATGCAAAGAAACATATTATGTCAAGAATTAATTTAGTTCATGTAACAAACATCTCAATTAGACAAAGGGGGGAATAAAAAGAGGCAAGTGTTAATGTCGTGAAGTTAATGTAATTAATGTTTTGTCAGTATGATTCAGCATGATTCAATACTTATTTGAACTCCCAAGTTAACAAGTAGTATACCAGGTTCTATAATTTTTTATTGTCTCTGACTAGAAACATTTTCAGAATTATAAACAGTACATTTGATCATACTACTTTATAGAAGTTTATCTATATTATCTGTATTTTATCATAGAAGCACGATTATTTCTCGAGAATAATCAGAATAATCTGGTTATTTCCTGAGGACGTTATTTCCTTTGTAGGTCTGTTCAGTGGAAAGGCTCATTCCCTGGGGCTTCTCACTTTTTTCAAGACTGGGAGGAGTATTGTCATTCTCCAAGACTTTCAAACTCACAGGAAACTTTTCAATATGAGAGTTGAACCATTTGCTATGCAGTCTGTATCCTTTCTATCATTTACATTTATGTAAAGTTACATAAATTTACATAAGTATAAAAATGCAAATTTTCATTCACTTTTCAGGCATTTATTGAGGTAAAATGACTCCTACATTTGAACCATCCCCATCCCTTCACTTTCTATTATCCTATGTGATTTCACCATATCAATCACCCCAAATATCTCAATTGTCATGGCTTCTTATTTCCTCTATACCCATGTCTCTTCCATATATTTCTCTCCAGGGACTGATCTCCACAGCCCTTTCCTGAACATTACCTTCACCTGAAATGGATTAGAAGGCTTAAACTTCATTATCTTTCTTGCCAATTACAGCATCATTTCTTTCAGACACCTTCCCAGCACTCCCCTCACACTCTTGCTCTTTGATCTTGTTGGGCATTCAGTCTCTTGACATCCAAATTTTCCTTCTAGTTCTGGACTTACTTAAGTATTCCTTCCCTTTCTCAACACCCCATTCACTTCAAGTGTCTTTTAGCTAACAGCTTCAGGTCCTTTGACTCCTTGACTTTCTACATCATCCCCTGAAATCCCCTTGCAAATCAAAAATCATGAAAAATTTCCTTCTGCTTTCCTACACCTGTTAGATTTTAAAATCAGAGGCAGTTACACTTTAACAGCTGCTCTCTGATTTGTTTCAGCAACTATCCTGATCTTTCCATCTGTACGTCATGCATCTTACCTTGCATGTCTGCAAATTTAGAGACAATCTTGACTTCTGTTTCAGAGAGAGGAGGCTGAGCCACCAACATGACCTTTCTTTACTAACTCCCCATCCTCTTACAAACAGATCTATGTCTGCTTCTGGCTTCATTTTCTTTTCTTCAGTCTCTTAGACAGACCAGGACTAATCCCCAGTTCCTCTCTATTCACCTGTTTCTTTTTTTTTTTTTTCAGTATTAAAAACAAACAAAACCAAATATGCATCTCCAGATTACACACCATTTTATATGGCACCAGTTTATCTTAATAATAGCCTTTGTGTTTTTCCCTGGTGAAGTCACTTAAACCTGGCAAAATCAATTCATCAGTGTTGAATGTTTGGCCAATACCACACTGCTAGTCCTAGAGTACCAACCCATTCCGTCTTCCTCTTCCCTCCACACTGCATTGTTAGCTCTCTTTTCATATGCAGTCTTCCAAATTAAATGTACTCTCCTTTTTCCTTGTGTCCATCCCAGCGCTTAGCCCTGTACTTTTACAAGGTATTGGTGGAATCTCAGCTTCAACCATGATAAAGTGATCACAAGGATTCAGTGCTTTAAATTCTGCACTTACAAGATACAATCATGTTAACTCTGCTCGTGGTGTCCAATTTACAGAAATGTAACAGAAGATCCTTTCCAATGGCAGTCCAATGGAGGTTGGCATGATCTTTTGAACGCTTGAAAAGAGTAATGGTTTACATCACTGAACTATAAAATTGTACTGCCGACTCCTAATGACCTTTTTGACTGTCAAGATTTCCCTCTGGTTCTCCAAATGCCTGAAATTATAAAAGAAGAAAAATCTGAAATGCTGAAATCATATTAGGAACTGCACCTGGAGAAAATGCTTCCAGGGGTCATAAAATCGCTAGGTTATGCAGATGAAACAATTTTATTCAGAAAAAATCACAAAGAGAACTTATGCCATGAATCAAAGTATCTAAAAAGAGATAGAAAAAAAATCACTACTTCTTTTCCATTTTCTATTCCATTTGGGATATTTATCAGATACATTAAAGAAAAAGGTTTGTCCAAATAAACTTTGCATATGCAATTGTGAAATTATTTGTAGATGCTGCTTTTCAGTCATATTGTGGATATTGCTTTTCAGTATAGCAATGGAATTGCATTTCTCTCACTTGAAGTATGAAAAGTAATTTTTCTGCTTTACTTTTCTTTCCTATTTTTTGGATATTATTGCCCTTATGTGCCCTGTAAGTGTCACATCAGATTGGATGTATTTCCATTAGCTTTTCTAGACTTTGTTAAATGGGCATCTCTGTTTATTTTAGAGGATAGATGACAACAAAAAGATTAAATCCACATGTTAAATCCAGGTCAATCTGAGGAGAAATACTTCAATATGAAGCTATTAGTAGTGTTCTGATGGAAAGGTGATTCCTGTCTTATTTACTGAGTGGTAGTCAAGGATGTTACATGTAATGCCTTTCATAAGAGAATGTAAAGAAGAGAAAACATATCAGCACAGGTATGGGTTGGATTTTAAAACCACCCTGTGTAGTTTGAACCAATTTACTAATTGCTTAATATGACATACAGCATAATGGGAGAAATGCTAGAAATCCCAGCCATAAAACTAATGTCATTAAACCATCATAAGCAGAACACTGTGCATCTTTGTCCTATTAATGTGTATAATTAGAGGCCCCTTGTTCATTTCACAGCAATTATAAATTTTATTCCAATTGTACCAGCCAGATCATTTGCATTCCTTCACATTCTGTAGTATCAGCTCATGAGATGTATTAAATGGAAATCACTCAATGTGATGTGAAAAAGGAGATCAAGAGATGAAACAAATGACCCTCTTTTGCTATCAGTTTGGGAAAACCGATGAAAGTGTTGGAAAGAAGTTGGCCAGATGGTAAAGTGTTTTATCAGAGACTAAATTACAGTGAGGTAGTTTGATGTATTCAGTAATACCTGCTAAAACATTAAAAATGAGAGAGAATAAAATGACATGTAACCTCAGAAACATTTGCTTATTCTAGGTTTGGGCATTCTTCTTTGAACTTCTTCCTTTTTTGCTTTGGTGGAATTGGGGAATGAGCTATGGCTTTTCATGTCATAACTGCACTTTGAATTAGACTAATAGCTAGTTCCATTAGGTTTGTCAGTAGACGTAGAATTTACCAGTACAGCATCCTGTAACTTAAAACCTATTCTCTACGGGGATTGTGTGGCAGATGCAGGCTTATATATGTTTGAGTGAGAGACCCGATTGCTGGAGTTTTATGCAAAGAATTTCTTCGCTTTCTGGTATGCATTTAGACCCCTCTTCTATTTGTCAACCCTGTGAATTTTTTATTTGAAATTTATTCATTTAATAAGAATATAGGGGTGCCATTTGGAGAAAATCCTACCCACACAAACCCCTTTGTCTTCACTTAATTATATTTCGTTGGATCCAATTGAAAGAGGAGTACTGGAGGCTTCTTTGTCGAACGCAGTTCCACCCAGCACCTCTAATTCCTCTCCAGGTCCCTATCTTCAGTGTCTGTCTTGTGGGGCCTGCATTGCCCCCTTGGAGCAGGAATTCCTCATCTTGATATGCAATCACCCTTGGTATCTGGTCAGATTCCTTCTTCCCACTCCTTAGTGTCTGGTCACTCTGGCCTGACCTCAGCAAGAATCTTATCGAATTGATTTACCAGGCTCTTCCCTTATCCTTGATGTTTCCTCTTAGGACCTTTCTATCCACTGACCTCTACCACTGACCTTACCACTTGGCTATAAATTTCTCCTGTCCATGCTTATTTGGAACTGAACTCAGTTCTATACTGAGGTCTCTTTTCCCTGTTGTAACAGTTCCTGAATGAAATGTGTTCTTAGATTTCATAAAACAAAAACAAAAACAAAAATAAAACAAAACTTTAAAAAAGTAAAAAAAACCCAAAAACCCTTTGCAAGTAATGGGTAACTTTTAGCAATAAGAAATAATCCTTGTCAATACACGTGCCAGTAAATTGTGTCAGGTGGAGACCCCGTTGGTTTTTCTCACTCCCCATACCTCAAACACTCCTGTGAAAAAAGCCAGTTTTAAGTCATTTGCAAGTTTATTTCAACATTCCTTTATCCCACATGAACTTGTAGTTCTTTCATTTCTTTTTGATATACATGTAGGTTTTTATAAAGATTTATTTATTTATTTATTTTGAGAGAGAGAGTGAGAGAGCACGTGAGTGGGGGGAAAGAGTGGGGGAGAGGAAGAATCTCAAGCAGACTCCCTGCTAAGCGCAAAGCCTGATGCACAGGGCTTGCTCCCACCACCCTGAGATCATGACCTGAGCCAAAGCCAGGAGTCTGACCCTCCACTGCCTGAGCCACCCAGATGCCCCAGACATGCAGGTTTTTAAAGTCCAGTCTCATATTGGGTGAGTCATATTACAAAAGCAGGTAGGAATGGAAGGAGATGATGGCGAGTTGGATTACTTGTAATTGATCACTGTCCTTCTAATTTCCATTGTACTTCTTAAGGTGAGTATGCCTTAGTTTTGGGGATGAAAACTAAATATTTGGTTTATAGTGCTTGCTTCCACAGCACATATACTAAAATTGGAATGATAAAGAGAAGATCAGCATGGCCCCTGCACAAGGATGACATGCAAACTCGTGAAGTGTTCCATATTTTTGTGACGGTATCACAGGTGCAGACGTGTGTCCAAACTCATCACAGTGCATACATTAAATATGTGCAGGTTTTTGTGTATCAATTATACTTTAATAAAGCTATAAAAAATCTGTGCTTGTTATAAAAACTGATCAAATCCAAATGTGATCTGTACCTAAGTTAACAGTATTGTACCAACTTCAACTTCCTGGTTTTGAAAATGTATTTTGTTAAAATAAAAAAAAACAATACTTAAAAAACATAAATGTTTGATTTAGGGGGTATTTATTAGGTGACAAGTACTACATAATTATCATATTTGGTAAATAGCTTGCTGTCACTACATTTTTATGGGAAGAAATAAGATATTGAACTTAATTCAAATAAACTCAGTTCATTTCAAACATACCTCTACTGTAAGTGTCCTAGAGGTACTTTAATTTCAAAAAATTCTTGTTATTCAAGTGAAATATATTTTGTGTAGTTTGCTAAGGTTCTTATGGACAACTATTCCATAATTACAGGGTACTTCTCAGATTTGTATATAACAATAATGAATTATCAACATTTCTTCTGGTTGTTGCCAGAAGGTGGTGCCTTCCTTGAAAAAATAAATTGGTTTTTACCAATAGCTTTACTCAGATGTAGATATGTTTAGGCTTTCATGCCAGTCCCTGAGACTTCATTAGTACCGAGTAGTTATGCACGATGAAGAGAAAATATTTACCAATAGAAAACATGTTGATATAGTGAAATGATGCATTCTGTCTATTAAATTCAGGAAGATTACATATGCAGGCATTTATTTTGAGGTGATGCTTTCGTGCTCAATTGCAATTATTTGAAATTCTTTTAAGGAAGCTCTTATATTCATAATTACCTTGACTAAGTATAAACAATAAACAAATACTTTTCAAAGACTTAACATCACTAAGCAATTTCTTATGGCTTTTCTTAGAGAAAAGATATGTGTGTTTCTTTGCATATGTAATGCTATGGCACCTTGAAATAGAAGCAACCATGTATTAGTCAGTTAGGGTTGCTATCATAAAATACATACTGGTTGGTTTAAAGAATAGAAATTTATTTTCTCACCTCTGGAGGCTGGGAAGTCCAAGATCCAGGTGCCAGCAAATTTGATGTCTGGTGAAGGTGTCCTGACTTGAGGACAGCTTCCTCTTGTTATATTCTCATATGGTCTTTCCTTGGTGTGCAAGGAAGGTGGGGGGAGAGACAGAAACAGAAAGACAAAGGGAGGAAGAGAGAGAGTGTGAGTGAATTCTGGTGTCTCTTGGTATAAGGACACAAATTCTATGGAATCAGGGATTTACCTTTATGCCCTCATTTAACTTAAATTATTTCCTTAGAAGCCCTGTCTCTAAATATAGCCACTTTGGGGGTTAGGACTTCAACATATGAATTTAGGGGGATATAAACATTCGGTCCATAACAGACCACATAGTTCAACTCTGATGAAAACTTTTGACTCTGTGTATGAGCATTTTGTTACAAATTGGAGAATGACTTATTCAATCTGAATAATATTTGCTTATACTAGCACACTTCCACCTTATAGAGAAGCTGACTCTAGCTTCATCAGAGCATCTTTAGTGCAAATATAAGACATATTTACATTCTGTTAACGAAATATATTTCCATAGTGCAACGTGATTGGTGAATTCTGATCTATTTTTTTTTTTTAGTCTGAAATAGACCCTTAGATTGGAGCAAAAGTATAATATTTACTTACATTACAGATTTCTGGGAAAAAAGTTTATATTTCTCCATTTCTGTGACAAAACCCTATGAAGGGTACTTTTACTGATAATCAAAATGAGACTCTAATAGCGCAGCTTATTTTACATAAAAGTAAGAATTTAGTTAGGAGCTAAGTGGTAGTTGATACCCGTTGATTCATTGTGATTGTATCCTCCAAAATATCTACTATTCAGGACCTGGAGAAATGCATGGTTATTATAGGCTATATGTCTGCCAAAGTGAGATTGTATCAACTGATATATTTTTACATACATTACATTTAAAAAAATTATTTATTTATTTATTTGACAGAGAGAGAGAGAGAGAGTGGGCACAAGTAGAGGGATCTGTAGGCAGAGGGAGAGAGAGAAGCAAGCTCCCCGCCAAGCAGGGAGCCTGATGTGGGGCTTGATCCCAGGACCCCAGAATCATGACCTGAGCTGAAGGCAGCCACTTAACCAACTGAGCCACCCAGGCACCCCATATATTACATTTTAAATTTCTCTCTGAGGTTTGTACATGACCCCTCTAAGTCATCACTTTCTTGACAGTATCCTGTATACCTCAGTGTCTTCTGCTTTATTATTTTCTCTTGGCTATGACATGAAATGCAACAACTCAACCTAAGTCAAGTCATATCAACCTTCTTCCTTCTTACACTGTCACTTTGCACAGGATTTATATTAAAGCATAAATGAGAAAAAGAAGTCAGCCCCCCAACCCCGAATTACTGAGATGTGTTTGAATATTATTATAAATAAAATTTCTTTTTTTTGGCACATTCTAAAAAAAAAAATAGAAATGTTATTTAGAAGCAAAACTTTCACTATTTGCAGATGACATAGAAAACTCAAAAAACTCCACCAAGAAACTATTAGAACTGATGAATGAATTCAGTAAGGTCATGGGATAAAAAAATCAATGTACAGAAATCCATTGCCTTTCTATACACTAATAATGAAGCAACAGAAAGAGAAATTAAGAAAGCAATACCTTTACTACTGTACTAAAATTGATAAAATACTGAGGAATAACCTTCATTAAGGAGGTGAAAGACCTTACTTTGAAAACTATAAAGCACTGATGAAAAAAACTTGAGAAGGCACAAATGGAAAGAGTCCATCCTCATGAATTGGAAAAGCAAATACTTCTAAAATTTCCATACATTTTCAGTAATCTACAGATCTAATTCAATCCCTAACAAAATACCAAGAGCATTTTTCACAGAACTAGAACAAATACTCTTAAAATTTGTATGGAACCACAAAAAACCCTGAATAGCCAAAATAATCTTGAAAAAGACAAACAAAGTGGGACATATTACAGTTACAGATTTCAGGTTATACTACAAAGCTGTAGTGATCAAAACAGTATGGTACTGGCACAAAAATGGACACATAGATCAATGCAACAGGATAGAAAGGCCAGAAGCAAGCCTTTGATTATATGGTCAATTAATCTTCAACAAAAGAGGCAAGAATATGCAATGGGAAAAAGTCTCTTCAACATATGGTGTTGGGAAAGTACTACTGTCTTATATCATATGCAAAAGAAACTCAAAATGAATTAAAGACCTAAGTGTTAGATGTGAAACCATAAAAATCCATCCTAGAAGATAGCACAGGCAGTAATTCCTCTTACATCTACCATACCAATATTTTTCTTGATATATCTCCTGAGACAAGGGAAGTAAAAGCAAAACTAATCTTTTGGGTATATATATATATACACATATATCTCTATATATGTATATATACATGTATATATAGATAGATAGATAGATACAGATCTATCTATCTATATATGTAAATCTTCTGAACAGTGAAGGAAACAATCAACAAAACCAAAAGACAACCTATTAAAGGATATTTGCAAATGACCTATCTGGTAAGGGGTTAGTATCCAAAATATATAAAGAATTTATATGACTCAACTTCCAAAACACAAAAAAATTGAGATTTCTCCAAAGATATACAGATGGCTAACAGACACATGAAAAGATGCTCAACATCACTCCTCATCAGAGAAATACAAATCATAACCACAATGAGTTATCACCTCACACCTGTGAGAATGACTAAAATACAAAACACAAAAAACAAATGTTGGCAAGGATGTGGAGAAAAATGAACTCTTGTGCACTGTCGGTGGGAATGGAAATTGGTGCAGTCATTGTGGAAAACAGTTTGGAGGTTCCTTAAAAAATTTAAAACAGAAATACCCTATGATCCAGCAATTGCACTAGGAGTATTTACCCAGAGAATACAAAAACACTAATTTGAAAGAGTATATGCATCCTTAAGTTTGTTGCAGCATTACTTTAATAGCCAAATTACAAAAGCACACAAGTGTCTATTGATAGATAAATGGATAAAGGAGATGTAATGTGAGATACACACACACACACACACACACACACATATATGAATATGGGATGGAATATTACTCAGCCATAAAAAGAATGAAGTCTTGACATTTGCAATGACATGGATGGGCTAGAGAATATAATGCTAAGTGAAATATGTCAGCCAGAGAACAACAAATACTGTATGATTTCACTTATATGTGGAATTTAAGGAAAAAAAAATGAACAAAGGGGGATAAAAAAAGAGGGAGACAAACCAAGAAACAGACTTAACTATAGAGAACAAGCTGATGGATACCAGAGGGGTGGTAGGTGGGGATGGGTTAAAGAGGTTAAAAAGGGATTAGGAGTACACTTATCATGATGAGCACTGAGTAATGTACAGAATTGTTGAATCATTATGTTTTACACCTGAAACTAATACAACACTGTATGTTAATTATATTGGAATGAAAATTAAAAACTCAAGAAAAAATAGAAATATTCTTTATACTTTTAGTGTTCAGTGGTGATTGCTTTTTCCTCAGGCATGTCTTTCCAAATGTATTTCAAGTTCTAGTATGGGTATCAGTATATTTCTGTTGTTTCGGTGGTCTGTTTTCTATTTCTCTTGTAATGGAGGTTAAATGCTGTTGCAGAGTATATGGAATTGAACAATCACGTAAGCATGTCTGCCAATGATCCAAAAGACTACATTCTCATTTAGGGTTTTGAAAATATTTCAACGACTTCCAATCCCATTGTTTTCCCAGAAATTGACCATTAGAATGATTTTTTATACTTTCTTGACTTTAGAAAATACTCCTTTGTGGTCTTCTAATAAATTATGTAGACTCAGCTGCTTTTTGGCAAATTTCCCATATTACTTCTATTGTTATGATGATTTACAAAAGAGAACACATAAATTGGGACACATGGAGACCCCATTATTGTGCAGTTCCCATGCAAATGTTATTTATTTGGAGCTGATCGCTAAGAATTATAAGAAAAATAGTTGGTATTGATGCAGCTATTACAACTCCTGTAATTATCATACTCAGCCATTGAAATCACAGCTATATGCAGCCAAAGATCTACGAGCACAATTCCCAGTAATATCATTGAAATTCAGCAGACAGACTTTGGAGCCAGACAAATCTGAATTTAAATTCCAGGTTCACTACACATAAACTTAATCTTCTGGAAGTTACTAACGTATCTAAACTTCTATTTCTTCATTGGAGGTTGATGAAATTAGAGATTATGTATATAACCACCTAGTACAATTCCTGACAAAATTTTGAGAGTCCATAAATTGTTAGTCTTGTTTTTTGTTATACATCTGTGAGACTAGGTTATTGCTTGTTCTTCGCAGGAGTATTAGAAACAAACAGTCTCTAGCTACGTATGACTTTGTAGGAAATAGGTACAGTATGAAATATTTGTTATTTTTTATAAGATCAATGTGGAAATCTTAAGTGTTTCAGTACATTTGTACTTATGAGATATTGCCCCATATAAATTTTATCAAGTATATATATTACAAGGCAACAGTGGAGGCATAGAGACCAGTTAGTCAAAATACATTGTGATGATAATTTGGGGAAAGATGCTGGCAGTCTGATGGAAAGTTGTAGATGGATTTGAGAAGTATTTATAAGAGAGATTCAAGAAGGTTCAATGACAGGAAACAGTCTGTAGAGGGTAGGTTCAAAGAAAATTCCTAGGTTTTTGGCTGGTGCAACTATTTGTGCTCCCATTTAACACAAAAGAAAACGGTAAAGTAAAATCAGGTTCCTGGAAAAAGTGAATTCAGTGTTTTAAAAATTGATTCATAACTGGCATACAATAAAATGCACAAATGTTAAATAATCAATTTCACATGTTTGACTATTTCATACACTGGTACAATCACAGCACAAAACAGTATCTGAAACATTTTCATTACCTCAGAAAATTTCCTCCTGCCCCTTTCTAGTTGATTTCAACTATCCTCTAGGCAATGATTTTATGAATTTTATTATCATCAACTGGTTTTGTTAATCTTCATATTGTGTATAAATGGTATTATGCTGAATGCATTCTTCGGTGTCTGGGCTTTTTATTTTAACAAAAAATTTTGGGAAAGTTGTGTGTATTGGTAGCTCATTCTTTTACATTGCTGAGTAGTATTCCATTTCTGAAAATATCTCAGTTTGTCCATTCTTCTATTGTCAGGCTTGCAGATTGTTTCCTGGTTCGGCTATTATAAGTAAAACTGTAATATTCTTACACAAAGCTTCTTGCAGTATGTATTTTTATTTTATATTAATATCAAAGAGTGGGATTGCTGGGTTGTAGAGTAGATGTATGCTTAATTTTAATAAACCAGCAAGCAGTTCTCCAAAGTGTTTTCCATTTTACACTCTCAACAGCACTGTGTGAGAGTTTCAACTCTTCCACATTCTGTGCTGTTTTTAGTATATCTTGTTTATTTGTTATTCTAGTAGATGAGAACAGATATCTATGCTTTTCATTTTAATTTATATTTCCCAATCACAAATGATCATATTTTATATAGGTATTTTCATCAACATTTCTAAGAAAAAAAAAAACCCTTTTATTTCCCAATTTATTTAGCAATTGGCCAATTTATTCAGCAATTGAGTCTGTTTTTGGACTCTCTTCTATGCATGGATCTTACACTGATATGACACTTCCCAGTTATTGTAAGGTTTGAAATCAGTTTGTACAATTCCTTCAACTCTTTCATTTTTTTTTTTTTCAGGAAGATTTTCTAGATTCTTTACATTTCCATACAAATTTTAAAATCTTCCAACCAATTTCTACTAGAAATCCTGTTGAATCCGTAGGGCTGTTTAGAGAAAATGAAGATCTCTAAAATATTGAACCTTCCTATTCATAAAATGGCAAATTCATACTTTCATCATTAATTTCTTTAAACAATGTTTTCTATTTTCTATTTCTATTTTCCAGTATACAGGTTATGTATATCTTTCACTTGATTTCATTGTAATATTTTTTATATTACTTTAATGGTATTGTTTTTGTTAGTATATAGGAATATGAATAATTTTTATATATTTATTTTGAATCCTGTGAGCTTGATTAATTCCTCTATTCTAGTCATTTTTTGTGCACTTTATAGAGTTTCATATGTACACAATCATGAAATTTTCAAACAATGACAGTTTTACTTACTTTTAGTTTTTATGTCTTTTATTTATTATTAAACATTTTTCCTTTATTGCACTGGCTAGGACATTCAGCACAGTGCTGAACAGAGTGGTGAGACAATATCTCAGCCTTTTTCCTATCTTTGAGGAAAAGGGCTTAATATTTTATTATTAAATGTGATGTTAGTATTAGGCTTTTCATAAATGCCCCTTCTTGGATTAAGGAAGTTTTCTTCTATTCTTAGTTTGAGTAGTTTTTTTTTTTTTTTTTTTTTAAATAATGAATGGGTGTAGAATTTTGCCAAAGATTTTTACCTCTCTTGAGAAAGACATGTGGCCTCCTTTCCTCTTTTATTCTGATAATAGATTGAGTTACATTGATTTTTGAATGATACACTAACCTAAATTTCTTAGATAAATTGTATTTGGCCGTAACATATTATCCTTTTAATGTACGTATGGATTGGATTCATTAATATTTTGTTATGGATTTTGTCATCTGTGTTTAATAGCGATATTGACCTCTATTTTTTTCTTGTAATAATTTAGCCATAAGCTTTTTCTGATTTTATAAAATGGATTAGAAAATGTTCTCTCTTACTAATTTCTGAAAGTTTGTGTATGATAGACATTATTTCTTTCTTAAATGCGTGGTAGAATTCAACAGTGAAGCTGAGTCTACAATTCTTCGTGGGAAAAATTTGATATTAATTTCCTTAATAGGTATGGGTCTCTTGCATTTTCTATTTCTTTTTGTGTAAGATGAAATTGTCCATTTCATCTGAGTTATCAAATTCATTGGCATAAAGTTGCTAAAAATATTCTCTTATAATCATTTTAATAATTTTAGTATTTCTAATTACTTCTTCCCTTTCATTCCTGCTGTTGTTAATTTGTGTTCTCTCCATGAAATATAGCAGGCTAACTTGCTAGCTTTCAGAGAGGGTAGCAGCCTTCCAGAATTTGACAGTAACTTGAGTAAATTTTTTAGCAGCCCCAAATTTGACTTATTTTAAATTAACAATGATCTTTTGCTATATTACCAACTTTCCGCTTTTCCAGCTACCTCAATCCATTAATACTTGTACAATATTTTTAAATTTCCTGATGCAAATTAGTCTTCAGAGTTAATACTTGAAGCATAGTATTAATTTCATTAATAACTAAATTTAAATAGACAATGTTTCTTTGCAGTTGAGAGGTACTTTGGTATGTTCATGTTGACATTACTTGCACTATTAGGTAAAAGGAAATTAATTAATTTATTGAGACATTTAGGAATTATTGCCCCTTAGGGCAACTCTTGTGTAAGATACTGGAAACATAATGATGAATAAGACATAGTTTCTGCCCTAAAGGAGCTTACAATTGAGTATTGAGAAAGACAAGTTACTATGACATTATGGTTTACTTTTATAAGCAATGTGATAAAAATAGGCAAAAAGAACATAAAAGGGAGTGACTTAGCTTAGTCTTAATTAAGAAAGTCTTCTAAGGGGAAGTATCATAAACTCAATTCTGTGGAATGAGTATCAATTAGCTAAGCTGCTCCCGGATTCCTGTCTTTCAGAGACCGCAAAAATATAATCTATCATTATTCACAGATTCTGTATTTGCAAATTTGCCTACTTGCTAAACTACATTTGTAACCCCAAAATCAATACTCGTGACATGTTTACGGTCATTTACAGACATGCAAAGAGCTGTGAAAAATTTGAGTGACCCAATGTCCATGTCCTTGTCCCCAGCTGAGCTCAGCCATCCTGCATCAGCTCTCATATTATAAACAAGCGTCTTTTTCATGGTCTATTTGGTGCTCCATTTTCTGCATTTTTGTGCTTTTTGGTGGTGACTTCACTGTTTAAAATGGCCCCAAGCATGATGTTGAAGGGCTTTCTAGTGTTTTTGCACATGAGAAGGCTATGATATTCCTTATGGAGAAAATACAAGTTTTAGATAAGCTTTGTTCTGTCATGAGTTATGGTGCTGTTGGCCATGAGTTTAGTTTAACGAATCAACCATATATATCAGGAATAAGGTGCTTTTAAGCAATAACACACATAAAACAAAGTTATGTATTGATTGGTTGTTGAAGTTTGTGACCAGAAGCTCAGAGGAGCCTAAGCCTGTGTTCCTCCCTAGAAGCAATGGCTCAGTGTTCAATTATTCCGTTTTTAGAGCACTTTTATAGAACACACCTACTACAGATAATGAGAATTGGCTATAAATGTCTTCTGTTTTAAGTTACTTAATTTTGTCATCTGAGTTTTCCAGCTATCTTAAAATAGAGCATTTTTGTAAGACCTCTGGTAAGCTGAAAGGGCATCAAGCAAAGAAGTAATTACCATTCATTGATATGGAAACATTGTTGAACATTTCCAGACCTAAAAAATAACCTCTCTGACACCTTTAGCAAGCAGGTTTTTCTGATACCTTAGGACAGATCTTCCTAATGAATTCCCAAAATCAGTTGAGATAAAGCACAAATGTTCCCAGACCAGTTCAAAGCTATGAAGTCTTGATGCTGAGTTGTTGAGTGTGGTTCCTAGGGGAGGAGCTTGGCAGGACCTCTCTGTCGCTCTAGGAGCCTTGATCCTGGAACAGCCCACTGCAAAACAAACACTGAATGCTCCTTTTAATTTTCTGATTTTTTTTTTCCCCATAAAAGCAGAAATCCTTTTTGGATTTCTTTTGATTAGCCCAAAAAGGTACTAATGTAAGTCTTCCATAAAAGCAAAGTTGTGTAACATGGACTTTTGGTATCTGTAATTGGTTATGCAGCAATAGAAAACTAATGTAACATATAAAGTCCAATGACACAGCCTTTTTATAAGGCCTACGTAATCTTCAAACTGAAAGCCGTGGGGAAACATGTTTAAGGAGTCACCAAATATATTTGGGGACAGAATACATGCATACACTTGCAGGTAGCTATTTATTCTGGATCAACGTTGCTTTCTAGACTGTTTATTTGAACTCACTGTGTTTTAAGAGATTCTGAGTAGTTTTTCTACTTGGAAGCAATTCAGTGTGCCAAGACGTGGCCACAGCAGATGCCTTCAGACTTAGCTGGGTTTTCAGAGTCTCTTTTAACAATGCGTTGTGGACAACATACCAATATTAGGAAATATCTGCTTTGTGAATTTAATGTTGTATACATCAATTGGAAAAACCAAACAAACAAGATTCCACTGGATATGCGGAAAAAGGAGTAAGACTTGACCACCGAAGATCTCTGATTTGCCTCCTCCACAATTATTCTATGCTTGTTTTAGACTTGTTACAACAATAATGATCACTTAAGATAAAGAAGAACTTTGCCACGTTCTGATTAACACACATAGTTGTTGAGTGAGCCATTAGTGAAAGATTACATTGTTGGCTTTTTATTGGAAAGTCCCATTTAGTTTGTAGAAGGTTCCGATAGTGTATAAAAATAGAAAATTGCTGTATTGGTCACAGTCATCCTGTTGGGATTCTATGAATGGCTGCTGCAAAATCAGTATGAGATCCAAAAACAGCATTTTAGTTCTCACTAAAAAGTCTTTGGGTCTCACTTTCATTGTAGCTCTGGCCCATGTCTTGCTGCCAGCTCAGTTGTTAAATTACTGTGATATTGAAGAACAAGTCGGGGCTAGCTGTGTTGATAAGGAAAATAATTTAGGAAGTCCATGTACTCATTCCCCAGAATGGCACTTTAAAAGGATAAAGAATAATAATCATAATGTTCAGTTGTTCGATATATACACATGTATCTTTAAAGATAAAAGTGTTTTACCTGTGGAATTAAATATTTCTTGAAAAATTTAAAAATGGTGCCTCTCAGAGATAACACTGGTTCTGGAAATCAAGCAGTTATTTGGCTTAGAAGAAATATAAGGTTACAAAACCTGTATTTTTAAATTTTTTTTAAAAGATTTTATTTATTTATTTGACAGATAGAGATCACAAGTAGGCAGAGAGGCAGGCAGAGAGAAGAGGAAGCAGGCTCCCTGCTGAGCGGAGAGCCCAATGCGGGGCTCAATCCCAGGACCCTGAGATCGTGACCTGAGCCGAAGGCAGAGGCTTTAACCCACTAAGTCACCCAGGCGCCCCTGTATTTTTAAATTTTAACAGATAACTGAAACATCATATACATCAGATAATCCAGGATTCTTTTTTTTAGGTCTTACTAATAGTAAGATTTTGGAGTTTGATTCCAGCAACAGGAATCTTGGCACTTACTTATATATTCTTTATAATTTTCAATATTGCTCTGAAAAATCACAAGAGATTTGCAATTTAATTCTGTTTAGACACAAAAATCACAATTCTTACTTTCATTTACCATAGAAATGAGAAGAAAGAATGGCCTGTGAAGAAATTAATCAAGTATTTCATTTCTATTCCCTTCCCTGCCATGACCTCTGCCCTTCTTCCCCCAGTTCAGTAATTCCCACTGGGGTGAGGGGTTATGGGAAACAGACTTTCAAGCTATTGGTTCAAAAAAAAATGAAATAATGGCTATAAAAATAGCAAATTTTGAAATTGGGGAATGGCTACTATTAGGTATACCCATTTAAAATTTCCATGTTTAAAAAGTCTCGATAATGCTCATATTCCTGAAAACCACAAAGTAGCTGAAAGAAGATTTTATTCCCTCTAAGTAATCCACAAAGAGCCTGAAATAGAACTACATTCTAATGCATTATAGTTTAATAGAGGTATTATTATTTAAATTGACTGTAGTTGTATTTTATTTTATTTTTTTTCATAGAATTACATTCAGTCTAGCCTTTGGTCTACCCTGCTGGAAATTTTCTTCATTGGAAAATTTATTATAAACTTTGATCTCTTTTTGAATTTACCCAATAACCAGTTTAGTTCACTGATCTGATTCTAAAATATAAGCATATGAAAAGACTGAAATAATTGGTTTGCTTTGAATTACACAGATTCATATGGATAGAATCTTTGGAAGTAACAGGAAAGCTGAAAATGGTGTGAAAAGATTTCCTTTAGTGGTTTCTTTGTGCTGGAAAGAACAATAAATTTGTCTTTATCTCTGAAACAAAAAATCACCAATAAAAGATAATGAAATAATCTTTTTACTATGAAGATGTTTATTAACATATATGTTAGTTTACTTTAACAAAAATGAATTTTATCTTTAACTTTTCACAAGATGAATATTTTAATTTATCGACTGTATCTTTACATAAATTGTTAATTAAATCAAATTAAATCAATTAAGCATTGAATATTTATGTTTTAAGGATAAAATCTGTTAAGGAAGCTTTTTTAAAAAATATTTTATTTATTTATTTGACAGAGAAAGAAAGAGATCGCAAGTAGGCAGAGAGGCAGGCAGAGGGAGAGGGGGAAGCAGGCTCCTTGCTGAGCAGAGAGCCTGATGTGGGGATCAATCCCAGGACCCTGGGACAATGACCTGAGCTGAAAGCAGAGGCTTAACCCACTGAGCTACCCAGGCATCCCTTTAAGATTTTATTTATTTATTTGACAGAGAGATAGAGAAGGAGAGAGAACACAAGTAGGCAGAGCAGCAGGCAGAGGGAGAGGGAGAATAAGGCTCTCCACTGAGCAGGGAGTCCAGGACCCTGGGATCACCGAGGAAGATTTTAAATTAACAAACTATTTCTGTTTTTAGAGCAGTTTTAAGTTCACTGCAAGATTGAGTGGAAAGAACAGAGAGTTCCACATACTTTCTGTTTCCTCATACCCACAATCTCCCCCACTATTTACCATCCTGCACCATATGCTACATTTGTTACAGTTGACAAACCTATATTGACACATTATCAGCCAAGGTCCATGGTTTGCATTACAGCAGGGCAAACATTTTCCTAAAGAGATATATTTAACATACTTAACATATGTACATTCTTACATATGTATCTTCATTTGCATGATATCCAAAATTTTAAAAAATATTCCTCTCATTACAAAATTGTAAGAAAGACTGGACAGTGTTTTGATTACTCTGAAAAGATGTAGTTCAGTATAAACACATCTTTGGAAGTCATCCAGTGGTTGTGGCAATATCTCCAAAATAGATACTCTCATTAAAGGTACCAGGTACTCTTATTTTTTTTTTTTTTTAAGATTTTATTTACTTATTTGACAGAGAGAAAGACAGGGAGAGAGGGAACACAGCAGGGAAAGTGGGAGAGGGAGAATCAGACTGCCCACAGAGCAGGGAGCCTGATGCAGGGTTCTACGTGGGGCTCGATCCCAGGACCCTGGGATGATCACCTGAGCCGAAGGCAGACACTTAATGACTGAGCCACCCAGGTGCCCCAAGGTACCAGGTCCTCTTAAAAGAATCTTGTGACCAGTACAGTACAAATGTTAGGTCGGTGAGAGGGTATCTTCTCCATATTGAAGACTGAAGTGGTCCTCACTCTCTTTGACCTTATCTCTTGGAATGGAGCATAGCCTGAGTGGTGCTGGGAAGGGGCATCTGGAAACTGCACCTTATGTGTGAGGAGACATGCCGAAACAACTGCTGTTGGCTTGTGTTCTGATTCCCTGCTCATACTATTTACAGCTATGTTAACTGGCATTGGGTGATACTGTGGTCAGAAATCTTGTAGTTAAATCCTAATCTAGGACCAATTGATACTGACACTGTGGTCATGTCATGTAGTGGGTCTTTAAGTCTAATTAACACAGGTGGCCCTGACAAAAATGGTTTTGTGAGCCTTCCGAGGGGGAGCCAGACCCTGAGGTATGAAGAGACCTGACCCTATAGGATAGACTGAGTGTTTGGGCCCCCTCCCCTGTACTATGCATGTTGAAATTTTAACGTCCAGTGTGACAGTATTAGGAAGCGGGGCCTTTGGGAGGTGATTAGGCCGTGAGTGTGGAGCCCTCATGAATGGGATTAGTGTCCTTATAAAGAGACCTCAGAGCGTTCTTGCCCTGTCTTCTATGTGACAGCACAGCGGGGAAGCAGCCATCTGCAAACCGGAAAGCAAATCATCCCCACACACCAAATGTACTGGTGCTTTGTTCCTGGATTTCCCAGCCTCCAGAACTGGGAGAAATAATTGTTTATTGTTAAAGCCACCAGCCTATGGTATTTTTGTTCCAGCAGTCCCCCAAAACTAAGACTTTCTGCCTGCACAAACAACCAGTATTTCTAGATCAAATTTCTATTTTTTAAAACCTCAAACTACAACCTTCATCAGAGTATATATCACTTCTCCCGTGCTCAATGGATGTTCTATAAATGTAGTAACACAATGTGCACTAGTGGTTAAGCAAATAGGTTTAGAACCCCATACATCTGGGCTTTAATCAGAGCTCTTCTATTAACTGTGCAACCTGGGGAAATTTGCTAAAAACACTCTGGTTCTCAATTTAGCCATAGCCTGATTTCTACTTGATAGATTATAATGTAAACAAGTTATTTGTAGGCTAAATGAAAGCATGAATACCACCTTGCATAGTTAATACTAAAAAGTAGGTACTCCATAAAAGTTATTTTCCCTTTATTCCATCATTAGGTTATTAATTTATTTTTAAAATAATTATGCTTATAGTGCAATGAGAGAGAGCCCCATGGGCAGTACATTTCTGAGCATTTCTATATCATAGCTACAAAATTTCAATAACGATGATATAAAATAGCTCAATATGATGTCACAAGGGGATGTCTTGCTATCTTAATATTACTACTGCAATTACCTTAGTCATTTGAAAACCAAAAAGGGTAAATTCCACAGAGCCTCTATTTTACAACAGATTTCAAGACAGATTGCGCTTCAAGAATGAATGGGGTGATTTTACTGCCTTTCATGCAATTTCAACAATCGATATAAAGCACTATAATTTTTCAAACTGTACGCATTTGCTCTTGATGGTATTTTCAAAAATTTCCAAGTTGCCTTTCTATATATTCAGAACACGATTTGATTTTTGATATGAGATGTAAATTCTTCCATTTGGGCCCCCAGGATACTGAAAATTGACAGGTAGGACAAGCTGTGTTGCCAGAGACTTGGTGAGTTTAAATGACAGAACGAAGTTATTTTTTGGCCAGTTGCCATTATACTTCATCGTGATAACTGGATTAATCCCCTGAAAGGGTCATAGTTTTGATTTTGAATGGAAACATTTTTTAAAGTCAATAACTTTGTACATAGCACTTCTTTCCATTTCATCTGTGTTCTTTTAAAAAAAATTTTTTATTATGGAAATTTTAAATATAAAAAATAGAATAGTATGATGAATCCCCAAGTACTATCACCGGACTTCAACAATAGCATTTTACTATCTCACTTTATCTCTCTTCTTCTCCACTTTGTTTTCCTTCCTGGAGTATTTTAAACAAATCCTAGATAACAGGTCTCATAACATTTTAACCATAAATACTTCAGTACCTTATCTGTAATAAATAAGGACTTTGAAAAAAATCATGGTGCCATTTTCATGAACTAAGAAAATTAAAAATTATTTTTTTATACTCCAATATCCAGTCTGTTTATATTTTTCATGTTTCCCCAAATAGTCTGTTTTATTGTTTTGTTTAAAGAGATAGCAAAGAACAAGTCTTACACATTGTATTTGGTGTCTATCTCATAAGCTTCATAAACTATAACCTTTTTTTCTCATTTTCATTTTCATTTTTAAATTAAATGTTTTTTTTCCTATCTTCAAATTATCTCTCCCTGTAAAAGTAAGTAAAAATCTTCTAAGGATTATTTTTTCCACAAGAAGTATGTGATTAATTGGAACAGAAAATATTAGGAGTTTTTGTAAGATAAAACTCATTTATTTATTCCAAAGGTGGTTTTGGAGCTTCCTGTATGCCGGGTAGTGTGCAAAGTAACTAGGATAGAATGTCGAGCAAAACAGATACAATTACTGCTCTTCTGAAGTTGAGTGTTGAGCAGGAAAGAGAGACATGGAATCAGACGGTAAGATGCAGTGTGTAATAGAAGCACAGAGCACTGTGGGAACCAATGAAGGAGAACCTGCCCCTGTCTAGGAGTGGGGGAGGGTCTGGATTGAATCGTTTCCCCCATAAATTCGTATCTTGCAGCCCTAACTTTTGACGTGACTGTAATTGGAGATAGAGTTTTTAAGGATGTAAGATTAAATAAGGTCTAATTTTCCTACAAGAGGAGGAAGACATACCAGGGCTTGCATGCTCTCCGTGAGTGTGTGCAGAGAAAAGGTCATGTGAGGACACAGCAAAAAGATACCATCTACATCTGAGGGGAGATTCCTCACTAGGAGCGAACCCCGCTAGCACCTCGAGCTTGGATCTCCACCTTCCAGAACCATGAGAAAATGAATTTCTGTTGTCTAAACCACCCAGCATGTGATATTTTATTATAACAGCCTGAGCAGAATAATTACAAGGAGTCATAGTTGGAAAGCAGCAAGGGAGGTCCTTTCTCACCTCTCAACCCCAATGTGTGTGAAGTTTGAGAGAATTCCTTAATTCATTCATCAACCATACTGATTATGGATCTACTATACCAGGGGCTAAGTTAGGGTATGTGTTGGTGGACCAGATCATACATATATCCTGCCCTTATGGGATATATAATCTGGTGGGCCATATAGACCTTAAGCACATGGTATCAGCTATAAATTCATCATTACAGATTACATTGAATCCAGTGAAGGGTAGAGTCCCAGGACAGAAATTATAGGTTGTTGTGTGGGTAGGATGGTGTGTTTGCAGAATGTGGGGAGAGAGGCCTAGTGGAATGGGGAATATTCACAAGGCTGAGGGAATGCTTCTAAGAAGGAGAGGCATTTAAAATAGAGCTTGAGAAAAGAGTGGGAATTCAGGGAAGGTTCAGAGAAAGAGTACTTCAAGCCTGAGGACAGAATAAACTTTGAGACATTTGAGAAACAGAGACAGAAGTATGTGTGGAGAGTGTAACAAGAGGAGAGCAAAGAGCTGGGAGATGATGCTGGGGGCAGAGGGGTGGGAGGCCCCACAGGCCCAGGCCTGTGCAGTCACGCCTCCAATGAGACACACAATTCAGTGGAAGACACTGAAGTGTGGAAAGCAGGGAACTGCCTGTCTAATGGAGGAATTAAGAAAATCACTTAGCCTGCTCAATGGAGAATGATGTCCAAGCGTGCACAAGAAAGTACAAGATGATAGGAATGAAGGTAGAGGGCAGGGTAAATGACTAGAGCAGCCCACATTTTGGCAGAAACTGAGGATGAAAGATTCCTATCTTGTTCAGCATTGTCTTTAGCACAGTTAAAACATCTGCACCCAAGCACCTACACCACAGCTAGAGAAAAACCACTCCATCCTGACTGGTCCCATTTTATATTTATGGCTTTAACCTCAAGTCAGTCTTCAGAGCTTCCTGCAATCTCAGCTGCCTTTCTCTGGTCATCAGGTTTTCACTCTCCTGGATCGGGGATCTACAAACTATTTCCTGTGAGCCAAGTCCAAAGCTACCTAATTTTGAAAATAAAATTCTATGGAAATACAGC
The DNA here is from genome assembly GCF_963455335.1 of Martes martes. Taxonomy (NCBI): domain Eukaryota; kingdom Metazoa; phylum Chordata; class Mammalia; order Carnivora; family Mustelidae; genus Martes; species Martes martes. The sequence continues at coordinate 126,439,614 of NC_137891.1, read as the reverse complement.
CATGCTTATGTGGTTTTACATTGTCTGTGGCTGCATTTACACGACAACACGGACGTTGAGTTGAGTAGCTGTGATGGAGACTGAATCATTCACAAGTCTACAATAGTTATTACCTGGCTCTTTTGTTTTTTTTTTTAAGATTTTGTTTATTTATTTGATGGGGGGGGATAGGGAATACAAGCAGGGGGAGTGGGAGAGGGAGAAGCAGGCTTCCCATTGAGTAGGGAGCCTGATGTGGTGCTCGATCCCAGGATCATGCCTTGATCTGAAGGCAGATGATTAATGACCGAGCCATCCAGGCGCCCCTATGTGGCTCTTTGTAACAAAAGTTTGCTGGTCTCTTAGATGGCTCTTACAAACATTCTTCTCTGTCTGCAAAGCTTTAACCCTCTTTTCCCTCTTTACTTTCAGTTGAAAGCCTTCCTATTTATTTCAAAATGAGCCTAGAGGAATGCATAAGAAAAATGTCATATTCTTCCAACACCAAGTACATATCTTCCTTCAGCTACCATCCAAGTTCCCCATTTTCTGTTTTCCTTTGATCTTGTTGACCTCCATGAGAATTTGAAGGCGTTATCTACATTTACTATGTTTCTACTTCTTCCACTTTGTAAGTAGGTATTTTAATTAGAATGTTCTTGTCAAGGTCAATAATGACTTGTTTGTCACCCAATCTATTGGTCAATTCCAACTTGCCTTGTAAATAACATTTGACAAATTTAGTCGTTTCCTCTCTCTTGAAGGCCTTTCCTATGGTTTTGAAGTCTGTTGATTATTCTGTTACTTCACTGTCTTCTGATTTTCTTTGTCCTTTTTCAGAATTTATTTTTTCCCCACTTTCTTTCCTTTTTTTTTGTTTTTTGAGATTTTATTTATTTATTTCGGAGAGTGAGAGAGAGAGCACAAGTGAGGGGAGGGACAGAGGGAGAATGAGACTCCCCACTGACCAGGGAGCCCAATGTGGGTCTCAGTCCCAGAACCCTGAGATCATGATCTGAGCTGAAGGCAGATGATTAATGGACTGAACCACCCAGGCACCCCTATTCCTATCTACTGGACATCATTGCCTCAAGACAGTTCTCTCTCCTCCCCTCTCTATACACACAATGTTAGTGGTCTTACTCACTCTCTTATAGGAAGTGCTATCTCTGTACTGATGATTCTTATATTTTACTTCTTTGAATTCCAGATTTATATTTCTCTACCAGGCTGTCTAGTTAGTTGACATTGTAAATTAAATTTTTTCAAAACACAAATTTTTAATTTCTTTCTAAAAATTGACTGTTTCTTATTGTGAAAGGCACCACCAATCTTCTAGTTGTTTGGACTAAAAGCTCTAGGTTTTTGGGGGAGAGTGGTGGTTCTTCTTTTCTTTTGTATTCTGAACTCAATTCATTAAAATATCCTAACAGATTTGTTCAAAATGTGTATAGTATTCAGCCATTTCCTGATATATCTACTTCTATCATTTTACGTGAGCCAACATTCTCTCTTATGAGGATTGTTAAAATACCTTCTGAGATGATCTCTCTGCTACCAATATCATCTATTCTCCACACAGCTGCTAAAGTAATACTATTTAAATACTCAAAACTGTCCAGAGACTCCAGGGCATCCACCCATATTAACACCAAATCCTTTCCTTGTACAATGCAGTCACAACAGGAAACAAATGGCATATTAGAATTTACCATTTTTGGAGATAATCAAGGGTCTGTTTACAAAGATATGGGCAAGGTAAAAGAGGACCCTCCAGGTCTTGTGGACACAGTGCAGGACAGTGGGATCAGTGACGGTAGAGGTCATTACCATCCCTAGGTCTGAAGGGCTGACAGAAGGAAGTTATTATGAGAATTCAGAGACAGAGGACTACCTGGCAGGAGCTTGGCTTCCATTTAGGGGAAAAGCCAGCCTGAGACAACTAAGCACAGAGAGAGCTGGAAGATTAAAAACCTTACCTTTATGCTCCTTCCCCCTCTAATTTCCTCTTCATACTTTTATTGGCCAAATCCAACCAAAAGCCAAAAAAGGGCAAGGAAGCCCATTGATGTGGTCCATAAAAGGGCACAGATAAGGATGTAGAAGACTGGAGAATATATCTGAGAGACAAATAGAAGGTATCCATTTTCAAGGCCCTATAAAGCTATCCCCAGTTGCCTTACTTCCTTTTACCTATTTTTCTACTTATTCTACCTAACAACAATCTCCTGTGAACACAAGCTTGCTTCCTTTTTCCCATTAAAAAAGTACACTTCTACTTTGAACCCGTTGCTTCTGTTCCTTCCTCCACCTGGCATTCTTTTCTGTACTATTTCCTGCTGTAAGGTTATTCCATCAGAGAAAATTTCCCTGACTAGCCTGTATAAAAATACAATCCACTCATACTATTGCCCTACCCAGACTTTTTTAAAATAGTATTTTCATGTCCCAACTTATCATCTACTTATTTGCTTTTTGCTCTCCCCTAATCTCACTCACTGAAATGCAAGCATCTGGAAGAAAGGATGTCTAATTTATTCCTTGCTGAATCCTCAGAATCAAGAGTACTTGATATGTAGTAGTGATTAAGTTTTAGAATATAAGTGAGGTCCGGTGGGGTGAGGTCCGGAGCCGATAACCAAGAAGGAATTCTTGAGACATCTTTGGTGCAAAATGGTGGTTTATTAAAGCACAGGGACAGGATGCTTGGGCAGAAAGAGCTGCTGCCTCAGGGGCTGAGAGGGGCGGTCCATTATATACTTGCAAGTTGGGAAGGGGGTTAGGGATGACACAAGTCTCTAAGGAATTTTGGAAGCAAGGTATCCAGGACCTTGAGGGGCTAGCTATTGTTGGGGAAAATGTTATTCATTAATGGTAATAAAACCTTTGTTTCGAGACCCTTTAGATGCATATCAGTGGGCCATATGCTTGGGAATGATTGTCAACAGGAATCTTGGAGGGCCCTTAGCAAAGCCTTAATTAAGGTGAAGAGTCCCTACAGAAATGTCACTCTGCCTGTTTCAAGGGCTTGTCAGTGGGTAAGGAAATTTAATAATTTTTCTTCTGCCTCTGTTTCCCACATCAGTAGGTGCAGTTGATTCTCATGATTCAAGGCAGTTATGTTCTGGGAAGTTATTGTGAACATGAACTGGTGAATACCGAGTCTTTGTTAGCAGAGGAGTTACTGTGTTATGTTCTTGACAGCCTCTGGTCACAACATTTTTGTCAACATTTTGATCAAGATATAACTTTGTTTTATGTGTGTTTCTGTTTAAGATACATTATTTAATATATGATATTTATTTATGCTAAAACACTAGATGAGCAGTGTTTAACATTTTTCTGACTCTGTGTAGCCAGAAATTTCTTTGGTTTTCAGTCTCACAAAAATGGTCTCTGTCACACTTAAAAAAAAAATCAGTCATCATCTCATGAATTCACAATTAGGGCAGCTTTTTCATCTCTTCCAGCATAGTAATTAAAAAACCCAGATTATTTGCAATACCCAAATGTTTATCATTAGTAGAATGGATAAATGAATTCTATTATAGTCGCATAATTGAATACTCTACAGCATTGATGAAAATCGAATTAATGCTACATGCTACAATCAGGTTGCTTCTCACAGACAAAATGAAGGAAGTCAGACACAAAAGGTTACATATTGTGAAATATCATTCAGATAGACTTTGGGAACAGTGAAAAGTATACCATGATGGTAGGGATTTGGGTGGGGAATTAACAAGGAGTTGGGGGGTGTAAATGAGGTTTCCCTTATGCATTTCTGCCTCACCCATTTCATAGTTTTATGCAGAAGCAAGAAGAAGCTTTGAATAATGCAATCTGTTGATATCTGTGTCTTGTTCTGGGTGGTGGGTAAAAAGTTGTATTCAAGTAGCAAATATTTGTTGATCTGTACACTTAATGTTTGTACACTTTATGTAGTATGTATATTATGCTTCAATGAAAAAGTAAAAATAAAGTTGTAAGGAAAGGAAAATGTGACCCAAAACTCTTACACACATCCAAGTTGACATGAGAAAGTGTATGAGAAATATTAAGCATCTTGAAATATATATGTCTCTCTGTCTCCTTTTCTATAACTATCTCTGCCTCCTCCCATTTGTTATCTCTCCTAACAGAAATTTTTGGAGAAATTTCACAGGATTAAATACCTAACTTGACTAAAAATGAGTTAAGTATCAACTCAAGACAAAGAAAGCTGAAATTATTTCAGGGAAAGCAGAAGAAGAGAAATAGTAAAAGGAAAAAACAAAAATTAATAAATTAGAAAACAGAAAAAAGAGGAGAGATGCTAGATATATTCTGAAGGTAGTGCTTTGAAAAAGTAAAATAAATAGTGACTGCCCAAAAGGCTACATCAAAAAGTTGCTACAATTGATACAGGAATTCAGGATGTCACAGGATATAAAATCAACTCATAGAAGTCTGTTGTATTTCCATACACCAATAATGAAGCAGCAGAAAGAGAAATCATTGATCCCATTTACAATTGCAACAAAAACCATAAGATACTAGGAATAAACCTAACCAAAGAGGCGAAAGATCTGTGCTGAGAAAACTATGGAACTGTCATGAAAGAAATTGAGGAAGACACAAAGAAATGGAAAAATATTGCATGCTCTTGACTGGAAGAAAAAATGTTAAAATGTCTAGGCTACTTAGAGCAATCTATACATTCAATGCAATCCCTATCAAAATACCATCAACTTTTTTTCACAGAGCTGGAATAAATAATCTTAAAATTTGTATGGAACCAGAAAGGACCCCAAATATCCAGAAGAACATTGAAAAAGAAAAGCAAAGCTAGTGGAATCGCAATTCCAGACTTCAAGCTCTATTACAAAGCTGTAATTGTCAAGACAGTATGGTACTGGCACAAAAATGGACACATAAATCAATGAAATAGAATGGAAAACCCCAAAATGGACCTCAACTCTATGGTCAACTAAGCAGAAAAGAATATCGAATGGAAAACATCAACAACAACAATGACAGCAACAACAACAACAGTCTCTTCAATAAATGGTGTTGGGAAAATTGGACAGCCACGTGGAGAAGAATGAAACTGGATCACTTTATTGCTTCATATAAAAAATAGACTCAAAATGGATGCAAGACCTAAATATGAGATAGGAATCCATCAAAATCCTAGTGGAGAGCACAGGCAGCAATCTCTTTGACATCGGCCATAGCAACTTTTTACTAGATATGTCTCCCAAGGCAAGGGAAACCAAAGGAAAAATGAATTACTAGGACTTCATCAAGATGAAAAAGTTCTGCACAGAGAAGGAAACAATCAACAAAACTAAGAGGCAACCTTTGGAGTAAGAGAAGATATTTGCAAATGACATCTGATAAAGGGTTAATATCTAAAATATATAAAGAACTTAACAAAATCAACACCCAAAAAAACACACCAAAAAATACAGTTAAAAATGGGCAGAAGACATGAACAGATATTTTCCCAGAGATATCCAGATGACTGAGAGGCACATGAAATAATGTTCAACAGCACTCACCATCAGGGAAATATGAATCAAAACTATAATGAGATATCACCTCACACCTGTCAGAATAGCTACAATTAACAACACAGGAAACAACAGGTGTTGGTGTGGATGTGAAAGAAGTTGAACCCCCTTAACCTGTTGGTGGAAATGCAAACTGATGTAGCTACTCCAGAGCATAGTATGAAGGTCCCTCAAAAAGTTAAAAATAGAACTACCCTATGTCCCAGCAAATGCACTACTAGGTATTTACACAAAGGATACAAAAATACTGATTCGGAAGGATACATGCACCCTAATGTTTATAGCAGCATTATCAACAATAGACATATTATGGAAAGAGCCCAAATGTCCATCAACTGATGAATGGATAAAGAAGATGTGGTGTATATATACAATATATTGTCTACAATGGAATATTACTTGGCCATAAAAAGCATAAAACTTTGCCATTTGTAATGACATAGATGAAGCTAGATAGTATTATGCTAAGTGAAATAAGTGAGACAGAGAAAGACAAATACCATAGGATTTCACTTATATGTGGAATTTAAGAAACAAAACAGATGAACATATGGGGGGAAAAAAGAGAGGCAAACAAGGAAACAGACTCTTAAGTATAGAAGAAACTGAGGGGTACTAGAGGGGAGCTGGGCAGGGGGATGGGTTAAATGGGTGATGGGCATTAAGGAGATGTGATGAGCACTGGATGTTGTATATAAGGGATGAATCACTAAATTCTACACCTGAAACTAATGTTGTACTGTATGTTAACTAACTGGAGTTTAAATAAAAACTTTAAAAAGGAGAAAAAAGAAGAGTATTTATGATTGGTACAGAGGCAAAAAGTCTTTTACTTTTTATTTGATAATTTTAAAGATTTTAAATTTACTAACCGCATGCATATTTTATGATCTAAAGCCATAAACTTGAATGATGTCCTCAAATATAAGTGAAAAATGTATTCTATACTAACTTAATTTTTTAAAACTAATTATGTGAGTGATATTGTGTGGACTTACATAGTTATAGAGTTTCAGAATGACACATATAAAGATTTAAAAATACATTTAAATAAAAAAGCTTAATGTGACCATTTTCTAGACTAATTTATAGAAATTTAAGAAGGTGAGGAAATAATTAACATGCTTTTGTGAGAAAACTGCTGGTACTCTAAGTTGCTGATGATGGAACTTCATAGAGAGGTTGGTGGAAAAATATTTAATTTATATTTAATTTTTGAGGAGGAACTTAAATATATACAACACTTATTGTGGATACAATTGATGTTTACATTTTGAGTACTGCAAAGTTCCATTGATTCAGCACTGACATCTCTCCTCGACCTGTCACTGACATCAACCAAACCCAGTATTGCTACCAGGAAATGGGATATTTAGTAGTTAGTTGTTAGCTGGAGTATTGTCACAAAAAAAAGACATACAATTGGAAAATGGTAAAACAAAATCATAGATGGCGTTGTGATACAGTGGTATGGACACAATTTTTGTTGAGAACTCCAGGTGAATATCTACTAAACTGTTGGGAATCTAGACTCTTTTGACCCTGATACATGGGAGGGGGATTTCAAGTGGCCTTTGAGGTTCTGATTGAGCAGTTTGACTCTGAACCCATTGAACAATTTCAATTCATCTTATAGTGATGATGGAAGAGAATATGTAAAAACAATCCAAATGAAGGAGAATATTTACCCGAGAGGTAGTCTCCAAAGACCCAAACTTGGTCTGACCTATTTCATTTGGAGGACTTATGATTGCTACAGAAATATTGAACCCTTAAACTCTGGACACTTACCTCCAAATATTTATTGAGGGAACTACCCTGGTAGAGATAAATCTGGATATGGATATAAGTACAGAGAGAGTTATGAAGCATATTCTTTTCATAAAGCACTATTAATCTGTGATCCTCCATATTTATCCAAGTCAAGTCATCTTTTATGATGAAGAAATTGAGGGGGTTATTTTCATACAGTTGTCCACAGAATTTAGAGTGAAGATATATTCTCATGTAGGATGGGGAACATTAATATTAGCATGTAATGAGAATATAATTCTCTGTTGAACACATATGTAGTATGAATTCCTGAAATGTAAAACCAGGAAACTATACAATTATGTTAAATATCAAGTAGCACTGAAATGTTTGCTTTGGTATTTATTTGCTTTCTGCATATGAAATGAGTTGAATAACTAATCTGAGATTTCTATGGTTTGGTACAATTGAATTGATCTTGGAATGAACTGCATTCAAAATTATGCTCTATTATCTGAGTGTGAAGCAGAAGAAATCCCTCCAGTCCAAGGTTGGCTTGAGCTGAGAATTATCTGGCAAAAGTTTGAAATGTAATTTAGACTATTACATAAAACAAAAACAAAACTAAACAAAAAACCCACAAAAACCAGTCTTTGTTACATTCTGCATGATTAAGCAAAACATATGATGAGAGTTAATTATTTCTCCAAAACTTGAAAAAGTTGTAGAAGGAAGGTAATTTCAGCTTTCAAACTGGATGTATTTTCTTAACCTGATGAGACTGGATTTCAGATCTGGACCAGTGATTTCTACTTTACTTTTCATTCACATCTCAGTTTTTCTAAGCACTGTAGTAGCAGTCGCCAGAAATAATCCTTTTTTATTTAGAATTATAAATCATCCCTTTCTGGAAGCTAAGTTCTAAAAAATAAAATACAATTCCAGAATAGCAGGCATGTTCAATTCTGCTTAATGAAATATGAAGAATAGGTCTAAATAATGGATGTGCTTTTGTTTCCCTGAAGAACACATGCAAATGTGAAAGCCATACTTATATTAAAATGTCTAAATACTCTATACTGTAGATTCAATTATGAAAACACTATATATCACATATACTAATATAATGAGATCCAATAATTAATTGAGGTAAAATAGTACCTCCTCTAATGCAGTTTTTGGTTCCAAGAACACCCCTGTAAAGTAGAATATATTACAATTAGATAAGATTTAAAAGAATCACTTTCCACCACACTGCAATATCATTTTTTTAAATAATACATCTATTTTGTCAATTCTGTCTTCCTTTAATTGATATTCTCCATTTTAAGGAGCAAATCAAAATAGCTTCTTATTTCACGATTATTAATACTATGAAGAATTTCCTAAAGATCTATTAGTTTTTCATGTAAGATTCTGAAGGTTTTATGTTTATAAATGTTCCCCAAACCAATAGTCTGTCTAATGTGTTATCCATCATATACTTCTCAGGAAACTGATGATAACAAATTAAAATTTACTTACAAACCTGAGAGAAGAAAAAAAAAAGAAGTGAAACAGACTACCTTGTTTTAATGTGAACTTTACTGTAAATACTCTAAATACACTTTAAAAAGAAATATTTAGGGGTGCCTGGGTGGCTCAGTGGGTTAAGCCTCTGCCTTCGGCTCAGGTCATGATCTCAGGGTCCTGGCATCGAGCCCCACATTCGGGTCTCTGCTCAGCGGGGAGCCTGCTTCCTCCTCTCTCTCTCTCTGCCTGCCTCTCTGCCTACTTGTGATCTCTCTCTGTCAAATAAATAAAAATAAAATCTAAAAAAAAGAGAAATATTTAGCCAAGTAACCAGTTTGGAACTTAACTGTAATAAATTTTTAGAGTCAATATAGATATTTTTAGAGTCAATATAGACCAACAATTGCAGGGAAAGCAGATGTCACTTTGCTTTAGCCAAATTATTTCCATTGTTATCTGAATATTAAATATATCTATAATATTTGTATTTTTAAATAAATTTCCAGTCACAGTGATCTGATTCTGCAATGATTAGTATATCTTAGAGACTAAAAAAAAAGAAAAGAAAATTATACTTTTATTCCTATAGTGGTTTTGTGTAAATTAAGGTTGCTTAATAACCTAGCAAAAGATTATGGAAATCTAGGTGTCATTAAAATAGTAACAAAATTTGTTTAGATGATTTCCAGCCTACAGACTAATTTGATTCTCCCAGAAATCCTGGGGGGTGTAATAGGTAATAAACAAACACAGCAGCGCATATCAACACTTGCTTTCTTCCAGGCTCTACGCCAAGAGTTCACCTGCTTTAGCTCATCAGTTTTTCCAGCAACATGGTGATTATTATCCCCAATTCACAGATGTTGAGACTGAGGCATAAAGAAGTTAACAAATATGATTCAGTTATACGGTTAATAAACAGCAAAGCAATAAAAAATGAAAGGCACGATTACTGTCTCCACTTGAACGAGGAAGAAACTGAAATGTGAAAGCATTTACCTGGGCAAATTCTCTCAGCAAGGAGGCATCAGATCACAAGGGCAGGTATTAAGTCACACTTAGGACACAAGGACAGAGGTTTCCAACTCCAGCTCTTACACAATTTTGATTACATTACACCTTTTTGGTCTTAAAATAAATGTATGATCTGACTTTTGTAAATTGAATATTTCACAGGATGCAATTAATGTTGACATAAATTACCATACTATGACTTCTTTTCTTTATTCTCTATACATACACGTTAAAATTTGTAGTAGCCATAAATCAGAGTTTGCATCCTCTAGTAAATTAAAACTATCATTTAGGGAGTATTTCATAAGACTCCCACACACATCTGAGTGCTTTCATGTATTATCTCATTTAAAGTCACAAAAAATATGTGAAGATACAACTATTTCTCATTTTAGATGAGGAAATGTAAATACAGATTTGAAAAACTAATGATCGAACAACCAATAAATTGGAGAGACCTTACTGAAACTCAGTTTCCTTTCTAACTCAAAACCAACTCTTAACTACTATTCTGTGAAGACTATTAACTCTACCACAAAAGGAGAGTTGAAAATAACTTGAAATCAAAAGTGTCAACTTTTACCTTTAAAAATCACATACTTTAAATTGCCAAAAACCTAAGAAATGTTGGTTATTTCAACTCTGACACCAATATCAATTCTGCTCTTTTGTTCCATTTTTATGAAAGGCAAATGAATTTTCAAACATAAACTCACCCTAAGAATTCTTAGATCATTTATGCTCTGTTTACTTTCTTTACTGAATTCAAGCACACATAGTTGTCAAAGGTTTGTTCCACGGGGCAGTAGGTTTCCCACTCTTGGGGCCGCAACATATGTGAGAACCCTGAGTGGAAAAAAATGAAATACCTGTTTTCTTTTAGATTCACTTATCTTAACCTTTTCCAGTTTGTATTTAAAAAATACCATATTTAACATAAGAGAGGCAAAGGTTTTAGTATAATAAAAATATACATGTTACAGAGGAAATTAGAAGAAAAATGGCTGCCTCTTTAGCCAGTGATATTGATGAACCCCAAGATCTTGGAACAAACATGTGACTCTGTAAAATAGACAGTCTGTTATTTTCAAGGCATCAACAGCCTTATTGACTGAGTGAAAATACTAACAATATGTGCCAGTCACGTGGCTAAACTTTTATCTTTATTAGAAGGCTATAGAAAGGTACTATTTTAGGCTCCTTTTATAGAAGATAACGAGGCCAGGAATGTTCATTAGCTCACCCCAAATCATATATCTAATAAGGGGCAGAGTATGAGAAGGAAGAGAAAATATTCATAAACATTACTTACTCTATAAGACTCCGTTCTGAAACAACTTTAATGTTGATACATGAGGCCACATGTGTGAAGGCTGTCACAAATCCCCTCTCTCTGAGCTGCAATACCCAGTCCAGAGAAGTGCATGGTTAATTCCAGTTATTTGTGTAGAAGAAATGGAAAAATAAACGTAAACACATTTAATAGACCATTAGAGTTATTTTGATTAAGTCTTACTTTCTATTTCTGTAAGCTTGAAATTTCATTTTTCTCCTACATACAGTTCACCACCCCCCCCCCCCCATCACAGGGGTTACATTCCAAGGCTCCCAGTGGGGTCACCTCAGATGTCCCAGTTGTAGAATTTGCGCTTATTATTCTGCCATATTAAAGATCCTGGGTGTTGGGGGGCCGGTGGTTTCTTCCAGGGATACAATGAGGGTTTTCCTGAACTTGAAGCTGAAGCTATTACTGGCTGCTTTGAGTTCTTATGGCAGCAGTCGTATGGGCAGAAAACGAAATACCGGTGCAAGTAATCAATAGGTCACCATGAAAATGTTGGGGTGTTGCTACACAATGAGGGGAGGGTAAGTGTATCTAGGTCCCACAGAATTCTTGGTGTTTATATTCACAATAATAGAGGAAAATGGGCAAATTTCAGCAATGGTGCAATGGTGCGACGGTGACCCAACAAGGACAATATAACCATGGGCCTTTTAGTTACTCTAAAGTTCTGTGCCATCTACTGGGCAGGTACCCAAGACTAGCTTGGCTGAAAGAGTGGGAGATAGAGAGGGAAATGGTGACTCAAGGCCTCAAGGTCAGTGACAACAGTCTTGTCTTAAGATTCTGCAGTGATTGTGGCTGGGTTCTGCCTTAATGGAAACTCTGACTTATTAAACTTGTATCACCACTCTCTGGGAAGAATCAAGATCATCATATTCTCACAAAATTGGAGGGCCAACAGAGGCTACGGGTTCATCTGGGGGGAAGGGGAGATGCAAATATTCAACTAACACTTGCTGAGAATCAATGAATACATTTTCTTTTTTTCCCACCAAAGATGTTATGACTTGATATGAACTTTGTATGCCTTCCAGGAAAATGTGCCCCAAGATTGATTAATTGCTGCTTTTAACAGCCATCTCAGTAGACATGGGGTTTTGTAATGTGTCCTCTTGACTAAGCTCAACAACATTGCCTTTTCTTTATGTTTCTGATTAGGGCTAGCCAAAAGGTAAATTTGGGCAAGATTTGTTCAGATGTGTTGTGTATATATAAATGTATGTTTTACATATGTGTTTTATATATATATATGTATATATATATATATTCTACCTATCTTTCTTTTTTTTTTAAGATTTTATTTATTTATTTGACAGACAGAAATCACAAGTAGGCAGAGAGGCAGGCAGAGAGAGAGGAAGGGAAGCAGGCTCCCCGCTGAGCAGAGAGCCCGATGCGGGGCTCGATCCCAGGACCCTGAGATCATGACAGAGGCTTTAACCCACTGAGCCACCCAGGCGCCCCTCTACCTATCTTTCTATCATCTATCTTATCAATTACTGAGTCAGAGGTATTAAAATCCTCAATAATTAGGACTTTATTTCACTTCTTTAATTCTTTAAGATTCTGCTTTGTGTATTATAAAACCATTGCTAGGTACATATGCATTTATAATTGCTATACCTTTATAATAAATCAATTTTTAAAAATTTTTAGAAATTCTGGTAGGTGTGTTGTCATATCACATTGTGGCTTTAATTTCTATTTGTCTAGTGGCTAATGATGTTGGCCACCTTCTCATGTCTCTGTATGTCCTTTTTGATGAAATATCTGTCATGTCTTTTGCATATTTTCTAATTGGATTGTTTGTTTTTAATCCAACTCAGATCTTAGTGAATGTCTCATGATCCTTCCTGTGCTATAGTAAGAAAGGCAGTCTTATGAGGAACTGTCACAACATTGTTTCTCATCCACTTCTCTCTCTCTCTCTTTTTTTTAAGATTTTATTTATCTATTTGACAGAGAGAAATCACAAGTAGGCAGAGAGGCAGACAGAGAGAGGAGGAAGCAGGCTCCCTGCTGAGCAGAGAGCCTGATGTGGGGCTTGATCCCAGGACCCTGAGATCATGACCTGAGCCGAAGGCAGAGGCTTAAACCACTGAGCCACCCAGGTGCCCCTCTCTTTTTTTTTTATCATGGTTTTTTTATTATGCTATGTTAGTCATCATACTAATGATGACCATAGTCATCATTAGTTTTTGATGTAGTGTTCCATGACTCATTGTTTGTGTATTAGACCCAGTGCTCCATGCAATACGTGTCCTTCTTAATACCCACCACCCGGCTCACCCATCTCTCCATCACTCTCCCATTTAAAACTCTCAGTTTGGGGGGTGCCTGGGTGGCTCAGTTGTTAAGTGTCTGCCTTCGGCTCAGGTCATGATCTCAGGGTCCTGAGATCGAGCCCCACACTGGGCTCCCTGCTTAGCGGGAAGCTGCTTCTCCCTCTCCCATTCCCCCTGCTTGTGTTTCCTCTCTCACTGTCTCTCTCTCTCTCTGTAAACTAAATAAATAAAATCTTAAAAAGCAAAACAAAACGAACCAAACTCTCAGTTTGATTCCTAGAGTCCATAGTCTCTCATGGTTCGTCTCCCCCTCAGACTCCCCCCCTTCATTTTTCCTTTCCTTCTCCTAATGTCCTCCATGCTGTTCCTTACGTTTCATGAATAAGTGAAACCATATGATAGTTGTCTTTCTCTGTCTGACTTATTTCACTCAGCATAATCTCCTCCAGTCCCATCCATGCTGATGCAGATGGTGGGTATACATCCTTTCTGATCTCACCCCCCTCTCTACTTTGTGTGAGGCTCCTTATGTAATGGGAGGTGGCTACAAGGCCATTTCTCATTCAGCTCCCCGGTTATGGTGAGGTATGGGACTTCCCACAAACTCCTCCCCTTAGGGTGCAGATGTAAGCTATAGAACCACCAGTTAACTGTAGTCCAGAGATGGCTCACCCACAGCAGAGCAAGGTACTAATTATGCTGTCATTTGGTCCCTTGAGTCCTGTGTCATGCTGTGGGATTAAGGTCACAGGGAGCTGAAAGCATGCTGATACTGCCTTTGCTTTCCTTTGTTTGAGTAATAAAGTATCCAAATCCATTTAGATTCATTGTCTTTTACCGACTGAATCCATAGAAATGTGGCAAGCCACCCTAGTAGCTGCCATCACCTGGCTACTCAGGAGTTGCTTGACCACTTGACAATATTCATTAACCTTCTATCCAAACACCATCTCTCTTACCTATAATTACATTTGCTTAACTGTTCTCCCTGCCAATAACCTTGCTTTCTGCAGATCTCTGTCTTACACTGAAACTAGAGTAGCTTTTCTAAATGCAAACCTAGTACTGTTCCCCAACTTAAAATCTTTTAACTGCTGGACAAAGGGAAACATTTTACCATGTGTCTTAGCCAGTTTGGGCTTCTATCACAGAATACTCTAGACTAGGTGGCTTATAAACAACAGAAATTTATTTCTTACAGTTGTGGAAGCTTGGAAGTTCAAGATTAAGCATAAAGCAGAACTGGTGTCTGGTGGGAGCCCACTTCCTTGTTCATAGTCTTCTTGCTGTGTCCTTAGCTGGCAGAAGGTGTTAGAGAGCTCTCTGGGGTCTTATTTATAAGGGCACTAATCTCACTCATGATGGCTTCACCCTCATGACTCAGTTACCCCCCAAAGGCTCTACCTGCTAATATAATTATATTGGACATTAGGATCACAACATATGAGTTTTGGGGGGACACATTGACTCCGTAATACTGTGGCTTCCAATTTGCCCCTAGACTACCTCTGCTACCTTGTATTTGGCATTCTAACAGTGTAAGTTCTAGTGGAATTGAATATATTCTCATTTTATGAGGCTAGAGACATGTGCCCAATTTTAGGCATTGAAAATACTTAGTTGTTACTAATCCTCAGCCCAAAATATGGCAGCAAGACATGAAGCTGAGTAGAAAAGCAGGGCAGTGTTGGATTCCTTTGGACTACTTCAGTCTTCCCTTATTCCTTTGAATTAACAAGGTTAGTGTATCGCTCTAAAATATACCAGCAGTCCATGATTTGCATGCAATGAATACCACACTTACCATATTGATGGGTTACAGGAGACTCCAAGACCAGACACACATTTTATTCCCCCTTTCCTAGGTATCCAGGAAAACAATGACTTGTTAATTTCTTCAGTTTTACAAAACCTCAAGGGTGATTACAGGAGGCTGATTAGAAACATCTTTGAGTAGTATATGTACCATTGTGTAAATGGCTCTAGGATTAATTAGGGACTTATTTGCTTTAACATTTTACTTTAGATTTGAAAAGCCAGTACATGACTTCTGTTGATATGTGTCAGCATAAAACTCCCAACTATAAAGAAGGTGGCTTTTTCATCTTTGACACTATACTCGCTGTCCTCTCTACCTTCCTCAAACTCTGTGAAATTAAGCAGGACTTTGCAAATATTTTCTAACTTTTTTTCTATATGTGATAACCAGAAACAAAAACAAAAATGCGGCACCAGTTAATCCCCTCCAATAGAATGTTCCTCAGTAGGCAATTCACTAGAAAACCAAGAATAATGTTTCATAGAAGAACAAAAGATCTCGAGGAGAGATGTTTAGAGGAAGACATTATTTTAACACTTGTGAGGGAAAATATGATTCTCCTCATTAGCGGTAAGGAAAGCTGACATTTGTGAATTGCCCATTTTAATACTTTTAATGTGCATCTGGTATTTGGCAGTGTTGCTGGAAGTAAAAATAAGAGTGAACAGAACATAAGTGTATAAGAATGAATGTAGGATGTTTTGAATTGCAAAGTGCCCTAGAAATGCATTTTTAATTATCACTTGAGAATACTTCTTTCATGTTGGTGTTCTTTTTGCAAACATATTCTCTTTAGGTAACAGAGTTACGTTAATGACTGTTGAAATTCGTTGATATTCTTGGGTACTCCTCCTAGTGTATTCATGACACTTAATTATGGTTTCATGATACCACTTTCATATGTTGTTTGGGGATCAAAACAGGATTAGGAAAATTGCTCCTTGCCACCACAGTAAATTTTCACCAGAACAAGTAGGCAGCTATGGTAGATGACATTGGCATTTACTTTAACTTCTGAATACATAATTAGAGTGGGAATGGTTTATGTCATATCCCAAAATATATGTTCTGTTTTAGTAGCCTTTGTTGTTGAGATATGTTTCTTAAAATTAGTATATTTTGTGTCAGTATACTACAGCTTAAACAAAATGAACACTTTCAATATTTTCTGTTTTGCTATATGATGACATTGGCATGTACGTGGTCAAAGACTTATTCATGAAGTGGCTATTATTTCAAGTGTCATTATATGCGGATAAAGAAGACATAATATTTTTAATCTCTATACTTTGCTTTTTCTCTGCAGAGTCCATATTTTTTTTTCAAATCTCCCAACAACTCAGCAACAGAAATAGTAGTTAAAAATGACAGTTGACATTGTAAAAAAAAAAAAAATTACATAACTGCAAGGAAGCCCAGTTCCAACTCAGTTTAAGATGTGGTGCTAATTCCATGCATGTCTTTTACCCATTTAACTTTTTTTTTTTTAAGATTTTTTATTTATTTACTTGAGAGAGAGAGAGCATGAGCAGGGGGAGGAGCAGAGGGAGAGGGAGAAACAGACTTCCTGCTCATCAGGGATCTTGATGCGGGGCTCCTTCCCAGGACCCCGAGATCATGATCTGAGCCAAAGGCAGACACTTAACCTACTGAGCCACCCAGGCACCCCCCATTTAACTTTAGAGAAAATATTTTTAGGAGAAGCATATTGCTGATCATCATGTCAGAACCCAAAATGTAACAGTAATCAACTGACTTGGAATTTGTATTTTAACATAAATATCTTGTCTACAGTGCATGTTTCTGATTGCAATCTGCCGTGAGGTTCATCAACTCAGACTGTTCTCTTAGTTGCTTCTTTTAGAGGACGCTGCTGAATAATTGTACTTCAACTTCATGGCAAAGCTAATTTTAACTCGAGGCCAGATTTTAATGTCAGAAGGCCAAAATATAGCCTCGAATAAAATGAACCATACTCATTTTCTACAGAATTTTCTCTTGCAATATTATAATATTATGCAATATTTTTTACTATTATAGAAATATGGGAATATGGGAGTTTTTATTTCTCTCTCAGTAATTTTGGATTATAATTTTTACATGAGAAACCAGAAGATTGAGATGCTAGTTCTGACTTTGCCACTTTGTAAGTTTGTTACATTGTCCAAATCATATTACTGCTTCCAGATCTTAGTTTTTCTAATTATAGTGTGGAAGAGTTGGATAAGATCATCAATAAGATTAGTCAGTTCTCAAATATTGTAGTTTTATTATAAGGAACTTACTTATGTAGGAATTTAAAAAAATAACAAATTTTGATATTATTTGTCATGTGATTGTAAAGTAAGATCTTAAAAAATTTTGTTGATGTAGTGAAATTAAAGTTACTTTCTTAAAATTTAACTACAATAGTTCTCTATGTTATATTCTTGTTAAAGAATAATAAAACATTACTTTTTCAATGGAAGTATTTTTAATGAGAAATATATAATTTGTTCTTTTTTTTTGAGGACTTGGTATGTCACAAAGATTTACCTTTTTGGATGGTGTGTTTTGTGTTTCTATCTCGAATTAATATTTTGTAAAACTTAATAACATCTTGAAATAAGGACAATACATAGGTGAGGAGTTGAATGTGTTACTAGATTTGATTGTGTAGAATACAATGCCTATTTTTGTCATCTGTAGGTCATTGTACCATATAGTCAGGATGACACTGGGTCAGAAGAGAGGTAAGCAATTTAGCACCCAAAGGGATCTTTGTGCTAAATCAAACCCCTTTGTGCTAACTCAAATAGAGAGGTTGATTTTATTCTGGGAAATGTAAAATCGCCTAATCATCTAAAAGTAAAATGTCCTTAGAAGTAAAAGTATTCTTTAATCTGATAATTATAAAAGTGCCAATCACTGGTTACTCCATACACTTTCAAGTATTCTTTGGCTCATACAACATGGAGTTTGTTTATTTTATTTTTGTTGAATTTTGTCCACAGTTTTGTTTTAAACATCATTCAATGGAGCAATGATTTCAATGACCTCAACTCTCTATTTAGCAGAGCAATTTACTTCTGCCTTTATCCACATTGAATTCAAGTCAGGACAGTTTGTCTTTGGATCTATGAGAGATTATATCCACTTATGTATAGTCCTAGAAGAGGTGCTTTATTGACTGCAAAGAAACCTATGTAATCCCCTAACATGGCATTCCAGTCAGTCATTGCCACATACACTACACACTCAGGGTTAAGCTGAATGAGCTTATCTCAAGAGTAAGTCTAAAAGTTTTTCAGAAATCATTAAATCATATTTTTGATGACTATTAATCATTTAAAGATTGGAAGCAATTTCTAATTAGTGAGCCTCAGAGAAATACATTTGAAAAGCCAAAATTAACTTATTCTAATGACCTTTGAAATCAGATTATATTAGAATAGCAATTTAGTAAATCACATGCTTCTTAATTGTAAATGAAGAGTTGAGATAAAAAGTAGAATAAAAAATGTTGTTATTGGGGCGCTTGTGTTGTGCAGTTGGTTAAGTGTGGGACTCTTCGTTCTTGAGATCTTAGGGTTGTGAGATTGAGCCCCACTCAGGGCAGAGTCTGCTTAAGACTTTCTCTCCCTCCCTCTCCATGTCCCCCCAACTTCTCTCTTTCAAATCAATAAACAAATCTTTTAAAAAAATGTTGATGTTATGGGTAGCATTGTATTGGGAAAATACTCAGTTTTATACCCTGATCACCCTTAAACTTGGCTTTCGGCCTCAGACTGTCCTCTCTTAAAGCATTTTAAATCAAAGAATCTGATGAAAAGCAACATTACATATTAGAAACGTATGCGTCCAGATTTCTGATTGATTGGATTTTCTAAAAATAAACAAAGAAAAAAACACATCTTTCTTCTTCAGCACAACTGGATCCTGGGTAAACTTTAACATGTATTTGTATTTAAATGAGTGACTTTTTTAGCTTATGAGGAAGTAAGAAACATTACCAAGGATCCCAAAGTAGGAATAGTTTGCTGAAACTAAACCAATGAGCATTAGGTAAACAAAATCTAAGAGATGTTCCTAAGAACAAATGTATGTGTCAGTTACCTAGATCTTAAACATAAGTGATATAGCATGTAGGTAAATAAACATCATCCTTAGGCCACCAAGTTAGATGAATAGCACACACCTGCAATAATCTGGGATAATATAAAAAAGATACA
This sequence comes from Martes martes, assembly GCF_963455335.1. NCBI lineage: Eukaryota > Metazoa > Chordata > Mammalia > Carnivora > Mustelidae > Martes > Martes martes. The sequence goes on along the minus strand of NC_137891.1, from coordinate 126,420,142 downwards.
CATTAGCTAAAGAGTAGATTACCAAAATTTTTCTGAACAGCAGAAGGAATGTAAAAAAACTGGTCTGTACCATCTCAAAAAAATGAAACATCTGATCTAAAAATAATGATAATCATCAAAATGATAGTCTTATTTCATAATTTAGAAACATTGTACTTCTCTCAGGTGACTCTGGATTTCAAATTTTTACAACCCGTGTCAACTGAGAGTGTTAAGATAAGAAATAAACTTAAACTGGTCCCAAGCAGCTCTTCTCATGACATATCCCCTCAGGAGGAAAGAAGTCCCAGGAAAATATCAAGATTCCAACAGATTAAATTCTGTAAAACATTAATTCAGATTTAAAAGTGCTGAGCACTTCAGAAAAGAAGGTATTATGTTTGAGATTCAGTAGAAATAACACAATAGATAAAGATATACAAGGACTTCATATATTGGAATTAACAGATTTAGAATACAAAATAATTATATATAAAGGTTTTTTTTAAAAAGATGGAATAGAAATAGCAGTGTATAAGAAGTTATCATAAACATCAGAAAGATTTGATTTTAATTAAAGAGAAATGAAAGTGGAAGAAAATAAAGTGAATAGAAGATGAAACAGCAGGTTAAATAAATCTGAGAGAATATTAATGAAGAAATTATTCTATCTCTAGCAGAGAGAAAAGGAGATATATAACATGAATAAGAGGTGAAAGATATGTAGAATATATGGAGATGGTCCAACATTCATATGATTAGAGTTCCAGAAATAAGGAATAAAATGATGAGAAAAATTAATGTTAGAACACAATGGTTAGTAAGTTTTTAGAAATTTACATGATTTTATATGACACACAAGTCATTATGAATACTAATAGGATAAATGAAAAGAAGTGAAAGAGTTTGATACTTGATACTTTGTATTAAAATAGCTATACTATGCCCAAAGAAAAACAAACAAACACTCCCCAAATATTTTTAAAAAGCCACAAATTGTCTTCTTATGACCCACAATTATATTGACAACTGATGTTTCAGGAGTAATACTGTAATCTAGACAATAATGGAAGATATCGGGGTGCCTGGGTGGCTCCGTGGGTTAAGCCTCTGCCTTTGGCTCAGGTCATGATCTCAGCCTCCTGGGGTGGAGACCCATATCAGGCTTTCTGCTCAGAGGGGAGCCTGCTTCCCGTCCCCCTCTGTCTGCCTCTCTGCCTACTTGTGACTTCTCTCTGTCAAATAAATAAATAAAATCTTTAAAAAAAAATAATGGAAGGTATCTTCAAAGTGGGAAGAGAATTTCTACACCCAGCAGAACTATTTTCCACAAGTGAGGGAAAAGAAAAGAAATTTGCAACTAAACAAAATGGACTTTACTATCAATAGACCCTTATTAAAAGAACTTGTAAATGAGGTATGCATCTCAGGAAGAAAGAAAATGATCCTAGAAGAATGTCTGAAAAGTAAGAAAAAATGGCGAGAAAATAAACTAATGAACATGTGTGTAAAACACATACATGCTAATTGTATGAAATAATAATGTATAATTTGGGTAAAAAATAGAAAAGATAAAAATAAAAAGTAAAAATGATAAAATATCACATAAATTGGGGCATATAAAACTTTCAAAGTTCTTGGTATTTGAAAGGAGAATTATATTTAGAGTTTCTTTAGGCACTCATGATATAATTGTAAGTGTAAATCATAAAAGAATAGAAATAATATGATAGCACTCAAATGTGTAGATTTAAGGAATAATATGAAAAATTAACAAGTGAAAACCCTTGGAAAACTCCTCCAAAAAAAAAGGCAATAAAGAAAATAACGCATATAAAAGCAGAATAATAGAAAGCTCAGAATAAAATGATATAAACAAGGCTTAATATATCAGTAATGAACTGTATGCAAACTGAATGCTCCCTTTATATGACGGAAATTGTCAAGGGTAGTTTCCAAGTCCAGTTGTACTTATAAGTTTTTTACAAGCTGTAAACCAAAAATATGAAGATGCCAAAATGTTGAATATGAAAGGATGGAAGAAGTCATATAAGGTGAATACCAGAAATAGCATAGACGTTATTAAGAGAGGAAAAAATAGACTTTAAGACAAAAATGTTATTCAAGACCAAAAGAATCACCACATAATAACAAGCGTAATTCACCAAGAAGATGTAATAATTCTAACTTGTATGTAGCTAATAGATAAAGCAAAAGTTGATTAACCCAAATGGAATTTGAAGAATTTGCTTAACAAACTTTATTTAATAATAGATCTTTTCCTGAAGCCAATACAATCAAAGAATATAAGTCCTTCTCAAATACTCATGAAATATTTATGCAATTTGTTTTAATGAATGCTAGCCCATTAAAAAATCTCAACAACTTTTAATAAATTGCTATCATGCAGATACTTTACTGACCACAATTCTATAACTTTAGAAATAAGTGAGAATTAACTTGATTGTGGTAATTACTTCATATCGTATACATGTATCAGACTTTCATGTTATATACCTTCAATATATACATTTTTTAATTTGTCAATTATATATCAATAAAGCTGGAAAAAAATAAAATGCTAAGAAACTCCAAAACAAATAAGAAATAAGTTATAAAATGATATTTAATAAAATTTATTTCTATAGTAGAAAGTTAAAAATATAATTCAATGATTATTGGCTGGATGAAAATATCAAAATAGACATTAAATAAAAAATGTTTCCTGCATGATAACAAAATATGGCATATCAACACTAGGTAGTTGCAACCAAATTGATTAAATAAAAATGTATATCTTCTTTGCCTCTTCTATTAGAAAATAAAGAAGACTGAAAATAAATGAGCTCAGTGTCCAACTTTAGTTAGAAAAACAACAATAAGAATAGACCTAAATACATTAGAAAGACAAATCTAATAAAGAGATGAATAGAAATTAATGGAATATAAAACAAATATACAAAATAAAAGAACTGCTGAGCTAACACAATGATTATTACAGTACCTATAAAGCATCATACCATTTATAGGTTGACAAGAATAGAAAAACAAGAATAAAAATACAAATAATGTCAAGAATTAAAATGGCAGTGGAACTAAGGATATAGCAGAGATTTAAAAGATAGTAATAGAATATTAATACAAATCTATGCCAATATATCTGAAAACAGATGGAATGGGAAAGCTTCCTAGGAAAGTGACTTACCAAACCAATTCGGAAAGAAATAGGAACACTGAATAATCCTACAGGCATTAAATACACTGAATCGATTAACAATCTCCATAAAGATAATACCACTAAGTATTACTCACAGATGGTTTTACAAGTAAATCTTAACATTTATATGGAAGAAATCTGCTTCATCTTGAACAAATAATTTACAGAATAAAAATAGTAGGAATGTACCCCAGCTTAATTTAAGAAACTACTATAATCTTGATTCAAAATTAAGAAGTAGGAAACTCATATTCAGAACACAGGTGAAATCATTAAAAAAATAGTCAAATAGAATGAAGCAGTACATAAAACATCATGACCTGAAAAGTCTGTTTGATTTAATCTTACGCATTCTATGTAATTTTCTTGTAAAAAAGATTACAGATAAAAATCCTACAATCTAGTCTATAGTGTAGAACAAAATTCAACATCCATGTATGATAAAAAAAATTCTAACAAATTAGAGCCAATTGGGTGAACTGTCAAGAAGTCGGGATGCTATATTTATTGTATTTGGCTGGGGGCATGGAAATTGCATATACATACCCATGTCCACTCTCAGAAAGGGCATTTGAGATGTCCCTATCTTCTGGCCTATTTTATCATGTGCAGTGATAGTCACCAGGTTATATAAGATTACCTTTTTAAAAACACATTTTTCTTGAAGTGTAATATATAATATACTATGTATATATATAAAATATACTATATATATATAATATACTACACACACACACAAGTGTGTGTGTGTGTGTGTGTGTGTGTGTGTGTATTAGCCTAGGTGGCTCAGCCGGTTAAACATCCGACTCTTGATTTTGGCTCAGGTCATGATCTCAGGGTTTTGAGATCAGCCCTGCATTCCTCTCTGTTTTGAGGTTCTCTCTCCCTCTCTAAAAAAAAGGAAAATAAAACAAAACAAAACAAAAAAACACCTTAGTTTTAGAGTTTGGTACATTTCACAAAAGCCATGCACTGACCACCACCTGAATAAGATGAACAATATATGAACACCACAGACATCTCATTTAATCCCTTATCTATACTTGGACTCCTGTCCACTCCAGTGTAATCACTCTACTAACTTCTGACTTCTATCAACATAAATATCAGAATACATTCATCTGTTTTACTTATGAAAAAAATATTGGCTATCTTTTCACCATTGTAGCAACCTGCATATCTTTATTTTTTTCATTCGAGTTTTTTTCTATTTTTTTTTCTATTTTTTATTGTTGTAAGAACACTTCATGTGTCTATCTCCTTAGCAGTTTTTAGGTGCACAATACAATATTGTTAACTATAGGCACTATGTTGTACAGTACATCTCTAGAACTTACCTTTTTGCATAACTGAAACCTTATACCTGTTGAACAGCGAGTCCCCATATCCTCCTTACCCCAGTCCCTGATAATCATTATTCTGCTCTCCGCTTCTCAGTTTAGCTATTTTAGTTTCCTCATTTAAGTGGAATCATGCAGTATTTGTCCTTCTGTGACTGGTTTATTTCACTTAGCATAATGTCTTCCAGGTTCATCCATGTGCTTACAGGTGACATTATTTTCTCCTTTTTAAAGGCTAGATAATATTCCATTTTATGTATATACCATGCTTCCCTTATCCATTTATCCATCAATGGACAATCAGATTATTTCCATATCTAGACTATTGTGACTAATGCTGCAATGAACATGGAAGTGCCATTCTCTTTTCAAGAACTTATTTCAATTCTTTTGGATGTATACCCAGAAGTGGGATTGCTGGATCACGTGGTAGTTCTATTTTTAATTTCTTGAGGAACACTGTATTTTCAATAGAGACTGCACCATTTTACATTCCCATAAATAGTGTACAAGGGTTCTAATTTCTCTATACCTTAGGCAACACTTTCCATCTTCTTCTTTTTAATAATAGTTATCCTATTGTGAGGAGATATTCATTGTAGTTTTGATTTGCATTTTCCTGATGATTACTATTAATGAATATCTTTCATACACTTGTTGCCAAGTTGCATTTTTTCCCTGCATTTCACAAATTTTGATAGTTGTATTTTCATTTTTATTTAGTTCAAAATACTCTGTCTTTTAATTTATGTTTCTTTTTTAGCCCATGTGTAATTTAAAAGTATGTTGTTTAATCTCCATATATTTTAGGATTTTCCAGCTACTTTTCTGTTATTGATTTCTAGTTTAATCCCAGTGTGGTCTCAGAGCAGATAATGCATAATTTATATTCTTTTAATTTGTTAATGTGTATTTTATGTCCCAGATTTTTTTTTTAAGATTTTGTTTATTTATGTGACAGACAGAGATCACAAGTAGGCAGAGAGGCAGGCAGAGAGAGAGAGGAGGAAGCAGGCTCCCCGCTGAGCAGAGAGCCTGATGCGGGGCTCAATCCCAGAACCCTGAGATCATGACCTGAGCCGAAGGCAGAGGCTTAACTCACTGAGCCACCCAGGCACCCCTTATGTCCCAGATTTTGCTCTATCTTGGTGAATCTTCCAGATGAGCTTGAGAAGAATGTGTATTCTGCTGTTGTTGGATAAAGTAGTGTATAGGTGTCCATTTTATCCGATTGATGGATGGTTTTGTTAAATTCAGTTACATCGTTATTCTGATTTTCTGCCCACTGGATTTGTCTTTTTGCAGAGGCATGTTGACGTCTCCAACTGTAATAGTGGATTAATCTGTTTCTCCTTGCACATCTATCAGTTTTTGCCTCACATATTTGGATGCTCTGTTATTAGGTATATACACGGAAAGTATCGTTATATCTTCTTGGAGAACTGATCCCTCTATCATCATGTAATGACCCTCTTTATCCTTGGGAACAACTTTCTTTGTTCTAAGGTCTACTTTGCCTGAAAGCAATATAGCCATTCCTGCATTTTCTTGTTTTTGTTTTTGTTTTTTTGTTGTTTTGTTTTTTTAAGTGTCAGCATGGTATATCTTTCCCCTTCCACTTACTTTTAATCCATCAGTGCCTTTACATTTTAAATGGGTTTCTCATGGACAACATATAGTTGGGTAGTGTTTTTGATCCACTCTGAGAATTTCTGTTTTTTAATTGGTGCATGTAAATCATTATTGTATAGTTAGGTTAACATCTACCATATTAGTTCCAGTTTTCTACTTGTTGTCCTTGTTTCTTGTTTCTATTTTTCTTGTTCACCCTTTTTTGGCCTTTTGTGGCTTTATATGATATTTTATATGATTTCATTGTCTCTACTTTCTTAGCGTATAAATGTTACTTCTTTTTATGTATGTCTTTAGTGGTTGCTCTAGAATTTGCAATGTACATTTACAACTAATCTGCATCTACTTTAAAATAACACTCTACTGCTTCACAGGTAGTGTGAGTACTTTATAATAAAAATAATCCTAATTCTTCACTTCTGTCCCTTTGTTATCACTTACTTTGCTTATTCATAAGCATGCATAGGCACACACACACACACACACAAATGTGTAATAAGATACATCATTGCTGTGGTTATTTTGAATACACCTATCTGTTAGATTAGTTAAGAATCAGAAAAATACAAGTTTTTTATTTTACCTTCATTTATTCCTTTTTTATGTCCTTTTCTTTATGCAGATCTGAGTTTTTGAGCTATATAATTTTCCTTTTCTCTAAAGAACTTCTTTTAACATTTCTTAGAAGAGCTACTAACAACAAATTCCCTCGTTTTTTGTTTAAGAACACCTTTAGTTCTCTTTCATTTTTGAAAGCTAATTTCACAGTTTATAGAATTCTAGAAACAAAAATTCTTTTTGTTTCTTTGTTTCCTTGTTTGCATGGTTTCTGAGAAGTAATATGTAATTCTTATCTTTGCTCCTTTATAGGCAAGGTTTTATACTCTAACATTCAAAAAATTTTATCTTTATCTTTGATGTTCTTTTGTTGGAAAATGTAAGTCTAGGTGTAGTGTTTCTGGCATTCACACTGTTTGGTGTTTTCTGAGTTTCCTGGATCTGTGGTTTCACATCTAATGTTAATTTAGAGAAGTTCTTAGTCATTATTGTTTTAAATATTTCTTCCGTTTCTGTTGGGATAGGCAGTACTGTGCACAATATTTCAACCTCCACTTAGCTGCATAAGAATGGACCTTGGACCTGGGATACTTCCTTACCAAGAGATAAAGAGCCCACCCAGCTTGTGCTGGGCTTATTGTCTTCTGTGATAGTACCTTTTCCGGTTTCACGGTCAATGTATGCTCTTTTGTCCTGCTTATGTGTGTGAGTATTATGGCACCTGGACAACCCCACTGCTATATCTGTCCCTTGTGGAGAGTGGATGAGGTCTTTCCACTGAGGCACAAGATGGGTGTTTGTACACAAATTGCCCTACGGCAGCTGACAGTTGACAGGAGAGAGCAGCTGGCCATGGAAGATAGGCATCCACTATTGAATCTGATCATTTCCTGGCTTGCTTCTATGTAAGCAAAGTATTGTTCCACCCAGTGCTAAGTCAAATGTGTTCTTCGTGACTCTTATATGAGGATGCAGTGGGCAGAAGTGTTTTCACTTCTGCTGCTGGTGGCTGACATAACAATGTTCTTTGCTATTCTTCATATAGTTGGAGTCCTCCCCTGAGATTAGTGACTGGTGCACAGTATTGTGTTCAACAGTTTTTTTCTGTCTTCTTCTGGTATTCTCAATTTGCATATATTACACCTTTGGTAGTTGTGCCAGTTGTTAGAAATTCTGTTTTGTTGTTTGTTTTTTCAGTATTTTTTTTTTCTCTTTTCTGTTTTGGAGGTTTCTCTTGGGGTATCCTCAAGAGTAGAGAGTCTACCTCAGCTGTATCCAATCTGCTAATAAGATAGTAAAAAGCATTCTTTATATCTGTTAGGTTTTGTTTTTTGTTTGTTTGTTTGTTTTTATTTTGTTTTTGGGCTCTCTAGCATTTCTTTTTGGTTCTTAGGATATCTGTCTCTTTGCTTACCTTGTCCATCTATTCTTGCATGTTGTTTATTCATTAGAGCCCTTAGAATATTAATCCAGATGTTTAAAATTCCTAGTCTGATAATTCCAACATCCCTGTCGTATCTGGGTCTGCTTTTCATGCTTTCTCTTCAATCTATGTTTTTGTCTTTTAATATGTCTTGTAATTTTTTCTTGACAGCTGAATATGTCAGCTGTCATAAATAGCCATAAATAGGCCGTTAGTAATGTGGTGGTGAAATGGGGGAAGAGACAAAGCATTCTGAAGTGCTCTGATCAGGTTTCAGTCTTTTAGTGAGCCTGTACCTCTGGACCATGAATATCACGTGTGCTTCTCACTCCTCCTCACCCTCTTAGGTGGGACAGAATGGACAGAGGAGACTGGTTTTGGGTGTTTTCCTTTCTCCATGTGGAAAAGTAGATCTAGCTGGAGTTGGGTATTTCCCTTCCCTGCCCCCCTCTCCCCGGTCAGTTAGGCTCTGATAAAATCCAGCTGATTAGGGTTTGGTTAAATAGTTTCTCCTGTGGGCAGACCTTGTTAAGAAAAGAGGGGTGTTGGGTATTTCAAAATGGTTCCCTTTTCCTCCCTTTCAGAATATTCTGAAGATTTCTCTCTGATATGTAGAGCTCCAGGAGGTAAAGCTCACAAAAGCGGGAAGTTGCCCGATAACTGGGTCCCTCTGGAGGGTTTTTTTTTTTTTTTTTCAAGATTTGATATATTTATTTGACAGAGAGAGATCACAAGTAGGCAGAGAGGCAGGAAGAGAGAGAGGGGGAAGAAGGCTCCCTGCTAATCAGAGAGCCCGATGCAGGGCTTGATCCCAGGACTCTGAGATCACCACCTGAGCCCAAGGCAGAGGCTTAACGCACTGAGCCACCCAGGCGCCCCTCTCTCTGGAGGTTAATCTCAGTTTTGTCCATACTGAGCCACTAGCAGCTGATCAGTTATAGTTCAGGTTTCTGTACCCTGGCACTGGTTTCCATGGAGGTTTCAGCTCCTGGGTTTCTGCTGAGGTAAATTGTGATTTTCAGTATTTGCCTATTGATGTCTCCAACTTTATGGATAACAATTTGCCCTGTAATCTCAGTTCTCTTATACATCTAAGAAATGTTGTTGATTTTATAGTCAATCATTGTTTCCATATTATTAGGGTAGAGTGGCAACCTCCAAGCCTCTTACATGCTAGACTGGAAACCCAAAGGCCTGGCTTGGTTGTCTTTAATCTGGATTTAACTAGTGGAACTTGATGCTCATGAAAAGCATGTAACCCTTCTCATGGAATTAAATTGCTTTTGTCCCTTAACATACATGAGGCTGTTTTGCTTAGCAGTTGTGGATATGAAAGGCATCCATAAAATCATAGTCTCCTTTCCAGTGTATTTCTATTTGTGGTTAACAGTTTAGCTAGAACTTTCACATGCACATTTGATCCTTGCATCAGTGGGATTGGTTAGGACCTGCATTTTCTTTATCTTACAATAAAAGGTATTGAAAGATTGATTTGGGCAGTCATACAACCTTATTTATTCAACTTGAATGTCAGCAATTTCTAGGCAACAACTATATTTTATTTATCTGGATCACCCCAGTGCCTAGCAAGTTCCTGGCACATAGCTGGTGTGGTTAATGATTGATGAATAAGTGAATAAGTAAAGAAATAAATATGAAATTAGAAAGTAGACTTTTAGCCATTTGCTCATTCCATTTTACTAAGGGGGTTTTAAATTTAAAAATATTTTGAAACTTTATGTCCCTGTCATTAGTGTTTACTATCATAATCTCAAAAGATACCCCTGAGGGATATACAGTGCAGAAACACAATGGCATCAAGTTTTAAATTGCTTTGTAGCTGACTACTATGCATAGAATTCATGCTTAATTTTATCATTTTGTAAAAAAAAACTTGATTTCAATAAATGTTTCTATCTCCTTTGCTTAAATTAGATCCAATTTTAACTTCAACACTTTCTTTCACTGAGTATTCACTTGCTGATTCATTTAAACTTGTGTGTAGGCATTACATTGATGCTACATTGATACCTTGCCCTGACTAAATGGACAGAAAAGGCATATTTATTCGTTGGTAAATATGATCACTCTTCATTTTAAATTTTCACAAAGACATATAAAGTAGTAAGGAAATGTGTGGTACATGTGATGTAAATTTCTATAGATATACAGTAAACTGAGTTCTGAAATTCTGAGATCTATTTTCTTTCAGGTTGTTTATAACTTAACACTGCTTCTAGTGCCAATCAAAATGACAACTGCAAATTCATGAACTTGATCTGAGTAGAAGAGAAATCTCTACAGCTGATTTAAGTAAAGGGAGAGTAGAGAAAATGAAATTTATAGATACTAGGTGTTACTGTCCATTATAGTTCCCAAAATTACCTCTCAGTTCTGAGGGAAGGGACAGAAAGAGTGCCTCAGTGTTGGCTAATAATTTGGAAAGATGTAAAATGAGATTAGAGAAGAAAAGTTTAAGGTCCATGTAACAAATATGTGTGAGCTGGAGTGGCATATTTTCTCATCTAGAAACAAACAAAAAAACACCTGAATAGAAACTTTAATGGAAAACCTTAAACTTTTGGAAAATTAGTCTGTCTGTCAAACTTTATAATATGAATTAGGTAAGCATTTTTGCTTGCCTCAGGGAGTAAGACGGCTATTGGTTTTAAGTAATGAGATTTCATGGAAATAGATGAATTCAAAAAAGAATAATTGCTCTAATATTTTTACCTTTCTTAATGGTTAGGATCAAGACAATCACCTATCCATATATACATGTTTCTCAGTGTAGTCCTTTAAAAAATTTGGAACACTATTAAAAGACTGCACACTCAAAGAAATGTGTACAATTTCTGAAGTGCAGTGCTAAACCCAATGGGCAGTGAGTCACTGTGTGTTGGACTGAAGGAGTAAGAAGAAAAAGATGAAAGTGTATGAGGATAAGAAAAGAGAAAGAAAAATGGGAGACGTTATTATAGTAGCTCTGAAGTTGCTAGTTAATATATTACTGATTTCTAGGTTTAAAGTTTATTAACACTGAAGATCCCCAAAAAGATGTAAGGAATATTGTATCAAGTACCCACATATTTATCTACTGGCTCAAGAAAATAGCTCGATACAGCTAAATTTCCTTTATAGATCTTTACTGGACACAGCTAATGTCTCCTCTAGAAGTAGCTTAACATTCTTATTTAGCACTGTCATGAATTTCTTTACAGTTTTCTATACATGCATATACCCCTAAGGAATACATAATGTTGTCTTGAATACTTAAATCTTTATATAATTGGTTTCAATGTGTAACTTTATTTTTTTTTCATCCAACATAGTGTTTGTGAGGTTTATTTATATTCATTCTTTTTGCCTATGGTATGAATATACCAATATTTATTTATTCATTCTCCTGCTATAAACATTTAAATGATTTTTCTTTCTTTCCTTCTTTTTTTTTACAATTCTATTTTATACATTCTCCCAAGTGATTGTACCAATTCCCAGTCCTAGCAGCAATGTATAAATATTCCTGATGCTTCGCTACTTTGCCAACATTTGATATTAAGCAACTCTTAAAACTTTTGCCAACTCGATTACTATGAAATGGTATTTCATTGTGACCCTAATCTATTTTTTTCTTAATTACTAATAAAGTAGAACATAATTTCATATGTTTATTAGCCTCTCTTGTGAATTGCCTATGCATCTTGTTTTTTTTTTTTACTGTTTTTAGGAGTTAAAAATATATTATAACTATCTTTATAGTATACTGTACATAAATATACATGAATATAAAAATTCAATATTTTTTTCCAATTTTCAGGCTCTTTCCACTATTGTAATATGTCTTGGTGAAAACAATTTTACATTTTAATTCAGTTAACTTCCAAATACACTCATAACCCAGATACTTATCCCTGTTAGATTCTGTATGACCTACAGTCCTCAATCTATAACCTCTTTACTCTCTCCTCTTTTTGCCTTGGCTGTGACTTTCATTGTCTTGTTGTTTTTGTAAGTCTGAAAAATCTATACTCTAAATGAATTCAACTCTTTGTACTCAACATTTACACTGGGGTTCCTGCCTACAGTGGAGAAAAAAAGCATACAACCATGATGGTTGGCTCACTGGAACTCAGTCCTTTCATTCTGCTGCTCTCATAGGTAACTATTTCCTGCTTTCTTCTTAAATTTAAAATATTCTCTTATCCAGCTTCACTCTCAGCTTATGACCTTACTTATTTCACTAAAGACAGAGAAACAATTGAAATAAAGATGCCACATACTTTCTCCATCACAACCCCCAGGAAACTTCAACTGTGTCCACAGTCCCTACGTCACTCCTATAACCACTTATCTAAAGTCAAACCTTTATTGAATCCGCCCTCCATTTTATCTGCTCAATTATCTTTCTAGCATGTCTCCTCTTTTTCTTTTGTGTACCATAAGTTTTGCCTCTTTACTGGATCATTACTGTCATCATACAAATAAATTATACTTTTTCATATACTTGAGAAAAAACTCTCTCTGGACTCTGCTTCCTCTCCAGCTAGCATCCCCCAGCCCCATTTCTCATCTGCCTTTTATAAGTAAGCAACTAAGAAAAGTTGTGTGTAATTGCTTCTCCAATTCTCTACTTTTATTCTGTTTTAAGGTTTTTATTCAGAAAAATTCAAACATACACAAAATTAGAACATGATAATGAAATTTTATATTCCTATCACCCAGATTTAACAATTATTTGGCATACTATCTACATATCCCTGTTTCTCTCTCTTTTTGTCTCTCATTCTTTAAGCTGAAGTATATAAGAACATGTTCTTTTACTTCTCTAGTCACTTCACCATAATGACTTTTGTCAAGGTCAACTATGACCTCTACATTACTAAGTCCAATGGTCAATTCTCAGTTCCCCTCAGACTTGGCTTATCACTATTTTATAAAGTTAATCATTTGTCTTGTTGGAATGTTTCCTTCACATGCCTTCCAGTGTATCCTTCTTCTCTGGTTTTCCTCCAGTTACACTGGACATTGCTCTTCAGTTTTACTTTGTGGTCTCTATAAAAGGTGGCCTTGAGATTTAGTTTCTTTACTTCTTTGTTCTTTGCCTAGATTTATTCCTGGGTGACCTAGTCCAATCTTCTGAATTTAAGTGCTGCTTAAATATCTCATGATTTTCAGTTATATCTCCAGACCAGTTCTCTTCTATACCTGACTCATATGTTCAACTACCTTCTTGCCAGTATCCCTAAGATATCTAATAGTCATCTCAACTTTGTCCCAAATTGTACTTGAAAACTTTTCACCTCTTGTCAGCAAATGTCATCCTTTATAATCTTTGAAAGTAGCATCTCCACTTGCATAGTTTCTCATTGTTTTTCTCCCATAACCAAACCAAAGCATCTAACCTGATGCTTTTGATTCTGCTTTTGAACTAGATTTCAAATCTGAATACTCATCATCTCCACTGTTACCACATTATCATTTCTAATGGCATTGTTATAATAGGTGTTTACTTGCTCTCCATTTATGGCTTATAATGTTACTCATTCTATAGCAGATAAAGGAATCCTAGAATATAGAAGAACATTTCTGTTCTATGTATATATAGTTTATAACCTGTATCATGTCACTTTTTAACTTTAAATGATTTTTATTACTATCAGAGTATAGGCATAACTTACTGTGCTTTGCTTTATTTTGTTTGACATATATTGCTTTTTTTTTTTAAATGAATTAAAGGTTTGTGGCACATTTTGTAGGCACATTTTTCTAACAGCATTTGCTCATATTCTGGCTTTGGGTCACATTTTGGTAATTTTGGAAATATTTAAAACTTTTTTATTACTATATTTGTTATAATGATCTGCAATCAGTAATCTTTGATTTACTTTTGTGATTGTTTTGGGAAGTCACAAACCAGGACCATGGAAGATGGTGAACTTAATAAATGTTCTGTGTATGCTGACTGTTCCACTGACCAACTGTTCTCTCATCTCACTCCCTCTCCTCAGGCCTCTCTATTCACTGAGACACAATAATATTGAATGAAGTTAGGCCAGTTAATGCTTCTATAAGGTCCTCTAAATGTTCAAGTGAAAGGAAGAGTTGTATGTCTCTCCTTTTAAATCAAAAGCTAGAAATAAGCCTAATGAGGAAGCATGCCCAAAGCTGAGACAGATTGAAAGCTAGTCCTCTTGTACCAAATAGTTAGTCAAGTGTAAATGCAAAGAAAAAGTTCTTAAAGGAACTTATACATGCTACTTTAGTGAACACACAAGTGATAAGAAAGTGAAACAGTCTGACTGTTGATCTGGAGAAAGTTTGAGTGATCCAGATAGAAGATCAGACCAGCCACAACATTCCCTTAAGCCAAAGCTTAATCCAGAGCAAGGCTTTAACTGTCTTCGATTTTATGAAAGCTGAGAGAGGTGAGAATGCTGCAGAAGAAAAGTTGGAGCTAGCAGAGGTGGGCTTACAAATTTTAAGGAAAGAAGCCATTTCCATAACATAAAATTGCAAGGTGAAGCAGCAAGTGCTGATGGAGAAGCTGCAGCAAGTGATCCAGAAGATCTAGCTAAGATCATTAATGGAGGTGGCTCCACTAAACAATGGATTTTCAAGGTGGGTCAAACAGTCTTATATTGGAAGGAGATTGCCATCCAGGGCTTTCATAGCTAGAGAGGAGAAGTCAATGTGTGGCTTCAAAACGTCATAGGACAGGCTGACTCTCTTGGTAGGGCCTAAAACAACTAGTGACTTTAGCTCATTACCAATGCTCATTACCATTATAAAATGCTCATTACCATTATAAAAGTCCTCGGGCATCAAGAAATAGGCTAAATCTACCATGCCTGTGCTCTATATATGGAACACTAAAGCCTGGATGACAGCACATCAGTTTACAATAGGGTTTACTGAATAATTTAAGCCCTGTCACTGTTGAGACCTACTGGTTAAGGAAAAAATTTCTTTTTAAAATCTTACTGCTCATTGACAATGTGCCTGGTCACTCAAGATCTCTGGTGGAGATGTATGACAAGATGAATGTTGTTTTCATGCCTACTAACTGTGGCCTATGAATCATGGAGTAATTTTGACTTTTGAATCTTATTATTTAATAAATAGATTTCATAGCTGCCATAGATAGTGATTCTTCAGAAGGATATGGGCAAAGTAAGTTTTAAACCTGGAAAGGAGTCACCATTCTAGATGCCATTAAGAACATTCATGGTTCATGGGATGAGGTCAAAATATCAACATTAACAAGAGCTTGGAAGAAGTTGATTCTACCATCATAGATGACTTTGAGGGGTTCAAGACTTCAATGGAGAAAGTAACTGAAGATTTGGTAAAAATAGCAAGAGAACTAGAAGAGCAAAGAAAGTGATTTCTTGAGATGGAAGCTACTCCAGTTGAAGATATTATGAAGGTTGATGAAATGACAACAGAGGGCTTAGAATGTTACAAAAAACTTAGTTGGTAAAGCAGCAGCAGGGTTTCAGAGGATTGACTCCAATTCTGAAAGAAGTTCTACTGTGGGTAACATTCGATCAGATAACATTGCATGCTACAGGGGAATCACTTGTGAAAAGAAAAAATCAATCAATGTGGCAAGCTTCATTGTTGTCTTGTTTTAAGAAATTGCTGTAGCCACCCCAACATTCAGCAGCCACCACCCTGATCAGTCAGCAGGCATCAACAGCTAGGCAAGACCCCCACCAGCAAAAAGATTATGACTTGATGAGAGCTCAGATGATGGTTAGCAATTTTTAGCAATAAAACATTTTTCTAATTAGGGGATGTACATTGTTATTTTAGACATAATGCTATTGCACATTTAATGGATGACAGTATAATGGAAACATAATTTTTATGTGCACTGGGAAACTCAAAAATTAATTTGATATACTTTATTGAGGTGTTCTGAAACCAAAGCTGCAATACCCAGGTATGCCTATAAAAGTCAGTCTTTCAAGATACATTTATCTTCCACACCAGAACACTTTGAGGAGTAAAAGAAGACAATAAAATGGATTAAGAGGATAGGATTTTGAAAGATGCTCTTATGAATGGACAAACTGGATGTTAATTTTAATTGTTAAATGTTAAATTTTAATTCAATTTGTAAAATAAATACATCCAAGAAATATTTTCACAACTAAAAATGTTTTCCCATCAGAGGTTGTTAAAGCAACATCCAAAACCAAAATAACTTCCTTAAAAATTAGCATAACCTGAATAATTATTCTTATACATTTTCACACACTTTAGTCATGGCTTAGCTGTAATTATCTCTAATAGTATGTCACTGGTATTTTTAAGTACAAAAAGTTACCATGGCTTTATTAATTTTATTTTTAAAATATTTTTTCAAATATGCCTTGAATGTGCATTGTAGGTTAATTTGAAAGTGATGATACTCTCAGTGTGTTCTTGTTTGCAAACTGTCAATAATTTCGAGCTGCCAAAATCTTTAGACCTGAAATATTGGGAAAGGGTTCCATTTGCTGAATACTTCATGTCTTTAATTTCTTGTTTTGATAAAAATATATCAATATCTAGAGGATTTTTAAAAAATGTTCAATACCATTTTAGGATCCTTAGCTTTACTGACAAAGCAGTTGTTCAAAGAATCAAACATTTCCAAAATATTATTGATGTGGGCAGTGAAGGATTAAGTTACATGCTCTCATGTAGAAATATCTATATTTTTATATGGATTATTTAACATTAACTTAATCAGGAAATTTTTGTGGTAAATTGATGTATTTGCATATGTGCGTGTGTTTGCAAATTTGACAATTATAGCTCTTATTTTTATTTTCAAAACATTGCTATTTGTTTGAATGCAAATGAAAATTATATGTGCACTATACCCAATTTAAGAATCTCTTTCTATATTTTCAACTTAGTAAGAATGTCAATACAGTAATGCTGTTCTTCAACATTGGTATTTGTTTTAACACTGCAGTGCTAAATTTTCTAACTGGATTAACAACAACAACAAAAATCCACAAGAATGCTAGTTATTTAACACTTGAAAGAATTAACTTTGAAGAAGTTTACTTTTGCCCACAGATTATATGAAAAGTTCAAATCATTATTGCAGTTACACTTTTCTGAAGCATCAGATAACACAGATATGAAACTGGAATCTTTTACTTGGTGAAATTCTTTGGCAGTCATCATTCTGTTCTTTGTAGGTACACAAGAGAAGTAAGCAATTTACAAGAAACTTGTGATTTAAAAGAAAAGCCACACTTAACAGAGTGACATGTAAATGAAGATTCTGCAGATACCAGTACTACATCATCATCTTGTATGTATTCCTCTTAAGAAAAGACAAACATGAATGTGTAAAGTAGACAGTAGAGGATCTCCAGCAGATTTTTCTTCTGGTTTTCATGTGGTCAATGATCTCATTATGGCCCCTGAGGGGACATGTATTGACATATAACAATAGGAGCTGTGTCGCTGTACAAATGTTACAAATATTTGTCAATGTGGGAACTTGGGAGATAACACAAGTCTATGAATAATGCCAAAGGAAATTTTACCCTGAGAATCTGGAAGTGTGGCTGCCATTGAATATCATGGTATTCTATAATGCCATAATTATGAAAAGAACCATTTTCTTTCATAGGACTGATGATGAAAAATAGAAGATCATGATTTATGTTCATCCTGGTAACTGCAGTATAGTTAATCCTTATGGGTTGTTGAGTGTGTACCAGGAGCTGTTGAAAATAATTTAGATATGCTCCTACACGTCATTCTTAACAATAACCCTGTGAAGTAGGTGTTGTTGGTATTCCAGTTTACAGAGGAGGAAACAGACAGAGAAATTAAATAGCATGCTTTGGATTACATGGCAAAAATGTTGAAGATATGTACTAAACCTTGGTACTATGGATTGAATTGTATCCATAGCATGACTATATTTGGAGGGACTTTAGGAAGTAATTAAGGTTAAAGGCAGTTGTAGGGTAGGGCCCTAACCTGATGGGATTTATGATGTCCTTCTAAGAAGGTAGGAAGTGGGAGATAACAAAGATCACTTGTTTCTCTCTCTTTCTGCTAGGTGAAGGTGTAGCTAGAAGGTAGATATCTGCAAGCCAGCAAGAGCATGCTCCCCAAGAACCTAATTGGCCTGCACTTCTATTTTAGACTTCAGAAAAAAGAGAAAGACATTTCTGTTAAGCTACCCAGGCTATGGTATTTTGTTATGGCAACCTGAGCAAAAATAATCTACCAGGGAACTTGGCACCAGAGTCTTTGCCTCTTACTGGTAAAAACTCCAGGCACAAGTATGACTTATCCAGGTCTTCTTAAACTTGTATTCTGGAGTGCCCAAGTCAGCAGAGTGAAATGAGCAAATGAATATTCTCCTGTGTCCTTGTGTCCTAGGGCTGCTGTAACAACCTAGCACCAGCTCAGTGGCTTAAAACAACAGAAATTTTTTCTCTCACATTTATGGAGTCTAGAAGTCTGGACTCAAGGTATGCAGGGTCCCGCTTCCTCCGAAGGCTCTAGGAAAGAGTTCTTCCTTATCTTCCAGCTTCTGGTGATCTCAGATGTGCTTAGACTTGTGGCAGAATAATTCTGGTCTCAGCCAGTCTTCACATCGTCTTCCTCCAATGCCTTTCTGGGTACCCTCACCTCTTCTTACAAAACCCCAGTCGCTGGAGGTAGGGCTCACCCTAATGTAGTATGACCTCATTTTAACTTAGTTATATCTGCAAAGATACTGTTTCAAATAAGGTCCCATTCTCATATTCTAGTTGGACTTGAACTGGGAGGGACACTCATTAACCTACCATCGTATCTCAAGGAAGCTTAGGTAAAGAATTAAGAACTACTTTCTCTTCTAAGAAACCAGCAAAGGGATAATTTTAAATGAGCCATTCCCCTTTCCTCCTTCCTTCCTCTGGATTTGCTGCTCAGAAGGATTCGGCTGGATTCTATCCTGTTTTCCAGAACAAACAAGAAATTAACGTCTTTCAAATTTCCTGTATTTTGAAGAAGGGGCTGTGGCTGGAAGAGAACTAATTTGAGAATTAATTTAGAATTAGGATCACTCTGGTACGTGTGAATCCCAGAACCTTCTCTTCAGCAAATATAGTGTTGGAAAAGCTGAATGAGCTTTAGGATATAGTCAAATTGAGATTTCTAATTAGGGAGTTTTTCTCTTCCTGATAAATATTTAAAACTATAGGTGTTATTTTTTGGAAGTCATCCTGAAAATGTTTCCATCCACATTTTTTCATTGTTGGGTTGGAATAAACACACATACATTGCTGTAAAAGATAGTTTGCACATCATTTACTTATTTTGTTAGTTCCCAAGATTAAATAAGAAGAGAGTATAAGAATGTGAATTTAGAACAATTTAAGAATTTAGAGATTTTGAAAAAATAAAGGAAGCTTAGAGGCTGAGGGAAAGGTCTATAATTAATAAACATTGAATTACAGATATGAACATAACACCTCAAAATATCTGTGCTGTTTAAGATCTTAAAAGTTGGAATAAAGTGAGGATGGACAAAAGTCACAGTGGCAGACCAAGAAAATCTTGAAGGAAAATGTCGTAAATTGCTGTGAATGGATGGGGCCAAGGCTATAGGTCTGTTCATAGATGATGTTAGGCAATAGCCTTCTTTGAACAACTTGTCTGTAAGCTGCAAAGCACTTCCCACTGTACAGAACCAGGGATTTTCATGAAAGGCCAAAGAAGTCTTCTGGAATGGAGCATAGAAAATTATTAGAAACTTGGGGTGCCTGGGTGGCTCGGTGGGTTAAGCCTCTGCCTTCGGCTCAGGTCATGATCTCAGGGTCCTGGGATTGAGCCCCACATCGGGCTCTCTGCTCGGCAGGGAGCCTGCTTCCACCTCTCTCTCTGCCTGCCTCTCTGCCTACTGGTGATCTCTCTCTCTCTGTCAAATAAATAAATAAAATTAAAAAAAAAAAGAAAATTATTAGAAACCTGACTTCTTTTGCCCTACTGAAGTTTAGCATAGAAAGAAAAAAAAAAGTCTTATTTACTAGGGTTAATCCAGACAATGCCAGAATATTGGAAAGAATAAAAGAAGGCTCTAAGAGGACTCCAGTATGAAGAGAGAAAGCATGTGGACTGGTGGGGGGGAGGACAGCGATGACTGGCCCACTTGGGGGGCGGAAGGCAGTGCTGGTGTGAGGAATAGGACATAGCGGATTTAGGAGCCCATTCAGAGTCGGTGTGTCTTCTGAGGAATGGACAGGTGTGTGAGCTGAAAGTTCTTTGCCACTGGAGGGGATACTATTGCAGGTGCAGGTAGCTTTGTTGTGGTTAATTTCTGATTAAATGGAAGTGAGGAGAGCACATCCTTCTCTGGCCTATGAATCCATTGGGACAAGTTGTTTTATATCCTGGAGAATTGCTGGCACTTTTAAATGGACTGTCAAAGCCTCCACTGTTAACAATGACAGTCTACTGGGGGTAGCCAGCTCTAAGGCTGGGGGCAATTGGAACCACTTGGGGGAGTGTGAGACCCCATCAGTTGTGGAGTTGAGCCTTGAACGATGCCATTGGCAACAGGAGAGCTCTGACAAGGATTGATTTATGGACAGAGTATAAGCAACTCTAGGGATTTGTAATTTATAATTCCCAGATTACACAAATGTGGAGAGTGAATTCTAGGAAAATGAAAATGACCTGAAGTGAAGGTATAGCAGCTTTAAGACACTATAATCTAAGCATAACTATAAATGACGTCTCACTTTTTCCACAAGGCTAGTGAGGCATGAGGAGTGACAGAACAACCCATATTGGAGCAGGCCCAAGTGGTCAATCACTGAGAAGTTGGAGATAAGCTTCTCGCATTGGAAATCTGGCTCTATTATGTACTAGTTTGTGAATTTGGAAGGTAAATTAATCTCTCTATGCCTTAGTTCCTTTTACTCTCAAAAGGGAGCACAATGGTGCCTTTTCATTGGGTTGTTGTGAATTTCAAGGTCTCAAATTATTAAGTACTTAAAGCAGAGTCAGGCCCATACATAGTATGTGCTTTAGATGTATTTAGATAAGAGTCAACCAAGAAAATGGAAGAGAACAAAGAATTGTGTTTTTTTAAAGGATAAAAATAAAATGTGAGAGGCTGGATTTGTTAGCATTTCAGGGACACCATTCATTGACTCTGTGAACACGGATGGCACACCTTCTAAGTGTCGGATGGGATTGCCTGGTTGAGTCCCTAAACCAATAAGCTCCAGCAACAGGTGAACCAAACCAATCAGAGAAGGGTACCGGCATCTGTCGTCTTCCATTATTCAGAATTGCTACTGAACCTCTGCCTGGACTGATGGCCAGCCTGAATGTTTCCCTACACAGCTAAAAACAGGCAGTCCTCTAGCCTTAAGGAGTGACCCTAAGAGTTCTTTCCCAGGCTCTCCTTTGAGGATGCTTAGGGCATTGCTAGATATTGAGAAGTAGCAGGGTAGTGGTACCTGAAACTGACTATGGCAGCAGACGTGTGTGTGTGGGGGGAGGGGGGGTTGCATTAAATAAAGAAACACATGTATAAAGCCTCATAATAGGCACATTGTTATTAGGATGTCACATTTCTTAAATAATTCCCCTCTGCTGGTTCTCTTAGAAATTCAGCATTGGTCAAATGCACAGCACCATTTACAGGGCTTTTGGGATGTTGCAAAGTCTCATGGCTTGGCATTCAGGCTCTGGAGACCTACTCTTTGTGTTCAAATCCCAGCTCTCCTACTTAGGAGCTGTTTGACGGTGGGCAAAATCTATGCTTCAGGCTCTTCATCTATAGTGGGAATGATAAACATTTCCAGCTTCACAGGTGTGTTGTGAAGATTCGATGAGTTAACATGTATGAAACCTCCAAACACTGCTTAGGGCATAATAAATGACCTTAATAGATCTTAAATGCTACTATTAATATCATAGTGCAACAAAACACAAGGAAAAAAATGTCACGTCAGGAAAAGTTCACAGAAGATGTAACACAAGCCTGACAAAGTCAGATTTGCATTTTCTGTAAAGGTTTTGATAGCAGATTCCTTTCCCTACTGATTATCACTGTCGATGGCTCCAGCTGGACCATAGGCAGGAAAAGGCTAGAGTAAGGACTGTGGTAGCAGCAGTAATGGAAGTTAAAGCAGAAGGCTCATCAAGGATATATATATATATATATATATATATATATATATATATATATATATGTATATATTTTTTAAAGTAGGCTCCATGCCCAACCTGGGGCTTGAACTCATGAGCCCAAGATCAAGAGTGTCATGCTCTACTGACTGAGCCAGCCAGGCACCCCAAGGATCTCCTGGTTATAGGAGATTCTGAGGTTAGGGCACCCATGTAGGCTTATGTAAAAACCTATCACCTGGTGAGTCTGAAATCCGGTCATCTTACCACAGCCTCCAGTGTCCTACTTGATCTGTTCGCTCGCCTGCCTCGCTCTGCAGCCCCGTTTCTACTTTCCCCACCAACACCCTTCATGGAACTCCATCATTTCTTTTCCTCACACGTCCCAAATTTAAAGCTCATTCCAGTCCCAGACTTTTGAACTTGAAATTGCCTCTGCCTGACATGGTCAGCCTGTGGGCTATCCTTGCTGGGTACTGCTCACTCAGGCCAGGGTTCCCCGAGCCCTTATTGAGAAACCCCCAGCAGAGATCCTAGGCACTTTCAATCTCACCACTTTGCTTTCTTGTCTTCTCTGTATTTATCATCGTGCAAAATTATCTTGTTTATTTGCTTACTCGTGTAGTGAAAGCATAGATTTTGTCTCAACCGTTATTTTTCTTCTGTCTCTAGAAAAGTGCATGGCATACGGTAGGAAATCAATAACTATTTGTTATGGATGAAAAATATTCTGGCTGCTCAGCGGAAGGGGGTTGGAATTTAGAGGTGAACCATCTTCAGAGCCCACAGCTGAGTGGGGCGGACAAAGTCAGGCATGGATATTTTGGGGCCTTTACCCTTCTAGGATGAAGTTTTCTGTCTATGCACGAGGTTGTTTGGTTCATCTCAAAAGGGGAGTACAAGCCTGTCATCCTCCAGGTGTAGTTCAGACTGAAATTGGCAGGTCTATGTCTATCTTTTCTTTGCTTTCTATTTCTATTTAAACATGCAGAACTAAAACAACATTAGTTAAGTAGGTGAAAGGAAAAAAAAAGGAATTTGGAACCTGTCTCAGTTTTATATGGATTTTTAACATTTTGTTAATGTAGTATTTCAAATTCATGGATAACAGATTGGCTATTCAACAAATGATGCTGAGAAAACTAGTTAGCCTTTGGGGGAAAAGTGTAATGAAAATCCATACCTCACTGAAATCAATTTCAGATAGAGCAATGCATGTAATATTAAAACGTAAAATTTCGACAACAGTTGAAGAAAATAGAAGCGAATATTTTAGAATCTTTGATAGAGGACAACTTTTCTAGGCAGGACATCAAGACAGAAGCTATAAAGGAAGTGGCTGACAGAGTTGCCTAGAAAAACATTAAAAGTTTCTGCAAGGAACAACAGATCCCACAAACAAAATTAAGAGACATTTGCAAACTGGAAAAACATGCTTACAAAACAATGTTAATGTATTTAGAGATATATTCTCTCTCTCTCTCTCTCCTCTCTCTCTCTCTCTCTCTCTCTCACACACACACACACACACACACACACACACACCCCTTGTAATTCAGTAAGAAACAACCTAACCTTCCTAAGGCAGCTGGTCTTAGTGGCCACTCAGGAGTCAGCTCTCCTCTCCTTCATTTCCTCTTTGCAGGTGTAGTTAAGTTTCCACAAGAGAGGCTAAATTGTCCCCAGAAACATGCTTTGAAGGGTTTCTGCAGCTAGACCAAGAGCGTGTGACTCGGTCACAGTCAGTGGGATCTGAGTTGAGATCCGCTGGGCCTCCCAGGATATGCTTTTCCCTCTAATTAAAAGAGGCTCAGAATAAAAAATACCCTTTATCTTTTTAACTAGATATGGCTATGTCTGCCTGGGTGCTGAATTTTGCTACGTTTGAGGGATAAGCCAGAAGTTTTAAACCTAAAGACCAAGCTCATATGCTAGGGAATTCAATTCCATATTTAATTTGAGAAATCATGTTGAAGTTGGAACTCATGTTTGTTTTGTACTTTATCATTCTTTTAAATGTCCCTATCATTTTTCTTTTCTAACCTGGAAGACTAGGCAGATTACATCTCTCATTAGTCTTCGAAGTTTTTTTTTTTTTTTTTTTTAAATCATGAAATAACTATGAACCAGAAGGCTCAGCAAATAAGTCCACCGTTTGTGGCTCTGTTGCCCTCCAGCCCCCACTCTCTGTACGGTTGGCAGCTTCAGGGTTTTCTAACAGGAGATTCACATGGTACCTGTAGTGTTTCAGGCATTGGGAATCCCTGTCAACAAGGCCAAATGGTAAAATAAATGCCCATTGTCCTCAACGAGATTGTTGCAGTTAAATTCAAGTACTTCTGACCCCTGTTTTAATCAGTTAAAGAGCCAATGGCCTTTTCCTCGGGCCCATCCGTGCTCTGATGCTCTGTGTTCTCTACAGTGCTGCCGTACTTTGTCCTTGGGCTGCCCTCCTGTACCTACCGGATCGTTCACAACATCCTCTGGAGTTGCTCCTCTATAATCAGCAAACCTCACTGTGTCCTCAGTGGACATCTTCATGTTTTCTCCATCATCTTGTCTTCACTGATAACTGCCTCCTTCCTGCACACACGACTTCTGCCCTTCCCTGTTTACTGCCCTCACCCAACATAGCTCATGGCCAGGAATGAAGCTTTGGTGACCCCCTTCATCTCCATTATCATCTCTAGCACATGACTCTTGCCCTTGCTGTAAATAACGCTAATTCTCCCCCTGCCCAAGCCAGTGTGTTGAGGACTGTGTTGCCTAGTTTACTGTCATCACCCCATATACAACTTCAGTGCTCACGGGGTGAACCCTTCAGTGTCTTGGCTTCTCAGTGCATTGATTTCTTCAACTCTGTGACATTCTCTTTTTCTCCATTTTAACAGTCCACTCTAGTAGGCATTCCTAACATCATGTCATCACCTCCAATTTCTTTCCCCCTAAAATCAATCATTCAAGCTTCACTCTCTTTACTGTGTCCTTTTATATGTTCAGCGTATTTATTCAATGATCCTTTTTTCAGCTGTTCAGTCCTGTCTATATCCCATATCCTTTCCCATCCATTCATGCCTTTATTTTCACAGCTACCTTTCATACCTCATCATCCAGGTTAAATTGCGACTCATCATTTCAACAACACCCTTGCTTAGTTATCTTATATTCCTTTTCTAGTTTTTTCCCCATCACTTTCACATGAATTTTCCCTGTTAGGGCCGATTTAATGTTAAAACCTGTTTAACTATTAGGGCCTACTTAGCCAGAGCTACTCCATATTGCCTAAGTAGCCATATTGTTGTTTACATCCATGGACTTCATCCCAGGAATAAACACCCCAGTAGTTCCTGGTATTGGTTCCTGGTATCGATTCCGGGAGTAAATGCCTTAACGATAGAAGCCACGTACCTTGGGTCTGCGGTTATGCCCTATAAAACCAGCCTGTGAGATCGAGATGGTGCCGCGCTCTTCAGAGGTGGCCCTGACCGGTCAGTCTGATTTCTGATGCCTGGCATAAAAATAAAGTTTTGCCTTACTTTCAATTTGTATCAGTCTCGCTCCTTTGATAACAGACCCCAACAGTCCCAAATTCAGATCAGCTTGACTGTTTAATATTTTCCTGTTTTCACATCATTAGCCATTAGCTGCTTCTAGTTTTATGCCCTCTCCCTTATCCCTTCCCCAAATTTATTATCCAAATTCTCAACATAGTCACCTTAATGTTTTCATTTCCTTCCATCCAATTTACTCATTAATTTAGCCCTGTCAGTATTCTGACCTCATCCTTCCACCAAAATAATACATGTTAAGACCACAAATGATCCTCATCTTCCTAAATTCTTCAATCATCAGTATTTATTTGAACGTTCATGAAGATACTGTGGTTCTGACTCACCCTCCTTGAAGTAACTCTTTTTTCTTAGTTTCCACGCCATAATATGCTTTTTACTTTATTCTTTTCAGATCACTGTTCTCTGCCCCTTTGTGGGGGTTCCTTCTTCTCTACCCACCCACCAAACACTGATGTCGCTAAGGGTCAGTCTTAAGTGATCTCTTCAAAGCTTATACTATAATTTTATACTATATAGCACAACCTGTATCATTAATAATGATGGATTAATGTTTTTTCAATATGCAAATGACTCAAATATGGGTCTCTAGATTTACCTATCTCCCAAGTTGCTGACAAGGATATGCAACTGCTAGTTGAGATATACTTTTGGATGTGGGAAAGGCATCTCAAACCAAATATGTCCAAAACTGAACAAATGATTTTTATCCCTCTCCCCTAGAAAACAAACTAAAAAAAGCACAACACATGTTCTCTGCCTGTGATGCCAACATAGGTCCAGTTGTATGAACTAGAAATCCTCCAAGTTCTGTGCATAATGAAACCCTGTCGGTTTCAACTTCCACACAACCTACGATGCCATCATTCTTCTCTGGGAATACTATTCTGATGTCATAATCACCTCTTTTCTTCTATCTTTGCAACCGTCCCACCCACCCAACACATTTTTCACGTAAACCCAATTAGATAAACTCACTATTTAAATCATTGGCTTTGTCTTATTCTAATTAAAAATATTTTAAGTGGCCTATAATTATATTTTGTGTGTATCTGACATCTCCTTTTCAGCCTCATTGTAGACCTGTCCTCACAAAGAGAAAGAGAGTAGTTAAGATGAACTAAAAAATTTGGCCTGAGTAAATTATAGGATGGCATTGACATTTCCTGAGATAGAGAAGAATGTACAAGGGGCAGGGGCTATTATTATTAGTTTTGTTGTTGTCATTGTTTGTAGTGGTGGAAATGTCAAGAGTTGTTATTTTTGGAATACCTATTAAACATCAAAATGGAGGGACACCTGGGTGGCTCAGGCAGTTAAGTGTCTGCCTTCAGCTCAGGTCATGATCTCAGGGTCATGGGATCAAGCCCCATGCTGTGCTCCCTGGTCAGCAGGAGAGTCTGCTTTTCCCTCCCTGCCCCACCCCCCAGCTCCTGCTCTCTATCTCAAGTAAATAAATAAATAAATAAAATCTTAATAAAAAAGATAAACATCAAAATGGAGATGTAGGAAATTTGATAGAGGATTTGGGAAGAAAATGGCACTGGATATACTATGTTGGAGTCATTTTATGAAATTACCTATGAAGTGAATATTAATAGAGAAGAGGCTCAAAAACTGAGCTCTCAGGCAGGGAAACAGTTAGTCTGGATGAAGAGAAGGATCCAGCAGAGAAGGAAAATAAAGAATTGTCAGTGAGGTAAGAGAAGAAACAGGAGTGGCGGTGTCTCAGAAGCTACGTGAAGAGAGCCTCATACCTGTACCCAGAGATCCTGATGCCAGTAAATTGAGGACTGGATTTTACATATGTAGGTCATTGGTGATCTCTTTAAATGCAGTCTCAGGGGAATGGTGAAGGTAGTATCTTTATTAGATGGTTTCAAGAGAAGTGAGAGGTGAGGAAGTGAAATCAACAAATAGTGAATTTCCACAAAAGGAGATGTATCCATGTTCATCAATATTCATAATAATAAGACATAGTAAGGGGGCGCCTGGGTGGCTCAGTGGGTTAAGGCCTCTGCCTTCG
Organism: Martes martes; assembly: GCF_963455335.1. Lineage (NCBI taxonomy): Eukaryota > Metazoa > Chordata > Mammalia > Carnivora > Mustelidae > Martes > Martes martes. Next base: position 126,392,244 of record NC_137891.1, on the reverse strand, counting down.
GCTCAGGTTGTGATCCCAGGGTCCTGGGATCGAGCCCCGCGTTGGGCTCTCTGCACAGCAGGGAGCCTGCTTCCCTTCCTCTTTCTCTGCCTGCCTCTCTGCCTGCTTGTGATCTCTGTCTGTCAAATAAATAAATACATAAATCTTAAAAAAAAAAAAAGACCTTCTTGTTGAAGAAATGAATTAAGAGGATAAAGTAAGGGAAGGGAAAGTCTTGATAAACAAAATTATATACATGGATTCAGTTGTTTCTATTTTTTAAATTCCAGTTTTCTTTATATAATAATAATAATAATAATAATAATACATAGTATATTATTAATTGTAAAGGAAAATCTACTTTTGATTTTGGTTTACAGTTACATGAATTTTAAGACATGTATGGTTTCAACCATTATCAGGGCATAGAATGGTTGCATTATTTCAAAAAACTCCACCACATTATGACTCTATAGTGACACCCTCCCTCCATCCCTTTCCATTGGTAACCACCAACCTGTTCTCTGTCACTGTTATTTTGCCTGTTAAGAATGTCCTATAAATGGAATCATTGGGTATGGAACCATTTAAGACCAGCTTCTCTCAGTGAGTCTTTGAGAATCCTCTGCCTTATCATGTGTAACAATGGTTCATATTTATGTCTGAGTAGTATGCCATTGTATGGATGTACCATTCATTAGTTGAAAAGCACTTGGGTTATTTCCAGATTTCAATTTGATAGTTAGCAGATAGTTTTTTTGTATAATAACTTCTATAATATTGTTTCATATGGTATCACTAAGAAGTACCATTATAGGAAAGGATAATTAAAGGAAGGTTTTTATGTTTTGTAACTGTTTTATAAAGTTGCATAAAATGACAAGGTTTTTTCTCTTAAAAGAAAGGCTATTTTTAGAAATTATTTTTATTAACATACAATGTATTATTTGCCCCAGGGGTACAGGTCTGTGAATCGTCAGGCTTACACACTTCACAGCACTCACCATAGCACATACCCTTCCCAATGTCCATAACCCAGCCACCCTCTCCCTCCCCAACCCCAACCTCAGTTTGTTTTGTGAGATTAAGAGTTTCTTATGGTTTGTCTCCCTCCCGATCCCATCTTGTTTCACTTTTTTCCTTCCCTACTCTCCAAACCCCCCACTCTGCCTCTCAAATTCCTCATTTCAGGGAGATCATATGATAATTGTCTTTCTCTGATTGACTTATTATGCTGAGCGAAAGAAAGGCTATTTTAATGGGACCTGGGAGGGAGACAAACCATAAGAGACTCTTAATTTCAAGAAACATACTGAGGGCTGCTGGATTGGAGGGGGTTGGGAGGGATAGGGTGCTGGTGGATGGACATTGGGGAGGGTATGTGCTATGGTGAGCACTGTGAATTGTGTAAGAGTGATGAATCACAGACCTGTACCCCTGCAGCAAATAATACATTATATGTTAATAAAAATAAATAAATAAAAAATTTTAAAAGGCTATTTTAGATTCTGTCAGTTTGCAATATGACTATAGCCATTTGTGACATTATAGGCACAAAATGCTCTTGAGGTTAAGATAGTGTTTTAAGGCCAATATATAGAGATAGCTATAACTATTTTGCATTACAGATGATACCTAAAATAGGTTTCTCTACTTACTTTCAAAACCTGTAAGGCTTTATGTATGAGTACATATGTAGTTCTTTTCATACTAAAAAAAAAAGATGCTTCAACAGACAGCTCGTGTTTAGAGTCCTGAAAGCAGTGGGTTGTTTCTTCATGAATCTTCCATTTTTTTGTAGTTGTAATAGCCTCTTATTTAATTGTATTTCATGTACATCTAAAAAGGTGCTCAATATAATGTATGTTGGATTTCATTTATATTTAAACATTATAGAAAAATGTTTTTAAATGTAAAGTTAATACCAGGGGTAGAAGGCTTTTGGGATATAACAAAATAGAGTGGAAATCAATCATTCATTTAACTCTATATAATATTCCATTGTAATTTTGTTTACAGCTGACATGGAAACAAAGGTGAGGATCAACTTAGGGACCTCCCATTTCCAGAAATGCTGTGGGAGAACTAGAGAAATATGCTATAGCTAGAAGACTCGGGAGGGATGCAGAGATGGAACTCAGACATGATCGTTTAGGTTCTTATATTAATGTGCCTTCATTTGTACCCACAGGATCATAAGTCTAGGCAAAAATACATGACCGCACTCTCACACATGATAGAGATTCGTGATTCGTAGGGATGTGGAATGTTGATACACCAACTGGGAATTAACCCACAGTGCTTATCTTCTCTTAAACCACTTTGAGTTGGTGATGGCTTGAAGCTCATCTCCTTGTTCTTTATCCACATGATTTGCAGACGGCCCAATCTGTTTTCATGAGGCGCTTTAATGGAAACATAATCCGTTTTAATGCACAGCTAAAGCATGCCAAGAAAAGCACATGCCCACATTCCTGCTCAGGGCTACCGTATCTTCAGGATGTATGTGTGGAACCACCATTAGTATTTAATAGAAACTGGGCATGTGCATCAAGAAGATAATATTTTAGTACCTGAGAACTGGAAATAGCTCTATAATATTAGGGTTTTCTTGTGAAATAGACATAAACATGATTGAAATCCTGGTTTAAGAAGAAAAAGCATATTCCCTTTAACTGTCTTCTTTGGTGGTATGGATAGAAACAATTTTTATTCTTTTCCAACAGCTTTCCTAACTGTGGAAAAAAGTAAGTGATCTCAGTATAATGGGATATAATATATAAACCCTTGGCGTGTAATTGTACTATGTACCATTCAAGTACAGATAGCCATTTGGCTGGAATTTGGAAAGAGGTTAAGGTGGACTAGTTAAAAATTTGCTTTCAGTTGAGGACAAAATAAAAGATTCTTTGGTGAGTCTCAGTGCATTATGTCTGTGCATATATGTATGCAATGATTCGATAGCACTTGAAGAGATGGAGGTAAAAAATCAATGATCTAATTCAAATAAGGCATGTTTTATTTTCTAAGTGTTGATTTGCTCAAAGAGACTGTCTTTTCACAGTTGCTGGCTTTTAAAAAATTACAACACATGTTTCATGCCTTTCTTCTTAAATGCCTCTTTCTGGTCTTAGTAAGATAAAAATAATTTATTTTTACAAACATCCTAATAAACCTGTGATGGATTAAAATGGGGAGATTTAAAAAAATTCTAATTATCTTTCCCCAATTATCATTAAGATTAGAGTGATGAGGCTTAGTGGCCTCCATTACATTTTTTAAATCGACTGTCCCAGATCCTCATGCTCAAATTCAATAAACACTCCTGGTTGGAAGTTGAACTGTATTTCCAATAGATGGCTTCCTTAAATGAGATCTCTAAATAAAAAGAAAAGTGTTCCTCTTTTGCCCTCCAAGGAGGTGGTGGGTGTGGGGTCTGGGCTGGGAGGCCTTACAAGCTATCATGTCCCAATGCTGAACGGCTTATTGGCTAGCTCATAACACTTAACCAAGAAGGCACGACCTTTCAGAAATCATGTCTTTAGAGACTCCATGCACTTTGTTAGAAGCTGTGTTGTTGAATTCAGATAAATCAACACTTGCTTTTACTGAGGATTGTGTCTTTGCATTTTAGTCTATACTGAGTTCAAGGAAATTAAATTTTTAAAATTCGATTTTCTCTCTTAAAACACCATATATGCTGTTTTGATTGTGTTTCCGTGAGGACACTTCATTTCTAAAAAGTCAGTACTATTATTTAAATCTCCTTAAATTTTACAAGTCCTTGTCATTTATATTGAAGCTGTCTTTAGTAAACTTTAAATGGATGACTGTCCATTTATATTTCCATGATTTTTGAGGTAATTCATCCTGAATATTTATTATATTGTCATATATGTACAATAAACTGAAGTTTTTGTTTTTGACTTTTAATCTCAAGATTTTCTAAAAAAAGAAAGAAAAAAAAATCTATCTATCAGTGGGGACCCTGGCTGCCTCGGTAGATAGAGAACGTGACTCTTGATCTCAGAGTCAGCTGGAACACCATGTTGGGCATGGAGCCTACTTTAAAAAAAAAAAAAAAAGTGTCCATCAAAAACTAAGCTAAATTCTAAGTATAACAAAAAAGAAAAAAAAAACCCATTTGCTTCAGTCTCAGATCTATTTATTCTTTCTATGGTTGATCCCCTCCAATTTTCCTTTTGTCTTTATCCTTACTTGAAAACAAACAAAAACCTTACTTTTTCTTTGACCAGATCTCCTTTTTTTCTTGTTATTCTTCATTTGTTAAAATCTTTTATTTTTTCATTTGTGAATATTAGCAAAATTTTTCAGCTAATTGTTTCTTAGGTTGGAAAATGTAGGATCATGCAATTTTTAAATCTCTTGCTTTTAACCACTTCTCCAGCAGGTGGCACTAAAACACTGTAAAAAGATAGAGTCTCACCTGCCATTTTAGTCACCTGGAAAAAAAATGTCTGCTAGGTCATGAGGTTGTTGCATGTAAAGAAGGTATGTTTGCAAACAACAAACAGTTTGCACTTGAAAAATCTTAGCACTGCATACATTTAAACTACTACCTGCGGTTTAGTCAGACCTTCTCTTCTGTACAAAAGAAATCAATATTCTTATAGAAATAGTAGGAGTTTATATGAGTACGTTTATCTCTATTGGGGAGAATGAATTGAGACAATTTCTGTCTCCAAAGAGTTTGCTAAGTGTTGTGTAAAATATTATGTTTAATCTGCATAAAATCAGAATTAAAAATGTATTTATTAGTATCCATATGGTTATGTTCCCATTTTGACACGTGGGAATTGGTACACATACTCTAACGCCTATTAGTGTTAATGGGAATTATATGTGTAAATCCCTAAGTCCCAGTGCATTGAGATGGAAATCTCCATCAGGATTTTAAAATCTGTATTTGTATTGCTTTTGGTTATGAAGAAACTAAAAGTACGGTAGTTGTTCTTATATCTTGAAACTTAGTAGGGATAAGTTGCACCTGAAACAACAGACCTCGAAGTGTTATTTATTCCAGTTAAACATTCAGTTTTAGTGTGATGAACCATTCAGAGCCAAAAACTAGAGAGGTTTCTCAGATTGCCAACCCTGAGTTCTGGAATGTAGCCATCCCCCAAGAGCTCCCACAGCTGTTCCCATAGTAGCAGAGAGGTTGCTCCTGGGTCTGACTTCCAAGAAGAAATATCTTCCTTTCAAAGCCAGTTCAAGCACATTAAAAACAGCAGAGCTTTCTTCTCTCTCCCAACCCTTATCTCTGCAGCTCCTTCTGCACCCCCCCCCCGCCCCAGTTGGGCTGTGCCATCTCGGGTACCTGTTGTTCCTGGGATCTTTGGATCCCCACCTGAATTTGAAGCTGGTCCCCAGTGACCCTGTAGAAGTAGGTTCTTTCCAGAATACCCCAGGCCCAGGCAATCAGGAGTAAATATCGTCTTCCTGACTGATAGTTCTGGTTTGGCTCCTCACCAGGAAAGTGAAGAGAGGCTTTGCCAGCTGGGAGATCTTCTGCCCTACAGATCTAGAAGATGCTCGGGCCAAGAAAGAAGCCCTTCCATGCAGGCATGCAAGGAGCCTGCCCGTCATCTTCTCAGCTGACTATCTTTCCAGCTCTGCTTTTCTGAGCTCTGCCCTGCCTAGCTGACTCAGAAGTGAAGCCCACAAAGAGTCTGTGTGGTCTCCATCCAGCTGCCTTCTCTGCCTCCCCTGGTCCCAAAGGCTTTCTGGCCCTACTTCAAAGCCCTTCTGTTCTTGAAAATGAATTTCCAGTAGCCGGAGACTTCAGTTTTCTGTTACAAGATAGCTTGATCAGCCCATGTTTATCGCGTATCAACAATGTGGCCAGCACTGTCTTATGCCGATTATATGAGGGACAGGGGAAAAGATTCCCATTCTTTTTTGATTTTCTCAACCCTCTTGATTCTGACTAACTAGGGCTTTGAAGTAAATAGCCTTTTATTTCCTTTCCCTCTTCCAGGTTGGCTATGTCTACCATTTCCTCCCCTTTGTGCTATATTGGCCAAGGCGATAGCTGTCACATATCTGTCTGGCCTTCTGTGTTTAATGAGTGGGTTTTAAAATGCATGATTGGAGACAGTGTATACTATAGATAGATAATTCCCTCTGGTTTTAGAAAAAGATGAAAAAGAGTCTTTTATCTTAGCCTGAAAATTCACTCTCCTTTATATCTTGTTGGTTTTTAATTTCTAAAGCAAAAAAAAAAAAATTTTTTTTTCCTTTTCTATTTCATGCTCAAGACAAACGGGAGAAGTACAACACCAGCACCATGTGGTTGGCCATGATTTGTTTCGCTGATAGAGCAAATTGGTTGTTGAGACTGGTTGACTGCCACGGACACTGCCTAATAAGGGAAAGAGGCATTTTACTGATTATGAAACAAAAGTGCCTGAACTGGGTTTTGTCCCTTTAAATTTTATGGACTATAAAATAGAGACCTTGTACCTTTTAAATTTGATTTTAGTCTGATATTACAGTTACTTTTACTATTATTCTATTCACGATCTCAAAGGGTATACATATTCACAGGGGGGGAAAAATCCTACCTCCTGGGGTGCCTGGGTGGCTCAGTGGGTTAAAGCCTCTGCCTTCAGCTCAGGTCATGATCTCAGGGTCCTGGGATCCAGCCCCGCATCAGGCTCTCTGCTCAGCAGGGAGCCTGCTTCCTCCTCTCTCTCTGCCTGCCTCTCTGCCTACTTGTGATCTCTGTCTGTCAAATAAATAAATAAAAAACCTTTAAAAAATATTAAAAAAAAATCCTACTCCTTTGCAGATATGTTGCTAAGGAATACTTGCACATGCTTGCATGCAGAGAAAAATTCAAAGCAAAAGATAAATGTATAAGGGGAGTACTGAGGTCATGACAAGAAATTTTTCATTTGAAGTCATTACTCCAAGTTGAATATAACAATATTTCTTTAGCACAGGATCCTCAATCCATATCTCATTTACCATATTTAAATCCTTAATCCTCTAACACCAATTCAAATAACAGTGCCCTTACTAGCTTCCCAGCTTCGGGTCATTATTCAAGGAGAAGTTACAGGCAGTGAAATCAGAAGGGCTTGCTGACGGGTCAGTAAAGGATGTCAAAGAAAGCCTGCATGACTCATCAGCAACCAGAGTTTATAAATTATCTCTTAAACAAATGTTTTCTGAGTACTGTGCAAGGCAGTGGGGGCAATGAACAACAATAAAAAAATCCCCTTTCTCAAAAATTGCCACTATTCCCGCGGGACTCCGGGTCTGGGAAGGAGGGTTAACACAGAGGAAACGACAGGACCTAATCACAGCCGTAAACCTAGTAATTCTGAATGTCACATACCTGCTAAGCGCCTAATACACACTATCTCGCTAATCGTCATGACAGCCTAAAGAAATATATATGATTATCTCCATTTTACCAGTGAGGCAATTAAGGCTTGGAGAGATTACGGTACCCGACTAAGGTATTCCTTATGACGTGACAAAGACATCGCTCGAACCCAGGACTGTCAGGCTTCTGAGACTGAGTCTTCCTCCACACCTTGCCGTTCCCTCTCTTGGGAATGAAAGGATCCAGTCCAACTTTCTGCCGGGAACACGGAGGTGAACAGGTACGGTTTCAGAGAGAAGGCCTTTCTCGGGATTGGGGAACACGTTTTCTTGGCACCTTTCCCTAGCTAATTTAAAAAAGAAGTGTTGGAGTGTTGCTAGGTAGTTTACATTTTATTCCATTTCAAGTTGGAAAAATACCTTGCTTCAAAGCTTTGTTTTTGTATATGTTCTTTGTGGGGTGGATCACATTGTACGCAATTTGGAGAAAATGTTTATAGCTGTACAGGCTGAGAATCTGGTCCTTCCCCAACACATATTTTAATGTATAGCAAAACACAGCCACAATATAGTCCTGCTGTTCATGAAGCAGAGCTTGATTCTGGGACATATAAACAGGAGCCTAACTAGAGAAAACACGAGCTAATCCTCACAGCCCTTAGCATTTGTAAAGCTTTGGTAAGAGCTTCATGTTTCGCACTGACCAAAGACATTTCAACAGATATTTGGAACCTGGAGAGAACCCAGGGGAGAGAGCAGGAATGATGTAATGATTCCGTGTGCTGAGAAGGCTGCCTCGCGTAAAGAAAATAATTCAATTCAGCAAACACTCGTGTGCAAGGTGCCCCAGTGGGAAAGGTGCAGCCCAAGGGGGCTGGGCCCACATCTGTTTTATTAATGTGTCCACAGTTCTTTGCCCAGTTCTGGGTACATAGTAGCACCTCTGGTCTTATGTGATGCATTAGGGTCTTAGAATCTAGTAGGAAGGCAAAAATAGAGGCAGGTCTGTGATCCAAGGAGGGAGAGATAAGCAGTACAATAAAAGCACAGATAAAGAGGGAAGAAAAGGATTCGCTTTTTTATAAAGATTTTGTTTATTGAGAGAGAGAGAGCGCGCGCGCGAGCGCAAGCCGGGGGAGGGGCAGAAGGAGAGAGAATCTTAAGCAGGCTCCATGTTCAGCACAGAGTGCAGTGCGGGGGTTGGGGGGCCCCATCTCACGACCCTGTGATCATGACCTGAGCCGAAACCAAGAGTCCAGTGCTTAGCCGACTGAGCCACCCAGGTGCCCCTAAAAGGGGGATTCATTCTGACTGGGTTACTCCTGAAGCCTTCATCGAGCACTTCAGTGTTTGAGATAGGCTTTGGATGGTGGGGAAGTTTTGCGCAGGATAAAGAGAATGTACATTTCCGGAGGTGGGGTCAGTCTGTGAAGAGAGGGAACGGTAAGAGTTAATGCCGTCCGTGGAATGCAGAATGCGGGAGCTGCAGCATGAAGTTCATGGGCAAAACTAAAACAGAAAACAAGACTGGAAATGAAGTTGATCTCAGGTTGCAAAGGCTGGAATGTCATGTTAGGAATTTTGTATTTTATTCTTTAGGCGGCGGGGGAAATGAGCATGATATTTATTGAACTATGGTAATACCAAGTTTTATAGTGAGTAAATATGCAATTTACAAACATTATCTTACTTAATCCTCAAAACCAAGCTGAGGCTTAGAGAGTTGAAGTAATATTCCCAAAGTCACCTCTCGGGCTAATCGCATATCTGCCTGAATCTAGATCCGTCTGACTCCAGAGCAGGGCTAGGAACTATTATACTAAACTGCTTTATTATCAAAGCTTTTGGAGGAGGGAGGGATATGATTGAAACCACATAATCAGTTTAAAGGGTGCAGTGGAAGTAATGAAACCGATCAGATTATTGCAATAGTCCAAGGAAAATATCATTTAAGGCAGAGCGATAGAAATGTCAGTGGCAGTGAAAAGTCGAGCCTGGCTGGGAAAGTCATGTCAAAGGTAATCTAACAAGACCTCAAATAGTTTGAATTTGGGGATGTACTTGTCATTAATGCTGTCAGCTAAAGAATCCCAATTCTTTCTCCTTTTAGACATTGAATGCCTTTTCTGTCTTTTTGTGGTTGGGTGGATTCACCTGGTTGATTAGGAAGAGTAAGTTACACGTGGGAGTGAAGTGCATCATTCTTGCCTGAGTTTTTAATCACCAGTGACCCTCCAGAGCTCTCGCCTTTCCTCGATCATTGTGATTTGCAGTATGAGAAGGAGAGTTCGCTTTCAGCCTGGTCCTTGAGTGGCTGTAAGGAGTAGAGAGCCTGTTGACCCATGAGAGGCATGGTCTATGAATGACAGAAAAACAAAACAAACCCCACTCTGTTGTTACAAACCACTGAAGTTTTAGGTTTATTTGTTCCTGTAGCAAAGCTCGTGATGACTAGAATAGGGGATGAAGGAACTAGCTAACATTTATGGAGCATTTACAATGTGATGTGTGCTACTCATGAATTATCGTATTTAATTCTCAGAAGGAATCTAGTAAGTAGATACCATTATTGTCTCTAGATTTTGGTGAGGATCTGAGATATGGTATTGTTAAGAGAGCTGGGCTGAGGATTTCTTAGCCGAATACTCAAGCCAGGATATGATTATGTCTAGGCAATTTTTGCCCTCATGATAACATTTTTATATACCATGTTACCCTTTCATCATGTTTTCTGGTCAGGATAACTGTATAATGGTCATACAACATTAGTTGAAGAGGGAATAGGTTCCTTGAGTATGTGTTGAGAGATGATTATATTTGAAATATTTTGGGGAAGAGCTGGAACTTTTAGAAGCAGAACTTTGCACAGTTTAATGCAGTGCTTGAGAGAAATGTCAAAGCTAGTGTGGTAGGAGAATCATGTCCCTTCCCCACAAAGAGATCCATATCTTAATCCTCAGAATCTCTGAATATGCTATCTTATACATCAAACGATTTTTCAGGTGTGATTAAGATAAAAATCTTGAGATGGGAGGTTATCCTGGATTTTCTGAACGTACTCAAAGTAATCGCAAGTGACTCTGTAAGAGGAAGGCAGAAGCTTACGGGTTGATGGAGGCAAGCAGAGCTCTCAGAGAAAGACTGGAAGATACTTGATTGCCAGCTTTCAAGGTGGAGGAAGGGGTAGTGAGCCAAGGAGAGCAGGTGGCCTCTCTTAGTGGGAAAAGGCGGGGAAGCAAATCCTCCCCCAGACCCTACAGAAGGAATGCAGCTCTGTCAAACTGGTTTAAACTTCTGATTCCAGAGCTGCAAGGTAATAACTTTCTGTTGTTTTAAGTCGCTGAGTTTGTGGTAATTTATTATAGCAGTGATTGGAAACTGATACAATGATAATGGTAGACTTTGGATTTATCTTAAGCAACTTGATAGCTGGGGGATGGGTGAGGTTCCAAGGGGGTATGTAAAGTGAAATGAGAGGGCTAAATACTGAACTCAGGAAAATTATAAGTTGTCTTCGGGAGGAAGGCAAGGAAAGAGGACACCATCAATGGCAGATCGGGAGTGGGAGCTCTAGAGGAGGAGAGCTAGAAGTGGGATGGTTACGGCTCTGCTGTGAACTTGCTGCTGCTGTCTATGGAAAAAGGGTGACCTTGATTCACAGGCCAATCACGCAAGAAAAACCTAAGAAAAAGAGGACATACATATACGGAGCTCTGGCCCAGGCAGCTCAGTACTAATAACACAATGACAATATTTTATTGAGAGTTTACAGGATGCTGAGGACTATTCTAAGGGCTCTACATTTGTTAATATTTTTAAACATGCACTATTTTTTTAAAAGATTTTTAAAAATACATTTGACAAAGAGAGACAGTGAGAGAGGGAATACAAGCAGGGGGAGTGGGAGAGGGAGAAGCAGGCTTCCCGCTGAGCGGGAATCCTGATGCGGGGCTGGATCCCAGGACCCTGGGATGGTGACCTGAGCCAAAGGCAGATGCTTAACGACTGAGCCACTCAGATGCCTATTAGTGTGCACTATTATTGGCTGAGTTTTGTAAATGAGGAAATGATTTGTGACAAAGCAGAATTTTAACTGAAAAAGCTAAGACAAAGCAGAATTTTAACTGAAAAAGCTAAGAATCCAGGCAGTCTGGCACAGAGTCTATATTCCCAGCCCAATGCAGATAAATATTTAAGAGAAATACAAGAGAATGGCCACTGTAAGTTCAATTCTCTTAACCTATTTAGTAGGTACATAATCTTGGAAAATACTTTTTTGTCCTTTTTTTCCTTGTCTTTAAAATAAGTGCAATAATACCAGTACCTATTTCATATGGCTGCTGGGAGGTACACTGTACATGACTCTCTTGGTTGCAGATAGTAGGAACCCAACCCACCCTCTCCTCCTGCTCCAGAAACGATGGACTTATCACAAGGGCTCTGAGGTGGTTCCCAGATAGGAAGAGAATCAGGGACTCTTGAGAGAGGGAAATGAAGCTGTTTCTGTGGATCTCAGCAATTCAAGTGTCATCAAAGCTTTTTTCTGCTGGTCTCTTATCCTTACTTCTATCTGCATGTGAAATTTGTCCTCTCCTACAGAAGAATGTTTCCCTCCATTCAGCGGGGAACTTGGTATTTTGGACTTCTCAGGCTCTCCCCCTCCACCTTCGTGAGGGCAGGCCCGAGACTTGGCCCAAAGATAGCGCTCAGATCTTATTTCTTTCTGCTCTTCTGGCTCCTCTCACCAGCCACACTAAATTTCCTTGCGTGCTGTGAGACTACAGAGCACGCTACCGATGCTGGCCTTTTTCTGGAATTCTCCATCCCAGGATAACAAGAGTGATGATCAATTATAGAGTATTTATTATGTTCAGGTACTGTTCTATGCACTTAATGTATAACTTAATTCATTTAATACTCGGCATCAAACCTCTGAAACAGACACTATTTTACCTCTACTCTACAGATGAAGGAAACTAATTCATAGAAAGGTATTTTACTCAATGTCACGCTGTTAAATCAGTAGCATAGCCTGATTGGAGCCTGGAAAACTCGGCTTCAGAGTCTGAGTCTTTACATTTTCGTTTTTATTTCCTTCAGGACTCTGTTTAAATACTAGCACTTCAGAGACCTGACCACTCTATCTGAAATAATACCCTTGGTCCTTTCTATCTTTTTCCCATGCTCTATTTTCTTCTAAGCATTTTATCAGTATTTTGGCATTGTATTTGTTGGTTGTTATCTGTATTCTCTACTATCATGTAAGTTCAATAAGAATAGTCTTTTTTTAAGTAAATTATTTTAAATTCCAGTATAGTTAATATAGTGTTATATTAGTTCCAGATGTACAGTACATTGATTCAACAATTTCATATACCCAGTGCTCATCACAACAAGTGCCCTCCTTAATTTCCATCACTTATTTCACCCATCCCCCCACCCAGAAGAGAATAGTGATCTGTTTGCTTGACCACGTGACACATAGAAACATTCAACTATTGGTTAGATGAATTAAATGAACTATTGCATGCTTACTATGTGCCAAACAACATTCTAGATATTTGGAATGCATCAAGGATCCTTGCTTTTGCACAATTTCACATTTGATGGGGATTTGGGGGAGAGAAAACAATAATTATAATATAAAAATAAATTTCTTAGTTTGTTTGAAGGTGATAGATCCTATGAAATGGGAAGGAAGTAGAGCAAGGAAACAGGAGATTGGGAATGCTGCTGAGGAAGGCTGTTGTTAATTCTACACAAAGACCTGAAGGTGAGGGAGTGAACTGTGTGGAGAGCATTTCCGGCAGCGAATACAACCAGTGCAAAGGCTCGGAGGCTGGCGTTTGATTGGAGCGCTTTCAGTACTGTGGCTGAGTGGCGTGAGGAGGACGTTAAGAGTGAGGAGTTGAGGTGAAGGAGGTCAGAGGCAGGGCAGTTCATCAAGAAACTTGAGGCTGATTGTCAGTTCCTGAAGAGAAAGGATATGGTTTCGCTGAATGAATTAATGAATGAGTGATCATTAAAAAAGGAAAAACTGTAACGTGCTGGCTCTACTTAAAAGAAGTCCTTGGAATGACTGAGCCACTCTGCTTTGGGCTTGTGTCTATTTACGAATAAATCTCATGACCATGACCAGGAACCTAAGTAACAAGGTTAGTTCACATTTGGTCAGTTGTCCACTTCTCAGAAAAGAAAAACAAAACCCCAGATTCTTTCTGGATAGAGAGGTGAGTTAATATAAGAAAATGGTGATTCAGGTTAGTAGAATTGACTGAAATTGAAGGAGAAAGAACAGTTCCCCAAAAAGTCAGGCTGGGATCCCAGATATGGCTGAGGACAGTAAATATTAGCTGGGAATAACCCAGCAAACAGTAAATTCTAATTAAATTGTAATGCTCTTTTATCTCTTTTAGTCATTGAGAAACATTCTGTTTGCACTTGTGGCATCAACTTCAGATTATCTTTCATTAAACTCACTGGTCCAGGCACTGGGGACATAAAATTAATTGACCAAGACGTGCCCTCAAGAAGCTCACACTCTAGCGAGACAAAATATAAACAAATCACATTAATACGAGGTGCTCCCTGCCGTAATGGGGAATGTGCTGCCTGCCATGGGAACATGCCGGATGGAGGTAAGCTCATTATTTTCACAAATCAGAGTTTCATGAAGTAGTGTCCATGGACTGTTGGTGTCGGAATCACCCTGGGAGCTCTTCTTCAAATGCAGATTCCTGGGTCCATCCCAGACCTATGGAACCAGAATCTCGAGGGATAGAGCTTAGGAATCTGTTTTTGTAACATCGCTCCCTATGACTCTTACTCACACTAACATTTGAGAATGATTGCTGTCTGTTCTTTCTTTCCTCCAGTGCTGCCTGGTGAACATTGCTGAGCACAAAACCAGCTGCAATGAGCAGCTTTATGGCTTCGCCGAGTCACAGGGGAATTTGCATGGTCGGTCATTTTGCCACAAGGCGCACAGATCTGAAAATTCAGAACTGAAAATAGAACAGCAGAGGCCCCCAAGCTATGTTTCAGATTTATAAGCCAATGTTGTAGTTGCCTGTATTTAGAACTAAATATTACTGTAGGTGATCGGCTTCATTATTTTTTTATTGTCCATTGTGACTTAATTATTTTTGAAAATGCTCAGCTTTGGAGAAAGTCCTCCTTTGACCACGGATAAGCCAACTGCGTTGTCCTCAGGGTCAAATAGACATAGTTATCCAAGTTAACCTGATTGCCTGACTGGGCGCCTGGTGGTTCAACCAAACTGTTCTACACATTAAAAGAAAGAAAGAAGGACACTTTCCCTCTTTTTTTTTTTTTTTCTTTTTGACTCTATCTCCTTTGTTCAAGTTTTGGATGTAAACATTACTGATTTCCCCTACAAAGAATTTATATCTATTATCTATGAATTCAGTTAGGGTATCAAATCTGATGCTGATCCACTCAGTAACCCAGACCTCTCTAACTTTCTTTCTCTGGATCACATGATCCTCTTTCCCTGTGCTCGTTTCCATTATTATAGTGTGTAGCCCTCATGCTCCCAAATCTGGCTTGCTTCGATATATTCCTAGTGGTTCCCTTTGCTTTCCTTTTACCTAGCCGTAAGATTCAGCAACACTGCCTGATAAATATGCCCTAAAGTATCACTTTCATAATGTCAGTGTGGTACTTAGGCTTTTCCAGTGAAAGAACAGAGTTTTTCTCTGACCACGTTACATATCCAGTTATTGGAAGAAACCGTCTACTGTCTTAGTCTTCCTTAAGACTTACGAGGTTTCATGACCTGCTTCCATTTACAAATTCCCCCTTTTGAACTCTTACTCTCCCCTGGGCAGTCCTTCATTCAGTCAGCAGATTGGCTTACCTAATAACAACCACCAGGGCTCTTACTGGCGGATCCTTCATTTCTTACCGCCCTAGATACCCACCCTGATGCAGTTAGGTGTCCGCTCAGTGCGAGGCACTGTCCGTCTCTGCTTCCTGAGCAGCAGCCTTGGGTGGGAGCTCCCGTAACTTTCCAGCTCCAGAACCTAACTCTCTATCGTGGCCGTAAAAATGTTTAAAATTTCTCCCCCTGGATTTCAGTTTCCCTGATAGCATGATTCTCCTTAAACCCTCAGGTTTATTGCTGACTACTCTCCAGTGTGTGCTCATTGCCCTACTTGGACCCATTTCCTTTCAGTTCTTCCATACCCTGTCCACGTTCTCACCTCTGCACCCTCGACCATAACGCTCATCCCACCAAAGTGATGCATCTCAGTCAGTTTCTGCTGTTGGTACCTTACTCACCCTTTCTGCAAGACTCTGGTCCTACCACCTTCACAGAGCTTCTGCAAGAATTTTGTCCCTTGTTGAGCGTCCCTTTTCTCATTCTTTTTGGACATTCTAAGTACTGTCTTATTATCTAGACCTCATTATTCATGCTCTTTATTTGGTGTGTGTTTTTTACATAATACTTTGTCTCCAGTTGGCTTCTCAGTGTCAGTGTTGGCTTTGCACTGGGCTCTTGGGGTACTTGGACTGTTTATTACTGTGCTCATGTGGCAGAGTGCTCTATCCAGTTCTAGACATATAGTAAGCTCCCAAAGAGCCATTGTATAGACAGTGTGCGACAGGAGAAGCGATTGTTAAAGAGGAAATTGAGCAAATTACTGCTACAAGGATGATGATCAGTGGTACTACCCAGAAACTATCACGTTCATTGGTCAATATGAAAGTTATTTTCAGTATGAATCCCCATCAATGAGTGATTCTTTTTACTAAAGAAATAGGATTTTTTCCTTCTTCACCACTGCACCTCAAGAAGGTAAATCTTAATCTTGTTAAAACACCAAAACTAGAAATAAAACCCCTGGATTCTAGTGCCAAATGCTATGGGGTGAGATTACTATTAGCTATACAGAAAAGTGACAGAGGATCTATGACATGGGTAAGCAAAAAGTAATCCAGATTCAGCTGATTCAAAAATCTCGAACTTTTCTTTTGGTCTTCATTGCTAAGGTTTCTTACTAGTTCCTAAGTGAGCTAATTAACATCATAACTTCTGTTGTGGTCCTTGAAGCTGCTTTATTAATTGTACCTGGGATACCTGGATAAGAGCTTGTCATTCTCTATGTTTCTTCTCATATAAACCTTTCTGACTGAATGTTATTTCTTACTAAAGATTTTCTTTCAAGTATTCAAGTGGCAGAACCACGTGGACCTTACTCAGATCAGGACTTTTTCAGCACAGGTGCTGGAAATCCATTTCAGTCACTGTGAGCACAAAAGGGAACTTACTGGTTTGTGTAGGCTGGACATCAAGGGTGGATCTAGTTTCATGCATGTTAGAATCTAGGACTCTAATGATGTTATCAGGCTTTTCTCTTCATCCCTTGACTCCTCTTCTTGCTGTGTATCAGTTTGAATTTTTTATACTCCAGATGAGCTTTTCACATGTGATTAGTTAAGGAGGATATCAGAGGGCACAATTATCTGTTTCTAGCTTAATAACTCTAGAAGAAATAGATATTCTCTCTCTAACCTTTGTCTTCAGGAAAGACTGATTGGTCCTGCACGACATAAAGTTCCTAAGAACTAATTACCAAGGCACTGGGTTTTATGATTAGTCTAGAGTTGGTTGTGTCCCTTCCCCCTAAGACCCAGGGTGTGCTGGGCACCACATGTAACAGCACCATAAGATTACATGTGTGGAAGGAAGAATTCTAAAAAAAAAAAAAAGTGATGTTGGCCATTCAATGTATGTCTATAATTATGACCTAATAGTAGGGATTACACTGTCCAGATTGGGAACAATGAGGGAAGCACGATGCGTCCTGATGTAGAATGCCATCCTAACAAGATTTATTTTTGCCTTGTGGTACTTTGTAAGTTTGTATTTTACAAAGATCATTACAACAAATCTTACATCTTACCTATTTCCTTCAGTGTGATCTTACCGCTTCTCAGGCAAGAGACGGGGTCTAACTCCTGCCAGCTGCCACCGAAGTCTGGACTGTGAGCAATAGAATAGCACAATACACACGGTGCAGCCTTCTGGAGCCAGGCTAGAAGTCTTGCAGCTTCTGCCATGGTCTCTTGGAATGTTGTGCTTGGGATGCTCCTTTTTGGAACCCAGAATCCATACCATGAGAAACCCAAGCCACATGGTTTGGCCATATATACATGTTCTGATAGATAGTCCTAGCTAAGCCACGCCTTTGAGTGATCTCCAGCCAAACACCACCCATGTGACTGAAATAACTCTTGGAAGTGTATCCTTCAGCCCTAGGCTCTTCAGGTCCTGGTCATTTGTGTCCCTCTCAGCTGAGACTCCAGACAAGAGACTAGGGAAGATAAGCTACACCACTGTGTCCTGGTGGAATTTGTGACCCTTCAAATTAGTAAACCTATTAAAAAAAGCAGTTGTTTTATACCACTAAGTTTGGTTGGATTATTTTGAAGGAATAGCTAAGAAAAGCGTATTTCATGCTTTCAGTGCTAGCATGGGTTTTGGCAGAGGACAGAGAATGTATTTCCCTCCTGACATCTGAAACTCAGTTACTCCAGATGAGAAACATACCTTCCGAAAATAATATTATCAGAGAGGAATTTATAGATAGTTGTAGAGACAATCAAATATATTCTTTTAAAAGAGTGAGATCTTAATTTTGTGATCTTAATTCAGTGAAGGATAATAATTAGTGGAGAGAAATGTAAAATAAAACCCAGGATAGGGTGATTAGTGATCAGCACCTACTTGGGAGAACAATGAGATGCTGACTTGATTGACATGTATGGACGGGAGTAGAGATGAATTTCACAACAAGACAATGTATTAGGGTCTTGAATACTTTGCTAAGAAGATTATATTTAGATAAGGATTGATAGGAGGGTGTTAAAATATATTCTACTTGAAAGTTATACACCAAATACGGTAAGGGAGATTGTTGAAACCGTGTTTAAAAAGACAGAGTGAGGAGTAGGAGAAGCATCAGTAACAATCTCAACATGCAGTGACAAAAGAGTCTGCAAAAAATATGAAGAGCATTGAATACGTGTAGAAATGGTGGAAGCAAAATAAGATAATGGTCCGGCTGATTGTAATTCGAGGTTAGCCGTAATTTCTTGTTTCCTATAGATGACTAATCTCCACAATAATTCCAGAGCATGGCCGCAGTTGGTGGTGTGGGGCAGATGAGAAAAGAAGCTTCTTTTGAGGGAATTTTCAGTGTTAGTGGTTAATATATAACTTTTAAAAATAGCAGAGGAAACAAAGATGTTTTCATTAGACATATTTGTGCTCTTAGGTTTTCACACCAGTCTTGTCATTCATGGTTCTCAAACCAAACTAACAGATTATGTTGTAATTGATGTAGTGTACTTTTGGTTTAGGACTTTGAAATCCCTCCACTAGCTATGGGATCTAGAGCAAGTGACATCCTTAGAACTTAGTTTTAATATTGGGAAGCTATTAATGGACTATTTCATTGATTTTTGTGGAAGAATCAGATAAATTAATAGGCAGGAATTGTTTTTGTATACTATCAAGTGGTATACAGATAAGATTCTTAAGATGAGACTATTTTAGGAAGACTCACAAGAATCTATTAGAATATTTCATGTATCAAAGGAGTACATTATAGAGATAAAAGCTCTGAGAGGTAATATACAATAGGTTGTTGTCCTCGATTCTACATGGTGTTATCAAGAAGGGTGATTTAGCCCAAACTGAAGGTTGGGGAACACCACTGGATGTTGGGTTAGACTTGACCCATTTTATAGAATGAGGAGTCAGAAATCAGTGCAGAGGTGACAAAATATAGTTATCCAAAGGTAATAAATGAGGAATCAAATCAGTCAGAGAAACAGATTTAGATAGGCTGGGGGAAGTCAGAATGATATCATTGAGTATTAGTAGAAGAGTCAGAGACAGTGGTATGACCAATTTGCTCTATCCATTGGTCTTCTTAGTGTGGGGTTTTCTCTCCAAGGGGTTAGATGCCCAAGGGAGTATTCTCCAATATTAATGCTTTATTATGAGTTACATCCTCTTCATTCTTACAATTCTCAAAATTGCTATACCTCATAGTTTGAATAAGAGAATCCAGTTCATGTCTCAAGCTTACACTCTGAGAGCCAAGGAATAGAAAACCTGTTGTCCTAGTTGGCTTATGCTCAGCATCATGGACAGAGCCTGCCAATTATGAGGGCAGGTGACACCATAGACACTATATATAAAGTCTCTACTTTGTATCGGGAATCCCAAAGGCTGCAACTATAGTTTCCTTTATCCTTTTGCAATCCTGTTACCTCAGAAATCGTTCTACCCCCTGCTGCCTTCTTTGGATTATTCATTCTACCAGCTTGGGTCTTCACCCTTCTTTTGAGCCTAGAGAATGTCCATCATCTTTTGATTCCAGGTCTCCCAGAGCCACAGGCCACGCTTGCTCTACTCCAGGAATTTAATTTGGTTCCTGTTGTCAGGGTCAAAACCTTGAAGAGATTAGTCAGCTATGGCAATTACATCTCCTGTTGGTTAGGTGTTAATGTGGTCAGTTATATTTCAGGTCAAACACTGAGGTTATCTACTGTTTCCATATGTTATTTGAGTGATGGAGCAGAATTTCATCATTACCAAGTAATGCTGTGTATCTGAAAGCAAACAGAGATTGGATGGTGGGTACAGTTACAGTTTATAAATAAAAAATGTAAAACATATCTTTTCCACTTGCAATTTTTTTTTCAACTTCTGGCATGGGATTTGAATTACATTTCAAGGTGAAATTAAAGGAAACATTCCTTGAATTTAAAAAAAATCATCTTTTCTATTTTAGAATGAGAATTCTAGATTTATAGAAAAATTGTGCAGATAGTACAGTGTTCCTAAATACCTCAAACCCAGTGTATTTGTCCTGTTCAGTGAATAAATATTGATACATCATTACTATGTAAAGTCCAAAATTTATTCAGATTTCCTTACTTCTCCTCTACTGTCCTTTTTCTGTTCCAGAGTTCCTTTGAGGCTACCACTCTACTTTTGTCTTTTTAGGCTCTGTTGACTGTGATAATTTCTCAGATTTTTGATGTTTTTGATGACTTTGACAGTTTTGAGGAGTACTGATCAGGAATTTTGTAGATTGTCCTACAATTGGTATGTGGTTATGTTTTTCTCTTAACCTGGGATTATGGGCTTTGGAGAAGAAGATCACAAACATTAATTACCATTCTTATTGTATTGAGATTACAGACTAGCAAAATGACTTCTCATTGTTGGGTGTTGCAAGTGTTAACATAGATCACCGGACTGGTGTTGTATTTCTCAGGTTTCTCCACTGTAAATTTACTCTTTTTGTCCCTTTTTCCATAACGTAATCTTTGGAAGGAAGTCTCTATGCAGAGTCCACAATTAATACGTATGGAGTTAAGGTTTAACTCCTTCAGGGGTCATAAAAATGAACCTGTTCGAACTCTGTTGCATGGAAGATTTGTTTACTCTTCTCCATTCATATATGTAAACTTTTTAAAAAATATCTATATGAACGCATGGGTATTCATCTTATACTTTGGGCTATAATTTGATATTTTATTTAATAAACTTAATTTTTTTAGAGAAGTTTCAGGTTCATAACAAAACTCAATGGTAGGTTCAGAAAGCTCCCATACACATGCACAGCCCCTCCCCCATCAACATCACACATGAAAGTGATATATGTGTTACAATCAAGGAACCTAAACTGACATATGGTTATTACCCAAAGTCCATACTTCACATTAGTGTTCACTTTTGGTGTACATTCTATTAGTTTTGATAACTATATTAGAACATGCATGCACCATTATAATATCGTATAGAATAGTTCCACTGACCTATTTATTCACCCCTCCCTCCTGCTAATCCCAGTCTCAACCACTGATCTCTTTACTGGCTCCATAGTTTTGCTTTTGCCAGACTGTCCTATAGTTAGAATCAAATGATATGTAGCCTCATCAGATTATCTTTTCTTCCTCAGTAATATGCACTTAAATTTTCTTTGTGTGTTTTCACAGATTGATAGCTCACTTCTCTCTAGTGCTGAATAATACTTCATTGTTTGTATGGTATCACACTTTATTTATCCATTCACCTACTGAAGGACATCTTGGTTGTTTGGTAGTTATGAATATAGCTACTATAAACAGCTGTGTGCCACTTTTTGGTGGATTGAAGCTTTCAGCTCCTTTGAGCGAATGCCAGGGAGTGTGATAGCTAGATTGTATGATAAGAGTATGTTTAGTTTTGCAAGAAACTGCCAAACTATGAAGTGGTTCTGGTATTTTGCATTCTCACAGCAATGAATGAGAGTTGCTTTTGCTGCACGTCCTTGCCAGTATTCGGTGTTTGTAAATGTTCAGGATTTTGGCCATTCTAATAGTGATATCTTATTTTAATTTGCATTTCCTTAATGACATATGCTGTTGAGCTTTTTCCATATGCTCGTTTGCCATATGCATAATCTTTTTGGTGAGGTGTCTGTTTAGGCCTTTTGCCCATTTTTATATCAGGTTGTTCATTTCCTTATTGTTGAGTTGTATGACTTCTTTGAATACTTTGGGTAACTGTCCTTTATCAGATATGTCTCTTACAAATAATTTCTCCGAGTCTGTGGCTTATTTTTTTATTTTCTTGACAATGCCTTTCACAGAACAGAATTTTTAAATTTTAATGAAGTCCAATTATCAATTGTTTCTTTCATGGATCATGCCTTTGTTATTTGGTCTAAAAAGTCATTGCCAGTGTCAAGGCCCCCTAGATTTTCTCCTATTTTATCCTCTAGGAGTTTTATAGTTTAGCACTTTACATTTAGGCCTATGTTCCATTTTGGTTTAATTTTTGTGAAGAGCGAAAGCTTTTCTTTTCTTTTCTTTCTTTCTTTCTTTCTTTTTTTTTTTTTTTTGCATGTGGTGTACAGTTGTTCAAGGCCATTTTTTAAATAAAAATTTTATTTACTTATTTGAGAAAGAGTGATAGAATATGAATGGGGCGTGGGACAGAGGGACAAGCAGACTCCCTGCCAAGTGAGAAGCTCAATGCAGGGCTCTATCCCAGGACCCTGAGATCAAGACTTGAGTGAATTCAGATGGTTAACTGACTGAGCCACCCAGGCACCCCTCCAGGACCATTTTTGAAGAGACTGACTTTTCTCCAGTGTGTTGTCCTTACTCCTTCATCAAAGATCAGTTGTGTTTTAGCTTTGGTCAAGGGGAGCTCTTTCCATTGGCTAAGTGTCCCCTTTGATAATATATTCCCATCATTAAATTTTTTCTTTTTTTCTTTTTTTTTGAGAACTTCCCTACCTTCTGGCACTACAAAATACTCCAGGCTCATTTTGTATATTTCCTGCCCCATTCCTGGAACAGCAATTTCTTCAAGGAGCTTTGGTTCCTTTTATTGGAGAATGGAATCTGAAACCAAGATCTGACTGTTAGATATGTACATTGTTATTGGACTATCATTGTTTTAGGCCCTCTTAGATGGTAGAACAATGAAATAGATGTGTCTATCAAGCCATGTATACATACATATACATGTGAACACACACACACACACACACACACTTCTGTATGTAACTCTGTACCTGTATTAAGCTAGTCAGTTCACTGATGTTTCCAACCCTTCTAATGCATTCCCACATATATCATTCTATCCTCCTCTCCTTGCTTAACTGTGACTTCTCACTCCAAAACTGAGAAATTTTGCTAACACCATCCCATCTTACTTTTATTTAATTTTTCAATTCTGGTACAAATATATAATGATTTCAGAATAGTTAACCCACAGGTACCTGGGTGTCTCAGTCAGTTAAGTGACTGCCTTCAGCTCAGGTCATGATCCCAGGGTCCTTTGATCAAGCCCCACATCCAACTCCTTGCTCAGCTGGGAGCCTGCTTCTCCCTCTGCCTGCTGCTCCCCCTGCTTGTGTGCTCTCTCTCTCTCTTTGTCTCTGACAGATAAATAAATAAAATCTTTTTAAAGAAAGAACTGTTAACCCATAACTCTACAGAAAACAACTTTATAGAATACAGTGTTTTGCATATTTCTTTTTTCCCGCCTTTAATCTTACAGACTAATCACTTCCAAAGTTCCTTTACTTGGCAACCGTTCCTCCTACCCCATTTCAGTGAGGATGTATCATACATTTGTAATAGAATTATAGTCTCTTGTCACATTTTGCATTATATCATGGGATCCCCTAACTTTCTAAATGATTTTTTTTTAAAAAAATATACATACATTAAGTTTCACTCTTAGTGCTGTAAATTTCCATGGATTTTAACAACTGCGATAATGTCATTATGGCATCATTCATAACAGTTTCAATGCACCAAAAAAATCCCCTTTTCCCTTCCCCACAGACCCACCTGCCACGTCTCCCTGGAAATGGCTAATCTGCTTATTTTCTTTAAAATTTTGACTTTTCCAGCACATCATTTACATGTTACATTTTACATTTACATTTACATGTTACATGTTGCATTTACATTGATACACTATATCGACTTTTCAGTCCGGCTTCTTTTACTTAGTAATGAGTATTCAAGGTTCACCCATGTTTTTGCATAGCTTCATAGTACATTATTTTTAATCACCAAACAGCATTCTATCTGATGGCTAGCCCACAGTTTGCTTATCCATTCACCTACTGAAGAACAGTTGGTCATTCTCATTTTTTAGTAACTATGAACAAAGCTTCCATAATATTTATGTGCAGGTTTATGTAGACATTAATTTTCAAATGAATTGGGTAAATATCTAGGCATACAATCACTGGATCGTATGGTGAACTATGTTTAGTGTATAAGAAACTGCCAAACTGTCTTCCAGGGTAGTGACATTGCGTTCCTACCAGCAATGAATGCGAGTTCTTGTTGCTCTGTGTTCCTGCCAGAGATGGATATTGTCAACTCTTTGGATGTTAGCCATTCGAATCAGCATGTAGTGCTATCTCATCGTTGCTTTAATTGGCATTTATTTAATGCCAAGTGATGTTGAGTATCCTTTCCTAGACCCATTTGCCATATGTATAACTTCTTTGGTGAAGTGTCCAGATCTTCTGCCCATTTTTAAATTGTGTTTGGCTTTTATTGTTGAGTTTTAGAGTTCTTTGTATGTTTTGGAGGCAAAAACTTCATCAGATGTGTGATTTGCAAATATTTTCTCCCAGTGTATAGCTTGTCTTTCCATTCCCTAAACAGTTCTTTGCAGAGCAGAAGTATTTAATTTTTTAAAAAAGTTCAATTTATCATTTTTTTTCCTTTCATAGTTGTGCTTTTCTTATTATATCTAACAGCTCTTCACCAAATTTAAGGTTACAGAGCCTGTTTTCTTCAAAAATGTTATAGTTCAAAATTCTATATTTAAGCCTATGATCTACTTTTGGTGATCTTTTTGTGAAAGACGTAAAGTCTGCTTCTAGTTTTTTTTCTTTTAATACAGATACCAATTGTCCCAGCACCATTTATTGAAAATGCTGTTTTTTCTCTTTCGAGTTACCTTTGTGCCTTTGTCAAAAATCAGTTGACTATATTTGTATGGGTCTACTTTTGGAATTTAGCCAAATATACAGAGGACACAGTCCCCACAAGACTACTCTTGGACACCAACCGCAAGTTCAAGGGGCCCCTAGGAGTTCCCTCACTTCAGACCAGCTGGCTACTCTTATTGCTAGTCTTATGTGTCAGCTAGTGTTTTTTACTCAAACACTAGTGTGGATGTTGCTATGAGAATATTTTGTATATATCACTGACATCTGCAATCAATTTACTTTAAGGAAGGGAAATCACCCACTATAATGTGGATGAGTCTAATCCAATCAGTTCAAGTCCTTAAGAGTAAACACTGAGGTTTACCAGAGAAGAAAAAATTTGCCTCAGTACTGTAACAGCTCCTGCCTGTGTTTCCAAACTGCTAGTCTGCCCTGCAGATTTTGGACTTGCCAACTACTATGAAGATTCATGAGCCAATTTCTTATAAAAAAATCCTCTCTCTCTTTCTTAATGATCAATTAGGGTTCCCAAGAAAATCAGGGTTTATAGATATAATACAGCTATAATATATTCAATATAGTTATAAATTCATGGGGTCCCTGTGACCACTCACAGGTTTGATAATTTGCTGGAACTACTAACTCAGGAGGGAACTATACTTATAATTCAAGTTTTTATTACAGCGAGAAAAACACAGATTAAAGGTGCTCGGGTGGCTCAGTTGGTTGAGCGTCTGTCTTTCGGCTTGGGTAACCTTCTCAGCGGGGAGTGTGCACTTCCCTCTCCCCCTGACCCTCCCTGCTGCTCCTGCACATGCTCTCTCTCTCAAATAAGTAAATAAACAAAATCTTAAAAAAAAAAAATCAGCCAAAGCAAGAGATGGTCAAGGCAGTCCAGGAGGGGTTCAAGTGTTGAACTCCTGGTTGTCCTCTCCCCAGGGAGTCATAGGCAACATTACCTCCTCTTGGCTACAGTGTGAAACGATACATATAGAGTATTGCCAGCAAGGGAAGCTCACCAAAGCTTGTGGTGTCCAGAGTTTTTATTGGGGCTTGACTTTACACTTCCTGTATAGCTGACCTTAGTCTCGAGCCCCTCCCAGAGACTGAGCTAAGACTGTTGGTCTCTAGTTGCTCAGGGGTTCAGAACCAATATGGAATGCCCCAAACCTCCCATGATGAATCACACTGTTAGGCTATCTGGTGGCCAGTCTCTGAGCCAACAAAGGCGCTTCTATCAGGCAGGACATTCCAGAGACATGGAGATCAGCCTTCAGTTGAAGGCGAAGCTCAGACCTCTCTTTGGGCAAAGTTAATTCTTCATTACAAATCACATTAAAAAAATATGAAATTTACATATCATTAAACAGAATTTAAATATGTATGGTTGTGATGGTATTTACCAGTGCTGAAAAATACACACTTTGAGATTTTTAAAGAACTTACAAACTTTTCCTTTTCTAAGTAGATTTTTATAATATATTTAATGATTTTGTAACACAGCTTTTTTAAATAAGGAAAATGTTTAAAATGGTCAGTTTTTGTAGATAGGCATTTTAGTTGTTGAAGTCTTTCTCTATTATTACATGTTCATCTTTACAGGCTGTTGTTTCCCGCTAACACTATAGGAAAGAGAGGAGCCCCACACATGGTCTTTCCTTCATGGATGTATTCTTCCAACTGGGGTCACAATCCCTTAAAGTTAGCTTATCATCTTTCCCTTATAAAATGTTTTTGTGTGTCTGTTTTTCAGTGATTAGGTTACTATATAAAGCTCTCTTCATTGGTTTTCATTAGCTTATAATATTTTTGAAATGTCACCTCTTGAAAACAAATTGAGCTAAAACCAAAATAGCTGTATCTTCATTTCCAGCCTATTGGCCCCTGTAGTGCCACCAAAAGGCAATCACCACTTACTTTGAGATTTAACTTATCAGAAACAGAATGCTAAGGGAAAGCAGGCTCATTTTGGGGGGTGGTTCTTTTCCCTTGAACAATGAGAGGCGGAAGCTACTGTGAAGTCCACACGATGATGTGTGCGTGCTCACAGACTGCGTTGCTTGGGTGGTTTCAGAGAAAAACACTTTTTGAACACAGGATTTTTCACTCTCCCCCTATTATCTCAGGCTGCCCCTGCTGGGTCTATAGGGTGATTATGTCTGAGTCAGTAGTCTGTAATACTCTCATCTCACTTGGAAGTGTTGCATACAAATCATCCATTAAAAGGGCAGACTAGAAGATAACACTGAATGCGGTTTTAAGATTCGGTAGATGCCTTTCAATTTTGTGTAGCTTCGGGGAGGATTCCCTGCAAACTGCTCTCATTTAAAGCTTCTTTCATTTCCTCACTAATTCATAAATTCATTTTCCATTAAGCACAACTTCATTATTTCCTTTTCCCTTTTGTACACTGTCACAGTGAAGTGGGGGCCCGAAAGTTCTTTAATCTCAAGGGTAGCACACATTTCATTTTTGAATCATTTTGTCTTGAAAAAGTTCCTTAACTAGATCTAGGCTAGAGAAAATCTAATCTAGTTTCAGCGGACAATCTGTTTTAGGTCCTAGCCTTTTGACTCAGGTTGTCATAGAATGAGAAAATATGACCTAGTTTAAGTCTGGTCCTACTAAATATATCAAACTCTTGAAACGCTTGCATTTATAAACTTTCCTTTCTAATTTTTCTTGTATTCATTAGTTGTCTTCCCTTATTTCTGATCAGAAATATTATTCTGTAAATGGGATCCACTGCTTATGGCATAGAACTAAGCAATATTAGTTCATTCATGTTAATTTAGAAAGCATTACACTATTACTAGTTTTATGAGGATTAGACTTAAAATAATATTAAGAGTAATACAAGATAATTTACCTGCCATTTTATGAACCGTAAGTGTGTTCACCCAAATTTTAGAATTGTAGTTTTTTAAAAACTAAATATTTGCAAATATGTTCTAAACTTGAAACTGTTTTGAAAGTTATCAAGTAAGTGAAAGAAAGACATTCATAGATTTTTATACTAACTTTACATTTTATACCATAACCTGGATTTTAATACTGAGATAACTTTATTTGTAAAAGTTCATCTTGCTTGACATTTGGCTGCATATTGACCAGTGAGAATTTTAACTAAGCTATTCTCACTGTGCTACATTTACGGGGTAGAACTCTGGCTGCTCAGTCATCCAATCATTTGTTTATGTTCTGTGGTAATATATTCTCTTGGTTTGTCTCTTCTTTTTAAAAATTATTTATTTATTTATTTTAAAGACTTTATTTATTTGAGAGAAAGAGGGATAATAAGAGAGGGGGAAGGTCATAGGGAGAAGCAGACTCCCTGCTGAGCAGGGAGCCTGATGCACGACTCAATCCCAAGACCCCGGCATCATGACCTGAGCTGAAGGCAGTCGCTTAACCAACTGAGCCACCCAGACCTCCCTTGGTTTACCTCTTAATGAAGCTCCTGAGTCCTCTTATGTTGTTGTTGTATGTTTTTATAAAAGAACACTAACTGTATTCCTGGACTGATTGAATGCAAAGGCATATTATTTTCTATATAATAGGTACTTAAATTTTATTCTCAGATAGAGTACTACTCAGTATTTCTGAACAGCTCAAGTGACAGAGTCAATAATTGTGGATGAGTGACAGTAGAAGGATGTGACAACTGTAGTGTATCACTTCCACAGTCTGTGGTCTGTTCTCTCTGAGGTCTCCGAGATCTTAATTGGTGTATTTGGAGTTTAAAAAGGCATGGAGAAGCTATGTTAGACTAATGTCAGCATTTTGGTTTGTGTGTATGTTTTTTATTTTTATATTTTAGACAGCAATAGTTCTGAAAACATTTTCTATGTTAAAAGAATTGAAGGGCTGATTCAGGGTCAGTGGTGAAGTTGAGTATTGGTATGGGTAAACTATGTGGGGTTTTTCAAAAATTTTTCTTATGGAATGCCTTTATTATTTTATTTTTTCAAGAAGGTCCTATTAAAGAAAAAAAAAAAAAGAAGGTCCTATTACCATTAACCAGAATACTAGGATATAGTGTGGGAAATACTGATATAGACATGGATTTTTAAATCTACCCCTGGATTAAGATATAATAGCAAAAAATAGTTACCTGGGTCATATAACTTGGAACTTTTATGGCTTTTATTGCTTTTACTGAATTGTTCTTTGGTGTGATTTTTCATTGGCTTACACTCAAGGACACTTGAGGAAACGGTCCTATGAAATTCATTGCTTTGTCTAATGTAAGGATATTATTATGATATATAGATATTAGCAAGAGCATAAAACTTATGACAGATTATATTTTCCCAAAATGACTTCAATAATATTTTCCATTTCTATATACTCTTGTGCAATGTGACCTTGTCACTCCTCCATTAAAATGGGGATCCATTTCTTCAACCCCTTAAATCTGGGTGGGCTTGGCTATTGACTGCTTTGGCAGAAGTAGATTGTATGACTTCAGAGGTTGGGTAGTAAGAAGGCTTTCAGTGTGTACCAGGGTCTCTTGGAATGCTTGTTTTGGGATACTCCCTCACGGACCTCAGAACCCATGTCGTGTGAAACCCAAATGACTTGGAGAGACCACGAATGGGTGCTTGGTCCATGGTCCCTTTTGCGATTTTAGCAGGCGGCCCCGTCAGATGGCTGCAGCCCCCAGTGAGCATCAGACTGTAGTTTCATGTGAAACCCTGGGTGGGAGCCACCTTACTGAGCTTAAGCAACCAATAGAAATGTAAGAAATAAGAATAAATCAGTTTTTCAAAGGCACGTTTTGGAGTGGTGTTGTTACATGGCAACGGGTAATAGGACAGAACTTGAATGAATAAAGCACTCCTGCTTAAAGTTTTTACCTCCATTTTATGACTGTAACCTTGTTTTTCCTTTGACATGACTCTAGTATGTGCTTTGCATTTATACTATCTAGTTTCTATTTTATCCATCTCTGTAAAGTGCCTTAAATTCATTTTTCAAGAAGTTTGAATGTACACAATTCTGTGTGTAAAATTCACATCATGCCCAAGTCAGAAATTATATATATTAATCCACTTATTCTTTTTTGTATTTTATAAAGAAAACAGAAGCATGCTAGGAAACATACTCCTAGTCTCAAGGAAATCGAGATTTGGTGAACAAAAGAGAGCTTCGTATTCTACTTGTCTCTACAAGTAGAAAAGTGTTTGGCTTTGTATTCAGCTTATTCAAGCTCTGCATGCAAATCTAGTTGGTTAAAAAAAAAATCACACAATGCTAAACATGTCTTACACTTTAGCACATAGAAAAATAAAGAACTATGTTTCTGACCTCTAAGGCATTCTTTATCAGAATGAGGTATGCAGATGAGGGTGACAGATAAAACAAAATGTCTGAATTCCCAAATTACTAACTAATATAATTCCTAATTCTATTTATCTCAAAAATTTTCAATATGGTTTACTAAATATGGAAACTAGAAATCACCTTATATAATAACAAAAACATCTTATTCTTTTTAGGAAACAATGGTGAACATTGAAATCGTAGAAATAATAGGTAAAACCAAATGCATTTTACCTGAGAATAACAGACATTTATTAAAGAATATTTATCCTTTCCTATTGAAGATTTCTATATTATTTTGTTTCTCAAGTATTAAAATAGCTCATTTGCTTTTGCCTCTAAAGAAATCAAGACTGTGTTTTAAGGAGCATGGTTTCTATGGTTTTACATTCAGCAGGAGCAAGTGAAATGACTGCAAAATTGTCCTGAACAAAGAATATGAAGTGCCCAAATAATGCCAATAAAAATTTCTCTCTCATTGAAAGGGATATATGAAAATCTGAGAATACTAAATTATCTTTGTTTCTGTGCACTGTTTATAAAAGAGATCCCATTTTTCAAGTTCCTGTAAATGCTAGTAGTACTTATATTTAGATAAAAATATATTAATGTACCTTTGCACAAGAAAGCTGTTTTCATCAAACTGTAAGTCATTAGCCCCACTGGAGCAGAGATTTTCCATGTATGGAGCAGTGTGGGGCCTGGGCTCACCTCTGCCCCAAAGAACATGTCAACAATGCAAAGCACTTGAAATTCGCTC
The DNA here is from genome assembly GCF_963455335.1 of Martes martes. Lineage (NCBI taxonomy): Eukaryota > Metazoa > Chordata > Mammalia > Carnivora > Mustelidae > Martes > Martes martes. The sequence goes on along the minus strand of NC_137891.1, from coordinate 126,361,308 downwards.
TGCCATCCTACCATGATGCTTCACCATGCGTGGCAGTGACATTTGAGGTTAGGAGTTGTGAATGTGGCAGTGGGAGTCTGGAAGGTCAACTGGGAGGTGGTTGAAAATGGAGATGGTAAACCTACAATTTGACTTCATCATTACTGATTTTTATTTTTATTGTTTCCTTGCTATTTGAGAAATAACTTGCTGATAAATCAATACCATGGACATCCTTATTATGTACAAGAGATTTGGGTCTATTTTGATCAGTTCGGTTTTACCAGTGAATGTTACCACCTAACTAGACCTGTTGTGGGCACCCAGTAGGTCCACAATCGATAGTTGTTCCCCCAGGTTAGGACAATAAGAGCCAGTCCTTCAATGTCACTTGCTGTGCGCTGAGTGACGGAGTTAATGATCTTCTGTTTATTAAGTGATGTGATGCTCACAGCAACATTATAAGGCGGGTACTATTCTCTGTTTCAAAGCCTGGGCTGGCCCTAGCTTGCCCACAATCCCGGCTCACCAGAGCTAGAGGTGGAATTCTAGCCCTGGAGACCTGAGCTGACAGACGGTGGAGTCTGGTTCCCGTCTCTGCCACACTGTCCTGCTTCTCTGAGAGTTAAGTCCTAAGATGTTTAGGGATACCTTCCTTTAGGAGCATCTGAGAAGGAATCAAATTGGGGGAGCATTTCGGTGGTTGGCAGAGGAGCTGACGGCCCTTGAGGAACAAGCAACTGTGCTGTTTTGAATAATTACTTTCCCCACTCAGGTCACATGAGGTCTGGCAGAAAAGCCTGCTACATAAGATTGAGGGAGAGATGTAGTTGGCATGATTGCCGAGCGGGCGGAAGTGACAGAGTAAATGACCTCAAGAGAACAGTGCCGCGTTCCAGGAGTCAGGACGCACAGAAAACCAGAAGAATTTTCGGGTAATTTGAACAATATTTGCAGGGATGGCAGCACATGTTTCTTTCTTCGCAGCAAGCAGCAGTAGCGGGGAGTCCTTTTTAGGGCTCTGTTCTTATCACCTAAAACTTCCAAAGCTTAACTGACTGCCAGGATAATTAGCCCCCCTGCATACTGGAGGTTCTTTTAGATCCACTTCCGATACATTAAGGAAAAGAAAGAAAATAATCATTTTCAGGTTGAACAGCCTGGCCCTTAGATTCTGATATATGGCAAATTGCAGCCCAATAGGAAACGAAACCACATTTCTTAAGGACAATTTGGAAAGAGGCCTATTATTTTTTCCCTTATTTTTGAGTGCATTAAAATGTAATATACATTATAGATTTTATTATTTACCGTGTCTCTACGTGGGGGGTCGGAATTAGAATCATGGTTTGTGGGCGCCAGAAGAGATCCATTGCAGCTAAAGGAGCCCTCTCATTTTATAGTAAGTGTAATTACCATACAAGCCTGTGATGTGTAACATCTGAATGAAAGACCAAGTAAAATGTTCTCTACTTGCAGATTGCCTACTGATCTTTTTTTTTTAAATTTATTTATTTATTGGACAGACAGAGATCACAAGTAGGCAGAGAGGCAGGCAGAGAGAGAGGAGGAAGCAGGCTCCCCACAGAGCAGAGAGCCCGATGCTGGGCTCGATCCCAGGACCCCGGGATCATGACCTGAGCCGAAGGCAGAGGCCCTAACCCACTGAGCCGCCCAGGTGCCCCTGATCTTTTTTTTTTTTTAAGATTTTATTTATTTACTTATTTATGTATTTGTCAGAGAGAGAGAGAGCACAAGCAGGCAGAGAGACAGGCAGAGGCAGAGAGAGCAGGCTCCCCAATGAGCAAGGAGCCCAATGCGGAACTTGAATCCAGGACCCTGGGGTCATGACCTGAACCGAAGGCAGCGGCTTAACCGACTGAGCCACCCAGGCGTCCCTTGCCTACTGATCTTAATGCTTGCTCAAGCCTTCAGTCTCGGGTAAATAATTCAAATCCTCTTCACTTAAAATACTCAAGACTTGTGGATCTCAAATCCATGGTATGGCTTCCCTGGATACTTACAAGAAGTAACAAGGAAGTTCTACATCAAAGAAAGGTAAGTTATAGTGTTTTGTCTTATCAGCATGAACCCACATGTACCATAGGAACATAGGAAAAAGATAGCATTTGGTATTTCTGACAACAAAACTGAGCTATATGGCACACAGTATCTTTCCTACTGAAAGATACTGAAGTCTTCTAGTGTATATTACTGCATTAATCTAAATTGCATATCAACTATGCAAATGGTCCATCCCCAATATGGAATACTACTCCACTAAAAAGAATGAGTGAGCTATATCTTTCCGCTTTCCAAGTGAGAAAAAAACAGGTAGGAAAGAGGTGTTTATAATGTAATCTTCTATTAATGATTTGAACATGAGACTATAAACAGGAAGAACAATATGAAGAATACATAACAGGTAATTAAAATGAATTGCCCAGCTGAGGATGTGAATCAGGATGAAAGAAATAAATGTGCAAGGACATGGCAACCAAGCAAAGAGAAAAGAAAACAAACATTATACCTTAAATCATGTGATATGCATGTATTTCACGTTGCATATGCATGTAGACAAGACCTGTCAACATCCCATGTTAAAAAAGCATGTATTTCCTAAGAGAACATAATTATAAACAGGAATACTGTCCTCCTACTATATGAGTTTGTGGTCATGGAATGGTAGAACTTCCTATCTGAGGTGTGAGCCAGTTCCTGAGTTCCCATGGGGGAGCAAAAAGAGCTGAACACTGACCTTGCAATTTTCTAGCTGTGTGACGTTGGGTGTATTTCACACTGAAAAATGAGGATAGAATTGCGTATGTTACTGTGAGGATTAAATGAGATCATGTAATGTAATAATTGAAATCTCTGTCCACTTTCAGGAAGTAATCTTCTCCCCCCCTCCTTTAAATGCCTTTTCTAATTTATTTCTCATATATCTGTAATCTAAACCCTAAAAATTTTAAGTTGGCCTGACAATGTTACAATGACTCCTACTAAGTGCTGTGTTATCTTGTATACTCTCTCTGTGCTATAGCTGTGGTAGGTTGGGGAAATAATAAGGACCAAACTGATCAGAGAAGCTTCGTAGAGGGAGGTTTTGAATGATGGGTAGAATTTGCATGGGAGAAGACTTTCCAGGTAAAGGAAACACCTGAACAACGGGTACTTTTTCTGGATCCATAACTTACGTCTTCTTCAAAGATTTCATGTTGGAGAAATTAGAGAATGATGTTGATATTTAGAAAAGACTCCTACTGGGGCGCCTGGGTGGCTCAGTGGGTTAAAGCCTCTGCCTTCGGCTCAGGTCATGATCTCAGGGTCCTGGGATCAAGCCCCGCATCGGGCTCTCTGCTCAGCAGGGAGCCTGCTTCCCCCTCTCTCTCTGCCTGCCTCTCTGCCTACTTGTGATCTCTGTCTGTCAAATAAATAAATAAAATTAAAAAAAAAAAGAAAAGACTCCTACTGTGTAAGGCATCAAAGATAGGTATGATAAGTTGGATTGAGTACGTAGAAAATCAAGAAATGCAGAGTTATCATCTAGTTTTAGGGGAGTGGCATTGAATTGAAAGGGATTGAAGAAATGACGTTATCAAATTAGTAAGTACCATAATTGGTTATGCCTAGCATGCAGATGTGGAGTATTTGCTGATAGATCTTTAAATACTTTTTCTAATTATTATATTTTGTGTAAATATATTTTTATATATTTATACTGCCTGTAAATATATTTACACAGTGTAATCAATCAAGCAACACTTTTTTTTTTAATTAGGGGATTATTATGTCCAGTTAATAGCAAGTTTTTACAGGGAGTTTATCTTATACTTCTTTGGTGTCCATTCTTCTCATTGTTTGAGGTCAACCTTAAAGTATTGAATTCTTTGATTGGATCTCTTGAGATCCTATAATCTCTTTTCATCCCCATTTATTTATCAAGAAAAAATGAGTTTGTAAATTAATATAACAGAATTTGTGATTCGTTTTAGGGATGGAGATTGAGCCTAAAATCCTAATATTTGTCTCCCTATCAAACAAGGAAGTGAGCCGTACATAAGGAATAACAGCCACATGGAAAATAAGTCACTACTTTATTAGTGGTTTTCTAAGCTCCTTACAAATCCCCAAAGGTCTTTCCTGGAAAAACTGAGTTGTAGTCAGAGGCTACAGTGGTAGCCTAATTCCTCTGTGTGCTATACTTCACCAAATGGAGATTGCTGGGCCATCTTTTCCACTGAACTCCCTAACAGAGACAAGCACAGAGGGCTTTCCCTGAGAAAGCCGGTTCACTGAATGGGTTTCCAGTGTGGAATACCTAAAGCAAAAGACAGAGTGTTCAGAGGGTCCCAACTCTCCTATCAGTCGCAGGATCATAAGACAGCAGAAGCAGTAAGATTAATTCGGAAGGAAAAAAGAGAAAAGGTAACTGTCATTAATGAAGAACGAAACTAGGTATAAAGGATGTCCTGAGAAAGGCCTAAATAATTGCAATACTTTGTGATGAATGTTAAAATAGGTTAAATGCAGATAAAACGGTGACACAAACATGGAAGTGATTAATTCCTGTGTGAGTCCAGGAAGGCTTCATAGAGAAAGACACATTAGGGATAATTACATGTTTATCGGGGTAATGAAGGTAACAAGGAGGAAATTCCAGGAATTGGGAGTTTGGTAAACCATGGTAAGTTTTGGGAAAGAGAAACAGTTTGGTGGGATGGAAGACATGTTCGCAGGGAAAAGGTGAAAACTGGGGGAGGTATGCAGATATGAAAAGGTCTGCAATCCATTACTGGAGGAGGGTATCAAGAAGACTTGACATCTGGTTGACCTGCAAGCTAAACCTCAGAAATTGGAGGCTCCTCACCCCTTCACAGTCCTTGGGATGTGTGTACTGCTTGTCTTCACTGCTCCTAGAAGCTGCCCCAACATTGCAGCCTTGAGATAGGAATGTAGTGTTGAGATTATCTGGATGGCACATGTGACTAAATCCAGGTAGGGCCTCTATACAGACTTTTAAGATTTGGTGGGTGAGTGCAGAGATCTACTCATTTGTGACCATCCAAGACAAATCTCATAAGACAAGTGTTCTTGCTTTGAACCTGCCACCTCCCAGTCTGGAGTGGCCTGCCTCTTTCTTTGGTCTCTCCCTGTCCTCCACATATGGGGGACGGTTTCAGAATATACCCAGGAGGCTCCCAAGAAGGTTGTGAACTGCATGCTAAAGAATACAAGCTCTGGCTAATGATATCCAGATATAATGATATCCAGAGTTAAGGTTGGCCCTAATGGTATGAGTAGTTGTTTATCTCTAAAGATGCTATTACATATGTCCATAATATTCTCTATGGTAGCTATAATTATAAAAAATTATCAATAAGCTTATGAAAAATTATCAACAAACTTGGTGGCTTTAGATTATATACATTTATTATCTGACAGTCCAAAAGTTAGAAGGCCAAAATGGGTCTTCCTGGGCTAAAATAAAAGTATAAGCATGGCCGACTTCCTTTTAGAGGCTCTAAGGGAAAATTCCTTGCCTTTTCCAGCTTCTAGAAGCTGCCAGCATTCCTTGGCTTGTGGACTGCTTCTGTCTTCAAAGCCAGCAATGGCTGGTCAAAATGTCTCAGGCTGTATCACCCTGATATGTTCCCTTTTCTCCCTTCCTCCCTCCCTTCTTCATGTATGAGGTCCCTTGTGATGACCTTGGACCCGCCCAGATAATCCAGGATAATCTCCACATGTCATGGTCAGCTGATTAGCAACCCCTAATGTAACCAACCTCTTCATGTAACCTAACAATAGTGGTTACAGATGCTGAAGAGTAGGGTGTGGAAGTGTTGGGAGAGCTGTTATTCTGCCTACCATACATCATTTGTATATATCGATTGAGCAGATTAGTTTTTCAATATCACATTCTTTTTTTTTTTTAAGATTTTATTTATTTATTTGACACAGAGAGTGATCACAAGCAGAAAGAGAGGCAGGCAGAGAGAGAGGGGGAAGCAGGCTCCCTGCTGAGCAGAGAGACTGATGCGGGACGCGATCCCACGACCCTGAGACCATGACCTGAACTGAAGACACAGGTTTTAACCCACTGAGCCACCCAGGCGCCCCTCAATATCACATTCTTATAACACTGTTCTATAATGACAATGATAATAATGGGTCATAGGCTTAGTGTATGAAAGATCAGAAGATATAATGAAAATTTATCATGGAGTCTCTAAAAATGTATAAGACATATTGTCAGGTAGCTCATCTTTCTTGAGAAAACGACTCAGCAAAGCAGTAGCTGTATTCATTTAGATAACATTTTATTTGTTAGAGCAAGTTTTGACAGACTTCATTTTAACAGCTGGAGAAATTAATTTAAAATCACAACATTTAGTGTATTGGCATACTTCTACAGGTAGGTGCAGACAATTACGTATTTTTGAAATAAAATCACTGCTTCTACATTCTAATGAGAAGATTTGAGGATAGATAGAAGCCATACATTTAACCAGATATGCTTTAATAGATAGTAGAAAACTGTCAGAAAATAGATCCACTGTGAACATTTCTACAGTTCTCAGTGATTTCTTCGTTATAAATAACATTTTTAAATGTGTACTTTTCTGAACAGAAAAAAATAGCAATTCACTTTCTGAATACTTTCATATTTACAATGCCCTTTTAAAAATAGTAAGTTAAAAGGGAATATTGTGATGTGAACTATAATTTTTCTAAAATTAAAAGAAATAAAGAAATCAAATATACTAGCCTAATGAGATAATATTTTTCACTAACTGAAAGATTATAGGACAGAATTCTTGAGCTTTACATACACTATTTTTACATTTACAGCCATGAACAATATTCTAATTTGACACTTTTATGTATTACTGATTAAGAATCTGAAGTCATAATCCATGAAATAAGTATAAAACAGCATATACCTCATAATGTTAACCTAAAAAACAGAACATAATTGTCATTTCATTTGTGGAGTTTTGTGTCTTCTTTAGACTATTAGGAAAGAAAATGGATATAACAAATATAAATCTAAGTTGTTTTGATAGAAATTTAAATTCAGAACAATTCACACAATGGTAAGATGTGTTTGTTGAATTATTTTACCTATAATTTCTCATTTAGTTTACAAAAAACCAAGTTTACTCATTGTTATAATAGCCATTTCCTTTTTCCTGCTTTACATTCTGCCCCTTCATTCTCTCATATTCCACTTTCTGTAACAGAGCTCATTACCAAGGTGATAGGGGACTAGTTTCAAAAGCAACATGAGTCACAAAAATATCAAGCCAGTGGTTTCCTTCAGGACATTCATATATTTCTTGTGTTAGAAAGAAAACCTTTCCTTGGGCGCAGTGATATCACTCCTGAGAAACCAATTACTTTTCATATATCTGTAATACTATTTTGACATAACTAACTATGTTGTGGAGAAAAGCAAACTCTAGGTATATGGTACGTAAGTATGGTATCTTATCTGCAGTTCCTACATTGTAAACAGAAAAACTGATTTAAAATATTTGATTATCTAGTAACTAATAACTGGATAATTGGTTCAAGTCATTTTTGTACTTTGGCCATCCACAGTTTGGCTTTTTCATGTGTGGCAATTATCCATATTTCTCTATTTTTATCTTAAGCATCCGAAACAACAAGGGACATTTTTGAACAATCTATAGTATTCTTCTTGGATCTAAAAAAAAAAAAAAGGAAGAAAAAAAAAAGGAAGAAAAAAAAGGAAATGTTAAACTTAATTGCAACCACCACATCGAATTATTTTCAAATCACATTAAATTGTTATATTTGGTTTTCAAAAGTATTTTCTTTTTTTAAATTTAATTTTATTTTTTCAGTGTTCCAAGATTCATTGTTTATGCACCACACCCAGTGCTCCATGCAATACGTGCCCTCCTTAATATCCACCACCAGGCTGACCCATCCCCCACTCTCCTCACCTCCCAAACCCTCAGTTTGTTTCTCAGAGTCCACAGTCTCTCATGGTTCATCTCCCCCTCCGATTTCCCCCAATTCACTTTTTCTTTCCTTCTCCTAATGTCCTCCATGTTATTCCTTATGCTCCACTAGTAAGTGAAACCATATGATAATTGACTCTCTCTGCTTGACTTATTGCACTCAGCATAATCTCCTCCAGTCCCATCCATGCTGATACAAAAGTATTGTTTTCTCATCATCTGTCAGAATACGCTCAAATTAATAGAAGCTATGTTTATATTCCTAAAAACAAGTTTTGTTTGAAAGCCTATTTCCATATGAAAAGCTAGGGGATCTGATTACTTTGATACTAAAGTGTACTGTATTGAGGCTATAAAAAGACTCACCATAAATCCATGAGAATAAGAATTTTTATCAATTTGGTAACTGATGCTACATGAATATGCTGTAGGGTTGGCCAAAATTAAAAAACAAACAAATAAACAAAAATAAAATAAAACTGCTTACTTTTCTAGATAAGACACACAGGAATAAGAAAATGAACATCCCTTGGAAGGCATTGCTGACGGTGAAGAGGTAAGCTGTTACCACTGATGCGTGCACAACATGGAGGACCCCAAAGATCCAGGTGGTGCCAAGAAGGAATAGGAGAGCAAGGGCTCCCCTTGCACAAGACCTAGAATATATTTGAAATGTTTGAGTTAAGAACACCACATATACTCAACACACCCCTAAACTCCTCCAATTATGTGAGAAAAGAGTTGTTGGTATAATGAAGAAATCTACAAAGATCACGAGGGATTTTGAAACTGACAAATTATTCTAGCTTCAGGAGATGGGTTTCTGGGTATATTACTGCCCCAGGGCGGGGATGTGCTTCCAAAATGAAGGCAACATTATTAAAATATGGTACTCTTCAAGGAATTTCCTTAATCCTAAAATATTTTTATCTAGTGTACTGCAGTGTATGTGCTTTGATTTCAAATCAAATGTTGCAATAATTCCTGAAGACAAGACATATTTCTGTTAGGAGGTATTATCCCTAAGAAACCTTGGAAACTATACCGCATGGACTTGGGTCAGTACATGTACACGACATCAAAGGAAACTTCTGCTTTCCTTTCAGGTTTAGACAAGAAAGGATGAGATAAAACTAGATTTTTTTCACTGTTGCAATACAGTTACCTCAAAATAAATTCATATCAGAATACTGTTTTCTTAAAAATTAAAAAAAAACATGTATTTTCAACTTATTGCCTATGACTTTGGTCAAGCAATATTCGGTCCTGCTCACTGAGGACACTGCTTTGAAAATGAGGCAACGAATGATTATTTTCTCATTCTTCGTCCAATCATTCCATACCGCAGAAGATGTTTAAGCAGTGAACCTCAGAAAATGAGTCATTTTCAACTTTATTAAAACCATCACACTACATGAAGCTATGAATGTGAGGGGTAAAAGAAAGTAATCGATCAAACGTTTGCTAAATCCGAACTATAAATCTTGTGCGAGGTATTGAAACTACAGGAGTGTTTCCAAGCAACACAAACGTTAGTGGTTTCTAATGTTCCCTATAGTACACTTCAGTTTTTCCTGAACAAACCATTTTCAAGGTCTCAATAAATCAGTTTTAAAGAGAGGGTTGAAGGAAAAATCATGGCAGCATGCAAACGAAGAGTCACAGGAAAGAAACACAGTTACTAAGCTCTGAGGAATGTTTTCCAAAGAAAATCACTAAGGCCTATTTTTGCCCTAAACAACAACCATCATCTTTTCTTTCAAAGGGGATTATGTTGGAAAAGATTGCTTTACTTACCATTTAATCTGTGGTGATTATAATCTTATTAAACATATTAAATGCTATTTAACAATAAGTATTTTAGATATGGCAGAAGAAAGTATAAAAATAATTTTAAAAACAGTCCTTTCAAGAATTATTTGTGCCTTAAGTTACCAAAGCTTTTAACTACTAAAGAAATAGAGTTAAAGAGACATTTACCTTATGTTCTCATAGCAACTAACTTCTGGTTTCAACCCTGCAGTGTGACGAAAAACTTTGTATATGATAAATCCAAAAGCCAAGAGATTAACCTGAGGAAATAAATGAATTTCAAAGAAGAGATAGTTTCCATAGTCAATTAGATACATATGAAGGAAGTAAATAAATACTAAAGATCTCAAATAAGATAGAAACTAGAAAATGGTGGGATTTTTATGTATATTCCTAAGTACAAATCTTCTGGTAGATTTCAGGAAGCAAATCTTTGGCTGATCTTTACGATAGCACTGAAAATTGTTAGTACAAATGGTAGTACAATTTGCCAGATCATTTTAAACACCCTGTTCCAGAAACTTCTTCAGATGTACGATCACGTCTACAGATTGATGACTATCATCGGCTGCCAATTACAGATTCATAGACATATTAAGTTAAATGTTGGTTTGAAAAACTTTGTGAACATTTGAGAAATCAAATTTGTGTTCATTAAATTATATGTTGCTTCGAGGAGAAGTGTTAGTGATAATTGTGTCAACCTTTAAAAAACCAGAAAAAGAATATTCAGAGAAATTAGAAAATCCAACAAAACACCTTCAATTCCTATTCCTAGAAAGTGTTTTGAGTGTACTTTCTTTTGTATGGTTCATCTAGCTGTGTCTCCTAATATTTATGCTCAGATTTCCTTTCCCTAGATTTAACCTCAGAAACTTTCAAAATATTAATCAGTGAAATAAGTGTTTGTTTGAAGGTATATACTTTTTATTAAACATTTATCATTCTAGTATTTATACTTCTTATTATGGGCTAAGTAAAGGACATACAATTTCCACTCCTTTTAAAGTGACTGCATTATGAAAAGTTTCCTCTTTTCCTATTTTTGGAAAACTTAAACTCATATTTGTAGTGCCAGAAGATTAAGTCAAAAGTATATTTTAAATGTATATTTATTTAATCTGAGCATACTAATAATTAATATCAAATATTATAAAAATTTGTAGATTGATCTTTTATTGAATATTTTATTAATCCAAACAGATTTTTTCCAAAGCCATTTTGCAATAATAGCAAAGTGCAATAATTTAATTTTTACCTAATTCTTACACTAGTATTTCAAAAGCTTATAGTTAAAAAAAATTGTTTTTTTCCTTCTGTATTCTAAGGAGTTTTATGTAGCTTCTCAAAATTTATTAATTACTATTTAAAAAGCAGTATGAAAGAATGGGTCAGATAATTTCATGTTGTCACTTCTCCATGGAGAGGTCCTTGAGAGAAAATCTTAAAGGGATAAGGGTCTATTCCCTTCTTCCTGCTTTCAAATGTCCATCACTTGAATGATATGATTAATTAATTCTAATTACAGTAATTCTTCCATACAAAGGAAAGACTTCAGCAATTGCTGAGGGGAGAGAAAGTATATTAAAAGTGATTGAACTGATAGTTTCACCTTATCTTAGGCTCAAGTAACTAACTGAAATTATAATTTAATATTTAATTTTATAAGGAGTCTACTTATGAAAGGAGAATACGTAGTATATTCTAGGTTTTTATAGCTACAGCTTCTTTACATAAATTTGGAAACAACAATTTTATTTAATTTTGTAAACAGGAGTATATATATTTTAAAATAACAAAAAGTAATAAAGTTGGTTACTATAAATATGTCAAATTATTGGTTTGAATATTTGCAAATAATCTTAATGAAGTATTTATATTCAATTTGTTATCTCAAAAAAGAATTGTGAGATAACTATAACAAGAAAATTGTTCTCTAGATGCATAATTTTTCCATGTGACTCACTGTAATATTAAATTTTCTTATACTCTTCAATAAAACAGGTTTGAAAAATAGTTGTTCATACTGCTGTGTCTTCTCAGAAGTCCATAAACGTTTGAAATGCTGTTCCACATCATAAGCTAAAATAGTGAAGAGCAGCAATGGAACATTCCCTACGGGTGATACAGTTCTGGAAAGTACATTTTTCTGTACAATAGGGAGAAAGAATGTTTACATACTTATAAAAACCAGGTGCTATTGGACAAGTAGGAGACTTACTCCATAATCTACTTTCCACATTATAAGAGAAACAGGTTAAAATATTTTTATCAAAAGTTGTTATGGTTCTGTGTAATAAAAAATCACAGATATATTGATATATTGATTTTATTATCCAAATTCATTGGTACTAATATAAATATTAGTATGTATTCTAAACATTTTATAAAGGGTCCAATTCTCTGGTATAGTAGTGAGGAGTGGGTATCTATTAATGAATATAAGAGGCATTATCTTTTTTTCTCATAAACTTATTAAGAAAATATATAGTAAATGATGACATAAATACTTACAAATCTACAAACTGTGATAAATGTTATCAAGTCACAAATTTGGATTATTTGAATAGACAAAATGAGGGTGGGTTAGAAGGGTTCAGGAGGTACTTTTCTTAGGATTTAGTATTTAAACCAAGACCCGATAAATTATAATGGATTAGCAGATCAAAGGATCCACGAGGCTTGAGAGAATTGAGGATAGTGCAGATCTTGAAGGAATTAGCAAAAGTAGCCGGGGTGGAGGCAACAAAGGGAGAGGTAGTATGAGAAGAGATGAGTGAAATAGACAGGAATGAGAATATTACTTGGATTTTCTCTTAAATGCAAAGGATTTTAATTTATTCTTTCATTCAAGAACACTTATGTACTTGAGCCTTTCCTTAAGTTTCTTAAGAAAATGGGATGGAATATATATTCCATCCCATTTCTTTCTTTATATATATATATATATATATATATATATATATATAACCAGTCAATCGGCAAGTCAAACACTGTTAGGTAAGTACCCAGGGATTGTTTGCAAAGAGCAAAAGAACACAGGAAATGACACCCTCACATGTGATTTCTAAGCCAGCCTCTAATGACCAGTAAAGCCAAAGGAGAGCAACCCAGAGAAAGTGATTACTCAGTATATCATCAGTCATTGGACCTATCTCTGCACAGTCACTTCTTAGGTGATCAGACCTAAAGGCTCAAAATATTACCCTTACACCCTATCTGACTGCTTCACTAAGTCTAATAGGCATCAGGAATTGAACGTGTCAAAAAATCCAAAAAATCAAGCTGCTGTTCTTCCCCCTAAAGAACTTATTTATGCTTCAATCTTTCCCACCTCAAAAAAAAAAAAAAAAAAAAAGCTATCTCATCCTTCCAGCAGATCAGCCTCATTCATCAGCAAACCCTTTACCTCCACCTTTAAAACATTCTCAGAAGAGGACTACCACTTACTGTCTTCACAGCGCCTATCCTGGGAGAAGCCACATTGTGCCTCACCTGAGCTATCGCAAAACCGCTAATTGGTCTCTCTGCTTCCATCCTTGCCCTCCTACAATCTGTTCTCGTTACAGCAGTCAGATGGATCCCTTTAAAATATAAGTCAGACCATGTCTCTATTCAGAACCCTCCAATGGCTTTCCGCAGCACTCAGAGTTAAACCTAAAGATCGCACAATGACCTCTGGGTTAGAAATGATTTTGTTCTCACTATGCCTCTTCTCTCTCCTTTGATTACGTCACTACGTTCACATTGGATTCTCTGTCCTTCCTCCAGCCCACCAGCATGCCCTAGGGCTCTCCACTATTCCCAAGGCCATTCCCTCACCACCTCTGTTTAAATGCCGCCTTATCTACATACTTGCCTCCCACTGCATGTTTATTAAAAACTGAAACCCAAATGATAAAATCAGAGCTGAGTTCAATTCTATGGCAATACAGACGATGATGGTATTCTTTATTGTTTTGGACAATGCAAATTCTATATGCAAATATGATCTTTCCTTGCCTGAATCACTGGAACATGGAGAAAAAAAAAAAAATTCTCCTTGACCAAACTATAGTCAGCCTCAACCTTGGGCTTCCGTGCCCATCTTTGAAGAATTCAGTTTTAGCAAGAATCTTGCTAAGTCAGCTTAGAGAGAAACCTACCACTCTTGATTTCCGGTCATTTTCAATATCTAATTAAGTTCCTCATCCCCCACCCTTGATATCTGATCACACTGGCCTGCCTCTCAGCAGGAGTCCTGTTAAAGTAAATTTAACAAGAATTCTCACAACCCTTGCCATCCGCTCTTGGTAATTTTCCACTCACTCCCCTCTACACGCCACACAAACTGATCCTTGTCTATAAATCCCCAGCTGGCTTTATTGTATTCAGAGTTGAGCTGAACCTCTCTCCCCTATTGCAATAGTTTTGACACCTATCACAGTAGTCCTGAACAAAGTCTTCCTTACCATTTTAACAAGTGTCAGAATAGTTCTTTTCTTTAACAAAACTCAGAGCCAAATGCAACATCATAATATCCAGCAAATTTGGGATAACCGGAAAAACTTGTATTTGCAGCTTTTACACTACCTGTATTCTCTTTATCTATAAATACATAAGCTACTTTAAACCCTTCTTTATATAGAGTGAAAAACCTTGAATAATCAGTATCACCCAAAGGCACATGACTTTATTTACTTAGAGGTGGGAATTAAGTTGAAACTCTGCATTTTATATGATATGGACAACTATTTTCTGGAGGGGATGTTTTATGAACTAACTACAAATAGTCTGAGATAAGATAAAAACAGAAGCTCAAAACAAGATTGTACAGAATTAAAAAGTATTTCTGATGATAAATGGTTTGCAATTACTCCAGAAGTCATGACTTTGAGGCTAGAGAAATATGTGCATTTTAGGTTAAATAAGTGGAAAGCTTCTACTAGCATTGTGTTTACTGGCAAGGCTACCTTGGGGATAACTGACTTGAATACTTGAGCTTTTCTTTCAAATACAAGAAACCTCATTAATATAAACCTTAATTAAGGAAATGGTGCCTTTAAAATGATTCACACTTTTGCTCATTAATATTTACCTATGTGTGCCAATTTTATCAGCTGTAGTTCTCTTATTATTTATCTCTAAATATTAGTGCCATGAAAGCACAGGGGCTAATTAATGACTTGCGAATGAACGAAGTCATTCGTTATCATTTTTGTTTCAATTTGAAAAAAAAAAGAGATTAAGCTTGTCGATTAGGAGTCCTTAATACTTTTCTAGGAATAAGCAAGACAAGAAGGTTAGTGGCAAACATGAGAACTCTGAAATTCACTGCTGCACTTGAGTATCCAGATAATGAAAACAGCTGTGAAGAAAAAAATCATTCAAGTTGTGAAAACTCAACCCTTGAGAGAAACTAGTATTTTAAATTTAAAATCGTTCCCCTGGATTTATCTTAAGGAATATTTATCTATACAGAGATCTGTTTCTTACCTTCATTGATAGATGCAGTTGCTTCAAAGTCTGGCACACATTTTCTGATGTTTGACAGAGTGCATTAAAAATTTTTAAGTGCCTTGTTTTTTAAAACAAGAAATTTAAATAGATAAGCTGGAGAGAGAGCAGGAGCTAATTCTGAAAGATTTAGACCTACAGGTACATTCGACCCAAGGGCTTCAAATTCAGACTTCAAAATGAATCATCCCAATCAGTCATTTTTCTTTTCTTAGTCTTTTTCTCAATAATTGATGAAGCCATCTATATGCTGATGTCAGATCTCGCCAAAAAGAATGAGAAAATTTCTCTTACAGCACTTTTAGACCCATGCTTTAATTTTTCACATATATCAAATGGAGTCTGGTTCATTTAAGAATGTGTCATGATCACAAATACTATGTCCTTTCAGATAGTTTTATTACCTTTAGATTAACTGGCCTAGTTAATCCTCTTCTGCCAGGGACAAAGGGTGGATTTCTCCTAGCCTACCAAGAGGGCATTACTCCCCTGCCCCCCACCAACAGTGACCCATTCTCAATCCCTAGATCCCTGCAGAGATGGCTCAGTAGTTTTCAGCTGAAGCTTTTAAAGTGAAAAGGTATCATCTCTTAATTAAAGAAAAATACCTACTAGGGACATTGGAATCAAGTTGAGTTTTGTCTTCATTCTGATTTTCTTCTATTGTTCTCAATTGGAATCACACCTTTAAATGCCTTACTTACAAGCTAATCCCATAGAGTATCAGAAAAAGTGGGGTATGTGCTGAGCAAAAAAATGTCCCTCTTCCAAGAAAACAGGCACAACTAAAATGTGGAACCCGTGAATACAGCAAAAGGAATGGTGCAGATAGAATAAGGTTATGGACTTGAAGATGAAGAAGTTATTTTGGATTATTCTGTTGGGCCCAATGTGAGATGTGAGCCCTTAGAAATGAAAGAGAGGCAGCAGTGAGGTCCTGAAGAGGAGGGGGCAGAAGGGGAGGCCAGAGAGAACTGAAGACAAGGGGGGTCATCAGGTCAGGCAAGAAGTACGGGAGGCCCCTACAAATTGAGACTGACCCCTGTCCAACAGCCAGCAAGGCAATAAATTGCATGACACTAAATTTGGCCAACAACCTAAATAAGTGTGGAAACAAATTCTCCCCCGGAGACTCCAGAACGGCCTTAATTTTAGCCTAGAGAGATTCGAAGCAGAAGAGACAGCTAAACCACACTGTACCCAGACTTCTGACCGCCAGAACTGTGAAATTACAGATTTGTTGTTATAAGCCCCCAAATTTGTGATAATTTGATATGATAGCAACAGAAAACTAAAGCAAAGTAAAAGACATGTAAATACAAAATAAAAATTGTATTTATATATATATGAAATACCCTATAATTAGTGTTTCTTATCTTTTAAATAAAAACTTAAAATCCAGTTTAAAAGAAAAACTAATTTTTTAGTAACTCATATTTATTATTGACATTCTAGATACTTGGTGAGTAATCGATCATTTAAAAACTTATTTGTGGATTCTGTTTCTGTGTCTCTTAAAGAGATCACAGATTATAACTAGTATAGGACTTGCTCTTCAGTAAGTCATAAATACAGTTTGGACTTTCAAGTACCTGTCACATTTTCCTCTGTATAATGCACACCTTTACAGGCCCTTCTTATAGGGTTGCTTCATTAATAAGTAAAAATACAGGATGCCAGTTACATTTAAATTCAGATAAACAATAACTAACTTTTGACTCTAAGTATCTCCCACACAATATGTGGGGCATACTTAAAAACTGACTTGCTGTTTATCTGACATTCAAATTACTTGGGCATCCTGTGTTTTGTATGGTAACCAAAACTTCATAGTTTTAAAATTATTTTCACATCTGATCCTTTTTGTAATCTGAGGACACTGACTTCTTAGGAGAAAACCCCAAGGACATCACCCTTTCCACATATGACAGTTTGAAAAGAGATCTCAAAGGAAGAGGGGGTACATTTTCAGATGCTGCAATTGTTGTGGAACCTGGACATGTGTGTATGTGCAGAGACTGACAAAATGTCCTAATAGTGTATAGTGCATGAAAGCACATATCAAAGGTTTGAGACCAGTAAGGAATACACCCAGGCTAGGCAGGACTCCTTCCCCTTAGAAACCACTTGGTGTGCATCGTGAAGCTATGCTGGGAGGCAATGGATTAGACCAGCCTCTGTTAAAAAACAAAAACAAAAACAAAAACAACAACCCCCCCCAAACAAAAAACTTTTGTTAATAAACTAATGACTAGAATTAAAATTTCCAAAGCTTAGATGTGAAATTGCATTACTATAAATTTAGTGCAAACTCTCCAAAATTATGACACCACGGTATTTGTGGACCTGTTGTCAGAATCGTGGAGTGGAGTAAGTTTGCCCCCACCTACATCCACATGACGCTGCTAGGAAGCATCTTTTTCCAAACATCATGAGCCTCATCTTATTCCATTCACATTCCTGAGGCTCAGGGTCGAGCAGCCTGGGGAATATCTACAGACCTAAGAGCTACTCCTCAGCTCGGGTTATTCACACTTGGCCCAGGAGAGAGGAGAGCAGAGAGACAGAGGAGTGCCTTCTCTAATGTTAGGAGAAAGATACTAAGAGTAATGTGAAACATGCTGACACAGCTGAAACAATCTGAAAACATAGTAAATATAAATAAATAACCTAAACAGTTTCTAAATGTGATCAGAGAACAGTATCCTTCGTAGAACATCTGAGATATTAACAGCATTCATGGTATAATACCTTGAGAAGATAACAGTGCTTTCCCACTGAGCATTGACTGCTGGGGTATAGAACTGGAAGAATGGTTGTTCTGGGATAAAATAGCATTTTGCAGGTAGTTACAAACTACTGTAACATTGATCCCAAGACCCTGGGATCATGACCTGAGCTAAAGGCAGATGCTTAACTGACTGAGCCACCCAGGTGCCCCAGGATATGCCCTTAAGCACATTATAAAACTACCAAATGATAGATGAAGGGCCAGTGAAGAAAAGTTAAACTGACATGGAAAATTTCATGAACTTAACTGCTTAGACATTTACTATATTATCTGCTAATAGTTACTTCACTTTAGAAATGGTTTAAAGTAGAAGATGGTTAAAAGTAGAAGAGTAAAACTTTAATGAATAGTGATATGGCGGGTGCCTGGGTGGCTCAGTTGGTTAAGCAACTGCCTTCGGCTCGGGTCATGATCCTGGAGTCCCGGGATCGAGTCCCACATCAGGTTCCCAGCTCCATGGGGAGTCTGTTTCTCCCGCTGACCTCTCTCTCTCTCAAATAAATAAGCAAAATCTTTAAAAAAAAAAATAGTGATATGGCTAGCTGTTTGGCATCGATGTGTTCACTGAACTTAGTCAAGACGCCAGCGGTGAAGGCCTTGTAAACAGTTAACATTCGGTGTGTAATGCCAGTGATCCCCTAATGGAGACGGCTGTCTTCACTGTTCTCTGTGGTCAAAGTTCTAAGAATGAGATAGTCTTCCTGTGCTGGTGAACAACAGAACTTTCTTCCTTTAGAGTTCATATATGGTCGATGGGTTTGTGTTAGTGGTCAAGTAGAATGCCTTAAAATCATCTCCTGGGGCACAGGGGGAGCACCTTAGAATTACCACTGACCTTTTTCCAAGGAAAAAATTAAGGTTTACTACTTAAAATACATATGATGCTGGTGTTTTCACTTTTTCAATGTCATATAAAGCCACATGTCAGAAACAAGCCATTCAGTGGGATGAGTATTTGTTCCTAAAGGTAGAGATGTTCTCCCTTTTGTTATCTTATGGCCTATTGCAACATACTGTATGTGTGCCTGTTAAGTGGATTTTCAGATCACATTATGTAGTTTTAATAAGGTAATACTAACGAAGTAAAAAACCAAGACCCCAAATGTTTCCGTGTGCGTTAAAATTAATCCTGATAAAGGCTACGTAAATGAGAAAATGACAGAACTGACATTTTTCCCTACGTCTAGAGTAAGTTATTTGCTAGCCAAGCTGTGAGGTCATGTAAGTCAACCAAGTTACAAAGTACATGAAGATCTAATCAGATTTGATAAAATCCTATTTAAAAATTCAAATTATTAAGAGGACTATTTGAAGTATGCATTTAGATCCACAGTTTTCAATCATATTTAAAGTCATTCATAATCAATTCAACACATCATTTCTCTAAAGTCGGTAATGCATTTTTAGCAGTCTCTTTTAATGTTTTCTACTTAGAGTTTTAAAAAGTCATGTACATTGGAAAACAGCTTTGTTCTTCATGATGAAGTAAGCTAACCAAAATAATATTTGGAAAATAATGTGGCACAAATTTAAATGCATTCCATTTATAAATTTAAATACACATTCCTCTTAGTAATATTATTGCAAAGCGCAATTAGAAAGCAATACTGAAGATCTGAAGAAATGAGTGTTAGAGCATTCAATGTGATCTATTACACAGTCTTACCAAAGTATGGATTTAATGCCTCTTTGTGAGGTATCAGCTCTGATAACCATTAAAACCAAGTGTTAAGATGAACTTAGGTCCAGACCTTTGGATTGCCATAAAGTATAATCAATGTTTCATTTAAAAAACTAATAATATTTTAGTGAGAATTATTAAATTGAAGTATTGCTATCTTTAATATTTTGAATTTATATTTTCCGAATGTTTAATAATATAATTGTATATATGTTGTATATTTCATGTAATAGTACAGTAGTAGTGTGTATAATTTTTCAAGATGTAAACATTTATTAAGTTACATATTTTTTACTGATGGGCTCTTTAGTCAAAAAATTCAGAGATCATTGCCTTATATAATTTGGCAGTTTCAAAAAAACAATAGATGCTTCTTTAAAATAAATAGAGTGAATGGACTCAGAGCCACACTTCATGGATTCGAATTTTAGCTCTGATAATTATTGACTGGTCAATTTGTTTAACTCTTTGTGTTTTGCTTTCCTTCTATGTAAAATATGGATAAAATATTAATGTTTATCATCTAGGATTGTATGTATTAAATAATTAATATAAAGTACGTAGACTAGTGCTCAATATAAGTTCTCAACAAACATCAGTTATTATCAATAATGGCTATTATGTTTATATGGAAATATGTTCTTCCAAATTGTCTAAATATTTGACATGCCCAATGGTAAACATGATATATTCACTTCACAGTTGAATAGGAATGATTTTGTGATGTAATCTCATTGGACCTATAAATAGCACCTTATATCAGAACTTAGATCTTTCAGTCTTTATTTTGGGCAATAAGATCTCAATAGAAAACAGATGATCTCTTTCTACTTTCAGGACTTTCCTTTAAGATAATGTCAGCAAAATAAATACTTCAACAATAAATTAATAATGTAATATCATTCAACAATAACTCAAACATTTCTTGTTCATATAAACAATTTCTCATTTTTTGTTGAAAAGCCTCCAGGGTAGAACAGGAATTTCCAGGTCAAAAATCTGGATATCTTCAAGAAGTTTATAGAGAAAGTAGGAGTATTTCAAAGGGTAATCCATAGATAAAGTTACCAGATATCTTAAATATAAGAAATACATATCTTCATGAATCCAATATGATATTCTAGGATATTTTATGGAAGAGGATAGTTATCTTTTCTTAAATCACTCTAGTGTAGAACAGAGGTCAGGACATTTTTTCTGTAAAGAGACAGATTGTAAATAGCTTAGGTTTTTAGGGCCATATGGTCTCTATTACAACCACTGAACCTTGCCATACCATTATAGAAGCCTTAGACAATACACAAACAAGTGAATGTGACTGTTTCTTAGTAAAAATTTATTTATAAAAATAGACTGTGGCAAGTGCTGAATCTTGTTCAAGAATTCAAGATCCATAAGTATAAGGGCTTTTTTCTATTTTATTCAATGACATATCCCCAAGGTCTAGAACAATGTCTGATACATAGAAAATGCCCAATAAACATTTGTTGAATGAATAAAAGGATGAAGGATGTAATACCTAATGGCCTATGTAGAAGAGCATTTAACCATTAATTTGATTAGACATTTAAAAATTGTATTTTTTGTTTTGTCTCACATCTTGCAGATTTTGACAAAACAATATCTTATTAGAAATATATTATCCATAGATATAGCAGTTGTAACTGAGGGGTATATTATACATTATCAAATTGTAATGATCCTCTAGGAATAATTTTGCATAAAGGGAAAGGATGAAGTTACATCTCCTTCATTTTATTGGTGGGTACCTTGGGTATATGCAGTATTTTGCATCTAACAGAATCTATAGATCCGTGGATTTTTTAATGTGTATTTGTTAAACATAGTCTTGAGCACACAGGTAGGTCACAACAAATGTCTTAATCACAAGTAGGCAGAATACTGCCTCATTAGGAAAATATCTTCCCACATCCCTTCAAGTTATAGCTAAATAATTGCTCTGTTTTATTGTGGCTAAAAATCCCATCCCAATATATAATCACCTTAGGCATTAAAAAATTCACACTTCATATTTTTAACATGTTTCCATTAGGAATATTTCAATAGCTGAATTTTTTTTCAGTGTTTGAAAGAGTAATTTACTGTCTCTAAAATAGAACTAAAAGGTGAAGAGAACTAGAAATGTATAAACATGAAGGATAAAGTGATTCCATGGGTGTAAGCGAATTCCATGAGCTTATTTTTTAGCTAGTTTTAACTGTAGATGGCTATAAGCCATAGCGAGATATTCAGAAAAGGAACAAAGGTGAATGAGAAAAACTGTACATGAAGAACATTTACAACAGTTGTTCCATTTAATGTGACAATGAAAATCCAGCGATGAAATCTGCTTTGTTAAGGTATAAGCAAGGAAATGTGTTCCTTGTGTATACTTACTGTAGAGAGAGAGAAGTTTGTAAAAAATGTATATTATATATATGCATATATACATGTATACATATACATACACACCTAGGCCATTGACTGTTACCTTGCATTTAAAATAGAACTCGCACAATTAAATTCGAAGAGGTATCTAAAGTTATTGCCAGGGGCGCCTGAGTGGCTCAGTTGGTTGGGTGTCTGCCTTGGGCTCCCGTTACGATCCCAGGGAAGCCCTGCATTGGGCTCCCTGCTCAGTGGGGAGTCTGCTTCTCTCTCTTCTTTTGCCCCTCCTTTTGCTCATGCATGCACGCTGTTTCTCAAAAATAAATAAATAAATAAATAAAATCTTAAAAAAAAAAAGTTACTGCCGATTTTAAAGGTAAAGCTAGAAGAGACATAAGATTGTCCGCCAATTATTAAAAATTTTCCTTTTTTAACTTTTGAAGGATGCTTTTATTCTTTTAATTTAATTTCTTTTTTAATAGTAGCACTGTGTATAGGGTTGGCATCATTATCTTTGTGCACATGGTAGAAATCCAGGGCACAGAAAGAACCAATGGTGTACACTTGTTCCCAGTCAGATTGCTTTTGAAAACCTCTCACATTATTTGGCCAGGACCTCATTTTATTCAGTTCAACGTAAAATGTCAACGTTAAAATTCCGAGTGAAAGCATGCCATAAATAGATAGATCGATGTAGACAGACACATATAGCAATCATTTCTAAGGAGAAAAGAAATGAAGGAAAAGTGATGTGCTATAATGAACACTTTACACATTATCTCTTCTGAGAAGACTTCTCAAAATAATCCCATTTCCATGATGGTGATGATTTCTTTAAATTTCTTTGGGGGAAAGGAATGAATATTTTTGACTAAATACTGTGCTTGGTGCATCATTTATTTTATTTACCCAGCAGAATTACCTGAGTAATTATTACCTGGTAAACCTCAGGGATAATATAGTGAGAGAAAATCTATAAAGATTTCCTCTCAAAGAGTGTATAGTCTCCTGGAGGAGACAGATATGAATCAGTTATTAATCAGTTACTCACATCAATACATGTGTAATTATAAATTGAAGAAAGTATTTTTTTTAAAGTGAATTTCTCTGAAGGCATCTAACAATAACAAAAGACATTATAGATCAGTGAGTCTGGAAGGACTTTCCTCAGAAAGTGTTGCTTGAATTGATAACTGAAAAACAAATAGGAATTATCTAGACGAAGGGATGGCAGAGGGCAGTGATAAGGAGTGTTTTAGTGCAGAGGCGCTGCAATGGGAAGGTACATAGAAACTCTCAGAAGCTGTAAAGCAACGTGATTACAACACAAAAGCCCGTGGGAGGGTCCTGTGAGATGAGGCTGATCAGCAGGCAGGGGCCAGAACATGCTCTGCCTCCTAAGTAGAGTGTCCATTTTATCTTTTTTTGCTGCCCACAGTAATTTGAATGTTGATTGCCCAGTGTTCATTTCAGTTTAGCATTTATCTGAGTTTTTGGTTTTTACATCTTAGTAAGATAAGCCGGGGGAAGTCTGGTAAGCGCCACTTCTACCGTGACATGTCTCTTGGGGTGCTGTGTGAGTCACATGTGTAGTGACCATTCTGACCTTCACCGGGGCTCAAATATGGACGATGACCAGCAATATCCCACCTCTCTTTCCAGACCCTATCCAGATAGGATGTAAGCATCACCTTCCACTCAGATACATGAGTGGTTAGGGACAGCTACCTTCTTCATCATCAGGGGGTGGCGGCAGAAAGATTCAAAATGGCTGCATTGTCAGGTGCATGGTGCTTTATTCCAAATCACCAGTGTTGTGTAGAAAAAAAAATATTTTTGAAAATAGATTTTGGAATAGAGCTGTTTTACAGGTTCATCAATAAGATGAAACCAATTTGAGTGATTTTTATTGCCTACTTTCATTTTTTTTAAAGATTTTATTTATTTATTTGACAGAGATCACAAGTAGGCAGAGCAGCAGGCAGAGAGCATGAGGGAAGCAGGCCCTCTGCTGAGCAGAGAGCCCGATGTGGGGCTCGATCCCAGGACCCAGGAACCACGACCCGAGTCAGAGGCTTTAACCCACTGAGCCACCCAGGTGCCCTTGCCTACTTTCATTCTTAAAAATGTCCAGATTTTGGTGATTGATAAATGAATATGGTCACCTTTCTGGTAGGCTTTGTTAAAAGTTTTAGATTTGACTCCAAGAGCAATAAAGCCAAGAAAGATGTAAATAAGGGGTAAAGAGATGTTCAGATTTGCTTTTCCAAAATATTGCTTCAAGCATACTAATGTGTTGTCTTAGAGTTGTTTGTTTACACATGTCAACCTGCTACACTTTTTGTGAGCAAAGTCTCTCCTTTTATATTCCCTCTGTTACTGCCACAGCCTTACTTAGGTCTTTAATACTTGATAAAGTTTTACCTATTCTGAAATATTCAAAGTGTTGTTCCTATTTTTTCCCAGGTTTTTTTTTTTTTCTTTTCATACTACCTGTACTTTTATTTTCACTCAATACTACTTATATTGGTAAATATTAGTAAAATAAAATCATGAAGATTTTTAAAAGAACCCCAAAGACTTTTTTTCTAGAAAAAATTAATCTTCTAATTTGAAATATGAAATTAAGGATAATTAAAAATGAGTGAAGCATTAAACTCACCCTTCAGCTTTTTCTTGATGAGAGAAAATGAAAAACAGGAACTTGAACAATTAGATGTCAAACAGAGCATTGGGAATTACTTGTTGATGAATATCAATTAATAGAAGAGTAAAACCTCCAGACTCTGTATTCCACATATTGAGCTATAGTCTGATAAAGTCATGATTTTAGGTAGGGCATTTTGGTTAGTTGTTGGATATTCCTGGCAAAATTTAAATAAAACAAAATAAAATGAGGGGAGAGATATTTATAGTGGACAAGATTTCCCTCATTTTCAACAAGATGGAAAGTAATTTATTTTGACAACTTCACTAAGTAAAATAAATAATTGAAATTTTATAAATAACTTTTAGAAAGTCTGTAGTTGCTGTGTCTTTGACAATTTATCCTAAAACCGTTTGTGGAATCTGGAAGTTGGGGACATGTTCTTCATGGGCCTAACAAAATATGCTCCGTTCAAAAGGAAAGGATATATACTGGTGAAACCGCCGAACGTGACTCTGGAAAGCGTGACCTTGCCTCCACCACTCAGGAGCTGGGTGATCCTGAGTAAATTGCTTCACTAAGGCTTTACTAAGCCTTAGTTTTCACTTATTTAAAATACAGACAAAATGGTGTCTGTTACTCAAACAAGTGTGAGTTAAGCTCTAATGACTAAAGGCTGTGCCCTAACAGTGAACAACCTGGGCTCTCTTTTTGATCAGGTATTATCAGGAACCACGCTTTTTTGTTCTTTGTTTTTTTGTTTTTTTTCATCAGAAGGAATTTTAAATATTCCTTTCTTGGGAAACTCCAAAACTAGACACAAGAACATTTTCCTATGAGAAACAGAAATCAAGTCAGAGCCACACAGATAGCCCATTCTCTCCGAATAAGTCATTTGTATTTTGCAGAGAATACTGAAGGAGACTAAGGGATATAATAAATCCTTAGAGGGAAGATTAAATATTTCTCATATGTGGAATAAGATCTCTGCAAATGCTAAGAAAGACTGATTCAAAGGGCTCACTTCTGTTGTAGACCAGCTTCAGGAAGGACATTGTTTACTCTTGGAGGAAGATCAGAGGTATCACGATCAGAACATGTACTGAGCTTTTAGTCATGTTCAAGGATTTTTACGAATTCTTAGTGAGTAGAAGCTTAAAGTTTTATCTGTTGCTTACATCAGAATGTACATAATTTGCTTTAGTGTAACAAGTTCTCAAGGAATTGGTGTACTTCTTTAAAAAGTTATAAGTAGCAGAACCCCCACAGGTATTAATAAATAGGTAAGTCAAGTTTATAGTTACTAGATCTACCAAAAATCTAGTAAAACATTATGTCTTACTGCTACTAGTATTTTTATTTTGTTGTACGACCAAAGCTTTTTGTGAGGGTTAACTGAGATGTTAAAAGGATTTTGTAAAGATTAAAAGATTATACAAATGTGAAGTGAATAATAATTCTAATGATATCTTGTGTTATCAACTCACTTTCACCATATCATGACATAACATCCTTCACTGTAAAGCTGTATTTATTAAAAAATACCAGTGATGAAATTCACTTTGGACAGTTTTTTCTAATTGGGCTTGAGAGACCCAAGGGATTTTTTTCAATATATATTTTTTGGATCTCTAATTTCTATAAACTACTCCATTTTTATGAATTTTTTTTTAGTACAAATCCCATGGAGATTTTCTGTGAAGGTATTTCCAGTTAAGAATATAACTCTCATATATGCGAATACACTGGAAACTACAAATGTATTATTTATGTTAAGTTTTTTTTAACTTGTTCTTTTTAAAATTCTAGCTACCTATTGTTTCAAGAAGGTTGGAATAATACAAAAAAGTAACAAAATGTTACAGGCACTGAAATGCTTATTAATATATAATATGAAGAAACAGTCAGAATTTTAAAATGCCTTGAACTGCAGAGGTCACTAAAAGATGCATCTACCAAATATGGTGCCATTAAATTAAAAGATGTAATTAAAATGTTGATGGTGTTATCCACAACATGTAAAATTTACAATGGTTAGCGTTTTTAATATCGTTTCAATGGGGTTATCCAAAGGACAGTGCCCAAACTAAGATTTTAATTCTTTTTCTTATATTTTTGCTGTTTAAAGGAAGCTGCAAAATGCACTCATATATAAGCTGCTTAATGTCCAAGTCTAGACAAGTGTTTTCTAATGGAAAGAATCTGGAATACCCTCCCACATGGGATATGTGGTTGTACTGGAGACTTCTCTGGTTGCCTGGTCTAGGCAGTGCTGGTAGTGGTGGTGTGTTGGCAGGGGTGAGTAGAAGCCAGAGATGCTGCTAGGCTCCCTATAGAGCACACGATGGGTCCTCCGACAAAGGTTTGGCCCAAAGTGTCAATGGCGCCATCGTTTTGGAACCCTGGCCTATCATAATCCTTCTCCTGAGTTTATGTATTCCAGTTCAGCTCTTTAGACATTTTAGTGGACGATAATACCTAGTGTTGGCAAAAATATCAGAAAAGGGACATTCTCAAATGTTATTGGTATGAGTATTTATTGAAGTAAATGTTTCAGAGGCAGTTTGCAAATTTAGAAATCTGTCTCTACTTGCATTTCTACTTTCAAGAAGCATTTCCCAACAATTTTACATAATGGCTATATGTAACTACATTGCAACAAGAACTCTCTGGGCATGCAGTATTATTTATAATATGGAAATATTAGAAACCAATTAGATGTTCATCAATAGGGAAGTGCCCAAATAAATTAGAGCACAATATGGATAATATGCAATGATAAAAATGGTAGAATCGTATATTATACCGAAGAAGGATGAATATGATATATTTATTTCAGGTAACAAATGATTCAGATTTTTTGAATTTGTATTCAATTTCTTTGGTTAAATTTATATAAATATGTGTGTGTGTGTGTGTGTGTGTGCGCGCACACGCACACACATACAAAAGGTCTGGAAGGATGCAGAGCAAATATTAAGAAAAAGAGTAGTTTGTTGTGAAAAATATGAGTGTGGGATAAAAAATCCACTTGTTACTTTATGTAGTCTTGTGATATTTGCATTTCTTTCAAGCTTGGGCAATTTGTGAAATTAAAAAATGTAATAAGAATAGGTCGCATAATAATAAATATACATAGACATTGTCCATTGTGTAAGGGTTATGTGAGGAATTCACTTTTGAGGAGGTTTTAATGGGCATTTCTTGGTGAAAGGGAATTAAGAGATTGCAGACATAGGAAGAACAATTAGAGGAAGCCACTACAAGGAACTGAGTGGAATTCTGGGCAAACAGAAAAAGAAGGGGGCTAGATGTAATATAGAAACACTCAATTATAAGGGTTGTGATTTAAATTCAAACAAAAGCTCACATTTCTAAAAGAAAATGCCTTATTTGGACATAGCATAATTAGTATTCGCCTCAATCAAGCAAATTCTATTCTTCAATACCAACTTGTCTATGGGAAACTTCAATTTGTACTTAAAAGTTAAATTATTTTCACCAACTCTTTTTTTTTATATTTGTGTACTTGAATCTAATCGCTTGTGCAGTTTTAGTTGAAAGAATTCAGCATTAAAGATTAAAAATATTGAAGAAAGAAATGAGTTACGGAAATTATCTTCAGTTTGCAGCTTGCTTTACAAAGATTTAGAAGCCTCTTTTTTGTGGAGCTCAATCTTTCAAATGCATGGCTAGTGCTTTTTATGTGTAGTTACAATCTTAACATTCTAAGTGTAGTGATTCGTAGATAGAATCCACAGGGTCATTGGTTCATACTTCAGAATTCTCAGAGCTCCTTAATATTAATGAGTCAACACCTGAGGAAATATTTTCATTTGATCAATGCAGGGAGTGTTGCTGCTCAAACACCTAAATCACTAACACTTATCAGAGTAGATTAAAAGCGTGAATATTCCTTTGAAACAACATACCTAGGGGTAGAAAAAGCCACCAGTGCTGATCTCATTCAGTTCTTACTCATTTACATATTGTCTTAAAGGCATTTTACATTATAATCTCAAACCAGACATGCTCCAGGGTTCCATTCATAAAAACAAGCAAATACCATTTGCAGGACCTAGACCCTCCTCTGTGGAAGAAATGCAAGGATTCCATGTATGAATGAAAGGTATTGCCATTGTTCTATAAGAGACATCTACTCTGGACTGCAGGTCTTCCCAGATTTGTTTAGAGAAAGTCACGAAGCCGGTCGTATCCCTCACTGAAGCCTCAGCATAACAAAACCACCACTGATCATCTATTTATATTTGAACGTTCACTTACGTTTTGTCTTTATCCCATCTTTTTCTTCTATTACATTTTTATTGCTTTTCTTAAGATATTTTACACTTTGTTTAATTTTGGTTAAACTTTCTCTAGCAGAGTGAGCTAGAGACTTTTAACAAATGCCAAGAAGTAACAAACACTCATGTTATGATCATATCTTGTTATAGTTAAACAAAAGCTATCAGTATCTTCAACCAATATTTAAAAAATTAGGATATATGCTTAAATACACACACACACACACACACACACAAACACACACTATATTGGCCAAACATACATTCCCTTGCATACAATTTTTTTGCTGTGCAAACCATGGTTTTAAAATTAGTCGTTATTTTTTAATACAAAAAGCATAGATCAGAGAGTCAAAAATTGTCCTTCAAATGATTGTGCATTTTCCCATTTTAAGTTTAAAGAATGGATGTTTTTCCTAAAACATTTTGCTTTGCTTTTACCACAGCCTTGTTGTGTAGGGCTCCCACTGTATCTTCATTTTATGTATTAGAAACCCAGGACACAGAGCAGTCACATTGCTTAGAAAGGATCTCGTGGTGTTTCTTCCTGCCGCATTTATTACAATGGTCTTTATTAACAGATTAATTAAAACAGAGATAATTATTAAAGACTTACTAAATACTTCTATATTCTGGGGTAACCAAAAGGAGTCAGTTTTATAGTCTAGTGTTCATAGACAATGCAATGTGAATGTTGCTCTGTTAAGAATAAATGTAATTTACAAGGGCGCCTGGGTGGCTCAGTGGGTTAAAGCCTCTGCCTTCGGCTCGGGTCATGATCCCAGCGTCCTGGGATCGAGCCCCGCATCGGGGCTCTCTGCTTAGCAGGGAGCCTGCTTCCCTTCCTCTCTCCCTCTGCCTGCCTCTCTGCCTACTTGTGATCTCTGTCAAATAAAAAAATAAAAAATAAATCTTTAAAAAAAAAAAAAGAATAAATGCAATTTACTCAGTGGAGGCCAGGAAGTTTGTGCACCACAATGACACTGATTATTGAGCAAGATATGGTCAGTTAATGAAGAAACTCATAGTTCTGTTTGGATGTTTGGATGAAGGGGATGGGTAGCATAATGCATACATAAAATTACCATGTGCAACAAAACAGGGCATTGAAAGCACTATGGAGGGTTTGAATAAAAACTCATTGGTAGTACATTGGAGAAAGGGACTTGTTACAAAGCTGGAAAAGTTTTCATCAAGTACTGTATTAATCAATGGTAAGATTTCGGGCAGAACTGTGCATAAGGTGATAGGATTATTGAGTGCAAAGGACCAAGAAAATATTCAAGAACAGCAAATATTCTAAGAAGGATGAAATTTTTGGAGGCGCTGTTTTGTGGGGTTATGCAGTGTTTAAAAAAAAAAAAAGGCTGAAAATAGGCTGGGTTCAGCTACATCACTGAAAACTTGACATTCCAGCCTATAGAATTTGACCTATAGGCGAAGGGGAATGTCAGCCATGGAATTAAGAAAGCAGGCCATGGATTCAACTTCATGAATATGAGTTTCAGCTCAGATACTTACTAGCTGTTAATCAAACTGTGTAATCACTTTATGCCTCAATTTTTCCAACTTCAAAATGAAATAATTATGCATGTGTGCGCACACACACACGTGCACAGCCATTTTTGAATTGTTTGAAGGGTTAGATTAAACGTGCTAAGACATGGAGAAGAGAATGTTTATATTAGCGTCAGGAAAATAACATGGTTTAACATAATTTTTTAAAATTAATAGTTGCCATTGTTTGAGCTGAGTTTGAGGCAGTTTTATGGACAGGTTAAAATGAAACTGGAGAGAATGGCAGCAGAAAGATTGGTCAATAAGGCAACTGCAAAAGAGGCAAGGCGAAATGAAAAGGTAGCTCCAGTTTCAAGTTCTAGCATCAGTATTTATCTGCAGACCTAGAGCCTTGAGCCAATCACTTAACACTTTGAATCAAATCCCATTTTTTGTTAACTATAAGATGGAATAGATAATAACAACGGGGATGATTTAAGGGGACTGAGTATTAGCTGTGAGTAGTAGCTGCTTAATAAATTGTAAATTTAAAAAATTTCTGTTATTAATACTAGAATATGTGTAAAGGATAGCAATAGTTTGATTCTGAAAGTAGGTAATAAATGAATGAGTTTATGGAGGAAAAACTTGTTAAATAATTAGCGGCAACTAGACTAGGATGTGATAAATCCATGAAATGATGATTCTTGACTATTCTTTCTTTTTTTAAAGATTATTTATTTATTTATTTATTTGAGAGAGAGCTCACACACATGAGTGAAGGGACGGGAAGAGGGAGATAGAGAAGGAGAGAAGCAGACTTCGCACTGAGCATAAGCCCAGCCCACAGGGCTGGATCCCAGGACCAGAGATGATGAACTGAAGCCGACATCTGACATCAAGAGTCAGATATTCAACCAACTGAGGCATTCAGGTGCTCCAGATTCTTGACTATTCTTAATAAGAGACAGATGATGATAATTTTGTTATTTCTGGCATTGTCTTATGAACAATAATGACCATTTTGTCTGTGCCCTTTGTTTACCTTCAAAGGAAATCTGATAAATTTGGGGGGCTCCTTGGTAGACACTTAAATTCACATTAAGCATGTGCTATAAAGGGGTACCTGGGTGGCTCAGTGGGTTAAGCCTCTGCCTTCAGCTCAGGTCATGATCTCAGGATCCTGGGATTGAGTATCAGGCTCTCTGCTCAGCGGGGAACCTGTTTCCTCCTCTCTCCCTGCCTGACTCTCTGCCTACTTGTGATCTCTGTCTGTCAAATAAATAAATAAAATCTTAAAAAAAAAAAAAAAAGAATCTGCTGTAAAGCCAAATTTACTTCTTGCCCCATCTACAAACAAATTCCTCTATCTCAGTGAAGACTTGTAGAATGATTATCATGCTCAAATTGATGTCTCCCACATCATATCAATATCACTTATATTTTATTATATGTTGTTTTTTGTTATTTGTTTTGTCTGGCTTTATCCTCACTGATACTACGGTAGGCAGGGGATAATTCTGATATTTCCTTTGTTCTTCCATCATGCCCATTCCAACTAATTAACCTGGCAAACTTACTTATATGGCTTGGCATCCTTACATACCAAAATATATCCAAACATAGGATAATGATTTTTTTTTGTTAGTTTGTTTTTTGTTTTTTTGAGAGAGAGAGCAGCAGAGGGGGAGAGGGAGAGCGAGAATCTTAAGTAGGTTCCACGCCGGGTGCAGAGCCCAACACCATGCTCAGTCTCTCAACCCTGAGAACCTGACCTGAGCTGAAATCAAGGGTTGGATGCTTAACTGACTAAACCAGCCAAGTGCCCCAGGATAATGATTTTCAATTCAGTAGATCTATGTAGATGAGTGTGGGGCAGCATCGTTGTTTCTCAAATGCTGTCCCTTCATTGATAAATCTCAACTCTTCTGTTGTTGAAAGCCAGAAGGGTCTGATGAGCTTCCTGACATCACTTTGGTTTAGTTTGGTTCTTACTATTTGCTGGTAGTCTTGACTTATGTGATGGCCTCCACTTAGACAGTATATGCAATTTTCTTGGTGTTTGCAGAATTTCCTTTCCATCTTCTATTCTTCAGAGAAGTACAGTCATACCACCATTTCACCTCACCTTTATTCAACCTGTTCTTTTAGTTGTGTATAATTTTGCTTTGACCTGGCAGCCTTCTAGGCAACCCTACAACTTCTGTCCACTATGCTATCTATTAATCCTTTCCTTCCCTGCTGTCAAAAAAAAATACTCCAGTAAGCATGCAGTGTGCAGGAAACTCCAAATTCAAATAGGTCTAGTCTCTATATTCAGATCTGGCCCAAAATCAGGGGACATATGTCAAACTCTTATAAAAACTGGCTCATTATACTGTGCTCTTATATATCAACGAGACACAAAAATGAGTCACAGTGGCATCTGATCTAAGATCGGAATGATAATTTTACTCTTACTATATTTCTGATCCCATTCTCTACAAACCTTTCAGAGTACTTGTGCACAACTTATCTTCCAAAAGATAGGGGAGCTGCTGCCTTTTTTTCACTGGCAGCGAAAAGAAAAGCTTTTCATAAAGAATACTGCACTCCTCCAAAGGTCATGGACTCTTTTTTTTGTTTTTGTTTTTTTTTTTTAAGATTATTTATTTATTTGAGAGAGAGCAAGAGAGTGGGAGAGAGAACACAGAAGGAGTTAGGAAAGCAGATTCCCCACTGAGCAGAGAACTTGTCACGGGCCTTGATCCCAAGACCCTGAGATCATGATCTGAGCCAAAATTAGATATGTCACTGACTGAATCAACCAGGTATCCCTAGGACTCCTAATTCTAGACCACTATCCCTGGCCAGTGGCCTCCATCTCCACCCTCTTACAGGGCTACAGCTGGTCCTACTGTCTCTTTATCAGACCCATGGAAGTGTCAAACCCAAACTTTTAGTGGCCCTTTTCAAACGTTTGATGCTCAATATTTCTGTTACTTCATTTCTGAACTAAAGATGTATAATATTCTGGGACAACAGGGTGTATCTCACTTAACACCGTCATGCAGCTGAATGTTATTACATTCACAACAACATATAGCTGAATAATAACAGCAATAACAAATAGTAATAACAGTGACAATAATAATAATTGATCAGTATTAGCACAGAAAACAAGGAATAACTAGAAAAAATGAATTCACTCCAATTCAGTAATTAAGGGATTTCTTCTGCTTCTAAAGATACTAAAAAAGATAAACATTATTCAGTTTTAGAGTAAAACTGAGGTGCCCCATCCATTTCTTAAGTAGCCTGGCCCTCAGGTTAAACGTAATGATTATCATACTGAAACTATGGAAGATAAATGGGTTCATTAATTCCAGACAAGGACAGTGTGATGTTATTCATTTAGGCTTCTAAGAAAGTTAGCTGGACTCATTTTTAGATAAGCCCATCTAAAGTCTGTGGACTTCACTATAAGATAATCCAAAGTTATCTTTTCCCTTACATAAGCAAAAGTGGAAAACAATTTCAGGGAACACTTTTCATTTCTTACTTAAGAGAAAAATACTCTTATTTTTCTTGTCTCACTATACTGTCTGGTCCACTCCTTTTCATCTTAATTACAAGAATTACTGATCCAAAGAACTTTCACTTGTACAGAACAATATAAGAGATGATCCATTCTATAGAGATGGAACCAGGAAAATCAGAATATATAGAAAGTGTGTTTGCACAAAATACTCCTATCAGGGCAACAAATGAAAGTATGTGGAAGGGACAACATTCATTCAGTCTATAGTCTCATGTGGTTTGAAAATTTTGGAATTATAATAAACTAACGCTGAAATTGTTTTAGCTGAAATCTAGCCAATGGTTCCTTTTATATTATTAGATTCATTGGGAGAATTATAAGCAATTTTCTGTCATGGTTAGGAAATACAGCCTCTGAATGCACATTATCTCACCCATACCATTAAAAACTAAGCCTTCGTGAAAATTCTCTGCTTTACCTTTCAAGTCTTTCTCCATTTAGCAGCTTCCTTACAACCATAAAAACACCAGGGAAAAGAGTGAACAACAACAACAACAACAACAACAAAACAATTCAAAGAAAGATAGCTAGTTTATAGTCAAAACATCTGGGACAAAGTTGTCCAAAATATTGTCACAGCTCCTCTGTTGACAATTCATTCCATTCTAGAGCCTTGTCAGACCTCCCAGATTCATTGCCAGACTATTATATTCAGAATGGCTTTGAAAACTTAACAGCACTTAGAAATTCTCTTGAGACATCTAAAAATGTCTTTATTTAGGAAGGAACATATAACACCTGCCAAATTTGTAGGTTTGAAACCACTTCCAATAAGAATTAAAAGGCCCTCTTCCTCACTGAAATGGAACTATCAATATATGACTTGTCTGCTCATGAGAAATAGTAGGTTCTTGTCTCTGACGTCGCAATTTAGTTTAAAATCACTTTCATGATGACAGGGTACATGATGATGATAAAACTATAAAGATGACAGTCTAATCTTCAAAGATCACAGGTCATTGATAAAAGATTAAATAATGTAAACATCTGAAATGCCAGATTATCAGCTGCTTGGCAAACTCTCAGTATTGAAGTATGCTCAGACACTGCTGATAAGTGAGAAATGATTTTCCTCTGTGTTATGCAGAAACATCTCCTCCTCCAGGAGGGGCAGGTGAACTGTAATACCTCTGAATTTAAGATGTATATATAAATATATTTTTTCCCTCGGTTGTAATAAATATGTGTAAATATTATTTAAACGACATACTGTAAAGTGCTCAAAATCATTGTTTTCCCTCAGAGTAATGACCGATTGTTGTGAATTTTAATCATCCCTTTTTGGAATTCCAACCGATGTTAAATATACGTACAAGAATGATTAGACAGGCTGGTCCTATAAAACTCCAAATAAAGTTGTTTTCTGTGCTAAGCCAACATCTGAAAAGTAAATAACAAATCTATAAATATGTTTGTATGTACTTCACAGAGCAACATTTTCAATGATATATGAAGCATATTCAGAATCGTATTTCAAGTAGTTATGAGATCATCTTCACTTACACTTTGGTGGTGCCATAATATCTATATCCCAATGAGGCTGAAAAGCCAACTACCACAGCAGGGCTGAGATAGCCAAAGATGTAGAAGTTCTTGTGCAGAAAGCCCTTGTTGTAGATGACGCCCACAACGATGAGATAGAGGTGGATGCCTTCAATGCACATCCAGGCAAAGGCAGCTAAAAAGAAATAATGCAGCAGCCCAGCAATGATTGAACAGAAGAGCTAGAAATTGAGGAAAGAAAGAAACCATAAGCAATGTTTGCTTTCACATTAGCATAACACAAGATCCTGACTTTCTCCTTAAATTGTGCCACTTGCTATAATGCCTGATCATGTTAAAATATCCTCTCATCAAGTGACTGTTTTTTAAGATGTACCACTTCCAGCTGAGTTTCACCAGTGCGAAGCATCAGTTGTGAAGAAGTCCCGCGATGGAGCTAAGTTACTGTTCTTGTCCAGAGAGTTATGCTTTTATGCATTTATATCATGGGAGGAGTTGTGGATTGGTCACATGCACACCATGATATCTTAGTGAATATGTTGTGATTTGAGTTAATTTCTGTTTTGGAGATGCCTTTACTCTCCTTAATTCTGTTCATGCTTAAAGAATGAAAATTATTGCTTAAACTGTGCTAAATGAACTATAATAAGTATCTTGATTATTGTGGCAAACGTTAAGTTTATAAAAGAAATGAACGATGATATAGTTTACAAAAATATCCATTATGGAGTCACTTTAAGTTAAAAGATCATCAGGTAAATTTGAGATGGATTTCAGTTAAATATTATTTATTAGTACTTACTTCACACATAGAATTGGAGTTAGGCTTATAAGAAATAACAGAGAAAGAAATACAGTTACCCACTTCTGTAATAATAGAAGTAATAGTATATAAAGCTGGAAAGAGAACATAATATGCCCTTACACACCTACTGCACTAATAAAAAAGAGTACAATCCAAGCATAATGAGATTATATACTAAAATATATTGGGGAGTACCATATAAGGTTGGGACCAGAGAGAGTGCTAGTGATCAAAATTGGGGAACTACTTTAGTGAGGAACTGAGATTGAAATATGACTTGAAAATGGGAAGAACTTGATAAGTGATAGAACTGAAAATAAGCACTCTAAGGAATAGTTTTGGGATAAGGGTAACCGGGAGATGAAACTGAGGGAAGAAACTGGCATTGGAGGATAGTGGGTGGTATATAACATTGGCAGGTGTTACGCATGCCCCTGCAAAATAAAAAAAATATATGAAGGTTATAGTCTAGGGTATACTATTTAAAACAGATGTTTGGCGGCATCTACTTCAGAAGAAGACCTTGGTAACTAGGCATTAGTGTCATTGTTTGACAGATTTCTAACAGGGATGGAAATATGGAGGAAATATAATGTCTTGTGGCCCCGCGGATATACTTCTCCAGTCTCTACCTGCATGGAGGGCAACTGACCTAGAGCTCTACCTGCTGTGTTCATCTTTCCCACAGGCTGCTGCTACACAGAAGAGTCCTCTGCCACATGACTCTGGCTCAAGGTCTTCTCAAAGGACTCCTTGCAACCACACTGAGCTTTCCTGAGAACCATACTGTTGTGTCAAATGCTTCCACCTACACTTGTCCTTTCTTCCTTCTCTCCTTTTCTCAGGGTCAGACCTGCATCTCGGTGAGATGGCTTTCCAAGTCCCTCTCTTCCCATTATCTCTCAGCCATTTTGCCTGATTAATTTATTGCACATTGAATCCCATTTGAATGTCTGCTTCTAGGAGGACCCAGACTAACACAATATAGGAACTGTTTGGTGGTCCTCCACCAGTGACGGGGGGAGAAATAGGTAGTTAGGAAAGTGCAGTGACTCGGTGGAGCCAACTCGTTACATTTCAACCTGTGAACCCACTGCTTTTATAGTCAGTCCCGTGTTAAGACAAACTTTTTATTTCTCATTCTCTTTGTCCCATCTGCCTCTGTTTAATGCCCGCATTAAAAAAAAAAAAAAAGGCTATTTCTTCAGTTTGTTGCTAAGTTTTCATTTGTCCCAATGATTTGTCATAACAAGGGACATCGTGCTTAATGGAATTGTGACAGACAGGTTTTAGATATGGTAACATTAGCAAACTTGGAAAAAATTTAGGAACAAAGTAGATGGTATGTTTGCCCATTAAGCTCTTAATTAAAAGACATGATTCTATGACATATGTATTTAGGAAAGTACAAATTTAGAAAACAAAATAGAGAGGAAGAGAGATCTACATACCTTATTAGTATTTGTATTGATCCCAACAAGAAAAACTAGTTCAGCAAGGAATAGGTTACAGCAGAGATTTTTGTGAATTGTTGTTCTGGTGCTTTGAATTTCACTGAAGAACCAGAAGGTAAAAATGCATATGGAAAGGCAAATCAGTGAAATAATTATTCCTAGTTGAGTGATCCTTGTAAGAATATTATAATCTTTAATACCCTAAGGGAAAATAATAATAAAGCTGTTAAGAGAATAACTCAGTAACTTGTCAAAGGAACTACAACATATAATGAACTTCTTTTTTTGGTGAAACATTAATCAAAACGTTCATAAAATGTAAAAATACAAATGTGCATTTAGATGAGAAAAATTCTGTGCCTTTGAAAATGCTCAATATTCAGAGAAATCTGATATAAATCATGTAGCACTTTAAAAGTTCTGTAATTAGTGCTTTTTTTCCTGGGCATAGTATATATTAGTATATGGTTTAACAATGTTATCGTCATCAGTATCCTGATATTAGAAAGGCAATTCATTATTGTAATGTGAAAATGGTTAATTAAAACAGATTTATCAGTGGTAATAACAAGTCTTATTTCTATGCAGCAATTCATCTAAAACACATTAAACAAAGGTATCAGAAATGCTGAATGTATAGAATATCAAAACAGTCAAGTTGAGAGACTTTGAAATGGGTAAAGTTGGTTTTATTCTAACCAGATGAATATTTATATCTTATATAGAGAGCAGAGGCTTCTTTGCTTCCTTAACATTCAGGAAAAAAATCTTTATGACTGACATTATGGTTAGGCAGATTTATTTGGTCACTTTATATATTTGATAGATTCTCAGTAGACATGGAAATGAACTTGTAATTTAACGAAGATTATGATACAGTGATATCAAATAAGAATCTCTATAGTGTAAAAGAAAGATATTACTGTTGCGAAATACATAGCATAGACCTATTCACTGTAGAAGAGATCTGTGTTTAAAAACCTTGTACAGTTCTACATTATTAAAACATTGTAATAGTTATAAATATGCTAATACTTATAGACCAGGTTTCAAATATTTTTAACTAATTTGTAATTGGTAAAAATAAAGTTTCAATACAAGGCAATGGCCCTTAGAGACAATGATACATTAAAATGTATAAGTGGTTTTTAGAAGCAACATTAAAAATTAAGAGTCAGTGGATAGGTATTTAATGCACAACCTACCAGCTATCGTAGACTAGATAAGTCCTAGGCAAAAAATTACCTAAAATCTGGTCTAAATATGTCAAAGAAGACAGGTAAGAAAGCAAAGACTAAAAAAAAGATAGTTTGGGGGTTTTATCAGTTAAATATATTTGCACCCAAAGAAACATAAAAAATTAATTCTCTTGACTGACATAAACACACACAAAAAGAAAACAAGCAGGTTTATAAATATGAAATGATGGAAAATTGTCTTACAATGGAAGAACCAGAAGACATCAGAATTGCAAAATGTGTCAGGTGGTTACAGCGGCATGAGGTGTGGGTCTCATTTGAGGACATGAGCTCGCAGCCCTCCAAAGACCAGTTGCCATTCATGGTGTCAGGCGAGTAGCTCCAAAATGCACATTGACTCCTATACTTATCTGTGGTCTGAAAAAGAGACATTTTACTGATGGAAAAAAGAGAAAGAATTATACATATAGTATCACATTTCTCATATTTGAAGTACCATTTTGCATATCAATATAATTACAATCATGCCTAAAACGTACAACACAAAATCAATGCTAATAAATGAGTCCTGGTGTTCTGTGGAAGAACTGAAGTTACTGCAACAATGCTATACTTTATCAATTCCTGTGCCACAAAGTTGTGAGAATTATGTATTATCAAATGAGATCGTTTAGCATAGTGCAAGACACCTAATTACCATATGATCTTTATTTGATAAATGTTTACAGAGAATACACTGGATATTAGTCATTGACCCAAGTACTAAAAATACAATACTGAACAAAACAGAAAAAAGTATGTGTGCCACTGATTTTAGATTCTCATGAGATGAGAAATTATTAAAAAAGAAAAATAAACCAGGGGAAGGAGAAAGTAGTTGAGACTGGTCAGAGGAGGCCTTTCTTAGGAGATGATATTAAAGGAAATATCTCAATGAAGTTAGAGAGAGAGAGAGAGTAAACCCTAAGACTTAGGAACAGAAGGTTCTGTATGGAATGGAAAATAGAAAAGCTCTGAGACTGGATAGGAATCTTCCAGAAACCCTGGAAACCAGTATAGTTTGGGTACAGGGAATGAGATAATGAGCAGTTGAAGACAAGATCAGAGATAGGGTCTGCTTGCATAGACTACAGGGTGGTTGTTTTATAGATAGACTTCTCTTTATCATATATTTATATTAAGTGATCATAGCATAATATTATGAAAACTACTTTTAATATTCCTTTGAGGTAATGGAGAACTATATACTAATTGGTGAAATTGCAAATAAATTCAGGAAAATGAAGGTGTTATTTATGAGATAGCTTCTGGTTTTTTTAAGGAAAACAATGGGATCCAGATTTTATTCTCAGAAAGAGGGAAACCATGAATTAGGTAGGTCTGTTGCCAAAAGAAAACATTTCATAGTGGTTGTTAATTTGAATGAGAAAAAGATTTGAACAGAGAGGAAGATTAAGGATAATCAAGTTTTCACATAAGTTTTGGTGAAGAATTTTTATCTAAATGTGTGTTGTATCCTGGTTCGTGATTGTATCAGAGACTGGTGAAGTAGGTTGTTTTATTTTTTCTAAGTGCAACCCATATTTAGGAGAAAAACAGTCCTAGGTATATGTATTTCCAACTCATGACTAAGAACCAAGGTGTGAAATGTATTCACTTAAAAGATGTAAATTTGGAGTTACTACTTTGCTAGGCAAAGATAGGAATTAGAAATATATTGGAAGAAAATTATCACTGACTTGGAGTCAGTGACTTGGCGTCGTGACTTGGCATCTCTTTAGCTGCCACTAGCAAAAACTGCAGAAAACCCATCAGAGCATGTGAAAGAACAACATTCTGATTCTAGTGTCAGAAGGTCAGTTGGCACCTAAAAATATCTAAGTTTCCTTTCCATTCTTAAAACATTTCACACCCTCTTCTGAACATAATGCCTACCAATGTTTAGGTTTGAGCTACTATTTCCTTGGATCTTCTATACTTTTAGCTTCTCTCTACATTAGATGTCTTTACAGTGACACATTTGTATTGTGCGTAAGCATATCTGTTCCTTTAGTCCTCTCCTTCCCCCGTAAACGTGCAAATACAATTGTCCAGCTTCAAGGCTCTCCAAATGGAGCATCAGAGGTACTTTTTCATCGTGTACTAGGACTGAAATTCTGTTGAAAATCCAAGAAACCATCAACCGTAAAAGAGCAGTAAATGATCTACGATCTTTAGTTTTCGCATTCATTTCTAGGTATATAAAAAAACCAAATACTTAGTACTTTCTAATGTTTATTATGATGGAGTTTTAATTACACATGAGCTTGAAAAAGATTTTGAATAACAGTAAAGAATAAAAAGGTCTCAGCTAATTTCTTTATGAAATACTGTAAACTTCTCTGTGATTATATTTTAATCAGCATTTAAGTCCCTGCAAATATTATTTTAAAGGTCAATTAGTAACCAAACAACTCTGTCATTACACAAATGACATTTATCTCTTTGGCTCTGATACATTTTTATAACTCATTACTAAAAGGTATGGAGACTTCCAAAGTGAACAATGTAATGAAAAATAAAATTAAAATATAGATTAATTTCAGAAAATCAAATGTGCAGAGTTCCTTGATATTTATTAGAAAGATAGCAGAGCACAGAAAGTGCAAAAAATATTTTATAGAAAAATTAGTTGAGACTACTTTACTCTTAATTTTTAAACTCAAGAATTCACATACAATTAAAGTGACACAATGAAAAAAAGTTCACTTCTCTGAATGGTTCACACTCATAACCAATAGTTAATAGAAAAACAGCTTACCTTCATGTGACTTAATGTAAATGTTATTTTTTCAAGTTCATACAGCGTGGGTGGGTTTGAGCTAATTGAGACTGAAATCACTGAAGAAATGACTCTTTCCTCCTCTTCAGAATTATCAGAACTTTGAGGTTCCAGTATGAAGTTGTCAGATGATGAAAACAAGGGACCGATACTCTTATAATATAAAAATGCAACTGCAACATTGCCTATCAATCAAATAAGTGTATTTAGTGAAATTCTTATAAAACAAAAATATATTTAGGCTCTCAAAATAAACATAAAAATTGAAGATAGTTTTTTACTCTAAGGAAGTCATATGAATACCTAGAAACTAAAATGTGGACATAGTAAGTGCATGTCTATATAATCAAATCATACTAAGACATATTCCCTGACCTCCAGGACCCTGAAACTAATCATGGACAGTAGCATCCCCTTTGAACAACCTATATTTAGGAGAAAAACAGTCCTAGATAAATGTATATCCAAC
This sequence comes from Martes martes, assembly GCF_963455335.1. Classification (NCBI taxonomy): domain Eukaryota; kingdom Metazoa; phylum Chordata; class Mammalia; order Carnivora; family Mustelidae; genus Martes; species Martes martes. The sequence goes on along the minus strand of NC_137891.1, from coordinate 126,318,891 downwards.
TCATGACTAAGAACCAAGGTGTGAAATGTATTCACTTAAAAGATTAAAATTTGGAGTTACTACTTTGCTAGGCAAAGATGGGAATTAGAAGTATATTGGAAGAAAATTATCACTGACTTGGAGTATTAAGGAAGCTGAGAATTAAACAAGTTGTTAGATGCCACTGAGTTCCACTTCATGCCGACTGAAATGTTTCCTATTTAATATTGATGACATAGTTATATAGTTATGCAGTCTCAAGGTAGGAAATTTACTGCCTTGCCAGACAGCTATTTATCTGTGCCCCCTGACACTCCTCAAATGCAGTAAATCAGCATATAACCCAGTACTAGAAACGCAATCTGATCAGTACAGATTGTCATGTGACTATTTTTCCTTTAGCCTAGACATTACACCTATATCAATGGACCTCAAATTGTCTTGGTTTTTTAAGCAGCTCATTATTACTGATATTAAGTATGTGAACAACTCAAAATCTAGATCTATTGTCTTTTCAAAATTCCTGTCACCACTTAGGTCATACACCTTCTCTATCTGTTTTACAGAATTACGGACACAGAATTTACAACTTTGCGTTCAGAATTTACTCTTGGAATCAAAAATTCCGGTTTCAGTCATTGTTCCTACTTGTGTGGCTATGGATAAACTACTTGGAACTTCAGCTTCTTCACTTATAAAATGATAATAGTAATACTCACTCTAGCTACTTAATGGGCTAAGGTGGAAACCAAATTAAATAATACATGAGTCTTTTGTAAAATTTAAGGTGCTATAGTAATAGGACTATTCTTATGTTTTAAACTAGAAACATTATATATTTACTTTAGATTACTGGGACAACTTACAAAGAACTCTTTTATATTTGGTCCCTCAAATTTGGGAGACCAGAATAATGTGAAAGGCATAAATTCATCAAAACCATAAAGACAAATGTTGATTGTATCATAAGACACAAAGAACTGTGCCCTCTAGCGGCCATCTTGCATCACTGGGAGTGTGCACCTAATCTCAACAGGTCTGCCCAGAACCCCGGAGCGCCAACTCCAGTTCTGGGCCTGGTCTCATTTCCGCTGCAGCCAGGTGAAAGAAACCACCACGAACCAAGAGAAACTTGTCAAACTGCTCAAGTGCACATTGCTCACCCAAAGAGGAGGGTGGTCCATAGAATGGCGCCAGGATATGATAAAAAAAAACCCCTCATTTCTCCTTAAAGAAGTTAGGGGTAAGCAATATCTGTGATACTGAAGACGTATGTTCACACACTAAGGAACAGTGATCCACTTTAACAAGCCTCAAGTGCAGGCATTCTTGGCAGCGAACACTTTCATCATCACAGGCCAGGCTGAGACAAAGCTGCTGACAGAAATGCTACTCGGTATGTGAAAACATCTTGGTGCAGACAGTCTGAGCAACTTAAGAAGATCCGTTAAAATGCTGCCCACACAATCTGTGGATGGAGGAGAACCACTTGCTACTGGAGAGGAGGAGGAGGGGAAAGTTCCAGATCTTGTGGAGAATTTTGAGGAAGCTTCCAAGAATGAAACAAATTTAACTGAGTCAACTTCTGAAGACGATAAAACTCAAAGAAGTTACTAGGAGCTGCTACTGTATATTAGGACTGGTTTTTAAAATTCTGTTCATGTCTCTGAGAAAACCCAGATTTCTAATATTTCTGAGCCCAAGCCCTTTGGACACTGCAACTCTTTTCAGTGTTTGCTTAGACACAATTTGTTCTTTGAAGCTAATTAAGCTGAAGAAGCCTGGGAATAACGTTTGAAACAAGGTTAATGAAAAAGAGAAAAAACAAACAAACAAAACAAAACCAACCCAAAACAAAGGACTGTGATACAAATCTGAGTCCTTCCACATGACACACATCACACTAATAAATAATACTTTTTGATACTGCTGTGGTTATGTGAACTAGAAATTGCCTAAATGCATCATGATTCATATTTTCCATTGTATTTAAAAAAGGTATCACGAGAAACATCGCTAAGAGATTGCTGAAATCTATGTATATTAGATAAGAGCATTTTCCTCAACTGCCAGTTTAAGAAAACTTATATCAAAGAAAGAAATGAAGTTATTGTAACATGCTTGGGCTAGTGACATTATGAAGACTCCTTGTGATGAGAACTAGTCCAGTCTTTGCCATGGACAGGCCAGGGCCTGAAGCAGGATCTGAAAACCTTTTAGGTCAACTTGACTCAGTCCAGTGTATGAACCAGTTCATATCATGGTGCCTTCTCAGAAGTTGCAGTAGGAGATGGTCCAAAATCAAATGAAACCCCCAAAAGATAAGATAGATCTCTTAAGTCTACTAACCACTCCTATCTTTTCTCAAGGAAAATATTTAACATCAAATTTTTGACTTTGGGTAAAATGTGATTCTTGCTGCATAGAATACTACAAAATCCCTTCTTAGTTCTGTTCTGAGTATTGTTTCAGTATTTGTTCATTCTCATCATTTGAACCTCTTCTAATTCCCATGATTTCTCACTAATTCTTGGCCTGATTTAGCTTTTAACTCTCTTATCAGATATGGATCTTCATTCAGTAAATGAGGGATTTATTTGCTAATGACAGGAAATAAAATTCAGTCTATAAAAAAAGATTAAAAATCCACCTGTTCTTCCATGGACCTCCCTTATTTTCCTAATAATGACACTATACACATTTTTAACCTGAAGCCCATGTTTTATTAATGAATTTTTTTTTTTTTGTAAATGAATAATCACATGTAGACACCATAAAGCAGATTTTATCAGTTTGTTAGACTTGCCCTTATTTTTAAGATTCAACCTTAAGGGGGCACCTGGATGGCTCAGTGGGTTACAGCCTCTGCCTTCGGCTTAGGTCATGATCTCAGGGTCCTTGGATGGAGCCCCTCATGGAGACCTGCATCGAGCCCCGCATGGGGCTCTCTGCTTAGTGGAGAGCCTGCTTCCTCCTCTCTCTCTCTCTCTCTCTCTCTGCCTGCCTCTCTCCCTACTTGTGATCTCTGTCTGTCAAATAAATAAATAAATAAAATCTTTAAAAAAATAAAAAAGACACAACCTTAAGGAAATCAAATTTTCTGTGTTTTCTTAACAGCTGACATTATGGTCACTTTCAAGTGTCAGAGTTTGCACGCATAATCTTCAAATATAACAAGGCTATCATATGTTCAGACAGGATCTCTTTGAGAAATTAATTCCATGACAATTTCATCATCTGTCAGTATAATAAGTATTTACAGTGGTTTTATTCTCAACTTCTAAACACTACTCAAATTGTCTTAGAAATTTCAACAGTTTAACACAGTCTTTGGATTTGCTCCTAAATAGTTATAATGTATGCTTGGTTAATTACAATATGATGTAATAGAGTAAAGCCTTGGATTCAATGGTAGTATGGCTTAGTTATTTTTTCTTTGTTTTGTGGCCATCTGTTTCTTATTATTGTATAAAAATGACAAGAAAGAATGAAGGGGATAATATCAATGGGTTAGGGAAAAAATCCGACACTAATGTTGTGCAAAAATTTTTTTAAAGGATGTTTTTCTGAGAATGATGTGCAGAATATTAAAAAAATAAAGACAATATAGCCATTTATGAAATGATTTCTATACTAGAGATCATACTGTGTTATTATATGTACTTTTTACTTACATTTATGACAACCCACATATTCTTTGAGAATCTATTATAATTCATGTTTCACTTAGGTAGTATATTTTGACCTACTTGAGAATGATAACAATTCTGTTGGCAGAGATTTTTTTCTAAGTGCATTGCATTAAAAGACCAGATAAATGGCTGACATAGCTGCTTCCTTGTCCTTGATTAGGTGACAAGGAAAAGCTGGTTAGGGTTGATTTCTTTGTTAACTTCCTCCCTTCTAGTACTGGCTCTGTATTATTTGTTGATGTGCATGGAGAAAAATCCATTAACTTCATTGTGACTTCGTTCCATTATCCATAAAGTGAGGAAATTAGGGTAGGTAATCATCAAGTTGCCTGCTAGTACTGACATTCTATTTCCCAAGAAATCCTGCCTTTAGTTGAGAAGTTTAAGTACAAAGACAAGAAATGGCAAGTGGAAAAGAAATCGAGGCCTAAAACACTACTTGTCTTCGGGAACATTGTTTGTCTTCCTCACACAATTATAAATTCAGCCTCCCAATGAGTAATATGAAGGATTACTGAAGAAGAAATAGTAAAAGAATCCTATGCAAATTATAGCACCTATAAGTTCTATAAAAGATGGAATAAAATCACAGCTCCTTTATATATTCCAGTAGAATCTCAACGATATCAGACAGCTTCAGAAATTGGGTACAAGACAAGAAGGCTAAAGATACAGTCAGCTAAAATTCTCACCATGTATTGACATCAGACTGAAAATTTCAAGCACAAAGACAGAAATCCTGTGTATAAACATTAAATGTGTTCTCTAGGAAACCACACGTTATATGTACATCAGATACAATCAAAGGCATGATAAGTATTTATTGCAAATTACTGACATATTGAATATAAGACTATTGGAGTCTTACCATTGGAATCATATGCAGCTTTCCTCTTTGGAAATACCTTTATATAATTTCCATCCACATTCATATAGGGATGAGTATGTTTGATGTGATATGAATCAAAATAGAAAGTTTTGAGAGCTGAAATAAAACCATGAAAATCATAAATTCTCTGAAGTTAGTTTAATGAATTTATTTGTTTAATGAGGGACAATTTTATCCATCATTGTTGTGTTTTATCCATCATTATTGTATTTCACCTTTTTTGGCAAGTAGAATGAGCGTATTCTGAATATGCTTAGATGTTATATCTTAAAAATCTAATTCAGATTTTAACTTTTTTTATTTCCATATATCACTCGTGGTTTAATTTAATCTTTGTTGGTAAGTAAAAGACAAAATACATATGTACACAAGGGAGCTATAAATTATAATTACTAAATCAAAGACAAGCGACCACCATGTCTTAGAGGATGGTATGTATAATAAAATTGACCATATGGGGAATGATTGAATTAAATTCTTGGATGATAATTTCCTTATGTGGGGTAGCTCACCTTTTTTATTCAAGAGTATCTCAGAAATGCAGGGATCCTATATATTAGTCATAATGCTTGCTATTTTAATTTTGAGCAAGTGGTGAATTCTTGCATACTTACTGCTGCATAGTCAGATGTTACCCACACGATATCATATAGATGTATGCAATGATTATGAGAAAATGTTCTTTGTTTCCCCAGAGCAACTTTAAATGCATCTTCAGTTTGATTCAAGATTCTGAATGTTCTAAATATGAGATTGCATGAAGCAGGAAACATTCTAGTTTGCTAAGTTGATTGCTTCATAACAGAAAATCTGTCTAGAACTATCTTTGGCCAAGGTAAATCCTAACAAGTCATCAGATGACTAACTTAAAATGACAAGGGGGTAATGTACCCTAAGCATTTAAATGCTACACAGCTCAGCAATCAGACAAGGTGAAGATGGTAGGGAGAAGACATTGCTTATGCATGAATACATTTTTACTCATACTGCTTCATTTTACTCATACTCCTTTTTACTCATACTTCATTCACATTACTCTTGTAATGTGCATTGCCATTCATTTCTGCATTGATGAAACAGGTGCCAATTTAATTAACAGTATTTTAAATACTTTCTTTCCCTTTTGAGGATGGCCTGTCTGGCAAACACCATTGTTTTGAAATTGACCTTGGCTTCTTACCTATATCACTTGAATTAGTATTGAACTGAGTGGTCTTTTGGAAGTTCTGAGATATCCTCAAGGTAGCCTGTTCAGCAGCATGCATCAATTTTGTGAGATGAGTTCTTCTGAGATTCATAGATAACTTGTCCCAAACTATAAATGTGTCCTTTTGAACAAAATTATTCACAGTTTTTATAAATTCCTGTTAAAAAGAAGCATGTCTTTTAAAAATGTTGGAATCCATGAATCATAGATGTAAGGAAAAGTTTAAAGCTCAGTTATATTGAATTAAAGCTCAGCATACTTACAGTAAGAGTTGAATTAGAAAGGGTGTCCTTGGCTGAATTCGTGCTATTCATGTCACCCAGTAATGGGGATGATTTAGCTAATATTTCTATATATGTAATTATATCCATTGGTGAAAGATCTTTCACAGAATTTCTATAGACTTCTTGTAGTAAAGCCACAGGTTTCTGTATGTGTCTAAACTGTACAAAAATGAGCCCAGAAAAAAGAAACCGATTTAGAGCACTATTGGATCATGTGAAGAATAAAAGGTTGTATGTTAAATTTATTCTAAGTTTGGTTGTCTTGTGCTCTATATTAATAAGTTATCAGACTACACCTAAACCATGACATGCAGCACTGAAACTTGAAATTATTTACAAAAGGTTAGTAAATAAAAAGCATAGAAATTACTTTAGAAAAGAAACAGCATGTCTGAATTAATAACTTTTAAAAATGAGCTTTTAAAAGTTATAATATATGATAATGTATTTTGGTTTAGATTTCAATCAACCAGAGAAAAATTCTTTACAATGTGATAGATTAGAAATTTGCTCTTAGCTGACTGCTCATCGTGTTGAGAATCACTCTCAATCACATGACAATTTTGTGAATGTCCTACTTTATTTACTCTTTGAAATATTTCCTTTGAAGTACAAAATTTCCTGGCATTCGTTATGTTTTCTTAGAATGTGGGAACCGGCCTGGGGTCAAAGTGTGTTTTTACTATTTTGCTCATCAACTTTCTTTATAGGTTGAAAGCAAAATTTCCAGTATACTAAACAATGAAAAAATAATATACACTAAGTATCTCAAAGTCTTCCTCAGGACCTTGGGGATTATCAAATTGATTCTGTGACTCAAACAAACTACCTAAATCTGTATATGTAAATAGTTTCAACTCTATGTGAAGATCAGCTGGTTGCTCTTCTATTTAAAATGTGATGTAAGAAGGATTTTAATGGAAACTAAAATGTCAAAATACAATAAATTCTTAATCTAACTAGTTTACTTACTTTTGTTAACATTCTATCAATATTTGCAGCAATACAGGCATTATCTAGATGGCAGTTTGCACTCACATTTTCTGTAAAAAAAGAAAATAGATCATATAGTAAGTTTTCTAAAATATTTTTTTCCTGGGGCACCTGGGTGACTCAGCCAGTTACGCATCTGCCTTTCTACTCAGCTCGTGATCCCTGAGTGCAGATCTAGCCCCCGCATCGGACTCCCTGGTTCTCCTCCTACCTGTCACCCCACTCATGCTCACGCTCACTCTCTCTCAAATAAATAAATAGCATAAATAAATGAAATATTTTTTTCCTAAGATGATTACATTGATTCCAATAATTTTACTCCTTTATTTAAATACTTAAAACACATTCTTAACACTTGAATTTTATTTTTTGTTTTACTTGTTAACATTTATTGGCTTCTCATTATTTTCAAAAACGATTCATAATAAAATACACAATGTTTATTTTTATTCATTTATTTGTCCTTATTTATTTTCATTTGTTATTATTTTTATTCATTAAGATGCACAATATTTTAGGGAAAATGGAAGACTGTAGTTACCCTACATGTTAACTACCTGTGTTAACCACATAAAACATATGGTCTACCTCTTCCATTAAATGAAACAATAACTTTTCTTATTTCATTTTATAGATAATAAAAGAATACTGGCAGTTTTTAGAAGATGTAGTTCTTTGTACGCTTTACTACTGTGTAGCATTATATTTTATATAGCTCTTCAATATTACATAAAATGTAATCATGTAACTTACCTTGGCAGTGCGTGCCATCATTAGGCGTGAATTGTGATTTCCCTGTGGATGTCTGATAACCTTCCTTGCAGGAGCAATTATACCCACCATCCACGTTTTCACACACTGCATGATCTCCACAGGCAGCTGATTCACTGCACTCATCTATATCTGGAAATATTTGGAAAATTAAATTTTTTATTTAGTACTTATACAATTGCTACCTTGCTGATACAGTTATATATGGTTAGTGATTTCATATTAAATTTTATTAGAAAGTAAAGAAAATCCCATGATTTGGAAAATCACAGAGCAAACTCAGCTGCATATATTTATTTTGAACCCTGATTTGGCCAATCCATTTTGAAAGTGAATTTAAAAATGTCATTCATGGACCAAACTCTTGAATTATTTTCTGAGTATAATTATTCATCCACAAAGTCATTAAAATAATTTCCATCATTGACAATTTAACATTTAATCCTAATTTAATAAAGACCCAATTTTTTAAAAAGATTTTATTTATTTATTTGAGAGAGAGAGAACACAGAGGGAGAGTAAGAGGAAGAAGCAGGTTCCCCATTGAGCAGGAATTGCTCAATGCGGGATTCAATCCCATGACCCTGAGATCATGACCTGAACTGAAGGCAGACACTTAACTGACTGAGCCACCCAGGTGCCCCTAAAGATCCAATTTAAAAAATACATCTACAAATCTTCATTTTCTACTACTAAACTAAATGGATTGTAACAATCCAGTTTAATCTGGATGATAAAAAAAAAAGTAGCTCATTTTTCCCCCAAAGCTTCATTTTTGCATGTAAGTTATCCTAAAAATGAGCAAAACGTGTGATTCAACTCTCTTAAAATTTTACCACAACTTAGTACATTTTGTCCAGGTTATATTTTACTATGATTCTGAATACACAGTCATCAGAGATAAAGTAACAAATAGTACAGAATTAAGTCTTAGATTTTCAGTAGCCGTATATCAAAGTCACAGTAAAAATGTTAGGTTTTAAGCTCACATAATTTATATTCTTAATTTAAAATTTTACATACTGCAGTGAAATATGTCTTAAAGTTAAAAATATAGTATAAATACTCTGCCAGTAGGCAGAGTTCCAATAGGGAATGATTCCAAGGAACTGAAGAGTCCAGATCATTACCTTAGGCTAATGCAAAGATTTTTGTGTTCCCAGCCTGGCTCTGACATTTTAGAGATACTCTATGTCAGATTAATGACTAAACCTGTAATTTTAAGTATAAAATTTGATTTTTAAAAAAAACGAATAGAGTGCCACAATACTGTTTGCCACAAAAAAGGGGGAGTAATCAAAGTCCAACTTTAAGTCATGTAGCTAGTTATCTTAGAAGTAGTTGATCCTAATTTTTCCCTTCAAAAATGCAATGAAGGCACAGAGTAACGTTAAAATTCAAACCACCCAAACCTGAAACTGACAGTAAGTCTCTTGGTAGTTCTCGAAGACATGTCCATTAGCTAGAAAGGGAATGGTACTAGATTTAAGAAGACAATTCATAGGCTGAAAAAAAGGGTAGAAAACTCTTTGTTCTTCTGCCAAGCCTATATATTCATAATCTGTACTCTTCAGAGATCCATCCTCTTCCTCTCTTTTCTGTATATGTGTGTTTAGAGACTGCCACTCCACACACACATACACACACACATACACACACACGGAAAATAAAGTAGTATACAGTAGTATATAGCATGTACTATACCCAGTGGTATACTGTACCCAAATGGGGATAACACCCCAATGAAGATGTTAACAGACCCATGTGATATCATAAACGGAACAATTTATTTCATGAATATGAAACATATTTTCTGAATGCCCATGTTTCCTATTTTTAGATGCCTTATTTGCTAATAGGAAATGAGGTGTTGATTTCTCTCAATTTTAAAATTATTTGAAGGTGCAGACATTGTCCCAAACCCATCTCTAAGCAACATAAATAGCTTTCTTTTTTAAAGATTTTTATTTATTTATTTGACAGAAAGAGAGAGAGAGAGAGAGAGCACACAAGCAGGGGGAGTGGGAGAGGGAGAAGCAGGCTCCCTGCTGAGCGGGGAGCTCCATGTGGGGTTCCATCCCAGGAACCTGAGCTGAAGGCAGACACTTAACAACTAAGCCACCCAGGAGCCCCAGGAACATACAAATCTGGGCAAACTTAAAGTCCATCCTCTCTCTCTCTTGTGTTTTGGACACAGGGTATATAGTCTTGGTGCTCGTAACCGACTGTGTTTCAGTTTTTCTCTGTGTGTCCTCCACACCCATGGTGCTTGTTGGGTTTCTGCTCTAGTTCAAGCCTTCCTACCACCAGTCACTTAGCCAGTTACTATCCCAGAATGTCAGCGTTGGACCAAGTAGGGTATTTCAACCTCTGAATTCACCAAGTGACAAAATGGTAATCTGTAAAAAGAAAATAAAGAGGTAGTCTCCTGGGAGACCAGCATTCAAAAATGAGGATTATGTAAATTTTTATATTCTGACTCCAAATGTTATATGAGAATATTAATTAACCTACCAAAGTAATGTTTTTCAAATCTTAATCATCCCATCAAAGTCATATTTTCCAAATTGTTTAGACTTTTCTGGCTTATACTTTTTGATTTTATAACTTTTTACTCAAATGTGGAAGTAAGGTTTGCTGAATTTGATGTTCTTCTCACTCTGTGCCTCAGTGGTAGGGTTCACTGAATCTAACCTAGTAAGGGAGTGTCTAACTACCACACTGGCTATGTGCCTCTACTATGGTTAGCATATCACTCTATGCCCCTTGCTACCTAGTAATATAGAGAGAATCATAAAATATTGAAAGAGTATGCCATGCCCAAATGAGATGCGACTGGCTTACCAAAATGAACATGACCGCTATTTTGCAGCAAGATCTATACCCACTTCTCTGGCAATCTCTTGCAGGGCCTCATTAGCTGGGATCTAATAAAAACACTGTGTATCCTTCTTCTTACATGTAAAAGACCCGTAGAAGATTTTAATTCAAGTTCTAGTTATAATACTCATTAGCCTTGTGACTTTAGGTAATACTATACAAATACCTTTTATCTCAAAAGAATTCTATTTTATAACAAAGAGGAAATGTATGTGAAGGCGTTTTGAAGTTGTGCCCAAGATATAATAGGTACAGTGATTCTATTCATATTGTGTGTTTTCTTAATAGCAGGAGCCCTGTGAATATGTAAGTTTGGAGAAAACAGATTGATAATGAGTGTCTCATTAGATTGCCTTGTCTTAGTACTCCCCAGAGATGTAAAGGAGGAAAAGAACCCCTACCACATTTTAATAAAAGTTAAATTGCTATTCTGTAATTATTTCAGTGCAGCTAGAATTGACATACTATTTAATAACTGATCCACTTTTTCTACCACCAACCTAACACTCAGCTTAATACTAATAACTTGATTTTGCCAAACGTAAGCACATCATAACAATCATTTACTTGTTTTGCACATCAAAATATTCACTTGCTCCTTTTTCATTAGTAAGGTTATGCTGGTTTTTCATGTCTACAATGAGCCGACCCAGCAGTAGTTCATCATAATCTTCTTTCAGAACATGATCCTATGATTGTTTTGATTCTTATCATTTTCATCAATAACTGAATTGTCTAATGTTTAACTCACAGACTGTGAAAAAAAGATAACATGTGCAATTACTGAAAGTAATTTACAAAGACAAATTGGACATTAATATTATTCAGAGCCAGAAAAAAAATCTGAAATTATCAGTGTAGCCAAGTCAATAGGACATAGAAAATTATAAGCAGTAAACACTGCTCTTCGGCACATGGTAAATGGGAAGGAGTTCTTGGGTTGTACTCATTTGGCCTTGGAAGAATTCACTGTCTTATTGGATATGTCGGTTTTCTCATTTGTGAAATGTGCATCTGGAACCATGTCTCTTGGGAGCTAGGGAATCTGGAATTCTGTCTTACTGTAATTCCAAGGGAAAGCAAATGTTCAGGGTGCTAAATTTCCATCAAAAACTTCTGCAACAAAATTACCTTCTCTGTGGACAGTAGTATTTGAATATTGACTAAAGTAAAGAATTTTGCTTGGGTTATTTCTTGCCCTGAATTGGGGTTCTTAAAACATTGTCTTTTTTTGGAGGTTCTTAATGAATATAATTACCAGACATGTCAAATTTAAGGATAAGCTAAACTTTCAAATCAGACGTGATACAGTACAAGGTGATATACTAACGTAAATGGAAACAGAATTATAGTTCTCTGCTCAAAGTCCCTGAAGATTATCATAATGCATAATGAAAATTACTATAGGACAAGAGAGGTAAAAAAAAAAAAAGCTATGGTTGTTCTGCTTCTCAAAAAATCTTAATCCTTAAGGACAGTAAGATTGGTGAGACATAACCATTTTCCACGGAATGAGTTTTTCAGTGAATAATCCATCAAACAAAACAGGTAGAAGCGGAAGGACTCAATATTGGGTGCTGGGTTTTAATATAGTTCTTGTGTTTACTGATTACTTAAAAAAGCTAAAAAAGGAATTAGCCAAAACTTAGGCCCATTCCACAGTATCTCAATAATAAAGGAGTATTGGGAGACAGAGTCTGAAATTACAAATAAGTTATACTTCCATAAAATGTTGGCATTCAATCATCTCTGTGTGTGTGTGTTTTCTCTGTGTCTGTGATTCAATTTTTTTTTCTAATACAGAAATTCTCTACTTGTAGGGAACACAAACAGACAGAGAAATATAGCCTTTTGTGAATTGGGGCGTATTAAAAGTAAACACGCTCAGATGAAAAGACAGATGTCTTCCAGAGACAAGAGGGAATGGAGAGCATAGTTAAAATTGTATTAAATTTTAGTGATTAAGATGTTATAAGTTCTGTTTCTTCATTAACTGGAGTATTTCTAGTAAAGCTTAGAGAGCTCTCTAATTAGAACTTAACTAATAAAGGTAAAATGCATAACACACACACACATAACATTCCAAGAAGACTAGCAACAAGAGTAGGGGCTTGAGAAGACAAATAGTGAGGTATTACAAATTTTCTGGACAGAGCTTCATAGATTACTTCCTGAATGTACTGTAACGCTATATACTGTGAAACTTTTTGCTGAAAACACTAAAGATAAAATTTATCCTCCAACACAAGGTGCCTGGGTGGCTCAGTCAGTTAAAGGTCTGCCTTTGGCTCAGGTCATGATCTCGGGGTCTTGGAATCTAGCCCCATGTCGGGCTCCTTACTCAGACAGAAGTCTGCTTTTCCCTCTCCCTCTGCCCCTCCCCCCCAACTCATGCTCTCTCTCTACCAAATAAATAAATAAAATACTAAAAAAATTAACATCCAACAAAAATTGTCCTATTTTCTCATATTTTAAATCCTTTATTCTCATGCAAAAATATGATCCACTGCATTTGTATGATTCAGATCAATGCCTAAGATTTAGATGGCCACCCATTTTTGCCTCCCATGGCTTTCCAAATGCAAGACTGTGGTTCTAACCCTCTCTTTATCCTAAACATGTGAATCTGGAGTAGCCTGCATGTCCCTTGGCTATCAAATGAGAATACATTCTTTTTCTGTTTATATAGCAGAGTAAATGTTATGAAATCATAGGTACATGAGACAAGATAATTTCTTTGATACAGACATTTCACTGATAAAGTTTCTTTGAACATTGTCTCCTAACTTATCATGTGTTAATAATAACATTGTTAGGCTTCTCCTTCGCTTACTGACGAGAATCTCAGTAGGGAACTAATCAAAGGCTTCAGTGTGATCTAAATTAACTTGGATATCTCTCTTTTATCTAACCATGTAAAGTAGAAGCAGCACGTCACCCTTGTCCAAGTTTCATACAGAGTCTTCAGTTCTAGTCTAGTATCTTCTCCTGGCCAATGACTTCACTCTCAGGGCCTCAGTTCGTGTATTAATTCTGCAGATCAGTATCGGCCATAATTAATTAAGTTAGTTGTTGGTATATTGGACAGTTTTGTATAAACCATGATGAAGATGATTTATAACTTGCTTTCAAAGTTTAAATCTTTGGTTCCAGGGAATTTGCCTCTGAAAATTGTTCAACTCTTTGAATTTCCTAAATAATCTTAATTTCTCAGACTATAATCCAAATTCTATAGGATCTGGTATATCAAATGCATGGCCAAATTACCATAGAAGGGCATTTAAAGACTTCTAGCTACTCTCTTTGGATTCAGAGTGATATTTCACATAGGAATTTAGGGATGAAATTATTATCATCCCAGAGGACATTTTAGTAAACCTGACATGATTTTCTAAATAGGACCCTATTTAGAAAGTACAAACATTAGTTTTTCTGAACATTAGTAGTTACATATAATGCAGATCTTAATAAATAATTCTAAAAGCACTGGAACAATTCTTTTATAACTAATGCCTTCCTGAATATTTTCCAAGAAAATGTAGAGCCCATCTCAGAGTGCGTGTTTATAAAAGCATCAATATCTTGCCATGCAAATGATAATTTTTTTGAGTCAACATATTAAAGTGTAAATATTTATTCTGTTGTTTGTCACCATGCTAGATCACATACTTTCATGATTTTTTTTCTCGTAAACTGCTTGATTTTCTCCCCCCAAATATTTTCCTTATATCCTTAGATAAATATTCCATAGTAACTGATTATACAGCATTAGAGAACTAAAAGAATTGAGGAAATTACTAAAAGTATTGCACAACTAGGGTACACTCAAGGATGGGTAGAATTTGGTTCAGATAATATTTAATCTCTAGAGGTAATAAGCAGTAAGAGATAGGTACAAATTTAAGTTAGGTGGTCAAACTTACCTATGCAGATGGTTCCATCATTAGTGATGAACCTGTCCTGGTTACTGCTGGATCTGAAACCAGAGGCACACATACAGTAGTAACTTCCCTCTGTGTTAGTGCAGTTGGCATTTTCACCACAGGGCTGGGTCAAATTTCCACACTCATTATCATCTGTGGACATATCAATTTAAGACATTATTTTTATATAATTGGGATTTAATTTATAATATTTTCCACCAGTATTTGGGAACTGTGACTGTTAAACAGTTTATGGTAATGCGATGTCAATATTTAGGAATGGTTAACAGTACAATCCACATTCCACACTTTTCTTATTTTTATTGATAATGTGACACTTCCTTTGTAGTTGCAAAGCAAAATAGAATCTCTTACTTCTGAAAATCCTGAGCATAATTATTGAACCTATATCAGAACATGTTCTAAATTTTATGTGTAATTTAATAATAATAATGTCAATACATCATACTTCTTTGTAAATTTACAATACTCCCTATAATTAGTCAAAAGCATACCATAAGTTAAAACAGCAGAGATTACAAATTGACATGCTCTAATCATGTACCATTTATTTTTATTATTTATTCCCTAGAAGAATTTTGCAACACTAGGTCGACACCTCTTCACTTATTAATGAATTTATTCATTGAATACGATGTGTGTTTTATTGCCCTATAGAAGAGCATACAAAAAAAACTTATATCATGGTCCATGGTCCTTACCTTCTAGTCTTGTAATACAATTTAACAGAAAATATATAGGTTCACAAGCCCTTTAAAAAATCAGAAAGAAATTTATACTACCTGTCAAGTAAATAAAACAGAAAACAAGGGCTTTTCAGAAGGGATCATAATAGACTGGAGGAGAGAGAGAATATTTTTAGGAGACATTAAATTTTGCAGGTTGAATTACATCTCACAAAAAGATATGTTCAAGTCCTAATCCTGTGTCTTGTGAGTATGACCTTAGAAATGGGACCTTTGCAGATGTAATCAAGTTAAGACGATGTTACACTGAATTAGTTGGGCCCTAATCCAGTGGCTGGTAGCCTTGTGATAAATGTATGGGAAATGTGGACATGAAGACGCAGAGGGGAAGGGTATGTGGAAACAGAGGAGGAGCTGGAAGTGATGCAGCTGCCAAGGGATGCAGCTGCCAAGGGATGCCATGAACAGAAGAGCTGGCAACCACTAGGAGCGAGAAAGAGACAAGAAAGGATTCTTCCCTAGACCCTTTGGAGGGAACAAGACCCTTCCAACACCTTGATTTCAGACTTCTAGCTTCCAGAACCAGGAAGGTTCTGGAACAACTTTTGTGTTGTTTTGAGCCTCCAAGTTTGTGCTAGTTTTCAAGGCGGCCCTCAGAAACTAATGGACCCACACCGGCCAATGCAGGATAGAGAAGCATTGGTTGGAGAGAAAAAAGGTCATGAAAAGGAAGATAGAATATTGAACAAAGATGCAAGCACAGGGTAACTGAAACACTTCTGAAGGTAGAGGGAAGCCAAATTGGGGAGCACAGAGAGAAACCATAGGGGAATCTCTCTAAAAACAAGTTCAAAAAATATCTTTAATTTTCATGCCCCGCTTTTATCAAACCAAGTTTAATTTCTCTTTAAGAACAAACGGTATGATATTTAATTTGTACACAGGCTATTGCAGACATACAGTGGTAACGAAGAGTTGGAGATTTTTCTGAACGTTTTATAAATATGAGTTCATAGGATCCTTATATAAGTTCCAGGAAGAAGGTGCCATTGTTACTCCTTCTAACTGCTGAAGAAAAGAAGGAATAGAGAGAAAAAAGTAACTTGTCAATATCACACAGCTAGTTGCAGAGCCAGGTAGTTTGGTTCCAAAGCCTGTTCTCTTAACTGTTGCCTCCTGCTGCTTCTGTGAGAATTATTTTAAAATGCCAAAATGTATAATAAGAACTTATCAAATGAATTATGGGTCTATTTTGGGAAATGGAAAGATATTGAAGTAGTGATTTCAGAAGTAAGATGGAGACTTTATTTGCATTCTATTTTTTTTTTTTTTTTGAGAGAGACAGAGAGAGCCCTCATGGGGGGAGGGGCAGAAGAAGAGGGACAAGGAGGCTCCCCACCAACGGGGCTTGATCCCAGGATTCTGAGATCATGATCTGAGCTTAACCAACTGAACCATCCAGGCACCCAGACATAGAATTTAGAAAAATTCTATTTTTAACTTAAGTTTTATTTCCACTTACTCATTTGCAATCACTAAGGATATATGTGTAGACATTAACATATGGTAGAAACTAGGGGTGAATTCCTATCGTTTTTCAAGAATGACTATGGACAGGTCAGATAAGATTTTCAAGTTAAGTGCTTTAAATGTATTTAAACATGTTAGAGCTCAGTACAATGAAAAAATTATTTACTGCTATAGTCAGAGACCAAGGTTAGTGTTCCAGGCATCCTGTCACAATAGTTCAGGGACCCAGGCTCGTGCCATCTAATGGCTCTACCACCCACTGGGTCTCCAGGCTCTCTGTATTGATCCAGGTAGGGAGTTAGGGTAGAATAGAGCATAAAAGAGTCATCCATCACTTTGGTCCACATTCTATTCGCCAGAATTCATTCAAAGGGACACATTTAACTACAAGGGAGGCTGGTGGTTAGAGGCCAGGAAGAAGAAAGAAGAGACTTTGAACAGTCAGAGCTCTCTGCCATATTTATTGTTTCACAAATATAGTTGCATTTGAATAATGAAACCAGATATATGTGAATACCAAAAAAATTTACCAAATATAAGAAAATCTAGTTGATTAATAGCAAACATACATAAATTAATTGGAACTCAAAAGGGAAGATAACATTATATTTTTGAAGTTACTGTAATTTCTTTAATCAATAAACATCATTTAAATTAGACATATCCATTGCATTAATAGCTTTTACTCTTCCCTTGGCCAATCATTTATTTTGTATGTTTTTGATTTGTGTTGATATTTTGATATTGTGCCTCTGATGGAGGATGAAAGAGGAACCATGGTTCCTCTTTCTGGACATCTGGACACCTTGACAAGAGGGCACGAGTAAGCAGAGACCAGAGAAATGCATAGGTGGTGAGAGAAGACTCCGCAAGAGTAAATGATGGCCTCATTCCTTTTACTCGGGTGGGGAAAGAGGGCAGAAGAGATTTCATGGAGTCTGGAAGGATGAGGTTTTTGAGCATTACATTTTTATATAGTTCTATTTGGACACAATTTTAGGCATTATGGAACTATTAAAAAATGTTATGGAAGGAGAAGGAACTAATGTAATTGATGTCTTTTCACCTCCCACCTGACTGCAGGGTAGTCCAGGACGCCATGGGGCGTCCATGGGAGCACATTTTAACACACGGTTGTCTGACATGATTACTACCATTCGCTGAAGACTCCCAATGAACCAGGCATTGTACTAAGCACTTTGTATACATTATCTGACACTTGTTTTTAATCCTTATATAAACCTAATGATGCAGACGTGATTCCTATTTTACAAATAAAACTGAAATACAAAAAGTTGGATTACCTTGCCCAAAGGCACACAACTAATAAGTGGTAAAGTTTGATTCAAGCCTGGGGCATTCTGAATGTCAAAGTGATCTCATTTTTCCTAAATACTACATTATAAGAGAGTTCATTGTGGTAATAGCTACCATTTATTGAGTGTTTATTATGTGCTAGTCACTGTGATAGAAAGATTACTGTAAAATGGAAAGTACGTTGTGAGTACCTCAGAAAATTGTCAAGAGGACTAACGAAATTGACGTTCAGACAATTTTTAGAGTGGTGCCTAGCATGTAGTAAACACTATATACAGGCTGCTAATCTCCTTATTTAAGAATACTACTATTGCTATTTAAATTGCTAGAAATCTGGTCCCTGCTTAAAATTCTTAACAGCAACCTGGCCTTAGTGTGTAACGTTATCTCTTCTCTACGTGGAAGGGAGCTTCTAAATTTTGGGAACCGGTTTAAATCACTTATCTTTACACAGGTATAATAATAAAGATATTTGTAGGGAATCTATAATGTATGGTCTTACAATTAGTTTTCCCATAGTTCAATTTTTAAAATTTCAGTAATTTATTTTATTATTTTTTAAGAGTTTATTTGTTTGAGAGAGAGAGAGAGAAAGAGAGAGAGAGAGCAAGCTGGAGCAAGGGGAGGGTGAGAAGGAGAGGCAGACTCCCTCCTGATAAGGGAGACTGACACGGGGGTTCAATCCCTAGACCCCAGGATCACGACCTGAGCTGAAGGCAGGTGCTTAACCAACTGAGCCACCCAGGCACCCAAGTAAGATAAATTTTGAATGGCTTTATATAAACTGTGCTGAAAATGTAATACTTTATTAAGAGGTAATACTTTATTAACATGTCTATTTAATTTTTAATTTATTCTGTACACAGAGATATAGTCTATAACTCTAATGACAGTATATACATATATACTTGGAGCAAGCATATATGTTTATGTATGCATACAAAAAACTAGTTTATTAAAATTAACTGAGAGCAGCTCACAGATTGAACACAATCATCTAAATCAAGTAAAAGAAAAATATTTCATAACGCTGGGTTTGATTCAATCATTTAGTTACTCAAATATTTATGGAGTCTCCTAGTTCCCAAATGTGAATATGGTCTATACTGGGAAATAAGTAAAAATTAATCAAAAAGTCAGGATATGTGCCCTGCTGTCAGAGTTCACATTCTAAAGCAAGTTAACACAGTAGCATATAATTGAGTTCTTATTAAAATAAAAGTTTCAATTTTTATCTCAAAATTTGACTCCTCTTACAGCATACTGGGAAAAGTTTATATTAACTTTAAAAGAAATTGTGCTCTCAGATCAGTTATTGGTAATATAGAGAACGAGGAAGATTGTATCCCTTGTGGTCTATAGCTGAAAAATGATATGCAAAAATACTGAGAAAAAGGACTCACTAGGTCTGAAGCATTGGTCAGAGTCCAAGAAAATGAGACACTTTATATCAACTGATTATGTTTCTAAAAATAAATTAACATGGCAATAAGTTATTGGACTCCAACACATTTTTAAAAGTCTTGGGTAACATTATTAATAGCCAGATAAAAGAGATTAACAATGATTTTTGTGTCTTTCTCTACTGTGTGGCTTTGAGCACTTGACCTCTTAGCTTTCTTATCAAGAATTGGGAAATAAAGGTATTTTGTTATCTCTCTCCCAATCTTCTGGACTGGATATACAATAAGGACTAATTCCCTAATGGTCTGAGTCAAATCTTGTTTCGTAAAATAGCACTTATCTAAAAGTAACCTCCTCTCTTCCCCCAAGATAGTGGAGATAGGCAAGAAATTATCTTCGTGAAGTAATATATAAATTTGAAGTATTTAAATAGCCTTAACATTTCCAGTGTCCAACTTCATAATAATTAATTTTCAAGGAGAAAGTTTCTTTGGATGGATATAATATAGGAAAACAGAAGCCTGCTTCTTTTGTGCTCTAATTTCCATTGTTCAAATCAATTGACCAGTTCTCTTACCCACTCTCTGTAACTCTAAATTTAATCCTCTTTGTGGGATTATAAACTAAATACTTAGATTAGAATATCGCTTGAGAAATTCACTGTTACACCATTAAGTTGGAGATAAAAATTTTTAACATTTATCAAAAACTGTTAAAGAGAAATATTAACATTCCTTCAGCAAAAATCTTTTCATGGTTCATGTTGAACACGCTGAGTTGAGCAGTTGAGAACAAAAGCATCCTCATCCTGTAACACAACAGGATCCATGGCTACTGGAGAAGACGGACAAAGGCCCTAATTCTTAGAAGGCAGGGTGTGTAACAAACACAAGGGCTATTTAGCAGTGCAGTGGTAACTCAGAGAGGAGAATGGTTTCCTGGGCAAGTTTTTAAGATAGAAGGGTGAAGGTTATTTACAGGGAAGGTTTACAAGAGGAGGGGATGCTGGAGCCAAGCATTGAAGTATAAGAATTTAGACAAACTAAAGGGGCTCCCAGTAATCCTTTCAAAGGAAAGAGCTTATCCCAAGGCCTGGAGGCCTACACAAGCTGCATAATTTATAACAGAGCTATGTTGTTGAACACTGGGTATGAGGGTAGAAGGTGAAGGGCAAGACTGTGTGGGTAGGCATGGCCTAAACTCAGAAAACACTTGCTAGGAATTTGGGACTATATTCAGTGAGTAAAATAATGGTCATCATCAGATTTATGTAGTGGAGAAATCTGATTAGATTTGAATTTCAAAACAGGTTTGGGAAGATAATGAAAATTAGCTAAGATCCCAGTAGACCGGGCAGAACACTATTAAGATATGAAGAATTAGCCAAAGCAGAACCAAGGAGAAAGTGAGGTAAGCTATATTTTAGAAATATTTGGAGGGACGCCTGGGTGGCTCAGTGGGTTAAGGCCTCTGCCTTGGGCTCAGGTCGTGGTCCCGGGGTGCTGGGATCGAGCCCCACATCGGGCTCTCTTCTCCATGGAGAGCCTGCTTTCTCCTCTCTCTCTGCCTGTCTCTCTGCCTACTTGTGATCTCTGTCTATCAAACAAGTGAATGAAATCTTAAAAAAAAAAAAAAATTTGGAGGTTAAAAATCAATGATGTGGGGAGAGAAAAAAAAGTGGTTAGGATTAAACTTGATTAGGCATGAACTGAAAATTGTATCAACTGGATAATGGCTATATGTGGATCTTTATATTATTATTATTATTATTTACTTTTGTGTGTTTGGATTTTTGATAATAGAATAATTTAAAAAATATCAGTGGGGATTAGAGATTAATTAGATATGGATTAACTGGAGAGGGAGAAGGTAGGGATGACTCCCAGATTCCCACTGGAAGGAATCTGGCTGATAAACTGATCCATTTACCAAGACAGGGAGAAGCAGAAGCAGAGCTTCCTTTGGGGCTAATGAGGGAGTTTGCTTTTGACCAAGGAAAGATTGAGGTGCCTTTAGGACATTAAGATAGTATTAACAACTGGGCAGTCGATCATGCAGTCATAAATTATTTAATCACGAGGTAACACTCAAGACTCCCTCCTCTTTCAGAGGATGTGTCAGAATCAAGAGCCTGGCGTTCACTCAGCTCTAGTGCAAGTAGCAAGCCTGCTGTCTTTCTTTACACTTATCTCTAGGTGGACCCTGTCTCCTGACTCCTGCTTTCATCTCGGTAGTTTTAATGAACGTGGCTGTGGCATTTTTGCACTCTTGTTTTTCCTTTTGTTGTTGTTGCTGTTCTTTGTATGTTTTTACTTGGGTTTGGCTCTTCTGACCAACTGAGTAATACAGTCCAGAGGTTAGGATGTGAGAACAGAGAACAGGGACCAAGAAAGCCCCTTAGCTTGTTTTCGTTCCCAGTGTTGGCAAGAAGAATCTTGGCAGTTCCAACAGGGTTCAGTCCAGCTTACCAGAAAGCCACACAGGAGTGTAAGTAATAAACAGGTGTAAATGCTAGAATCCTCTCTCAACCTATTTTTGGGCAACGTGTTCCTGTGTTTGGTGGCTAGCTACTCATTTTGTTACTGCAGGCTTATACAAAAAACCGAGATCAGTGTGGTTTATACCTAATAATCTGAAAGAAGAGGGTAAACATTTTTCAGGCATTCTGCTAGTCAGTTCATTTTATTTAATTATTACAATAACACAATGATTGGTATTAACTCTAGTTTACTTATGACAAAGCAAACCTCAAATGGGCTAAATCATGCAGTGTAGAGGGAAAATCTGTTGTACACGGTTTTTATCCTTAAGACTAGCTGGCTCTACCTTATATCTCTGCATTGTACACTGAGGTGTACTTAGTCATAAAGTAGTCTTCTAAACAAGGCACCATTAAAGGGCATCTAATTCTCTAAATTCAAGAGTAATATCGACTACCCAAGTAATAACATGTTTTTGGCAACAAACCATATAATTATATGACTTTCTGTATGATCAAGTAGGATCTTATAAGTTTTTTTTTATGGTTTAATAAGACACTGGCATTCCAGAAGCTGAACACAATTTGTGTTCCATTTTTGTTAATCCAGTGACCTGAGTTAGGGAAAAATAATTAAAAAGAGAAAATATTATCTTCTTTTTGCAAGCACTTGAGATATTATTGGCAGGGCTCATATGGATTATAGCAACTTGAAAGCCACAGAACCTTAACAGCAGCACTGCTTCTACACACATTCTCCCTCCGGACACGATTGCCAGTATTGCTCCGTAAATTTGAACACTAAAATGACTGTAACTATTATGTGACTCCTTGTGAAACAGATCCTCTATGTCAAAGGTGGGGCAATGCCAAAGCTTTACTTTTTTTCCTTCTGTTTTTCTCCCCAAGGCAGCCTGCTGGGCTCATTTATTTCCAGCAGCACTGACAATTCTCTTCTCATACCCAACACTCTAATGAACTTAGAAAAATCATCATTATTAGCCTCCTCAATTATGGACTTACTACGGTTTGTACTCTTCTTGGGAATATTAAGGTAAACATACAGGTAAGGGGGAGAAAAGGTCAAGAGAAGGGAAAGATGAAAGAACGACAGTGGAATTAGAATGGGTTCAGCCAGCCAAGAAAAGAACTGGAGTTATTGCTTCCACACTGAAATGATGTCACTACATCCTCTATCTAAGACGAGGAAAAGAAAGACAGAGTTATATTTGTCTTCCCCTCTAAGAATTTCTCCTGCACCTTAAGTGAAGGCCAGAATACAATACACACATAAACCACCCTTCCACATACACAGAATCACATTTGCAGAATTATTAAGAAGATAATATTAGATAAATATAAGTAATATTAGATGAAAAACAGAAAAATAATATTAGATAAAAAATAAGTAAATCCAGTATTGAAGAAATCCTTTTCACTTTTCCATTGTTGATTATAAAATACATAGTATAAACTCATGTTTCCCATGACCATTGATTGAATAAGTCCAATTTAGTAAAGAAAAGTCAGATATATCAAATGCAAAATGTTAGAATTATCACGGCAAGGAAATTTGGATTACATAAGAATCAAGTCCATTGGGTATTCATTATTTTAAAGAATTTCTTCAATGAAAATTTTTTTTAAACTATTCAAAACTACAAATATCATTTCCAGTTTTTTGAAAGGAAAAGTGTGCCTTTGATTATGGATCAGGTTTTTCCAAGGATGGATATATATATATACAAAATATATAAGTATATATTGTTATATATATTTTATATTTTTATATATATATATATATATATATATATATATCCCCCCAACGGCCCCGCACCCAAGGTATAGAATGGTCTCTGGCTGTTTTTGCATTTACTTATTTTTTGAAGGAAATGTAACACTTGAGAAAATGTTCTTATTTTATGCTATGATCATTTTTGGTTCTCTCTTTGTCAGAACTATTAAAACATACATTTTAGAGCAAACAAGCAAAACTAAGTATAAATAGAGTAGGCAAAAAAAGAAAACAAGCCATCTTATTTTGCTAGACACTGGAAGCCACTTCTCTTGCTCATTGGCTGCAGAGGGCACGATAAAAATCCTCATACATTTATTTCAAATTATGAATCAATGATTCTAATTTTTTTTTCATTCCATTGTATCTATTAACTATAATAGTAAAGATGAATAACACTCTTAGAGTCTTTCTGGTATTTCAGTTATAGTTATAAAATAGGTTTTGAGAAACTAGTTTTATTGATTTTTGTTTCTAATCATTAAAGTAATACATATTCAAGGGGAAAATAAAATCAATGGTAGAAAAACCTTACAAGCTCTCAGACAAAAAAAGTTGCCAGTTAACAAAGGAAAATGATTAAAATAGTATCAGATTCTCACTAACATACCTGAGAGGCGGTGGGATAGCATGTGTAAGTCACTGGGATAAAATAACTGATCCTATAGTTCTCTAGCCAGCTAAAGAAATCTTTCACTCAATACAGTGAGAAACATTTGTAGAAAAGCACGGATTCAGAGAGTAGGTGACCCACCCATGTACTCTGTGTGAAGTAAACATTCAAGATAATGTTTTAATCAAATAATAAAGTAATTCAGTAGATAGGCCTTAACACAGAGGAAGATTAGACTGAGGTGTAATAATGGTGGATATGATCAACCCTACAATATACAAATTCAAATGGATGACCGTAGGATTAGGAATGTTCAAAATAAGAGATAATTGGGATTCTTACATTTACTCAAAGGAAAAGCTAATAGCAGGGACAGAGTTGAGTTCATAGAGTTGGTATCACGTTGGTCAAGGTGAGAATCGGGTACAGTGCACAAGCAAAGCACATTGCACAAAGGAAGTGTTGTTACCTAATTTTAGTGAAGTATAAAAACATGGATTTTATTCTGAGTACCAGGAATAGCTCTCAGGGAGCAAGAATTTCCTACCCCATTCAAGGTCCTTCTAGCTGGATTAAGAATCAGATTGACATGAGGCAGATGAACAGGAGAAAATCAAATTTAATAGTGGGGGAATCCACCCAGACATGGAAATACCAACAACAGTCAGGCAAAAGGAGGTATTTATGTCATTCTGAAATAGAGAGAAGGAGGCTAGGGTCTGGGACTTCAAAGGGAAGGAATGCAATTCAAAGGATGATGAAAAACAGTACATTTTTTGTTGTTTGTTTTTAGATTTCAAGTTTTTATTTAAATTCTAGTTAGTTAACATATATGGTAAAATTGGTTTCAGATGTAGAACTTAGTGGTTCATCACTTTCCTGTATTATACAGTGCTCATCACAACAAGAGCAAATGTTGGATAAATGTTTGTTGAGCCACTCAGAATGAGTGGGTCATAGACGACTTTGATCAAACAAAACTTGCTAGATTCTTCCCTGTCTACCATACCTAGTTTGTAGTAAAAGATAGTTATCCTTGGTGATATCTCTCTTCCTGGAGCAGGTCCTTTATTAAATTCTTTTTGAGAAGTTAAGGGGGAGGTAAAGAGCTTTTCCTGAATCTACTTGGTTTTGACTGCTTTTTAACTGAAAAGAATCTTCACACTAAAGAAACCCCATCTTGGGGCATCCTGCCCTTAGCCCCTATGTAGGAAATGGACTGAAAATTCACAACTGAATTTTCAAAAAAGCAAAGAAAAGAGGGGTGAATAGTAAATTTCGAAGTTAAAATTAAGAGGGAAAAAATGAAACTATAAATAAAATAAAATACCAAATACGAAATAATTTTGCTGGAATAAAAATATTTATCAAATTTACCAACTGTTACACCAAATGAAAGAAATCTATATTTCCCATTATAAGACTCATTTTATTAGGTTAGATTACAGATGAAATTCAGCTATATTTTGTTAATAATTAATGTACTTAAAGTTTAAAGCAAACAGAAAAGAAATCAATGAACCAAGAAAATAGGGATGACACATTTACTATTAAAGTATATACCTGTAACACTGGCAGCCTGACAATCAATGCGATCTTGTTTCCTTGATTTTAAGATGTCATAAATTTAATGACACTTGATCAATGTAATAAAATGTTTTGGAAAAAAAAACCCTATATCCAATCTACACTTACTAAAAGTTTAAACATTTATCCATACAACTACATAGTACTCTCTTTACTGTATCATAAAGTTGACTCTAATCATCTTTCACATTTTATTCTAATATTATTTGGGATTACCTCTGTCACCCAACTGTACATAGTATAATGATGATATGCTACCTTCCATAACTTGGGATTATAACTTTTTCCTCTATATTTACTACATTTAGGTGTGACAGATGGTATTGAAAAGCAAAACTATTTTGTTTTGTCTGAAAAAAATTTTTTTTTTTTTAGTTAAACTAGGATTTTGTTTGTCCCATGTCTGACTGATATTCTTCCTGCTGCCTGCATTGGTGATACCAATTTCACCTAAGTCTTGCACATTTTATTATCCATTCCAAGAGATATGACTGTCTTAATTTCTGAGAAAGAAATGGGAACAAACACAACTTTTATCTCTATCAGTCAATAGTGCATCTTGATATCATACTGGTTAATATGAAAAAATAACATTTGTTTAATGTTCAAATCTATGTTATATTTTAATTTTTGGTGGGGCAAAAGCCTAATGCTCATTTTTCAAATCCTTTATAGTACAGGGCGCAAAGAGCAAAGCCGGGCAGGATTTCAGGCTATCTGCAATCAACATTTAATGCATCCCTAATCTGCCTCAGTTAGCAGCACTGTGTCCTTCTTAGAGATTACATTCACTCTCTGTATTCAACTGTTACTCCTGGGGACACTCATATGTGCTTTATTTATTTATTTATTTATTTTTGGTCTACATCCTTGATCTCTCTCTGAATTTTAATTCAATAGCTACTAGATAGTCCTACTTATCTCTTTCAACAATTCCCTAAATTAACTATAGAAACTTTTAATTTATTACCTTCCTCTTCAAAGATGACAACCATTTTGCCTCCCTCAAGTTCTTTTTATCAACACCATTATTTCATGAGTCCTTGTGCAGACACGTGTTGAAGACACCTTTGATTCCTTTCTCTCCCTGTGTTCTCCATCCAAGCATAAACTTTATCTTGACAATGTCAGGATGACATCTTTTTCTTTAGATATTTGCCATAAATCATATTATATAGCCTTCTAAATTATAGTGAAATGTCATTTATGTATTTTATTTTATGACTAATAAATATATATATACATATATGTATTTATATGTCTGCATAAATGTAACATACATAGTTTTTATTTGTTCAAAGAAAAAAATACAGAAATTTAATTTCAATGATTTTTCCATCTTATTGGTGACATAGCCTTTCAAATCTGACAGACATCTCAAAATGTACAAAATAAAATACAATAACAGTGGGAACATATTTAAAAATCTGTGGCACATAAAGCTAATCAAATAACAAATTTTAATTGATACAAACTGTGGTGTCAATCTGCTTGAGAAAAAACAGCCACAGATGCTTACCTTTTCTTAAGTAAACTTGATATGCAAAACCATGGTATACATAAACACTTGTTTTCCTATTTTATTAATATTAAAACAAGTTTCCCATATTTTATTATTATAAGTTGATGAACTCTCTACCAATACGTCCTCAATTTTAAACTGTGAGAGTATCAAGGAAGAACACCATAAATTATTGATATTTGTATTTTCAGACATTTGTGTATATCTGCTCCATAGTAGATGCACAATAAACACTTGTCCAATAAGGACATCATAATACTGAGTCTTCTCATTTACACCCAGATCTGAGTATGTCATACCCTTTTTCTCACCTTGGTATGTGCTTTGTTTGGTATGCTTGGTGTGTTTATGACTTGGTATATGGTTTGTAAGAGGCAAGAATCATACAAGCAGTCAGACCGCAACAGAGACTATGCTGTTCAGTAGGCAATTCATACTCCGTATTTCCTTTGCCCTGACCCCACTTTGCTCCTTTGTGCCCCTGCATGCTCTTCCTCCCTGATCCCAAACTCCTCTGACTGCCTACTGAGGGGTATGTTCACTTCCAGAGTGCTGCCAAGATGATCTTTCTCTGCCTTTTGAAGTGTCTTTAGTGAGACAGAAACCTCTAATTGCATTTGGATTTTTGAGATCTACTTTGGGACTGTGAAAAATAAATCTTGTATTCCTGTTTTTCATACTAGCAGGATTAAATATGACGTTTGTTTATATTTTGAAGATAAGTCTGCTTTTGTCATAAAGCATGTCACAGAACTATTATTTCATCATTTATGTCTGGCTGGTCCCAAATCATCAGTCACTTCACTGTTTTATAGCATTTCTGAGTAAAAAAAATAAAAATAAAAATAAATTTATACATAATAAAATCATGGCCCCAAGAAATAATTAAAGCTTGTAAAGAAACACTGTTTTATGGGGCATATAATAAACATATGGGCATTTCTTCAATTCTCAGGAGAATTCATTGATTTAAAACTTGTTGCCATTCAAAAAAAGGTGTGAGTAATTTATAGCTCTTTAAATTGAAAATGATACGAGGTGTAATCAAATACCACGCTTCCAACCCTAAAATAATTGCCTTAAGGGTCAGGTAGAAATTGCTTTCCTCCATCAGTTTTGTAGCCTTATACCACTGGTTAGGTACAACTGAGCAGTGTGAAGATGATTTAGCTAATAGTACAGACTCTGGGAAAAGACCTGATGCCTTATTTTCTGGACCAGTGATCTGACCCAATATGGGATGGTAAAACTGATTATATAACTTGAGATACGAATACTTAAGAGCAAGGCAGACTGATTCAAAAACTTGTGTCCAACGTGAAAATGAATGTTCAAGATCAGAGTGATCCTGATATTTCTGTATAATGTACATTCCCTTATCACTCTAGTGCTTTTTCTAGCTCAGAGTATGCATTTACGGGATTTTTTTTATGTTTAATAACATCCCTTTATGACAAGCCACTGAAGTCTTAGAGGTATCTCATTTTTTTTTTCAGACACTATTTCTGATCAAAGTACAAAGCAGAAAATGTTGCAGCAATAACCTTAGAATTAAGTTGTTTATATCTCCATATGTGATGCAAAAGTAAGTGAAAACAACAAGGACATTCTGGGCAGTTTTGATTAGGTTGCGTTCTTGCTATCTACCTAAAATGTTTCATGTTTATTTTTTCCCAGCACTATTGTTAAGCACTGTCATTTTTAAAACCTAATAAAATGCTTCCATTTAAGCCCCCTCCCCTTTTTTTCTAAAATGTTTCATCAATCATAGTAAAACTCTGTTTTGTCATGGGGTAATTGCAAATTGGCAAGCCAAAAAGGGCATCTCCATGTCCTCATCCCCCTTATCTCTACAGTGGGCAGGGATGACAGCCAATTTATTAGTTGAGATATTGTTAAACTCATCCAGTAAAATACTGTTTTCTGCCTCTGTGATGTTTTCTGCTACAGTATCAAAGTTGTTTCTTTCAAAGCCCATTTACAGATGGCTGTGATAGCAGTTAGTTATACCTAATGACTTTGTTGAGCAGACTTACTGAAAATGGGAACATCTTGGTTCTGGCTGAACGACTCACACTAGATATTTTGGGAGCAGAAGGACATGTAATCAGAACAGAATTCTGCTTATTGGTATGTTAAGAAATTTTACAAAGACTTTAAATCGGGAAGATAAGCCCCAGTCCTGGATATATTTATAACCAGTTATATTATTTCAGACAAGTCACACTGTTCTGCGTCTCTGTTTTCTCACCTACAAAGTGGTGATATTAATATTATATTTTCTAAATTTCTGTAGAAGCATTTTCAGCAAGTAAATGAGATAGTGAATGCAAATGGACTTAAATAAGTGAAACTGTGAAGCTATTTTATTCCTAGCTATTTAAATCTTTAAAAATAGAAATTTGCCTAAGTCATAATATAAAAATATAATTGAAGCTTATGATTACTTAGTCCAGAGTTCTGATAAAATCCAAGTATATATTTTGGGAGATCCCTTTTTTTTTTTTAACGTAAAAGCTAAAACTGTTGTATTTTTAAAAATCTTTATAATCATCACTCTTAAATATGACTCAAAAAACCATAATCTGTATAATACTTTGTTCTAAGAGTAAAATTTAAGTGAAAAATCAGCTGATGACTTACTTTTAGCTGCACTAGAAAAGGAGTATTTCCTTTGGAGCTCTTACTCCTTGCACTTGCTTGTTTATAGCAGGAAAACCCTGCATGCTAAGAACAACACACCAACATTTCAGTTTTTATGGCACTCCCAGAGATACCCAAACAATAACATGTTAATTTAAGGGAAAAAATGGAGTATTTTCTAGTCTCACATCCCAACAATTTTGTAACAAACAATAAAATAGTCAACCGAGAGCAAGTATAACTAGAATCCTCTTTTAAATGACCTACTTCAAAGACCAACAGACAGAGAGAACAAGAGGTTATAAGTATTAAAACTGCTGGACCCATTTACATCTCTCTCTTAAAATAAGAAAGTAATTGCTAACACTGATTGAGCATTTATTATTTGCTAGGCAGTTGCAGTACTGTGTCACTTAAATATTAAAACAAATCTTTGAAATAATATTGCTCCCATTTTATGGATGAAAACACTGAAAGCACAGAGACACGAGGCAGCACACAGCAAAATAGAGCATCTGAGTATCAGAGCTGGGTTTTAATCTGATTGCTGAGCTGACACTGTAAAATATTAGGCAAGACTTACATTACCTCCAATGAACATAGAGCCAAAAGAACAACAATTCTCCAATAAGAAAGGAAAGTTTATTTCAGTTTGACAGTGATGACAACACAGGGGAAAAAAAAAAAAAAGCTGTTATTTGGAATCCTGGTTGAAAAGAGCCATAATGAAATTGGGAAAAACACAGACTGAATAGTCATGTAGAACGAAGTCTGAATCTTACATGACACATCCAAATTTTAATTCCCCCACCACCAAAATGGAATGAAGGATGTCCACTGTAGGGTTATTGTGGAAATTAAAAATTCATTAAAGAGGGGAGAGAGGGGCGCCTGGGTGGCTTGGTGGGTTAAAGCCTCTGCCTTCAGCTCAGGTCATGATCCCAGGGTCCTGGGATCGAGCCCCACATCAGGGTCTCTGCTCCATGGGGAGCCTGCTTCCTCCTCTCTCTCTCTGCCTGCCTCTCTGCTTGCTTGTGATCTTTGTCAAATAACTTAAAAAAAAAAAAGAAAAAAAAAAGAGGGAAGAGAGAGAGGAATAGGCAGAACAAAGAGGACTTCTAAGGCAGTAAAAATGGTCTGGATGGTCCTGTAATGGTGGATATAGGTCATTATACATTTTTTCCTACTCTGGAGAATGGACACCAAGTGTTAACCCTAATGTATCCTGTGGACTTTGGGTGATAATGTGTCCACATAGGTTCAGCAATTGTAACAAATGTACCACTCTGGTGGGGGTGTTGTTGATAGTGGGGAAGGCTAGCTACGTGTGGGCTTAGGGGTGTAGGGACATTTCTATACCTTCCTCTCAAGGAGGAACCTAATATAGTTTTAAAAAATAAAGACACAAAGGAAAAAAAAACACATTAAATAGCTCCAGGTAGTACTAGGCATACTGGAAGTGTTATATGAATATGAATAATAAAGCATGCTAACTTTTGAATATATATGTAGGAAAGTAAAGAATTATTTTTAACCCACTGCTTAGATTATGGAATCCTACCTCTGTTATGTAAAGCACACACTTATCACCATACTGAATCATCGTGATGAAAAAGTCTGAATTCTCTATCAGTATGAATTTTAGGTCTAATAGTTATGGTCAAGTCTTCATTAAGACAATAAATAAAAACTTGTTAATTACCGCCTAATCCTCCAAATAGAATTAATAGATTTCACTATAAATCTTGTTGACTTGTAAGTTTTCTAACCTAGCATATTTAGAACAATGGGAAATTACAGATATGTTAGAAAGAATAAAATCCAAAACATGAGGAATTTGCACTAAAAAAAATTACGTTCCCATAGCAAAGTTTTATCATTTAGGGACTGTATCCATTCACCACCAGTACACTGACAGGAGTTTGTTAATTAGAAAGGGAACATGTTGGAAATAAAATGTATTATTTGAAAGACGAGGAGAAAGGCATTGCCTATTTGGTTTTACAAATGTAATTGCTTACTGCCAAAACTTTCTGAAATTCTACACAACAGTTCTGTTTTCTAATTAATTTCTCAAATTGTAAGACCTTTCACGTGGTTTCATGTCCAAAATACATCTGCACATGTTTCCCCTCAAATGTTTTTTGTACCACAGTGATATTCCATCTGTTGTTGCCGTCTTGCCCATTCGGCAACAAAAGGGTGGGAAGTCTGGTTGAGAAATAAGCTTGCCAGTGGACCCGACTCCCACCTGTGGGCCTCGCAGCTCTGAACATCACTGAATTCCGCTGCAAAGCACATATTTCTGTGGTTTTAAAGGAAGCTAGACAGGTTTGCATTTTCTCTCAAATATCAAGTTTTCTCCACTTCACTCCAGATTTAGTCGTCGTCTTCTTCTTCTTCTTCTTCTTATTTTTTTTTTTTTTCCTTTGAGCTAGTTTCAAAGCATTTTGAAAAACACATTCTTAGTTCTGGTTCAGACTTTAAGAGTTACACCAAGAACTCCTTTTATCATCCGATTTATATCTTTTTAAAATGAATTTGTTTGTTTTTTTTTCCACTCCGTGTAACAGAGTAAATATCCAGTAACTCCTTTTCATATTCACATAAGCATTATACATAAGCTGTAGATAAAGAGATTACCTCCATTATAAGGAAATGAAGGATTCTGAGCATCTGTTCTGCTTATAATGAAAAATATTACTTAAAAACCCTTCTCATAAACTTATATGGTTTTAAAAGATATTTATATGGCTTTACTTAGAGCTTCAAATAAGGGATATTTTATGAGCAAGCACAATACATATACAATTTGAATAAAATGTAACACATGTCAATTTCTCCTAAGTGATGTGGGATGTAGCATACATGAAAACAGTTCAGAGTCAACAGAAATAAGAAGGAAGTCTATTTATACAATGTTAACTTAAACACATTTTTCAATGATTTTTGCAACCTAAAATCTTTATGATAAATTGACCTGGCTGCTATCCTTCTCCACTCATAAACTGTGTTAAAATATCCATTACTGCTAAAGGGTTTTTGTTTCATGTTCGTTTTTCACGTATGTTCACATTTTATAATTTTCCTTTTCAATAACTCTAAGAAGAGTTTTTACCAATTTAACAAACAAATTAAGGTTAGGGCAACTGACAAAATCTTTGTATTCATGAGTTTTAACTTGATTTCATTATTGAATTATTGAAAATGTGTTGGCAATAATCTTTAAAGAAAAATATACTCTCTTATCTTTGCTTGATCAGTATACTGAACACACACACAAACACGCACACACACACCTCTCAAGCACCTCTTGCTAGCATGCAAAACCACAGACCTCCTCTTCCTGTGATGCTACCTTTCCTAGTATTCTCTCAAATATATATATATACACACACACACACACACACACGTACCTTTTTTATATGTCAGTTCCTCTTTCCTAAAAAAAATCTTCTACTTGATTTCTACTTTGGGGGTAACTATGATTTTAATTTGTTATTTAATAATTACCTATAAAATTTGGGGGAAATCACAACCCTATGTTATGTCTTCTGGTGGAAACAGGTGAATTTTAATACCATGATCTATTTTCTTTTTCTTTTTCAGGTATTTATTGGCAACTCAATTATGCCATTTGGCTTCAAAATTTTGTTATGGTGTCTCTTTTCAAAATATGACTTCAAAATTTTAGGAATTAAAAAAATAATAATGGAAATACATCCATGATGCTTTCACTTTTATACCAGGGAAATAGTATTACTGTATTAATTTCCTTTGCTGCTATAACAAATTACCACAAACTTGGTGGCTATAAATAGCACAAATTTATTATCTTACAGTTTTAGGGATTGGAGGCTGAAATGGATTCAGTGGGCTAAAATGTGGCTAAATGTGGGCTAGAATGTGTCAGTGGGACTGAGTTTTCTCCACAAAGCTCTAGGGGAGAATTCATCTTCTTGCCTTTCTGGCTTCTAGAGGCGGCCAGTATTCCCTGGCTCATGCCCCACTTCCACTGTCAAAGCCGGAAATGGCTAGTTGAGCGTTTGTCATATTTCTTCACTCTGAAACTTCTTCACTACTTCACTTCTTCCACATTTTAGAACGCTTGAGAGATTACTATGGGCCCATCCAATCTAGGATCACTGCCCTATTTTAAGGTCACATGATGAGCAGCCTTAACTCCATCTGCAAACTTGGTTTCTTCTTGCCATGTAACATGACATATTCACGGGTTCTGATAATTAGGTCATTGGTATCCTTGGGAGCCATTATTCTGCCTAGCACCTAGTTCATATTGTGAAGAAACACTAACAAACTAGCAAATAGACTGCAGGGGGCAGGTGATAAGATTTGTTTTTCAGATCCTATTACAATTACAGAGCAAAAAATTAAATTAATTAACTTTTTTCTAGCACAAAATTAAAATTGGGAATTTATGTAATTTTCAAACAATCCTCGGTCTTGACCATCATTTGTTTCTGGATACAACTCTGGGAAGTAGAACTGAAATGGTTACTGAGTTGTAACTCTGTTGGAGGAAATGTTAATTATTGCTTAGAATAAATATCTCATTATAAATTAATGGTATGACAATTATAACACAGAAACAATGATGGTGAAAACTTATAGTTAAAATAACAAAACAATGAGCAAATAAAGTCAAGTTTCAGAGCAGGAAGAAGATAATCCTACACTAATATCACATTCTTATTTTACAAATAAAAAATCTGATATGCCTTATGTCACCCAGATGGATAGTGAGAGAAGCCTAGATGTAGATAATGAGTCAGAGCGACATGCTGTTTGAGTGCAAAAAGAATATGTTTATAGAAATATAAGGTTTTAAAACTTTTTTTGGTACCAAACTTCTTTTATTATACACACATATAGAAAAGTGAACAAAATGAAGATGCACAGGTCAGTGGTTTTTCGTATAGGAAATATTTACATAATAAGTATTCAGGTCAAAAAATAGAACATTAACAGCATCTCATAAGAACCCTCCATCCCCGTACCTACTCCTAATCACTGTTCCAACTCCCTCCTAGAAGTATAACTATCTTGACTTTTATGAAATCGCATTGCTGCTTGTCTTTATAATTTCACTGCACAAATGTTGTTACCTAAACATTATAAACATTTGCTGGGGCCTAGAGTTTATAATGCGATATATATTCTATAAGGTCTGAATTTTTGTTTATCTATTTTTAGTCAAAATTATATTTGTGAAATTCCCTTATATGGTTTTATGTGCAGCTTTGTCCTATTTATTTTTATGAGTTTACTTAATAATAATCTCCTTATATGATTCTATTTAATAATTATTCCATTTTATAACAGTTGATTTATACATTCTACTGATGATGGTCAATTGAGTTGTTTGCATTTTTGAATATTAGAAATATTGCTGCTACAACTCTTTTTATGTCTTTTGATATCTATGTAGTAGAACTGATGGGTTATACGGCATGATTAATCTTCAAATATGCTAGGTAATGCTAAACTGGTTTCCAAGGTGGTTATATCAACCTATATTCATACTAGCTGTATCCCACTGTACCCAAATTTCATTAACATTTGATATTGCCAATCTTTTAAAATTTTACCTATCCTGGTATGTATGCAGTATTGATTCACTGTTGTCTACTTTCAATCTCTGTGATTATAAATAAGTGTGATCACTTTTTCTTATGTTTTCAGGACATTTGGGTTTCTTCTTTCATGAACTTCTTACTCAAGTCTGTTGCTCATTTTCTATTGGACTTTTTGCCTTATTATTATTTTGTGGAAATTTTTTTTGATTTATTCTTTATAAACATTATTGATCGATTACATGTGTTGCTTTTATATTCTCCCACTATATGGTTTGGATTTTTATTAATGACATCATTTGATGAAAAAAGTTTTAATCGAGTTTCATTTATATTTACTTTAAGAGTTACTACTATTCTTTCCTGTATAAAAAATCATTTCCTAACCTCCTCCTATCTTCTACAAACTGTTCTGATTCTAATTTCATATAAAGATGTACAATTCAACGGAAACTGTCATATGTGCTGTAGATAAAGTACATGTTTTTCATTTTTTCTACATGGATTTCTAATTATTTTATCACCATTTGCTGAAAAGACCATTCTTTCTCCAGTGTGTGTGGTACCTCTCTTATTGTAAATAAAAATAAGCATGGAAGAGAAATATAAAATTAACTATTAAAGAAATTGAATCTGTAATTAAATATTTCCACATAAACAAAACACCAGGCCTTGTATGGTGTGCCATCTGGATGATACTGAGAAATAATGCCATTTCAAAAATTTGTTCAAAGAACAGAAAAGATGGAATTCTGTCTAATTATAAGAAGCCAGAAAAATCTAAAAATCTGAAAGCCTTACAAGGACATTATGAAAAAGAAAAATTACAGCTCCACTTCATTCATAAATAATAATACAAAATACCTAAGCAAATGTCAGCAAATCTAATCTAATAAAATACAAAAATGGGTAATACATGATTATTAACTTTGATTTATTTCAACGATATAAAGATTGTTTAATGCCTGAAAATCAATGAAATTTACTATGTTAGTAGTATAAAGAAAAAATGTCATCATCTAAATAGATAAAGAATAAGGACTTAATAAAATTTAGCATCTATCCCTGGTGAAAATCTTTGTAAGTTAGAAATAAAAGAGAGAATACAATAAACACAATATTTAATGATAAATTTTTTTCTTTGAGATTAGAAATGAGATAAGAATGTCTGCTTTTACTATCCCTATTTGTCATTGTACTAGAAGTCCAGTGAAGCAATAAAAAGAAATAAAAGGAATAAGTATTAGAAGGAAAAGAAAAATAAAATTGTAGATGATTTGATAAATTATCAGAAATATAAATAAATGCAGCAAGCTTATTAGATACGAAGTCAAAATAAAAAAATCAATTGCATTCCTTTTATACAGCAATGAAATCAATAAGCATTTTAATAATAATAAATAAGCAATAAAATTAAAATATCAGTTAAAATACCAAAAAGTCACAGATGTCTACAAATATACAAAAAAAACCTGTACAAAACTGTCTGCCAAGATGATTAACCACTATTGAGAAATATTGAACTTTTATAAAGCATGTTTTACAAAATGTCTCGAAGCAATGGTTTTCAAGACATTGGACAACAAATATAAAAAGACAGTAATCCCTGTGAGATGAGTAAAAAAAAAAAAAATTAGGTAAGCTTATTGCCTTGAGAGAATTTCTTGCCTATGACCCAGATGGAGCCTAATGAATTCTCTGAGTAGAGCAGATGGAGCTAATAGCCCCAGAAGACCAGGATATCTAGGGTTCACAGGACAGGGAAAAAGAAAGAGTGAGAGAAAGACGGAAGGTAGGAAGAGAGGGAGGAAGGGAGGGAGGAAGGAAAGCTACAGAGAGACCAAGTCATGGATGACTGCAAAGGTTCGCCTTGAGGATTCAGCTAAGTATTGACTAGTGCTTCATGTGAAGAAAGAACCAACTAAAAGGGTAAGAGCACATTATCCCTTGCTCACACAGCAGCAGTTTCTGTTCCCACATGCCAGATGGAAAATAAGACATTAGGTAGAATGTTTTAATGGGGTTAAGTTTCAGCAGTTTCTTCCACATGTTAAAAAAATTATCTATAGACATGGAATATTAAAAAAAAAACCCAGAGATCAAATCTTTAATGTCTGATGTGAAAAATGCCCTGCATGTCTGTTTTTGTTTTAATTTAATTTAGTTTTGTTTTTATGGCCCAAGAGCTGAGGATGGTTTGTATAATCTAAAATGGTTACATGCTAAACGATTATATAAATATGTATATAAGAACCTGATTTTGCCTTGCACAGCTTAAAATATTTACCTTCTGGGTCTTTATAAAAAAGCTTGCCAATCCTTGAGTTAGATGAAATGGAAAAATTCCTTGTAAAGCACAAACTATCAATGTTCTCTGAAGAAGAAATAAATTATCTGAACAGCCCTATAACTACTGAAGAAGTCAAATTTTAAATTAAAACCCATTCCAGAAAACAAACAAACAAACCAAACCTCCTGGCCCAAATGGCTTCAATGGTGAAGTCTTCCAAACCAATTCTATATAAACTTTCCCAGAAAATCCAAGAGAAGAAAATCCTTTCCAATTCATTCTATTAGGCCACCATTATCCTGATACCAAAATCAGACAAAAACATTATAAGATAACTAAGACCAATATCCCTTGTGAACAGATATAAAAACTCTAAACACAACTGTGGAAAATTTAATTGCAACTATACAGACAAAGTATAGTATATCATGACCAACTCGGTTTTATCCCAGGAGTGTGAGCATGTTTTAACTTCTGAAAATCAATCAATATAAATCAATCAATATAATAACTGTCAACTAACAAAGAAAACAAATCTGATTATCTCTAACAATGCAGAAAAAGAATTGCCAAAATGCAACATCTATTTCTGATAAAACAACTTTCTTCAGATTGGAAACAGAAGGAAACTTTCTCGACCCCATAAAGAATATTTACCAAAAAAAAAAAAAAAATCACCTAAAATCATATTGAATGGCAAAGACTGAAAGCTTTTCCTTATGATGAATAACAAAATGAGGTTATCTGTTGTCATTGTGCTAGAGATTTTAGCTAGTGAAATGAGGCAGGACAAATAAATAAAGGACATTATGTTGGAAAGGAAGCAGTTGTCTTTATTGGCAGGTGATAACAATCATCTATTTGGAAAGAATAGTCTTTTTTAGCCAATGGTTATAAAATATTTGGATATTCATTTGTTAAAAAATACTTAATCCAGACTTCACTCCATGTATAAATATTAACTCAAATGGATCATAAACCACAATGTAAAACCAAACATAGGATGAATCTGTGACTTGTGTTATAAAAATATTTTTTTAGATATAGCACAAAAAGCAGATTCCATGAGATCAATTGATAAAGCAAACTTTATCAAAATTTAAAAATTTAAAGTCAGAGACTAGGAGAAAATTTTTGCAAAGTATATATTTCATGAAAGACAGATCCATAATGTATTTTAAAAGAACACTAAAAATTCACTAGTAAGAAAATGACTCAATAATATTGGGCAAAATATTTGAACAGACACTATATCAAAAATAGGAAATGCAAAGCAGCACATGAAAAGATGCTCAACATCATCAGTAACTTGGGAAATGCAAATTAAAGCCACAATGAGATACCATTAAACATCTAATAGAAAAACTAAAATTAAAACGATGGCCCATTCCAAATGATGATGAGGTTGTAGCACAACTAGATCTCTCATACATTATCTATGGGAAAGTAAAGTGGTTCAACCATTTTGCAAAACATTTTGTCAGTTTCTTATATAGTTAAACATACACTTACCAAATAAACTAGCAATTCTATTTCTAGACATTTAGTCAGGAGAAGTTATCCACACTAAGACTTACATTTGAATGTTCATAGTAGTTTTGTTCATAATAGCCCCAAACTATAAACAACCCAAATAGCCATCAATAGTAAAAAAATTAGTTAATTGTGAATATTGCTCAGAAAAAAAGGAATAAACTATTGATATATTTCACAACAACGAATCTCAAAATTATTATCCTGAGAAAAAGAAGCCATATTCAAAAAGTCTGTATTTAATGACTGCATGTGTTTAAGACAAATCTTGGCTATGAAAACAGAAATTTGATTGGGGGTTGCCTCAGATCTGGCTTGGGGTCAGGGACAAGACTGACTATGTGGATTACCTGGAGTGATGGAAATGTTCTATGTGTTGATTGTGGCATTGATTACATGGCTTTATAAATTTATTGAAACTCATCCGATACATTTAAAATGGGTGAATATTATTGTATGTAAATTACACCATAATAAAGCTGATTAAAAATGCAAACAGCTAAATACTGCTAAGATACTCTCCAGGAGAAGAAAATAAGGTGCGATGAGCCTATCAGTAAAGACAATATAAAGTTACAGTACCTAAGACCAATGTGCTGATGCAAGGATTGATACAGGGACCAGTGAAACTGAACACAGAGCTCAGAAACAGATCTATGTGCAAATATGTGTGTGTAAAAGCAGTAGTAATAATAGTCGTACTAGTATGTGTGTATATTGGTGAGTAGTTTGGAGAATAAGTGCTATTTTTCATCTGGCACTCCTAGAACCTAGCTATAGACCATTTATACTAATGAATACAGTATACATGCAGGTGTGAACTTTACCTGGATTAATTCACAAAGACTAACCCATTATTATGTCTTTGTGGTAGAAAATATTAGCAAAGAAATTTAGGGCACCAGGCCAGAAAAGAAATTCATTAAATAAACAAGAATTCAACAAATAATTAAAAATTTAAAATTAATACTCGAATTAATAGTATTCTCCTTGCCAAATTTTGCAATCATGTGTATTTCCATAACCATCCCACTTTCCACTCTATCTCTTCATTTACCTTGGGTATGTAGAAAAAGGTCTGGGGTTAAGCTTCGTTGGCATCTAAAGTAAAAAGACTTCTACTTGACTCTCGGACCCTGAGTCATGTGTCAGATTGTCGGCATTCCAATTTTCCTCCAGTTTAAGAGTATCCATTGTGATCTACATTCCTGATTCTAATCTCTGTGCCTATTGTCAACTCCCAGATTTCTGGAGCCTGGGGACTCTTGGTGGATTTTCTTGCTCTCGACAAAGGATCTAGATAGACCATCTGTTGGCATAACTGATCCTTTTATCCATACAACTATTTTTGCATTAAAAATGATACTCTAAAAGTGAAAGGCAGTTTCTTTGCCCATAAGAACATGGAAGATGAAAAGCTACTTATAAGTAGAAAATTGCCTGAATAATCAGTTTCAATTCCCCTCTCATGTAATTCCTTAGGCCATTGTTGCCTGATATTTCTATTTTTATTATCATTTTTTCCTCATAACCTTACTCTTCAGCATATATGATATATATTTGTCTTTGAGAAGGATTCCCTAAGAAACCTTACTGTTTTACAAATATGCACAAGACCAGACTAACATTTATCAAGTACTTTCCAAGTGCTGAAATCTGTAAGTGCTTTACATGTGTTGTTTCAATTGATCCTTACAAAAATTCCTATGGGTTGGATTTTATTAGTTTGATTTCACCAGTCAGAAAATTAGAGTCAAAGAGGTTGATTTTTCAATGTTTACCAAACTGGAAAACTTGTAGTCAGGACTAAAATACAAGTTTATCTAATGCCAAAGATCTTATCTTTTTTTCTTCTAACATCTATACAATAGTATAGTATTAGTGTAGTATAGTTTAGTATAGCATAGCATATATATTAGATTGGTGACTTAATGTAATGTTCTACATTTGAATATTTTTAGACTGTTAATACCATTTACCACGAGCTGCAGTAATAATTAGGATTAGTTACGATTTAAATTTAAGGAAGACATATCCCAAATGTGCCTCACTTAAATCAAGAAAACATCACAACCTTCTCTAGACCTTCCATAATTACCTCTCCAATGGGGCTAGCCTTCCAAGAAAGTAAAAACAAACTTTCCTGATAATTTGTAAATGGTTAACCTGACCCTCAAAAATAATAAACATTGCTCACAGTCATGACAGATATAGACCCAAAACATGTCATTTCCTTTCACAACTTAAAAAGTCTTGTTTTCAAAATTCACTTCAAATCCTACAGTTTGCTCTTTAAGTCCACCTCCCAACACTTGGTACTGAAGTTACTTCACAAACCAGCCCTTGGCTGTTATCTCCCTTCTTACCCCAAGCTTGTGGCCAATATTTCGGATGTATGAAGTGCCTTAACGATTTTCAAACAACTCATGCAATCGTTTTCAGAACCATTAAACATATGGCTTCTGACATATTATTCTTTCTTAAACTCGCTTTAATAAAGAAGACTAATATTTTAGGACACAACTCAGATTTCATCCTTTTCCGGCAGTCTTCCTACTTTCTCATCTGCGCATGCACCAGAGGGAAGGCATTCCCTTCTCAGATGTGCTACTTCTTCTCTTTGTGGTTATTCATCCTGCATTCCAACCCTTTTTATTTGCTGTATGCCCTTTCTTCTGAAGAGTAAGGACATCTTTGTTTCTTTCTAGCACTTAATACTTTTCCTGCTAAGAATACACACAACAAATATTTAGCTAAAAACAAAAAACAAAAAACAAAAAACCAAACACTGCCTCTTACAATATAACATTGTTTTCAGTAGAGACCCATAAATCAAGTCCATTTGAGTGTTTCATTGAAAAACAGTGCTGACTTCTACAATTAAAATTGAGTTTTACTTAATATTCTTAAAACAGAAAATTTTACAGCCACTGAGGAGTTAAAACTTTATTTATGTAGTAAGGTCAGAAAACTTAGAACAACTCTTTGGTAACTAGTTTGCCATTGAGAATACTAACTGCAGCCTAATGAAATTTATGAGCAGTTCTGAAGAAATATTTTATTTCTTCACAGAATTACAAAGCTAGGCATGAACCAGAAAGGTCACTGAGTTCATCTCTCCTGTTTAAATCATCCTAGAGAAATAAAAAGCTATACTATTTGTAAAAGTAGATATGACAACTTCTCTTGTACTCATTCCAGTACTTAACACCTTTCACCCTAAAAATCTCTCCCTAAATGTAACCTAAATTTCTATTGTTAGTGTTTTAAACCTATTTCTTCTTGTACCATCACTGTGTAAGTCTGAGAATAGCAGGTTAATCTCCATCCTGTGAACAGCAGCTTGAACAGTATCGCCTATTACTGGAGCCCTAAGAACTTCTTTTGTCTCAGGTTGAATAGTCACTTCCCAAAATTGAGTTAACCTTCGTGACAACTCACAATTCTTGCGGAAGTCACCAGACTCTCTACAACGGCCTTCTAATTTTCACTTCTGTCCCTCAACAAGCCCTTTCTCCAAAAGTGGTCAAGTTATCGTGCAAACTTCAAAAAGGATGGTATAAAAAACAGCTGTTGAAAATAAAAGAGATTAATTAATATGAAGTGACTAATAGAGACATATTTGTTATAAAGGAGCCACGATTATATTATTCTCATTTCCTTCATGATGTCTCCAATTATTTTGTGTGAATTTATCCCTCTGCTGATTCAGGTATAAAGAGTTAAATTGTAACTAATTTTTTAACCAAAAAGTGATAACAACAAGAACACCTACTTATAGGATTGACAGGATAATATGAGTGAATTAAAAGTTACTGCATTGAGTAGGTGCTAGGTTAATGTTAGTTGTTGTCTGTAGTAGTATTTGGAGTAGCACTGATGATCGTATACTCTTCTTAAATATATGAATCATATTATATAATTGTAATTCTCAAAAACCTCTGAAATGATGAGGAATATGATCTTACAGAAACAAATAAGTCTATATGATATCCTGGTTTTCCTTGGTTTTATAAAAGTGGCTTCTAAGAATCATGAAAATATCTATTTCCTGTGGTATGGATTAAGTTTAAATAATAACTAATACAGAACAAAACTTAAATGCAAACTGAAATTATTCAAATTTGTAAATAATCACTTTTTAATGTTCCTAAATGTCCTTAATATGATTCTAGAACATTTTACTATTTTTTATGTTCCATAGATAATCTAATTAATTCTCAACTTCCACTTTTTACCACTTTTTTTTCAGTCTTCTTTGCAATCTGCCTCACCTGTCTATTTCACTTTCCCTTGAGTTCAAACTTCAGGATCTTCTAAGAAATATCATGCTGTAATTTTCTTCTTTGAAATTTTACATAATTTGTGTTCATATATTTTAATTAAATATTATTTTTTAAAATGTTTTCCTGATTCAATGCATAATCTCATGAGATTTTCTAATTTGAAATCTCATGTATATTTCCCATACTTGCAAACACCAGTCCAAAATGTGTGTAACTTTTGTTAGAATCAGACAACCCCTTGTTTTAACATTCTCCTGTGAAAGGCTGGCCAACAACTCACACCAACCTGGTCTTCCAGTCAAGGCACAGGTGGGAACAGTGGAGAAATCAAAGCAAACAAATTGATTATAGATCGTGGAAGGTACTTTAACTTTGAGTTACAGAAAAACCTATTTCAAAATGACTTAACCCATAAAGCAATTAATTATCTCAAAAAAGAAAAAGTGCTGTAGTTGAGTGACTACAGGGTTGATTAATCTAGTAGCACAACCATGTCATCAAGGTTCTTTCCTCCTTATGCTCTTCATCCACAGAATTTATGCATTTCCCTTGCGCTAGCTTTCTTCACGGTCATAGGATGACTTACAATAAATTTTTTTATTTTTTTATTCCAATTACGTAAGACTAGGTTATTTCAACATCGTTCTCCAAGAAGATACCTAGAAATGTCAGATACAATATGACAATGAAACAAACATACTGTTAAAACTACCGCTGGGCATACCACCAAGTAAGAGAAATCTCCTGGCGACAAAAATAAAGAGAAAGACAAAAACTGGGGTATACAACCAAGTCTCAACTTCTTGGGACTGATGATCGTTAATGGCTTCTCTGGGAGAGGAGACAGGAGTGAGCCTGTGAAAGATGGGGCCAAGACTGAAAGAATTGCTTACCATCAGGGGCAGAGACTCAGTGATAGGATAGACTTTAAAAAGGTCTTCATCAGGAAAAAGAGGTAACGCAAAACACTGAAATGCTCTGGCTTGTGTGATGTGTGGGGAGAAAAAGTCATTTCAGAATTCAGGACTGCATGTCTGTAGCTACAGAAACC
Organism: Martes martes; assembly: GCF_963455335.1. Lineage (NCBI taxonomy): Eukaryota > Metazoa > Chordata > Mammalia > Carnivora > Mustelidae > Martes > Martes martes. The sequence goes on along the minus strand of NC_137891.1, from coordinate 126,273,922 downwards.
CCAGGCTGAAAAATTAGTAGAAAGTGACTCTGAGGGATGCCTGGGTGGCTCAGTTGGTTAAGCCGTAGCCTTCGGCTCAGGTCATGATCCCAGGGTCCTGGTATAGAGTCCCGCATCGGGCTCCTTGCTCGGCAGGGAGCCTGCTTCTCTCACTGCCTCTGCCTGCCTCTCTGCCTGCTTGTGTGTACTCTCTCTCTCTCTGGCAAATAAATAAAATCTTAAAAAAAAAAAAAAGTGACCCTGAGGCGGTACTGAGGAGGCTACAGCAGCTGGGAGAAGCAAATGAATATTCTTCACAGAAAGATCCTTGACGCAGGTATTGCAGGATTCCCTCACATAAAGACTGTATAAAATCAATTTTACAACTAATAGTAAACACACACAAACACAAACAAAACCCCACCATTAGTGAGGACCAGCAGAAATAGTAAATAGCAAATTTAGGATCTTTTACAAATGGAATTATTGGATGCAATATATAAAACAGCTATGTTTAAAACATTAAAGAGATGAAACGGAATTTAAAATATGTGATAGCAACAAATAGGTTCTATTAAGAAGTACTCAAGAGAGTCTAAGGAACCAAATAGAAGTTCTAAAATTAAAAAAAAAACAACAACAACAGTTGAAGTTAATAACATAGAGGACTGTTACACAACAGGGTAGATACATTTGTAAACAAAGTGTTGATTACCAGAAATTACCTAACATCTATCCTATATAAACAAAGAGATAGAAAATGAAAACAAAGTTTGAGTCATGAAAGATAGAAAGAGAACATTCCTCTGGAATTCTAAAGAGCATTAATGAGGGAGAGTCATCCTTTTAAGAGCTAGTAGATAAAAATTTTACAGAATATTTCAGTTTGGGGAATACAATTCTAAGCAACAAAAATGAAAGAAAGAAAAATTAAGCCTGGGCACATCACAGTGAAATTACAGAGATGATCTTATAAATAGATTATCCATGGTGTTATGGACTAAATATTTACATCCCACAAAATTCGTATGTTGAAGTCCTAACTTTGATGGGTGATATGTGGAGATGGGGCTCTTGGGAGTTACTAGGGTTAGATGAGGTCATGAGGGTGGCCTTCTGGTCTGATGGGATCAATGCCCTCTAAAAAGAGACGTCACAGAGCTTGTTGTCTCTCTCTCTCTCTCCTTTCTGCCATGTAAGGATAAAGCAAGACGGTCAGGAAGACAGTTTTCACCAAGAGCCTAACCATGCTGATCTCAGACTTCTAGCCTCCAAAACTATGAGACAATAAATTCCTCTGTTAAAGTTACCCAGTCTATGGTATTTTGTTCCGGCAGCCCAAGCTAACTCATCCACAGCTATACAGAAAAGATAGGTAACCTACAAAGATGGATGACAACAGACTTTTTAAACAGTGACAGCTATAAAGTAATATATCATATACCTTCAAAGATCTTAGGGAGAATGATCTGCTAACTCAGAATGTTACATAAATTAGAGAACAAGAAAAAAAATCCGCAGATAAATATACACTGTAAAATCTACCACTAACAGTGAACCTCAGGGCAGAGAATATTGACCCCAGAAGTCAGGAATAGCAGACGGGAAAGAATGGTGAAAGAGAGATGGATAAATAACCAGAAAAATCTAAGACAATATTGCTACGTATATAGTACACTCGGAGAGACAATACACTAGTGGTTTTAGACCATGTTTTATGGAGCTGGACTGCCCCTGTTTTAAATCCCATTCAGTCATTAGCAGGCTGATGCCTGGCAATATATCAGTCTTCACATCTGAAAGATGGTTGTTATGAGGATTACAGGGCTTAGTATAAGCCAAGACCCTAAAACAGTTCCTTGCACAAAGTAAGCATGTCATAGCTCCTATCGTTTCTAGTATTACTACCTTCACTACAAAATAATGACTAATACGAGGAACAAAAATAAGATCAAACTAAAATACTGGGCTATAAAAATAATTCGGACAAGAGGTGGGTGACTGGTGTTGAAATATTTAAGTTCTTAGGGGCGCCTGGGTGGCTCAATGGGTTAAGCCTCTGCCTTCGGCTTAGGTCATGATCTTAGGGTCCTGGGATCGAGCCCCGCATCGGGCTCTCTGCTCGGCAGGGAGCTTGCTTCCTCCTCTCTCTCTGCCTGCCTCTCTGCCTACTTGTAATCTCTGTCAAATAAATAAATAAAATCTTTAAAAAAAAAAGAAAGAAATATTTAAGTTCTTGTATTTTGAGAGGGACCTAGAGATACTAATTATCTTTGGCTTGCTTAGTTAATTATAGAAGCTAAAAAGTAAGGATACTACTAAAAGGAAAGAAACAGAAAAAGAAAATGTCTGCTAGGACCATCTGAATAAGTTTTGAATGTAGCCATCTAGGCAGGAAAGGCATGCCATCTATGTGAGGTAAAAGCTAGGTTAGCCTGAATCTTTGGCATAATAGCAGTCAGCATCAGAAGACAGAGGAAGTGGTGTACAAAGTTCTAATGAAAAGACAGTTTGAGTTAAAAATAGTACGTTCACACAAAATTTGCAAGTATAAAAGGAGTTGTTAGACATTTTCAAATGTAGAGGAACAGTGGAAACGCTGTGGCCAGAAATCTTTCTTGAAAAAGCATCTTTGATATAAACTCAGCTAATTAGAGATATTTTTAAATCCCCAGAAATAGAGAATCAATAGTGAAAATTACTCAAGGGAAGCACTAAAATCTTTTAAACATAAAATCAAGACTAAACTTCCATGGGAATTGTGGTGGAACAGGATATCAATAGTATGAGCTTTGACAAAGTAAAAATAGAATAAGCAAAAAAACCCCAAACAAACAACCCCCTCCCCCACATACAAAAAACAGGTAAAAAGGAAGGGAAGGGAGAAGGAAGTATTACTATGATGGCTGATTCATCTTTTATAGCAACAAGCAAATCAGTATTGCCTGAAATTAAAATGAATGGTTAAAAAATCTGATTCTATTTATATATATTTTTTCTTACATTAACAGTTCCTTTAAAGTTTATTGCTCTTGTGGCTATAATCTGCAATCAGCAATTCTTTCAGTTTGATTTCAATTTCTTTTTCTTCTGTTACCTTTCAGTAAAATGAGAGTGGGCACCTTTCAATAAAATAATAATCTTACTGCTATAATAATCTATCTATCAATGATTTCCCTTACCTATAATATCCTTTTACTGGTGCCTGTAAAATATCCACAGAATAATGTTCATTAATACACAAAAGCTGGGGTATGGAGATTTGAGTGATGTTTTGCTTTCTCCTCACACTTTTCAAGTAGTTTGGAATTTTTATTATGTGTATATATCACACATAAAAACAAAAATTTTACTCTAAAATAATATTTATAAACAAATATTAATAAAATAGTACAGTTTATTCCTTATTTGATAAATTTAACAATAGTATCTTAATTTTGACTTTTTAGTTGTTTTGCACAACTAACACAATATGTTTCCTGCAATGGTAATTTCAGATTTGTTGATAGCTATTATATAATATCTCATTTTCCATTTCCTCTAAGTGAAGACAAAAGATTAAAATTATATATAAGAAACATCCTCTTAGATTGTGGAAGATATGAATGGCAAAGCTTAAGTAATATATGAAAAATATGATTCACATTTAAGTTTTTTATACAGCAGAATAATGACTAATTGACTTTGGTTTTTGGCAAAGAAATCTAAAACAAAAATGTTAATTTTTTAAAGAGCAGTACGCGTTAGTTTTTCCTCTCACTCAAAATTTCAAAAGATGAGAGAGAAAATAATATTTTGTAACTAATAAAATAAATTTGAGATCCAAATGCAAACTATGTTTCTACTCAAATTCAAATATTTTCCAAGTTGTTGACTCATCATAACTAAAAGCAGCTGGTGTCCTATTCAAAATGACTACAAACAATCTAAGTTAACACCTCAAAAGATTATCAAGAGTGGAAAAAAATGCATCTTGGCAAAGAGATTGGATGAAGAGTCTAAAAATGAATTTGACCATAAGGGAGGTGTTCTGTAGCAATAAGATGCTTTGAAGGAACTTTAATCTCAATACATGTGTCATGGAACAAAATTAGATAAATTATGGCACAATGGTATCATTTAGAAATGATATTTTGGAAGGAGCTGTTAGTGCTATTTTTAATAGTAAATTTTCAATTTCAGATGAATTTTTTTCGCCCCAAGAACATTAGTTAAAAGTAGCTGCACATCTCAATATCTAAATGGAAAGCACAGTAATTATATTTTGCATGCATAATTTGAGACAACCACACAGTATACACGTGACAGGATGCCATGGTATACTTGTCAAAGGGGACCTCATCAGTACCAGCTGTTTCCAAATTACCATGGGGGAAATGCACCCAAAAATGTGTACAAAATGATCCATTGGTATACAGGAAAAAATATTAACATTTCTTCATTTATTTATAATGTTTCCTTTTTATAATTCCATTTTGGAGTCTTTTATAATGTAGGGTAGTTTGAATATAATTAATAAATGTACATATATTGGATGTGTAGTCTGCAAAATGCCAATTTATAGCATAAATGCAGGATCCAAAAAAAAAAAAATTCACCCTCATCTATCTAAATGGGATTCATTCCCTGCCAGTTCTAGTTATTTGGTAGTTATTGCATAATACACTATTCTGAGACAATTCTCAGGCAACATTTAAGCAGTGCTGATTAGAGATACTACTATGGATTGAATATTTGTGTCCCCACAAAACGCATATGTTAAAGCTCTAGTCCCCAGTGTGAAGGTAGGCCTTTTGAAAGGTAATTACGTTGTGAGGGTGGAACCCTAATGAATGGGGTTAGTGCCCTTTTAAGAGGATGAGGGGCCCAGAGTATTCCCTCTCTGCCCTGGGAAGGTACAAAGAGAAGTGTTCCCATCAGACATGTAGTTTGAGGGCACCCTGGCCTTGTTCCTTTAGAACTTTGTGACCGAATGTTTGTTGTTTATAACCCATCCACTCTATAATATTTGTTATAGCAACTTGGACTGATTAAGACAGAAATGATGATAATTATCTCTGGGAGAACATAGGCATCCCTGGAACCAGCATCTGGCCTTGTACCCTAGGCACTGGCAAATACCGCTTAGTTATTTTATACGGATAATTTCTCTGTTGCTGTCCTTTTCAATATTGCAAGACTCCTGTCACTTTCCTAGACAAACCACATATTTTTTCACTCTTTTGTCCCTACCACTGAAGAATTCAAAATAGCATGTTAGGATGCTCTAGATGCTAAATCTTTGTCTGTGCCTACAAGGAAGGCAGAATCTTCTCCAGCCCCGTACCCTGCACTTGGCCGGGGGGTCCCTTCCCTGAGCTTGAGATTCCAACCATTTTTATCTTTTTTTTTTTTTTTAAGATTTTATTTATTTATTTGACAGAGAGAGAGAGAGACAGTGAGAGAGGGAACACAAGCAGAGGGTGTGGGAGAAGCAGGTTTCTCGCAGAGCAGGGAGCCCGATGCAGGGCTCAACCCCAGGACCCTGGGACCATGACCGGAGCCGAGGGCAGATGCTTAATGACTGAGCCACGAAGGCGCCCCTCCAGCCATTTTCGTCTTAATTGAAGCTACTCTTTCTTCTAGTCTTTTCTTTCATCTTCTACTTTTTCTCTACTCTATTCTTTCCAATAGCCTTTTTATTTGGTCAATCTCCATATTGGCCTTTCTGTTTACCTTCATAGCCAAACTATCTAAAAGAATGTCTTTACTTCTCAGGCACTGCTCACCCCATTCTAGATTGGATTCACTCACCAAAATTTCACCAAAGTGGTTCTTGCTAATGTGTTCACTGATCTGTATATTAAAAGACTTACTGGGTGTTTTTCAACTTTGACTGGGCCTCTCAGTAGCATTTAAAATTGTGAACCCTCTCTCTCCTGAAATACCCGTTCCTTTAGCTTTAAGGGTAACATACAAGCTCTCCCTACCTTTAAGGCCATTTTTCTAAATACTCTGTGCCAATTTTTATTTCCCAACTGATTAAAGATTTGACTCTCTTAGGATTTATGCTTAGGTCCTCTTTATTTTAATTCTATGATTTCTCTTATGCGGTCTTTATAGGTAATATATTTGTTTCCATAGCTTCCATTAACATCAACATTCTGCTAAGGACTCCAAAAATTTTCTATTTAAGACTTTTCTAAGTTTCAGACCAATATGTACTATTGTCTGTGCTTAGATATATGAATAGTATGTCAGCCATACCATGTCCAAAACAGAACTAATCACTTTTCTCTGTGTACATTTCCTTTTATCACCAAACTCATCAACATCTGCCCAACTGTTCATACTACAAATCTAAGAGATTTCCTTCACACCTCTCTTTCACTGAGAGCATCCAATTCATCATTAAGACCTGTATATGTCTATAATGCATATATTATTCCTGCTTTCTTTCAATTTCATTAATCTTAACTAAGCCAATATTCTGTCTCCCCAACCAATACAATAGCCCTACCTTATGAGCCTGCATCCACACTTTGCCAGCTTCTAATTCATTTCTTCTGTCAAAATTAATGTGATCTTCAGAAATGCAACTATCTAAAATTAGGATGCAACTTTTTCTGTGGATAACATCAGGACCCTGCTCCATATGGACACTGACCAACTTTTTAGATACATCTTCTATAATTCCAGTACTTTACTAGCTTGTAACTTATTTTTATTCTTGACATTTGCATCTTTTTATCATTTATTTATTACAGCTTTCACAGGTGCATGCAATGATCATTCTTATCCTCATTCCCATCCTCAAGCGTATTCTACATCAAGCTAATTCCTAGCTCAACCCTCATTTAGTTCAACATTGTCTCCTTATGGAGTTTCCATGATCACTCAGGTCAAATGATTAAGCAATCATTTGTATAATTTTGTTTTTAAAGTTTTCTTATCCTTCTGGAATTCATAAGGGCCACGTATGCCTGCTCACTGTTTTATAGTTAACCCTAAAAAGTGTCTAATAAATCAGAAGTGCTCAACTATATATTTTGAGTGAATGAATGCAGGAATTAACGAATAGTGATCTATACAAAAGAACACCCAATTTGATTAAATCTTACTGCTCTATTGTTAAAAAAAGTATACTAATTATCCAATAGAATTTTAGATTTAGATTTATTGTTAGGTATTATTTATCATATCATTTAAAATAACTTTTTAAATGGCAACCAAATTTTTTTTGATGTCTGTAATTCAGGAATGTTGACAAATTAGAATGAAAGTTGCAAAATGACTAGAATTAAAAATAACAATTAAAGATGAAGAAATGTATGATATTACCTAGTATTTTCTTGCCAAATTATAAAATGGAAAACAAACAAATGTTATTGTATCAAGGATTTAAGCACTCTATTTCATGACATTTTTTAAAAGTTATATTGATCATCAGCTCCTTGACAATAATTTTGAAATGAAGGTTTAAAAAAAATGAGAGGAGTAAATTTAGACTTAGGAGTGCCTAATGGAAATTTTCACCATTGTTCAAGTGCAAAGAAGTCTGTTTTAACATTTAAAAAATGTATTTAGGGGCACCTGGGTGGCTCAGTGGGTTAAAGCCTCTGCCTTCAGCTCAGGTCATGATCCCAGGGTCCTGGGATCGAGCCCCACATCGGGGTCCCTGCTCAGCAGGGAGCCTGCTTCCTCCTCTCTCTCTGCCTGCCTCTCTGCCTACTTGTGATCTCTCTCTGTCAAATAAATAAATAAATAATCTTTAAAAAAATGTATTTAGTTGAGATTTAGTTTCAAAAGGATGCCTTTCATTCTTAATCAACAGAATTTGTATTTAATCTCCTTACTTTTCATTTATTGGAAACTTTTTCAAGAAATTACAGAGGGTTCAAGTGCAATGAACAAATATTTGGTCATCTTGGGTTGACCTAAGTTAAGCTGTAATTCAGAAATATTGTTGAACTGAATAAAGATGTCTTGACATATTTCCATTCAAATCTATCCTTATTCAGGATAGCTATATTACACTGATGAATGCTTGGACAACCATGGAAGAGCAGAATCATGATAGAGTAATTCCAATCATTCCTCTCAACCAGTTCCTGTCAGGGAACACACATCACTTCTCTCAGGCACTGAAAGTCCTAGTAAGTACTGTCCTGTGAGGTTCCTCTATGAATTCATGATTTCCCTCTGAATTAAGAATCTACTTGGAGATTATATTGAAAGATAAGACACCAAATTCCTATCTTTGAAACAAAGTTGTGCAAAATATTCAATCCTTCTACTCTGCAATATTACTTTCTCTTGTGTTTTTCTCAGAATGCTCTTATTCAATGAAAAATAAATCTTGTAATTATATTTAATGATCTTATTACATATTTGGTGATCTTATTATATACATTATTATATATGTACACACACATTATAAATATTATATATATACTCTCTATTCTAGTAAGGTTATAACAAAGTATCCTGCAAGTCTTTTTAAAAATCACATAATATTTAAAAGCAACTACACATATAGAAATATCTATCATCTATTTTTCTGTATCTATTTATCCCATATACTTTGAAATAGCTTTAGAACTTTTGAGGTGTAGAATTTGATAATAGGCTGCTCATGTTTCTATGTAAACCCAACTGTTTTCAAGCAGTAAACAATGTGATGGGTATTAAGATATTTGTTAATCAATGGTGATAAATAGTCATAGTAAACAAAATAAACTTTACTGAGAATTTATATTTTTTCAATGTTTCTTTCTACACTTTAGTTCGGTTATTAGGTACCATGGCTCCAAAGCTAACCATTTAAAAATAATTTCCTTTATTGGAGTGTGTGTGTGTGTGTGTTTAATGTTTTTCTTCAGACAAAGCAAGCCTAAGATATAAGGATCGATAAATGGTTAACAAGTAAGGAGTAATATACCCTTATTCCAGACGTGTTGAAGTGCACATATGTGTTGTTCATGGAGTCTGAGAAGAGCGTTTTGTTATTACATGTGTAATGTCAGCACAGAACCTAGCTGCCTAGGTGATCTTAGTCTGGTTTCCTGAATGGTTTGGGAAAGTAGAAAGACAACGAACCTACCAAAAACTATTTGGCAGAAAGTGACTGACAGCTTTGTATTAATCACAGGTATCACTTATGGAGATCTGTCTTTATGGCCAGGGTCATATTTAAGTGCTGTATTTGTATCACCTTCTAGAATTTTCCAAAACTATTTTGACTTTGGTAAAACTGTTTATGTGGCAAAGACGTAGAAACTGGTCCAAATCTGAAAGCGTGTTAATGACAGAACCAGGATTTAAGTCAACGGATGGCTTCCTCAGAGGGCTCCCCTTCCTTCATGGCCCTGCTGCCCATAATAAACTGTAATTCTACTTTTGAGCAATCTTGGTTGAAATCATCAATAGTGTCTGAATCTTAAAAATTGAGGCCCATTTTTTGAAAGTAGGTCTCCATTACAATGTTTTGTCTCCGAAACCAACTTCAAAATAAATTACAGCCATTCCTTTTCTCTTCTATATTTACTATCTGTACTTGATATCCTAGTTTTGAATACTTACCAATATGTCAAAATTTTATTTTAAATTCTACCCTCTAAATGTATCATACTTCCACTCAATTTTAAGTGTTGTTATAATGATAATTTCTTTTCTATTAATAGAGGAATCGATCTACAAATATTAAGGCATTAGTAGTAAGTCCTTGGATCACAATTTATGAATCACTGTTATATTTTATTAAAACTGTATCACCAATAATTAGCAAGACTTAAGTTTTCTTATCATAATAATGAAATTGTACCATGGGTTATAGTCTAAAGTCTTGCTTAAAGTCAGATTAACTCCACATTTATTTATTCTTAAAGCAACCATCTGATTTTTTTGAAAGGATCAGTATAAAGAGATCATTGACTCTAAAACAACAATTAATGCCTCTCCTGAAAATTTTCTGACATATTTGTCTACTAATAAACTGAAATTCAAAGTCCAAAGCACATTTAAAAAACCATTCTTCTCCACATGGTATTCCATTATGAAACTGCAGCAATAAACATGACATTAGTTGAACAAACATAACGCTATAATCAAGCATCTGCTTGCCTTCCTGCGTTGCATATACAGCAGAGATTTGTTGTAGCTTTTTTTAGTATTCTCAATAGGTTTCTGTGTTTATACAGGTCCAGGAATTATCTTCAGAACTTACCCTCCATATGGCGCCAGGAAATATGGCATAAGAATCTTTCTGACACAAGGGATATACAATTTTTTAATTTCAAAATATCAAAATATTGCCATAAATATGAAACTATCAAATAAGTGTTAGAACCACCTCCTCCTCTGTTTAATCTCATCAAAATTGATTCTGTTGTCTGTATAAGTTAACTTTGATTCCCCCAAATTCACAAAGTTCATCACATTTCTTCCCTCAAGTTCTAAATGTTAAACACAGCTTCATTATATTTTTAATAGTAAGTTAATAGTAAGTTAAAAATCATTTAGCAGAAGGCCAACAGCGTGAAGGTACTGAATAAACATGACCCAAATTTTGGTTCTTATGTTATATCCATCAAAGAGAAGTAAAGTAGAGATGTCCCCTTGGCTGGACAATTCTGTGTAGATAAGTGATTTGCTTAGTTCAGTTTAAAGAATCTCATTCAGGTAATATGCTTGGCTATTCTTTGGGGAAGATTTTCCATATTGCACAATTTGTTTTAACTCTTGTCTGCAATCCATTTTTCCTGTGTGAGCACACCCTGAGTCAATATGTGTTAAGTAAACTGATATTTAAGACACATAAAAGACACTGACAACGTAACTACCTTCATTCTATTTCAACCTCTTAAAAACTACTAATGTTTGTGAATAATATCTATAACAACCTTTATTATGTTTTAATGGGCTTATATGCACATGCTTTCTTATTTTTGATTTTATATATATAGCTTTTAAAATACTAGGAAATATAAATTACTGTATTTAATTTATAAATATGTCACTCTTACATAACTCAAAGCGCTCCACCTTCAATATAGTAAACCAACTAAATATAATATCAATTACGTAAAATTCACTTGTTATGCAATACGGGGAGATTATTCAGACACCACACTAGAAAAAAAGTAGTTTCTTCCTTATACAGCTAACAAAATGATTAACTTGTCAGTTCAATGTGAGGAATAATATGGTTCCACATATGTATGGTTTTTTAAATCTAGTCAAGACACATGGCCAGATATTTCAATTAACGTGTAGCAAGGTCACAAAATCAATTTCTTATCAGCCAAAAACACTCATACAGTAAATTTTATTTTCAAACCATAATCTCTAAATTAAATCTGTGTACCTAAAAAATACAGTACAGAAACTCAGTCATTGGGTTTTCTCCCTGATAGCATTTTCACAAATGGCACAAGGCTTTGTATGCTATATATAGCCTACAATGTTTGGTTAGATTCTAATCTTCCTAGAGAATGTCATTATCTCTTTCCACGGCAAATAAAAGACCAAAGTGTTAATTTCCTCCTTAAAGTAAGTACTAGGTTTGAACAGTTCTGACTTTCTACCTTCCAGCAATTTATTTGGGAACTTTCAAACAATTATAAAGAGAATCTCTGAAACTGTATACTAACCAGACTTCTTGGTAATAGAAATAAATTATCTAAACATAAAATTGTGGAGAAAATCATGTTAATATAGAAAACAGGAGCACATTGTAGTTAATCCACATAAAAGGACTTTGTTAGAATTGAGCTTATCTGACCAATGACCAATGACCAATGACTCAAGATAATCACATTTTTAATGAAAATTCTTTGACTTGAATATAAAATACCATCATCTGTTACATTTGGGTGTTGAAATTCTTTCTCTATATTCCAGTTTCTTAAACTAAGCCTTTTTTTCTCCTAATATCCTCATTCTCAACTTCTTTACAACCACACATGAGACTATAGTAATTTAAGTGTTAGTACCTTTTATCTATATCCAATGACAATGGGCCAAAATAGTTAAAGGAACTAAAATACTTCAATGACCTTGCCCTAACATCTTCATAATCAGAAAATAACAATTTTCATGCCAGATAAATATGCTGTGTTCTCTGTTTTTTAACATTGCAAATGTCTGAGACATTTATATAAATGCTGTATACAATCCACAGTGGTGTTCTCTTCTATAGCTGACTAACAAATTATACAAATCTATTGTAAATTCAGATCCTTGGGACCAAGATGATGTTTGATGGATGAAAAACACAGGATATGAAATTGTATCTCAAGCACACAGGAAATAGAAAATTATCTGAGATAATACATTTAGAGTTGTTCAAATCATTTTCCTCACAGCCTCCTAAACTTGTAATCTTTTTAGTTGATTTCAGCACTGCTAAATGGAATGAAAAGAATCTTTCCTAGAGCAAGAAAGTGAGTAACTCTTGGGAAGGGTTAAAATAATTTTTTTTGTTGTTAAAACATTTTCTTCATAATCTTTATATTTTGGAAGTATCAAAATTCTAATGAAATGATTTAAAGCTATAGAAAGTAAGAATATTTTATTTCTTCCCATTTCATGTGATCATTTATTCTACTTTAACCAAATTTAGAGCTCGATAAAAAGCAAAATGAGCAATAGTCCTTCACTTTGTACACTATGCAATAAAGGTAAAACTTCCTCTTAAATATTTAACTAAAAAATAAATACAATTTCAGGTAAAGTTGTATTTTAAAAGGTCACTTCATTAGAAAGACTAATAAATTTGAGATAAGTGTTTTTATAACACATAGATTATAATTCCTCTTTGCAGTTAAGGAAAATGATCAAAATACTAATATGATTAAAAGTAAATACATCATTGTTTAAGTGCCAATAATTTCACACTTCCAAAAATTTTTGTGAAAAAGCATTTTTGATACCCAAGACTCAAAAGGAAATACCATAGTCAACATAACTCCTGGGACTCTAAAGATGAAGACCAGGGGTGCCTAAAACTGAGGGACCGTCACAAAAGATTAGTGCCAATATTGCAACTGACCCTGCCTTAACACATGCTACTTTCTAATTCATGAAAATGCTTAAAAGAGCAGTAATAAGTTAATGAGTATTCAGTTTTTGAGTGATAGATGATCACTCAACATGAAGTAAGAAAACAAAGATAGTATGGAAAAAGTATAAGTAGTTTATGATGTTCACTGATCATCCATGCAAATTTTCCATCTGCCTATAATGGAGTCTCATCATTTAAAGCAAAATATTTGTGATGGGATCACATCTAAGGTAATCTTGCTATAATGGCCTGTTACAATGTCTAAAATTCAACCAAAACTGAGTGCTGGTTCGGGCAAGTAGAAATATCATTTGTGATGCTTTAATACATTCAGCACAGGCAAGGAACAATAAAATAGTACACCAACCTGTCAGAATAGCCACTGAAAAGCAATCCATAATATTTTATAGATTGGATCCAAGGCATTTTGGTAATTTCCAAGGATACAATCAAGAATAAGAACTAGTCACTATCTCTAAGCAGCCAACACTATTGGGATTTCCCCAGGGACTAATGAAAAGCAGGCTGACGCCATTCAAACCTACCCCAACATTATATATTAACACAAAAATAAAAAGAAATTATAAAGAGAACATGAAAAAATAAGCAATTATTCTTAATAGAGATGAGAAAACCCTGCAAAGAGAGCAACATGTACTGTGTCTTTCATACACAATGAGTCCCAGCTTGTATTTCCAACATGGAAAGTGTCCAATTTCTCCCGAGTGCATGCATTATTGATTATCCTGTCCCATTTACTGAGCCAGACCCGAAGCCATTTCGATGCCTGTAAATACAGGTAACCCTTAAAGGAAGATATTTGGCTCCAGGTTTCCAACCGACAGGACTGGCCCTCTAGTCACTTCCATTCTCACCATCCCTGGCTCATCACATATTCATAAATATGCAGTCATCCAAGTTCTTTTTGGAATTGCAACACAAGAACAAGTTTCATTTGTAGCATTTTGTTCTAGATGTTAGTTAAATGGTGATCATAAAAGCATATGGGTTACAACCCTCTTCCCCATAAAATGGATGTGTACACTATCTTATTCAAAGGGGTTACACTCAACAGCATCTAACAGTAACTAAACCTCTCCAATAGGAAAGCTAATATAAAAATCAAGATTTTATAGCCTCCTTGTTTGTTTTTAATGGTTCAAATGACTCTGATACAGTAGTGATCTTTCTGATTATATTTAATGGCTTACTTTTCAGCCCTGAAACAAAGAGGGGTTCACTGAAGATCTCATTTCACAGAGAAACAGTCTCAGATGCACTTTGTGACTCATTGTGAGAATCCCAGCTGACAGGACTAGGATATTTATACAAGTCTGGAGACCTTGGCACAACAATATTAGAATTTATATCAGAGAATCTAGTTACTAGGGCATGGCATACTAGGAAAGCTCCAATTTATAGGGCTGGGTCTTAGCTCCTGGAATATAAAGATGTAAGGGATGGATCTAATAATGGGAACTTGAAAAATAAGCTTATGGTTTGGAAATTATTTTTTTAATTATTTTTTTTAGATTTTATTTATTTATTTGACAGACAGAGATCACAATTAGGTAGAGAGGCAGGCAGGGGGGTGGGGAAGCAGGCTCCCTGCTGAGCAGAGAGCCTGATGCAGGGCTCGATCCCAGGACCCCTGTCAAATAAATAAATAAAATCTTTAAAAAAAAATAAAAAAAGAAATGAGTCTCAAAGGACTGACAACAATGTTTCCCGTAGTCATTCACTCTCCTGATGGCAACAGCTATCCAAAAGTTCTTTCTCTCATTTTGACCCTGTGATTTGAGTAGGTTTTCACCCTAGGCTCCAGGACCAGAGCAGACTGATAGTAACTCCGTCAGTATATTCCATTATTATTTAAGGGCAAAAAGGTAATAAACAACTTGAATGCATAAATAGAAGTGACGGGCTCTGAGGTAAACTATACTCCTCTCTTACAGCGGGGAATCAATCAGTGGGTGTACCTGGAGCATAAACTGAGAAGTGAAGGCACAAATATATTTAGTAGAAGATAGGAGGGAATTAGAGGGCTCTTTTAATTGAAGATTCACATCTTTCTTAAGTTCTGGGAAATTGTCAGATCTTTTATTATTTCCTCTGCTAAATCTTGTCTGATCTAAAGTATCACTGATCTTCAGTAAGACTTACATTAAATGGCTATGAGGTTCTCTGTGTCTGGTCCTGTTTCTTAGTTTTGTTCTTATATTTGTTCTTATATTTTTCTTATATTGTTCTTATATTTTTCATCTGAGCTTTTTAGCCCTGCAATTCATTGGATATTATTTTTCAGCCCTTCAACTATACATTATCAACTCAATTTGGGAATAATATTGATCAAACGATAACTTTATTTTATTGGAGGAGAAAAATACATTTGGTTTGCCTGGCAGGAACCATCAAAAGTATTAGCCAGTGAATTTGGGAAATCAGAATTGGGAAAACGGACAACCTGGGGAGACCGTTATGGGCTCCATATTAATGACATTATAATGTGAAAACCACAGATAAATCACACAATTAGGATTGGAAAACCCATTAGCTACCTTGTTTCACTTTTGAGATAAAGCATGGAAAGAATTTGGGAGAGGTCTTGGCACAGATAAAGGAAACGATGACAAAAGGGTGAAATGGTGTTATAAAAAGGGTGAGAATGCTGAGCCTATCAGCTCAGAATATCTTGACGAAGGAGAATATCTTGATGCAGGAGTCCTGATATGTTAATAATTTTGATATTTGTAGCTTCCCTGTTCCATGCGGTAGGAGAGGAAACCCAGGAATGGAGATTTTAGTGATTTGTAAGCATTGGTTTGTATTACTGACAACCTTGATGCCTCTTGCTGTAAAATGAGGAAGAGGAGAAAACAGGTGTATGAGGAATTGAGCAGCAAAGAGGTTTTAAAGTACATCGAAGAAGAAAGCGTTTTGTGGTATGATAGTTCTTTTGTACATAGAAGCCGATTTTAGCTGTTTCGTTTGAATGCAAACTTTTCCAGAATCGCTTTGAAGATATAAACCAGAGTTCTCCCTTCAACCTCTTTGTTTTTTCTTCCTAAAAGTATCATTTTCCAGGCCAATTGTTCTATTTATTCATCTGTTTGTTTGTATTATTGGCTTTTCTCCAATGACTGCTTATCCTTGCATGACCCTCATGTTTTTAATTAGAGAACAATGTTGATTATTACAGGTAGCTTGGCCGAGGTTCTGCCTGCCAGCCATTACTACCTCTTGAGTGCAAGAGAGCTCAGAATTCCCTGTATGCGGAGGGGCAAGGAGGGAAGAGAACAATTGCCAAGCGTTCTTCCAGGTCGCATAGATGAGGAGTAGGCAGAAAGCTGACATCATTTTTTACTCTCACCCATTCCTTCTAGACAGATGCCAGTTTCCTTCGGAGTTTTTTTCTTGGCTTCATTTGGGATCACCAATGGGGAATAAAGAGCCCAATCAGCACAACCTTCGGGAAATAATGTCTAAACCAGTCACCAGTCACGTAGATTGCCGCTCCCTTTCTGGGAAGGGAATAGGATATCACCACAAGGAAAAGCACCCTTTTCTCACAGACAGCCTTCTTGTGTACACTGGACTGCCTACTTTTGTAGCACTGGATTCGGCTTTGAGACGTTCACTCTTAATTTACAGAATTCTCATGCCCAACTCCCTTTTACTGTCAGTATGCTGGGCTTTAAGGAGGTGGATGAACAGAGTTCAACTATTATATCTATTCTATCTGATGGGTTTCAACTATTATATCTTTTATATCTGATGAGTTTCATTAAGATAGGGAAACTTAGAAATTATTTTAACAGGCACCTGGGTGGCTCAGTGGGTTAAGCCACTGCCTTCGGCTCAGGTCATGATCCCAGGGTCCCAGGATCAAGTCCCACATCAGGCTCTCCGCTCAGGAGGGAGTCTGCTTCTCCCTCTGACCTTCTCCCCTCTCATGTTCTCTCTCTCTCTCACATAAATAAAATCTTTAAAAAAAAAATTGTTTTAACTTCCCTGCATTTAAGGTATTTTAAACATACATACTTCATACATTTTTCTTTTAAATCAATTGCTTTGATAAGGTAGTGGGACAAAAAGCAGATTCGAGGTGGGGGGCTACAACCAAAATCATTCATTTTTGTCTCAGTTAGGCTCAGTTTCCTTATTTGCAGACTTACTTCCAGAGTTGTTTGGGAATTACATAAAGCAATAATTTGAATGTGTTTTCGCTGGAAAATTATTTAATCTATAAATTGAGGATAATACTAGCTCTTATTTCAGAGGGTTGTTATGAGGATTAAATTTATAAATTCATGTAAAGTGCTTAGAATAGTGTGTAGCTCACAGAAAGCACTAAAGACAACATCGATATTATTATTCTGTTTTGTGAATAAACTCTAAAGATGAAAGTTATTTATTTAAGTATGAAAGAAGACTAAATAAGGAAGAAGAGAAATAATGAGAAAGTGGATAATCAGGAGACTAGATAATTTGTTTCTGAAATAAGCAGGAGTATGAAGTATGCTGATGTCCTATCAAACTGGGGCTATCCCAGAACAAAGGAAATATCCTCAATTTTGCAACACAAAGTTTGCAATCTTAAAATATTGATGAAAGATCAGAGCTAGAATCAACACAGTAGAAAAATTGGGACTCAGTGTCTGAATTTGTGGTATTGAAGGTGCTATCTCTACTATTCTTTTGTTCTTATTTCTACCAGTACTTTTCTTGAAAAGCAACAGGGGATTAAAATGTATGAAAAATTCCACATTTAGAGCACAATTTCCATTTAATTTTAATTTCCTAGCAGCTCCTAAAAAATGGCTAAAGAGAAAGTTTAAGATGGTACAGTTGCCATGTTCACTTTGCATACAAAATGGAAACTAGCTCTAGAAAAACAATATCCAATTTTTATTGATGCCTTATCATCAGCACACATTATATGCCATAAACATGGCGCATGTATATATATATAAACACACAACAAACGTATACACACACACACACACACACACATATATATATACTTTATGAAATGATGTTTTAGCCTGAAGTCAAAATCAAAAATGGTAGTCTTCACTTAGAAAAAAAAAAAATAACAGCACTCTAATATTGTCAAAACAGATGGTAAGTCTTATTTAGAATTGACTTAACACAGAATTTTGAACAACTCTTTTTGATTGCTGAAATTTGAACTCAGAAGCGTGTGTTTATTTTTAATTATCTATGCTGATATTACTTTTCTGATTCTAAATATCCAATTAACCCACCTAGATAATACTGATTTAAAAATGATTAACAATAGATGAGACTTGGAACACCTGGGTGGCTCAGTGGGATAAAGCCTCTGCCTTTGGCTCAGGTCATGATCCCAGAGTCCTGGGATCAGGCTCTCTGCTCAGCGGGGAGCCTGATTCCCACCTAGTCTCTCTGCCTGCCTCTCTTCCTACTTGTGATCTCTGTCTGTCAAATAAATAAATAAAATCTTTAAAGGAAAAAAACGAATAAATGAGACTTTTATTTGAAAAAACTTTTCATGATATTCCATCATAGATGACCTGGGAAAACCCAAAATCGTATGTTCATATTAAAGCCTCTTTTAAGATCTCAAGCTATTTCTTACTTTCTTATCTTATTAATTCTTATAACTATCCTGTGTGAGAAACATGAAACTGGAGGATTTAAAAAAAAACGATTTCTGAAACAGTCTGCAGAAATGACATCATCAAGTCAGATCCGTAAGTCTTTACCTATAAAACGGTGCAGCTGATCAGGGTGCTCCGTGGCTTGGGGGCTCAGTAGGTTGAACATCACACTCTTGGTTTGGGCTCTGGTCCTGACCTCAGGATTGTGCATCTGGCTCTGCACACTGAGCAGGGAGTCTGCTTGAGATTCTCTCTCTCCCTCTGCCTACTCCATCTACCCCTGCTTGCACGCATGCTTTCTCTCTCTCTTTCTCTATGTGAATAAATAAATTAAAAAAAATATTTTATTTACCTATTTGACAGGGAGTGAGAGAGAGCATAAGCAGGGGGAGGAGAGGCAGGCAGAGGGAGAAACAGGCTCCCTGCTGAGCAAGGAGCCTGTTGTGGAACCGGAGCCACAACCCTGTCAACGTACTGAGCCACCCAAGTGTCCCTGAATAAAGAAAACCTTAAAACAAAACAAAACAAAACAAAAACAAAACCCTTGCAGCTGATTAGCAAAACTCAAATGACCCAAGTAGCAAGGGGGACCAGCACTTTCTTTTATTTGTCCCTTCTTTCATTTCCCTCCCTCTCCTTTCCCTCTTTCTTACTGCAATCCTCAGAAGGAAGTGGCTCCTGATTTTTAAGTAATATTTAAATAATATTTGAACAACGGCAGGTGCTAGATGGAAGAAAGGTAGATAACATTACAGTTTCATCTTCCTTCATATGTGATACGTTAATAAAAATTCTTGAGGAAGCAAATTTTTTCTTGTAAAACAAATGCACTTTTACGTACTCCAAATGATCCTAGGTAAATAAATACTGATACAAACTTGAAAAAGTATGAACTCTGATGTATTTCTAGATAGTCATGTATCAGATTTCTTTAAAGTGAGATGCATATTTCCTTGGGATTTCTTGTACTGAATGGAAAAACCAAAGAAATGACAGTCTGTATTAACCTAAGGCTTATATTCCCGGATGCATGATTTCCATGAACTTCCTCCAAATAAATAAAGTATCTTTGCCAATTCCAGAAATCCTTTTCCTCATACTAGAAGTATGACCTCTTTCGTTTGTTGACAAGAGGAGCTAGACAATAGAGAAACAAAACAAAACAAAACAAAAAAAACTCTACCATAATAATTAGGTGAGATTTCCTAAAAATATCTATTCCATAAGATGACAAATTCCTTCAACATATAGGAAGAGAAAAATAAAAGAAGAAACTGGTATAAAAACTCCCTTAAGCTATTATTTTATTTTTAAAAGAAGGAAAAAAGGACTTGAACCATTTAAGTTTTGCTGATCCTATCTTTATTATGGAAATTACCACACTGTCATTTTGTTAAATATTTAAAACTGCAGTTATTTCTTGTAGGACGCAGTTTAGATAGTGTATCTGTGTTAACTGATGATACACATGTATACACACACACATTTTGTATGCTTTGCTTCTGTTCTGATGACTTTTGGTGTGCCCATTTTGTGAACATCCTCTTTATTACTAAAAACAAACTGTTACGGAAAAAAAATCACATGTCATCAGTGCTTATCTTGTAGCCTGGACAGAGTCATGCTAGCTTTCCATGCTAGTGGACTATTTTAATTAGCATTTCTCCCATATTCTGAACCCACAGACAATTTCTTCTTTGTAACTCTTAGATAGCTATTGTGACATTGTTCTCTCTGCATTTACCAGTGTCACAATGTTCTCTAGTTCATTATGATATCCTTCCAGTCCAATTTTACAGGCATATATATGGTTATTTCATAATGATGAAAAGCTGTTTTTTTTTAAGTGTAGAGTATGTCTCCCTGAGTTGCAGGCACTGAGACTTCATTATTTCTTATAAAGTGCTTGTGATGTTGTTCATATTAGGCATGTCCCAAACTATGAAAGATTTTTATACATACATACAAGCTGTCAATTACTGCCTTCCTGACTTTTCCTAGCCTCGCCTGGGGCAACTTTTTTTCTCCTGCCCATGCTGACTTCATGAAACTTCCCAAAACACAGTACCACTTAATGAGCTTGTATGATAGTCTATCTCTTCCACACCCACAATGTACTGCATCCTTCCCCTTATCTTGCTTCTCCCCCTCCTAGTTCAGTTTATTTCAACTCAAGCAATATTATGTTTCATGCGTACAGAAGGATTCTTTCAACTCTTCCAACCTCCCTCCCCTTTTTAAAACTTTCCTAATTACCCAGGGGCGATGGGATATCTTGCTCCCTAGATTTATAACCGTGCCTCAGAAAGTAACCAACCTTATGAGAAGCATAAGGGATAGCCACATTAATATATGCTTAAAAGACTAAAATGACCCAAATTTTAGGAAAATCTCATCAACAATTTCAGAAGCCTTTAACTGTACCCCCAAATTTCTACACAAACACTTCTCTGTCTTCTCTCTTAAAATATCCCCATTGTCAGCATAAAGGTGAGTGTATAAATAAATTGCTGTCAATACCTCAGTAAAGTTGTTGAAAATAATGAATGCATTCCTGTTAAAATGATATTGTTTTACCGATTTGGTTTAAAAACCTGTAGTACACTAATTATGTCAGGTGGTTAGTAACAGAGTGACATTTTTGGTATTCTAGAGAAGGTTGAGATCCCTAGGGTTTGAGTCCTAGCTTTGTGACCTTAGCCTTGGGACACTGGGGAACTCACTCAAGCTTTCACTGTCCTGCTTCTCTCACATGCAACAAGCTATGTTCAACAGAACTAGTTATAACCAGTCAAAATGGTGTTTGTAAATAAAAGACAGCATCCAGGGGCACCTGGGTGGCTCAGTGGGTTAAAGCCTCTGCCTTTGGCTCAGGTCATGATCTTATGGTGCATTATTTGTGATTCACTTGGCCTTTCTAAGACCCTATTTCTTTATAGATAAAGTGAGAATAATAATAGATGAAGGAGTTGTGCTAATTAATATCTCAGACTCAGGGCACAGTAGATATTAGCTATCCCGATGTGATGGTGATGATGATAATGATGAAAATAATACATATTTGTTTAATAAATACATAATTAAGAGAAATAAAATCACTACTATTAAAACTTATTTCTATGGGATCAGGTTATCCAAATTCTAAATGACTTGTTCAAAACTAGGTCTTGGAACAGAGTACATTTAGTGAGGTCTGGTTATGACCACAGCGTTTATTTGGCAGGTCTCTGGGGGGAACCAAATTTGATGGAGATGGGGAAGATGACAGTAATGAGATAAAAAAGAAACCAACTTTTATTCCTCAAGTAGTAAGCACTCTCTGTAACAGCACTCTGTTCGGTTATTATTGATCTAATACTAATTTTAGAGAAAGGTAGGAAAAGTGGGAAATCTCTTTAAAGATAAAGAAAGCCAAGACTCTTCAAACCCAATATATAACCCAGAGTCGTCAGCAGCTGAGAACACATTGTTTTAATTCTAAAAAGCATATTAAATATACTTATGGAGAAAAATGCTGAAAGTCTATCAGTGAATTAATAAAAGATAAAAAAAGGTGGAAACCATTGTTTGAACAGTTTTAAGGGGACATTATATACCTCATACAGTGAATATTGAAACAAATGAATTTATAACATTTTTAACGTAAGGGGTTTAGGTTAAAAAGAACTTGAAAAAAAAAACCCATTACAAATTGTGTTCTATGTAAGAAGAAATCACAGCCCAAAAGATCTTGAAGTATTTTTTTTTTTTTTCCAACAGAAAGTATTTTCTGCCCTTCAGCTAACTATTGACTTCGGCAACAGGGAAAAAAAAAAAAAAAACAAGTGTACTGGATAATGGGAGATGGGTTAAAAAAAAATCATTAAAAAGATGATTATAATCTGGTTAGCTGCTGAAGGTCCAAATTGTGAAAAATTATGGATGTTAATGATGGTAATCATGACAGTTGAAAAGTATCTAAATAACAAAAAGGCAACACCATTTCGAAGTGTTATGATACAATTTGTAATGATCAGCAGAAAAGCACACTAATATGTTTGATGCAATATTTTGAAGGTCACTTGACTATCAACTTCCCATAATGCCATTCAATTAAATACACAATAAAAATCTAAGATTATTTATAGAAAGAATTTTGTAGCGCTTGTAGAATAGTATATTACAAATCCCGGCTGTATGTACAAGCAGAAACGCCTGATCTAATGCACCATTAAGCAACTGTAGCTGTGCTCTACATTTTTTAAACATTAAACTAATTATGATGAGGTCTGGTCTTAGTATGTACTGCATATTTAATCTTTTTTAAGAGCCCTATCAAATTGAATCACGAGATACAACTTGTTTATGCTATAAGCAAACACATGCAATATTAACAATGTACAATATTCTGTCCTAATTAGAAAAAGTCCGTGTTATCTTAAATACATTTAGGAGTATAAAACCACACAGTTCTAATTTGAACTTGCCATTTAATTATATTTTAAACTAATTTTTAGGACTTGGACCTGTTTTCTTTCTTTCTCTCTGTTTTTCCTCCTCTCTTTCTCTCTCTGCTATAGAGAATGTTTCTCCATTGACTCAGTTAAAACTAAATTCTACTAAAAATGAAAGAGAGAATAAGGACAGAGTGAAGCTTCAGGGAAAAGGAAGAGTGTAGGTAGAAACCACAGATGATAAATCACTGAAATGTGATTATCAGATAGGGTTCTGTTTATTAAATCGGTGGGCCGAACTGAACCCTGCCAGGACCTTTTCCACTGTGGATTGTAGCCTCAAGTTCTATAAATGAGATCTACTTTTTCAGGAAAGAATATATTTTCAAAATTCCCTTTCTCTCTCTCTCTCTCTTTGGGGTATCATGCAGGGTATACAGGCAAAACCCTTGAATCTCTTAATACTGTCCTCAAATTTAGGAAGTCAAGTACTAAGGAAGGTACCTGAAGGCAACACTTAACAGTATAGCCGGGACTTCATGAGCTTTCTGTTCTCCTGCCCCCGAAAGCATTGACTCTGCTCTCTGAAACTTAGTTCTCCAGCTTAACTTCAAGGATAATCTTTAAGGGTGACACAAAAATAAGATATACATAGACTCCTCAAAAATCAATAATCAAGTATAAATTTTCAAGTGGGAAGTTCAAACTTATTGAGTTAATTTTTTTTTTAAATCAATAGCATGAAATCAAACAGTTGAATGTAAAACACTTAATTTCTGGACAAGGAAGAACCAATCACATCAGAATTTAATCTTTCAAAAAAATCCAAAAGAGGAAAACAATAAAGATTGTTTACCTTCACAAATTGTGACACCGTTTCCTGAAAATCCCATGTTACAGTAACAGGCTTCAACTCCATTCCGTATTTCACATTTTGCATTTGGAAGGCAAGGTGTCTTGGTGCAATTTTGAGCGTAGGAAGAATTCAACAAAGTGGAAAAACCCACTAAGGAAAACAGAGAAATATGTTTTAAAAAAAAAGAAAGAAAGAAAGAAAAAAAGAAAAAGAAAAGCTCCCCCCCCTCACATTGTTGAGTTAGACTACAATAAACACAAAAATCCTTCTTTCTTTCCATCTAGATAAATGGATTATAAGAATTTCCCAAGGGAGTATTTACCTAAACAACAGCACAAGAGCAAGTAGGCAAAAAGATTAGCTCTTTCTTCAATCTCTGTTTATCAAGTAAATCTCAACAAAGCTATAATGTAGTAAACAGCGCAGCTCTATAAAGAAAACACCATTCCTAGATCACTGGTCTCTTCACTCCTGAGGTGAGATCTTTTTAAAGGAAACTGCATGATTGTAAAGCAATTTCCCTCCTCTGGGAATGATTCTGTAAAGAAATCAAGATGAATTGATTGTTTGGGTCTTTTCAAATTCAAATCTCTGTAATTTTAAGATGAAGAGCAACATATCATAACATCCAGGAGGACAAATGTAAATTATTGTTTTTCTCTGTATTCCAATGTTCTTTTTAAATTCTCCCTTGCCCGTCATAAAGTTTATACTATTTTTTTTTTCCATTAGGGGAATTTAAGATAAACTCAGGATATTGGTCAAAAATGGATCTTTCGGAAACCAACACCATGCAAACGCACGGAACGAAATGAGGCACAAAAGAGAACAAGACTTTATTTCAGAGTTACTGAAAACAAAATTGAAAATGGTATTCTGTGGGCTGTTAGGAGAAGATAAGGAAAAGCCTGCGCCGATCCTTTTTGTATATTGTTGTCCCCTGTCTTCTCAAGACACGCCTGCCTGAGGATGGACAGTCAGGAATCATGCAAGTTAAGTGTTCGCAAAAGCACTCATCTGAGATACACTGTCCTTATCGGGTAACCAGAGATTGCTAAACTTTCCATTCTAAATCCCGGCCTCGCGTAGTCCCGTATAAACCGTCCCAACCAGAATTAATTCAGCTTCAAAGGTGTGATTTATCTTTCTGCACAGCAGCCTCCAAATGGTATTTTAAAAGAACCCAAAGTCTGGGCTGGCAGTCCCCTCAAAATGCCAGGAAACCTCCCCCAGGTGTTATTGGTTTGGCTTTCCCAAATTTCTCGAGGGGAGATCAGGGGAAAAAAAAATAAAAAATAAATAAAAAGGTCACAGTCTGAGCCTGTGGGGACTTTGGGGGTTTTGTATTCAGGAATAAAAAGGTGACTTAGTCCCTGGGCCCTGAATATCGAATTCCAGAGTTGAAAGGCCAGGGAGAAAAACATCCTGAGAAGTCCCGCGTCAATTCTCAGAAACCCGGCCCCAGGCCCTGGGCGCGCGAGTTGCACCTCGGAGCAGCCCCACTCCCTGCAGGCCAGCTGCCCTCCGCACCCCGGCCCGGGGCGAGCACTCACCTAGGAGCGGGAGGAGTCTCATTGGCGGCGGCCGCGGAGCTGGCGGTGGCGGGAGTGCGGCTGGCAGTGCGGGCCGAGTACCCGGGACGCAGCTGGGCGACCGCGCCAGGGTCCCGGCTCCGGCCCCCGTGACGCGCCGCTTCCTCCGGACACTTTCCGGCCTCTTTTGTGTCAGCGTGCGGGTCAGGCCCTGAGTGTGCCGGTCACGTCCGCCTCCCCACTTCCAACCCCTGGCCGGTTCCTCCAAGCCGCCTTGACCTCACCCCCTGCCTCTGGACCACCCCAGCTCTCCGGCTGACCCTCTGAGGTCTCAGTTTGCCCCCAGGCAGCAGCGCTGCCCTCAAACTTTGGGCTGCGTAGCCAAAACAAGGCAGAGGCCCACGGACTGTCCCACTGGAGAGAGTATCCAGAATTGCGAAGGCTTAGGGGTACTTCCTAGAGCCTAAATTCCAGGGGACAGAATTCTTTTATTTACTAATACCTTTCCAAAAAGAACCAAGGGCCCACAGGTAGGCTGAGGCCCGGCTGCAAACATTGGGACAGCCCTTGGCAGTATGGGGCCCTCACCTTGTGGGGACTCAGGGTTTCAGAGCGCAGAATAAGGGTACACTCTACCTTGTCTACAGGTTCACATCGTGCTTCAAATGACTGAGTGAAAAACGAGCAAACCAAAAAGCCCAAGTTTTGAAAGCACGTGCCTTTGTCAGAACTCATCAAATTGGGGCATTTTACGGTGAGTAAATAAAGTTGATTCAACCTCAAGAAAGCTGATTTAAAGAAAAGGAATGACTGATGTTTGTGTGGTCAAGACAAGTGATTTTCCCTTTAAACAGTGGGGCACACTTTTTTACGTTTCATGTACATTCTTTGTAATTTGACAAACATCTATGGAGAATCTGCTTTGTATGGAGAGTGCACTCACAAAGATGAACAAGTCATGGCCCTCAGTGCGGCAGTAATGCAATCTGGTCACAGTGACACAGGTCACAATGGTAACAGACTCTGGTATGGACATAGCTCCCTGGCTCTCCACTGCATTTTCCTAGACCCCTATTAGCTTAACTTAATTCCCACAAAAAGCTCCTGAGATTGGTACCACAGTCCGTAAAGGAAATGAAGAACAGATGTGGTATGTGACATGCCCAGAGTCACACAGCTAGTCGATGTGACTGGATTGGTTCAAACCAGTCTGTTTTGCTCCTCAGTCATTGCTCTTAGAAGCGCCCTGCTCAGAAGAGTGTTGCAAATAGGAGCACTCCCCAGTTGTTCAGGTATTGCTGTCCAGGGAGTCTGTAAAGGTGATTTAAATGTCCTAAGTGCCATGAAAAATAAGTTTGGGATTTTACTGTTGTTAATTGGTTTTCTTTTAAAGATTACTTTTTTTTTTTTTTTTTTTTGGAACTAGACAGTGATTCAGTGGTGAAAA
Organism: Martes martes; assembly: GCF_963455335.1. Classification (NCBI taxonomy): domain Eukaryota; kingdom Metazoa; phylum Chordata; class Mammalia; order Carnivora; family Mustelidae; genus Martes; species Martes martes. The sequence goes on along the minus strand of NC_137891.1, from coordinate 126,246,991 downwards.
AACTCTGGCAGCAGTTGGAATGAAGGATATTAAGGAGACATCAAAGACAGGGAAGCCAGAATAGTTCAGGAAATGGACTACAAATGTTTGAACAAAGGTAGGGGTATTTGGATTGAAAAAAAAAAAAAAAAAAAGAGTCCAAAAAGGATTAAAGACGAATTGATGTCTGATTGACTTGCTCAGGTTGAGAGACATGTTTGAAATAGAGAGCGTAAAGGTTTTCAAGTTGTATGAGTAGAGGAAGGTTGGAACCATTCACAAAATAGGAACAATAGGATAAGGGGTGCTTTGAAAAGAAAAAAGTAATGAAATCAGTCTTATACAATTTGAGGTGTTCCAATGACCTGATTCCATTTATGAAGCTAGTTTTCCCAAAGTCATGGCATAGATTCATCATATGGAGTCATTGAACATACTCAGCATTCAAAAGGCATCACTGTAAAAATAATGAAAAAACATTATTTTCCAAAACAAATTATAAATTGAAACACAGTATCTACTTTTAAAATCTTTGCTTTAAAATAGGTTATACCACATATCAGCCACACATGCTTGTTCTTTATGCTTAAGATAGTAGAAGATGGGCAATTAAAAATATGTGTACACACACACATATATACACATATAATATGTGCGTGTACATACACATATAATATCATTCTTCTCTATGTATCATTTTAAAATTAACAAAAGTGAGTTAAAATTCAATTTAAAAATATTTTCCAAATTTTCCTTTTGTTTGTGTATTTTTATAAAAAGCAAAATTTTATTCATATATTTCTATAAGAAAATATAGGAGAGAATAAGGGTGAGCATGAAACATTTAATGATACAGTTTAAGACTGTCCTTTGTAAAAATAAAAATTACTTAGAAATTTATTTGAAGTAGTCTGTTTTCTTAAGGAAGACAATTGAGTAATTTTAGACCCATTGTCTTTACATTACTGAAAATGAAGCATTTATAATTTTCAATCTAAGCAAATATTTTAATTGTGAGAGAAAAGCATATTTTAAAGAAATATTCTCAAGGAAATACAGACCTTAAGTAATGGTTATATTTTTAAAAGTTAGACATGTCTCAGTGGTATCCAAGTGAAGATGATCGATAAAATTTTAAACTTAGAGTTTGATTTTGGCCTAAGTATAACATAATGGAAGTTAAGTCATTTTACACTGCCTACCCAATTAGTTTTAATACATTATTAGTATGAACCCTCATTCTGCAAATTCATGATTAGGTGTAGCTTGGGTTTGTCCATGAAGTGCCAAATTTAACAGGATTTCCTTGAAAGGTTCTTGGTCAGATTAAAGTTTGCGTAGAAAAGTATTCACTATGAAGACCTGGGTTTAGCTCTAACTTTTATCATCAGTAGATACTTTAACCTCTTTGGGGAACAGCTCACCCTTTATAACATGGGAATAACAACGTATGCCACATTAGATCACCGTTGCTAAGATCATTCATATACATGTCAGAACTGTCAGGCATTCCAGACTTTTTACTACTTACCACTTCAAAATATAGGCAATTAATGCACAATTGAAATAAAAACCTCTCCAAAGATGTATTTATGGTGCCCACAGAGACTGGGATGAAGAACATGTGCTGCTTCTAGACCTGTCTCATGAGGTCTCTGTGACATTTTCTAATCCCTCCCTTATGGGTTAACAGTGTGATTGGATGCAAAGTGCTTGACCAGCTCTGTGATGATACTCTAGATATTGTCATTAAATGTCATTTGATCTTTCTCAACTTAAGGAGACTTTGTCGCTAATTTGTAAATTTAGATAGTTCCTCATTCTTTCATATTATCTCTGTTCCCATAGGATTCTCAATAGGATTACAACTTACAGAACAGATTTTTCCACCACAGGTTAGTTTTTAATTAGTTCCAGCATTAAAAACATATACTTGGCAAAAGGACTATAAAAAGGTAAAAAAGGGAAAAATTGAGTTATGTGTAAGGATGGGAAGAGTAATCCAATGGCAAACATACGCAATGTTGAAACCAAGAAAAGCTTTACCAGAATGGGACATCAGCTCCCCCACTGTAAGGGAGCTTCCAGGAATGGGTAATGATTGATTTTCACCAGGTGGACTTCTCAGATAAGAGTTCTTAACCTGGCATCTTAAAACTTGAAAGTAAGAAACATAGTTTAGCTTCTTTTTAATGTTCCTTCCATAACACCTCACAAGGTGATTTGAGAATGATAAGTATGTAATATAAATACGTGCTCATTAAATGAATGAATAAATTATTAAATGTCTAGAACAATGCACAGTAAAATTCATCACAAATGAAAATCTTTATTTTGGGAGATTAGCTAGAAATTCTTTATCTTGAAAATCTTTTAGGTTTCCAGCTACATTTCACGTATTGCAATATAATCTAAATATCTTGAATTTATGTTTAAAGAAAGGCCAGAAAACCCTTAGTTATGTGTAGAGTAATTAATGGTTCTCAAACAGGAGGGAAGTACGGCATTTTGTCTACTGTTAAACTGATGATCTTAAATAATCGGTACAGAGATGGTACAATTTTCAAACTCAGGTATCTGGAAACCTGTGTCTCTCTAATCCATACTGAGTCTATTTAATTTCTGTCAACATTTTATACGAAATATTAATTTTAATGTTTTAATATAAATCCACTTAGGCATTTTAATAACTTAACCCCATCATTATACAACTCAAGTTAGTATTTAAAAGAAAGATTTAAATTGAGTTTCCAAAGCTCTGAAGAGCAGCACTTGACTGGCTTTATGCTACTAATTTTTTTAGTGGAAGAGGGTGCAAAAAGCATCTGGTAATTTTTGATGTTGACTGGAAGGGAGGAGACCTGATTTCCTTCCCAGCCTGGTCATCCAATTGTTTTGTGACCTTCAGAAAACTCACTAAATCTTTCCATTATTCTGTTTAGCATTTGCAAATATTCCTGCTTTTTTATGATTCTTCCTCTTCTATGATTCCTGTTCTTAAAGATTTATAAATTTATGTGTTATCACCAACACTTAGGAGCTGATATTTTTAGGCAAGGCATTAATTAAAAAAAAAGAAAAGAAGGAAAACATGTGTATCATACTAATCATTTTCACTGTAACTGACCTCTAAATATTTTATTAATGTATTTTTCTTTGTACTTTTTCCGTGTTACAAAAATATTAAACTGACACTATTTTTCTTAAAAGGCGGCACCTTAAAAATAGAAACCATGCTAAAATTGTCTTCTATTTAATATTGCTACACTTTTTAGCTATGCTTTTAACATTTTGTAACTTTAATTTATTCATAGTTGATTGCTCTTCTTCATTGAATTGTCCAAAATGATATCCTAAGAAGTTACAGAATCCATCAGGATGTGCAAGTAATTTAAATTATTTCTTTAGGTATGTAATACATCGTACTTCCCATTACATTTCATTTACTTTGTGTTCTTCGATCACTAGTTTATTATACCTTTTTACAATTCTCCACAACTGCTCAATTTTTTTAGGAAAATTAAATATTGTAATTATGTGCTGTCAGCATATTTTAGCTGCTTGTTACTTACGATCATCCATTATTATTAATATGCCTATTGAAGATACAAGTCTCTTGTTCAAATCTCCAGGAAACATCATTATTAACTTCCTACCACTTTGAGAATTATCTTTTTATTCTTACTCTTTACTTTCTACTTTGTCACACATCTTTAATCTCAGACAAGATTTAACTTTATTATAATCTGTTTTATTAATAGCCCTCTATGAGAAAGGATGGGTTTAAAAAAGAGAGAGCTATTTCAAACTCTAAGTAAAATTCACTAGCTTATCATTTGAATTTATCTCATTTAAAAATTTTTTTTATTAAAGGTGCATATCATGTCATGAGTTTCCTCCATATTTCTATCTATAGCCATAAATGAATAAAAATAGTACTATCTTCAACCAATGGCTAATATACTGTTAGTTAAACAGAAATAATTAGACAAAGTTAAAGGTAACCATATACTCCCCTGAAAGTCATGATGACAAAAAGGTATCATGGATACATAACTCATGAATTAACATTGTTAAACAAGGCCTAAAATACAGAGTTTAGTTCTCGTGTGTCTAAAATTTATTCAGAAGCTAATTGCATTACTTTCTCTTCCAAAATTTTTTTGTATTTTAAATAGTTTTTTTTTTTTTAAGTAATTTCTACATCCAATGTGGGACTCAAACTCAACCCTGAGATCAAGAGTCTCAAGCTGTACTGACTGAGCTAGCTAGGGTCCCCCCAAAATTCTTAAGTGGTTGTTAATTTTCTAAATTTAATTTTACCAAGTACTACTACTACTTTTTCTATTGACAATGACATTTTTGAATTGATATTTTAAAATAGATATCTTTGTCATATCACATTATATAGATACATTTGTTTTATTCAATGACTTACAAGAAAATGATGAAAATCTAAAACGATGATCAGTTTCGGTGGTGCTGCTAAAAAGCTTTCTTTCTATGAATTAATTTCTGGAGAGGGAAAATGTATTAAAAATAATGTCTTTTGAAAGTGGATCTTGTTTGCGAAATGTAAACAAAGTTTGGTAAGGCACAAAGAATAATGATGTGGAGAAAATTCTCATATTATTTTATTTTTGTAACAAAGGTAATTAATGAGCCCAAAACACTGGACAAATAAAAAGTTTTTTTTTTTTTCAATTAGGAGATATTCAGGTATTTATAAGTGACTTTCTTAATATAAATACATATATTTACAATGAAAAGAATTCTAAACTATAATTATAATAAGATTGTTTAGGTGTGAAATTGCTTAGCTGTGAAAGATAGAAGTTGTGGTTAAATTGTTATCAACATAATCGACCCTTTTATCTTGAGGTTAAGATTTTATTTTAAAGTGTTTTCTCATTTTGTCTAATTAAATCAGAAGATATAAATAAGGTTCTGATGTAAGCAGCTACCATTTTCCTTTATGTAGGTACTTTCTCTCTTAAAAAAAAAAAAAAGCTACATATTGAACACTTTCCTAAGTAGTATTTTATTTCTCTATTATTTTCTACTATTGACCAGGTTTCCTTTTTATAATGATTCTTCATTTTACCTTTAATAATATCAGTATTCTATTGTTAGCAATTAATCTTCTTAATATGTCCCTCATTACCCTCATATTTGTGAGGATAAAAAAGTTTTATTTGTACGTGTAAGAGAGTACTTTTGAAAACTTTATATAATGCATATCACTTTAAAATTGTGAATCCTCTCTTGATTGCCTCTTTTGGTTTGGGAAGGCTGAAATTAATATGCATTGTTTATACGTTCAGTGCTAAGATTGTTAAGGTTGATGTGTACAATGGTTAAGTGAAATGTCTTGTTTACAGTGTCCGGTGGTCCATTACTATAGCATTAGAGAGGAACCATATGATTATGGTCTTAGAGGTTGTCCTGTAAGTATACTAATTTTATTCCATTTCCCTACTATCCTTGTCAGTAGAATGGCTTTTTCTTTTTGTTTTATTTTTTCCTAGAGGACTTGTAAGGCTGTCAACAAAATGGATTAATTTTATACCTCTGTCATCATAAAATGTCCGACCTTAACAAAGAGTTCTCCTTGACTTTAAAGTGTGATACTTTCACAGTGCAAAATACGTACTGAGAGATATCAGGTCAAAATAATCTCTTACCAGAATCCTTAAAATCTAGTTTCCTGGTTCATGTTGAGTGCTACATAGCACTGAAGAGGTTAAAACTATGATAAAATAACTTGTCCAGATATAACTTTTAATGTATGTTCTCTCTACCCAGTAATCTGTTACTACAATATCAAATCACTCTAGCTCTGAATCATCTCCAAATTTTACCCAATAAAAGCAATCGGCTGTACGATGGGTCCAATAATGGACTAAGATACTAGGAACAATAGAGTACCATATATTTTGGAAGTGCCTTGTTATATCTGTAAACTGAGTTCCGGTCCATATTTATTACAGTTCCACCCTTATTGGCTTCCAGTGGGTTCCTATGCCCAAGGGATGTCAAACTTCTTTATCTTCTAAAGCCAAAGAATTGCTTCGTCTACTTGGCCTGATCGCTACACCAGGACAGGAAACTCAGCAGTGGCCATGCCAAGCTTTCCTCTCTTCCATGACCCTTCAAACCCGTTGCGATGGCCTATTTATCTCTCTAATCCTCAGAGACATTGTTTTATAGAGAATATTTTTTTTCTTTTATGATTAAAATAAACTATTCTAATTAGATGATTGGAATCGGATTGAAAGAAATGTAGTGAGTTAAAAAGGAAAGAATGGAAAAAGCTTCCATTCTGATGGGCAATTCCTAAGATAAAGGCTCTTAGCATTATTCCAGTAGAGCTCACTCTGCATTTCCCTTGGTTACATCATAGAAAGCTTAGACCTTTCAAGAGAAAACACATACTGACAGGTTAGAATATCTACATAAAGGTGACTTTTCCCCCCATTTAATGAAAATAACAAATAATTTAGATATTAATGTATTTCTCAATGCTGCTTTCACATGTAACATTAGATAACCTCTATTCATTCATTAATTCTCTGACCAACAAATTGTTGAGTGTCTACTATAGGTCTTATTCTCTGTGACACTGAGGTTCAAAATTGTAGCGTGACAAACAGAAATACCCCTAAATCATCCTACAGGTTAATTCTGGGTTTCCTGGATAATGAGCTAGCTTGGACTTGAAGATGCTCCTCTGCTTTCTTCATCAGTATCTAAGCTGGCTTCCCAGAGGACCACAAGTTGCCTAGGTACTTTCCTAGACAACTCTTGTCAACAGCTGATATCAAAATTCAGACTTTCGATCAACCAAATTAACCGATAATTTCTTTCTCCACAACTAAAAGGATTGTTGTCTTACTCACCCCACCAAAAAGGAAAGCAGGGCCCTACCCCCGGGAAGGTATGTCTGTCCTTCATGTACAGCAGAGAGGCCTAGACCAGAAGCCCTCTCCTGGGGAGGATGTACACCTTCTTGTTTATTGACGAACATGAGCTTGTGGATTTACCTAGATAGGTACTTTGCAGGACACACTGGGGGTTTGGATTCCAGTGAAGGGGACTTGGCCCTCTCTTCTCCCCTCTTATAAATAACCCTAAGTAGATAACCCTAAGAAAATACCTAAAAAGAGGGTAACAGACTCCTGGAAGCCAAATAATCTGAAATTAGGTACAAACTGGCTAACATCAGAGATTCTCGGGTTTTTTGGTTAAGCAGGGATAAATCAAACATTTAAGCCCAAGGAATAAATGTCAGTAGTGGTACAAGAATGTGGACTGTTGTGAGGGTGTGGTCGGGATTGCTGGTTGCCTCCCTAACAGATAATTTTCTTCTATCCTTCCTAATAATGGTACCCCGTACTTGAAGCTGTGAACTTGGCCTACCAAAATAAACATTTGCATTTTCTAAGCTATCTTGCTATTGGTACTGTTGAGACTAAGTTCTAACTACTTTTTAAAAAATTATACTAAATTGTCTTTTTTTTCTCCAGGTTCTTGGGTTTTCTATAACCAGGTATTTATGTACATATAACTAAAGGAAAGCATCACTTTTACAGAGTTGTTTCTTTTTTTATTTTATTTTGTAAAGCTAACATATAATGTATTATTTGTTTCAGGGGGATAGGTTTGTGATTTCTGACTATTGAGGTATAAGCACAGCTTTGGATTTTGTTTGTAGAAACCTTCTTTAAATAGACTTATTTTTACTCCCCACTTCTTCTATCTTGTTGCTTAAGAACCAGTGGTCAAAATCGGAACGCTAGCAGTTATCTTGGGCTGGGAGAAAGAGCTGCAACCTGGCAATGGTGGAGCATAAACCAGTTATCCCTGAGGACTGCAGAGCCAAAGCCACCTCCCAGAACTGGCCATATTGGAGGCTCCTAGTCTTTAATGTGAGAAACATAACCTCCTCTCCTATTTGAACCATTGTCGTTTTGGGATTTACTCTTAAGCAAGCATACATAAACCTAATCCCAACTGACAATGTTTTCAGAACTATAGATGTTGGATTTGAGAGAGCTGGGGATGAGGACAGTTTTGGGATATCAGGACAAAAGCATGGCTGCCAGGACAGTCTGCAAGTGTTTTCTTTGTGCCAACATAGTACTGGGCCTCTCCCTAATTTGCTTTTGACTCCCCGCTGGTAATGATTAGAGAATGTCAGCACAGGAAGTCAGAGGCACTGGCAGGAAGTAACACCAGGGTAAGCCAGGGGGCCCTGAACTACAGGTTAGGGAATTAAATACACATATAAACACACACACACACACACACACACACACACACACACACACGTGAATATATACATAGATATGTATGCATATCTATAACATATATATATAGATATATATATAGATAGATAGATATATGATATGATATATCATATAGACATGTATACATGTCTATATGATATATGTGTGTGTATGTATACATATTTCTATGGACACAAAGCAAATTTGAAAGTATAACGTCTTTTCATACCTAAGTACAACAAAAATATTCAAAATTAGAATCTTTATTTTCATATTAGTTTTTTTCACTAACTTATTGAGTCCAGAAATTAAAACAAAGTTAGGGCAAATTAAGTGTTTTCTCAATATTTATGATGGGATATTAACTTCACTGTTATATCTCTCTTAATCCTAATTCTTTGAGCATGTTGGGTTTATTGTAATAGATCCTCAAGTTGTAAATTAAATTAAAGAGATCCTCCTTGATTAAAATACGAATGCTACATGAAAGTACCTCAGTGTGGCAAGTCCAGATCCAAGTGATTTAACTGTGTGTGACTCTATCCTTTGAGTGTTTCACTTAGTCTATTAAAAATAATGACAAACCTTCAAGATTTCAAAGAAATCCATAAGGATTTTGTTCAATCAAAGGATTGCTGAAACATTTCTAAAGCGTCGACATGGTGGCATTTATAGATTATGAAGACGGTCATTAAAAAATAAGATGGTATTTATCAGAGTAACATGAAAAAAAATCCCAGCATGCTGTAAGTGATAATGGGAATTTTTATTAGTTTATAACTATCAGACAGTGTTTTTGTAACACAATCCTCGGCTTTGAGTGAAGCAAATGTGGCTTATCGATAAAGACTTTTGATTTCTAAGTAGTTGACATCTTAAGTGAAATACTTAGAACTAATAGCTTTATTAGTAAAATTGTCAGTTCTGGTTTTCCTCTCAAATGCAATTATGATAATGTTAGCTTGCTGGCATTGGGGGTTTTTCATACGAATGTAAAAAAAAAAGGTAACATTTAGATCTTTACAAGAAGTCTCTGCAGTTTTTATCAAGCACATTGTCTTTTGCTATACATCAACATTGATTGTGCATGACCTTTTATTTTACAATTCACATTATCTTAAGAATGTGTTGAAATTAATAAGATTGATCAAAAAATAAATTTGGGGGAAGACATGAAGACAAATTTGAGGTACACTTTCCAGTTATTAAAAATAAAGACTCAATATGTAGGTCTAATAAGGAACCAAGTAAGAATAATCTAAAGGTCTTTCCACATTCTGAGTGCACACTTGTAATGAGGACCACCATTTCCTGTGCTTTCTGATTGTTTATGGAATTTAACTTCTTCATTCTCTACATCTCCTTGACTTTATTTCTCTACTTTGATTCTTACAGCATCTGCCTCTGTGTTGCTTTTTAATGTAGAGTGCCCCACAGTAGGCAGCAAGTTCCCTCAAGGACAAACCCAGTCTGGTGCAGGCTGTAGATAAGTAATTTTGAGTCCTAGCCTAGGCTTACTCATTGGTGCCCATTATGAAAGTTTATTAAGGGAATATTGTTATAACAACAATGCCTAGAATGCTTTGAACAAAGGTGGCCTAGTACTGCAAATTCCCTGCGATTGTTAATTAGTTAAACAAACAAACAAAACAAAAACAAGAACTTAAACTGATTTGGAGAGCAAGTTCTTAGTGTTTATCAACAGCCTTCAAAGTATTCTTACTTTTTGACTAAGCAGTTCCCATTCTTCATGTATATACAAAAAAAAAAAAAAAAACAAAAAACCCAGAAAGAAACACTCTTAGATTTTGATAAGTTTATGCAGAAGGTATTTACAGCCACTTTGTAGCATTCAAATACTGGAAACAATTTAAAAACTCGACAGGAAGGAAGTAATTAAAGAAACCATGCTGCAACTGGCCAATGTTATATGGTCGTATAAAATTAGCGATAGTAATAGCAGAGCAAAATGGGTATTTTGGTATTTTTTTGGTTAATTTCAAGTGCTGATATAAGTACCTTTCTTTAAAAAAAAATCATAAGACATAAAATAAAATGAGAGCAAATATATGATACATTCAAATGCAATAAATTATAACTGTTTTGTAAGTCATGGAGTAGAATTGTAAATTTAAATTTTCTATTCAAATATTCATTAACATAATAAAGTGTTTTCGGTGTAAAAAAGAATTAGTTTGAAATATCTAAAGCAAAATGATATTTGTTCTCTTTTGAAAAACACTGTTTTTACAAAGTGTCAATATTGTCAATGTTAACTCATGAGTAAATTTTTGTGTAGATTGTTCCCTGTTGCTGAAGAAGCTCATTCTGACTCTATACAAGTCAAGACAATGATGCAGAGACAGGCTATAAAATAAGTCCAAAGACTTTATTCTAAATCTTTCATCTTCAAATAATATAATCCTTAGTTGATAACTTTAAAAAAACCATTTAAAATAAGATTTTAGAGGGCTTTTTTTTTTTTTTTCTGGCTCTACAAACTTTTTATTGATGGCAAGGTATATATTTTGTTTTTGGTACAATGAACAATTTCTTGGTTTGTCCTTTTATAAACTTTATCATGAATAAATGGAAATTTTGAGGCAGACTTAACTATATAACAGTATCAATACTGTTATGTTTGTATTTCATTTATTTATAATGTCTTTGAAGTAGAGTAAGAATAGTTCTTGAAAAAGAGTTGCAAAATCACAACCCATTTGCCTATTGAAATTCACTGGCACAGAACTATCTAGGCTTAGAGATTAGTAGTTGATTTGTCTTTCGCATTAATCAAATCATAGAGTCAGTGATTTTCATCTGAATAAAACAATGATACAGATTTCAGATATTTTATTTTATTTTATTTATTTATTTTTTGTTAAAGATTTTACTTATTTATTTGACAGACGGATCACAAGCAGGCAGCGAGGCAGGCAGAGAGAGAGAGGGGTAAGCAGACTCCCTGCTGAGCAAGGAGCTTGATGCGGGGCTCGATCCCAAGGTCCTGGGATCATGATCTGAGCCAAAGGCAGAGGCTTTAGCCCACTGAGCCACCTAGGCACCCCAAGATTTCAGATATTTTAAATGCCATGGTGACATGATGTTAAAAAAAAAAAAAAAAGCAGACCAGTGTATTAATTTTTAAAAACAGCCTTGAATACTGAAATACTTAACACCAGGGATATTGCAAACAGTATTTTAAATGTTACCTATAAGGACAATTCAATGACAAGGAGGGTTAAAATGGCATAATTCCAAGTAAAGACCAGAAAGATAGAAAACTGCATACACAATAGTATTAACAATAATAAGTACTATGTGGTAACTGTTTTTAGGTGCCAGCCACTGTACATAAAGCCTCTAGTGGATATAAATTCATGCACATTTTGAGATGGCTCCATGAACTAAATGCTCATTACCTTTTTAGAAATAAAGATCTGTGACTTAGCAAGAATAGAATGTGTCGTCTACTGGTGAGTGGCGGGGTCTGGGTCCCATCTGATAGCCCACGGTTTCACCTGTTGTATCAATGGTGTGAAATTGATTTGCCAGCAACCCTTAAGAGATTTGTTTAGCGTTGCAAACTCAGCGTGTAGACACTCACATGTAAACACCCACATAACTCTGTATACATAAATATGTAACTTTAAAGCGTACCATATACTGACTTAGTCATCATTTTTAGCCTATGTCCCGATTGCATTTTGCTTCTTCCTGTCAGAGCAACAGGAAAACAAACTTCCTCTTTCCAGAAGTGGTCTTAAGAAGTAGCCAAGATCTTGGCCATTTTTTTTGGTCAGGAAAACTTGAATATCAATTGTGAAAAATGAGCTGTTTTTACACAAAAATCACCTGGTATTCTACTAGATAAAACGGAAGTACATTCAACTTATCTCATTTACTTATTGGGAGGTCTGCTTTCTGACTAACATCCTAGGTGTCTCACAAGAATATCACTGATCAAAATCAAACATGTTACAGGAAGCAAGTTGCTCAGTGGATAGAGGTCAGACATTACTAATATCTGGAGTTGCATTCTAAGGAAATTTCTGGTCCTATCCTCCAGTACTATTACTGCATAGCTCCTGTAGAGGCAAAATCATGGCAGGATCTTAGATGTTCATAGAAAAACATTTGTTCTTCGTGTCTTGAATATTTATTGAGCACCATTGTCTTGCACTATTGCAAGACAATGATGATGTAAGAGTAAAAAAGGTGAAGCCTGATGAAGCTTATGTCTGTTGTTTATTCTTGACAAGCTTAATGCTATCACCAGCACCTAGAACTACTTTCTTAGATATGCCGTTGGAATGTCTAAATTAAACTTCCTCTCTTTCCTCCTCTTCCTCTCAAACAAACAAAAAAATCTGAAACCATTCTACATTTGAGCTAAGGACAATTCCATCTTAAATGTTACTTGAGACACAAACCTTAGGATCACAATTGACTTTTCTCTCTCTTACCCAGCATCTAACCCATCAGCAAATTCTGTGAGCTCTGCCTTCAGAATCCATCTAGAATCATTTTTACTTCTCACTGCCACCACCATCATTACCATGGCCCAAGCCACCATCATCTTTCTCCTGGATTTCTCCATAAGTTTCTTTCTTTCTTTCTTTCCTTTTTTTTTTTTTAAAGATTTTATTTATCCATTTGAGAAAGACAGAGAGAACACAAGCAGTGGAAGAGGAAAGGGACAGGGAGAAGCAGACTCCCCACTGATCTGGGAACCTGACGTGGGCCTCGATCCCTGGACCTGGAGATCATGACCTGAGCCAAAGGCAGATGCTTAACCATCTGGGCCACCCAGGTGCCTCTCTCCATGTTTCTTGACTGGACTTTCTATTCTCACCTTTGGCCTTCACATAATCTGTACTCAGTACAGGAGCCAGAGTGATCTTTTCAAATATTACTTGTAATAAATGACACTCCTCAGCTCAAAACCATTACATGACAATCTATGTTCATTCAGAATTGAAGTCAAAGTTCTCCCACTGACATATAGGGCCTTACATGATCTGCACTAATTTTTACCCAGTGTTGCCTTCTATAATTTCTTTCTCCCTTTCTACCAGTCAACTCTATAGCACTGGCATCATTTGGGAATTTATTCTGAAAAGTCTCCCCCTGAAAATGTTTTCCTCTTAGTTTTCAACCTGGCTTTGTCTATCTCTCAGCACTGACATATTGCTTATACACTTCAGGTTATTTGCTGAAACATTACCTTATAAATGAGACCTTTCTTGACTACTGAACGACAGCCCTAAATGTATCACTCCTGTCCCTCCCTTCTCTTCTTTATTTTTCTCAACAACATTTGCCCCTCTTTGAGAAACTATGTATTTTAATTACTTGTTTATAGATTCTTCTAGTAGATTGTAAAAACCATGAGAATAGAGACTTTGGTCTAATTTGAACTTTTTATTGTTGGACCCACTGCATGTGGGACAGTACCTGTTATAGAACCAACACTCAATAAATATTTACTGAATGGTTCAATCAATTAAACAATCATTAAATCCATCAAATTTGAACAGAAAATGAATAAAGACCCTGTGAATAGTTAAGAGAGAGACAAGATTATTGGTTTCTGGAGTTCACAGTCTGGGAGGAAAGATCATTAAATAAGCAATCATATTTATATGTATATGTATATATAAAATATGTATAGAGATTTACAGGTATAGAAGCATGAATCAGGTGCACTGTAGAAAATGAAATATATTAGTTACCTTGTCAGGGTTGCCTGCTACAAATTTCTTCATATCAGGGACCAAGACACTTTCTGAAAGAGCACCTCACCTAATAGAACAGGGTTTCAGACAGACAATTTTTTTTCTATTAACAAAATTATGAAACAGTCCACAAGACCAGTCTCATTTCTGAGATCACCTGCAGACTTCAGGGGTTCCCTAGATCACCCTCAGTTTTGGTAATTCACTAAAAGGATTCACAGAACTCACTGAGAGCTCTAAACTCACAGTTATAGTTTATAAAGGATACAGACTAGAATCAGCCAAAGAGAAGAGAGACATGAGACAGTCCAAGAGGGCTTCCTATGTGCAACTTCTAGCTGTCCTCTCCTGAAGAAGTCAGGGATAGTGCTAACTCTTCCTAGAAATGGTATGAAAATATGCACAGAGATTTGTCCAACAGGAAGGTTCACACAAGCCTTAGCGTCCAGAAGATTTATTGGTGTTCGGTCCCAGACAGATAGTTGGCTGCCTATGTGACTGAATTTTCTCTCCAGTTTCTTTGGTTGTCAAACTGATGCTGCCTAACCTGAAGTCCTTACCATACATCCCATTGCTAACCATAGACTGTTTGATGTGGTCCAAGGCTATCACATTTAAAAAAAAAAACAAACAACTACTCTTTTATCAGGTAAGAATTTCCAAGATCTTAGGGATTACCTCCCTGGAACCAAGGGCAAAGGTCAGACTTCTCTTTGAGCAAGGTAAAGTTCTTTACTCCACAAAAAGCTCCATTTGTAAAAAAGAACATTTTTCTTCTGAGTCTAGCATTTTTCCTGTTAATCAGTTGTTTTTCCGATGCCTCTGTCTGCCCAGACCTTGGGCATTTTCTATAAATACAACTTTCTTTACCTTGGGAGCTCCTTTTCATTTCATTCCATTCACATGTGAGAATGGGAGCAGTCATGTTTCTGTAGGCCCTGTCTTCCTGACCATAGTTGAGTGGATGGTAACATGATCCAATTAAAGTCCTTTCTCAGAACTTTGAAAATTGGAAAAATGGAAAGACTAAAACTCTACAGTGCAAGACAAAAGTTATAAAACACAGGAATTCTGGTGGACAGATGATTCTAGTGGACACAGGGTCTGGAGCAAAATTATATAGATGTGACTTACGACTTTTTGACCTGGGAGCTGAGCATTCGTTCCCATGCCTCAGTTTTTTCACCTTTAAAATGGGATAATAATAATGTATTGCTTCTAAGATTGTTACAAGGATCAGATGAATTACATGCAAAGGAATTAGGACTTTCAGTAAGTCCTCTGTGTTAGCTCTTGTTATTGTTGCCAGGAGAGGGGGGTTTTTAGTAGACAAAAATAAGGACAATATTCCCACACAGAAAACATCAAATCCAGTTAATTTTGCAGATGAGTTTTATTAAATTTTCAAAGAACAGGTCCTTTTCATTAATCTTATGCAAAAATTTAGAGAATAAGAATAAACAGGCAGCCTACTCTATAAGCCCTGTATAACGTTGGAACTAAAACTAAGCAAGGATCATACCAAAAATATAATAACAGTCTAATACACCAATGTATAAAAAAGGACCATAAAGTTTCAGAATATCTTTAAATAAATTTACCACATTAGCTGGCTAAAGGAGAAAAAAAAAAAAAAGAATAACACAGTGGCCTCAATAGATATAAAAAAGGACCATTTGTTAAAATTCAGTACTCATTCCTGATTTTAAAAAAATACATATATATAATATAAAAATATGTTTACATTATAGCAAATATCATTATTATCAGAAACTTTAGGAATGCTTTTAAAATCAGGAAAAAAAATACTAACATAACTTATTTTCACTTCTTTGAAACATTATACTGAAAGCCTGACCAAAAGAGTAAGAAAAAGAAATACAATGCATTAAGGTTGAAGAAAAAGAGCTTCTATTACATATGTATTATTTTATAGCATATGCATTATCAGAAATAATAATAAAGATTGACAAAGTGACTAGATACAAGATCAATACATAAAAATTGATTGCATTTTGCCCCAATTAAAAATACTATTTACACTATCAACAAAAAACCCAGTATTCTAAAATGTATAAGATAATTTGGGAGACCTTATATGGAGAATATTATGAAATTTTAGCATAAGTCTTAGAAAATTTAAATAGAGAGATGACATCCTGTCACTTCTCCATAAAAAATGATTTATAGATTCAATTAAATTGGAAACAAAATATTAATTTTGTTTCATTTTTTCCAATGAGGAGAGGAAAAAAACCAAGTCACTGAAAATGGCATAAAGTATGATGCCATTTTTATGAATCTCCCCAAAATATAAACTAACTTTCTGTGCAGGGATAGTGCTAAAACCTTAAAAAGCAAGGGAATCATACTAATAAATTCAGGATAGTGTTTACTTCTGGGTGAGAGGCAAAAATAAGATACACAGAAGGCGTAGATAATATACATGTGGTGGTATCTCGTTATTTTTATGTTTTATAGTTTGTGTATGCTTGCACATCGTTTTTCATCTGTATCAAATGTTTCTTCTTTAAAATAATGAATAAAAATTAAACCAAAAAATGAAGTTGTGTCTGAATAATGCTTACTGCAAATGAGAGAAGGTCTATATTCAAGAGCTATTAAAAATTTATCACGTAAATTATTTTTTCCTATGCTGTTGACCCCTGACGTTCCCCCTCTCTTTAAAACTCTTAAAGCATTTATCATAGTTCTATCCACTCAGCAGGCAACCAGTGAATATTAATTGATGGCCATTATGACATTTATGCTTATGTTAGTTTCCATTGTATTCTTCAGGCTGATGTTACTTGCACAATTTGTTCTCTCATTTAACTATCCTGGGGAGGTTGAATTGCAATGAGCCACACTGTTTTTCAGTCCGTGTCAATACAAGTTCCATGATTAATTACACATAAAGAAGAACTTGCTTTAAGTTCAATAAATTACACATCTGACCTTTTTATTAGAGTCCATATATTTTTAAATTAAGCATCTTTAAACTAAGAATTACAATGTACTTTACGAATATTAACTCATTGGTTCCCATAAAATTTCAAGAGAGGTTGTTAAAATTACTATCTTAACATAACTTTAAAGATACTCGTTTTGTAAATGTGTAAAATGGAGGGAAATTAGCCGTCAGTTGTCACAGGAGTGTTTTCAAGTATTTTTTTAATACATTATTAATCCTTGCAAATACTTAGTTTGTACTCAGTTAAAACAGTGTTACCATTTCTTAACAAAGACATTTGGTATGATTTTATGATAAGAAAATTTAGAAAACACCATCACAGATTACTTCAAACTTAAAAATAAAATACTGAAATAATTACCTCTATAGCAACAAGGTGCTACACTCCTAGGCTAATTGCCAACATTTCCTTCAAAGGAGTTACACATCCACACCTAGTGTTTAAAAGCACAGACTTTGGGGCACCTGGGTGGCTCAGTTGGTTAAGCAACTGCCTACAGCTCAGGTCATGATCCCAGGGACCTGGGATCAAGCCCTGCATGAGGCTCTCCACTCAGCAGGGAGCCTGCTTTTCCCTCTCCCACTCTCATGCTTCTGTTTCCTCTCTTGCTCTGTCTCTCTCTGTCAAAAAATAAATAAAATCTTAAAAACAATAAAAATAAAAGCATGGGCTTTGCATTCAGAAAGCCTGAGTTTCAGTCTCACTTTTGCTACTTACAAATTCTGTGATCTTGGGTCACTGAGTCTTGGTTTTATTGGGGAATATAAAGATCAGCTTCATAGTTCTGCATTAGCCTCCTAGTTTTGCTGTGATCATTAAATGAGGTAATACATATCAAGCACACTTCTTGTTATGTAGCAATTTCCAATAAATGGGAGCAATTTGCTGTCATTATTTCATAATAGACTGACAAATACCACAGTGGAATTCTTCCAGCTGGTTTGTTGATGATAGATTTGACTAATAAGGAAATAGAGAAGTAATTTTGAATATAAAATCTATACTTCTGGTATGAAATGAAATTTATCTCAAAGATTGTATTTAGGACCAAAGCTAGACAACATTGTGAAATAGGCAAATTGGGTCTCTATTCTAACTTTACTTTCACTTTTTCCATTCTTTTGATTTGTACCCCTGACTAGGTCCTTTGCTTCTAGTTCTCTTCAGAAATCACCTACTCTTCTCTACATTTCGCACATTATTACTTCATTCAATAATGTACATAGCATGCATTCTTACATTAGCTAACAATAGCTGAGCCAATGCAAGGATACCTAAGCTTTCTTATCAAGACACCAGGGAGTGAATCACTTAGGGTGAAATGATAGGACTAACTAGATCAGTGAAGGATAGATTCTTGCTTTGAGCTGCCTGTTCTATTTCCTGACTTTGATAAATTAACGAGGGTATTTATCTATATCTAGGTTTGACTCTTGGATTCTCTAGACCACTTAGTAAATTTGTCAAAGGTACTATTATTATTTTTTTTGAAAATACAAATGTAACTGAATAATTGGACTGTGTTCAGTTCTATTGGCCCCCAATTTTTCTTTCTGTTTCTTCTTAGAGTGGTAATAAAACCATACCGTGTCTTAGCATCAGATCTTCTCAAAGTAACATACAAAGACTGAAAGAGGAAATGTCTTCATGTGTCCATTTGCATGTTTCTCCTAAACTTTTCTAGAACCCCGCTGCCTATAGATTCTTGCTTAATACTTAATACTGTCTAGAATTGCTTCATGCTGTCATCCTAAAGTGATGCTGTTTGGAAGAATGGAAGTATCCTTTTCAGCGTGTGCAGAGGTTGGACTGGCTACTCCTATGGGGAACATTATCTGTCCTGCCACCTTCTTATCTCTGTATCACCTGGCCTGGGCAGGATTTTCTGAGGATTTCCTACAGATTGAGGTATTTAGTTCACATTTCTGTCATGGCATGTTAAACATATTTTTCTTACACCATGTCTATGCTGTATGCAAATTGAATATTAACAGTCTTGTCAATAAATGTGAGCGCCTGAAAGCCTGGGCTGTGTCTTTCTCATTTCTTCACTCCCAGAGGAGGTTCTTCATGTCTAATGAAATGGATGAAAGACAGAGGGAGGGACTGTTTCCCCTTGACCAAAAAAGCATGTTTCTATTCTGGAATTTTATCGTTTATCAGAATTTTTTATACATATTTTATCTTTAGAGCTCTTCTTGAACACATGTCTCCTTAAAATAACTCTTCCTGAATGTCAACTATTATTAATAAGAACAATGAAATAGAACAAAATAGAATTAGTAGAAAATTCCCTGCTGTTTAAGCATTTGGATCTTGAATTTAGACTTGAATTTATGTCTAAAATTCTTGAGCAGAAACAGTGGATCAGGCAGTGGGGAGAATCAGTACTTCCCACAAAATCAGCCAGGTGCTTTGAAAAAATGTATGTGTACACACACAGAGTGAAAAATGCGAGCAATTACTGACTAAATCAGAATTAA
Source organism: Martes martes (assembly GCF_963455335.1). Taxonomy (NCBI): domain Eukaryota; kingdom Metazoa; phylum Chordata; class Mammalia; order Carnivora; family Mustelidae; genus Martes; species Martes martes. The sequence goes on along the minus strand of NC_137891.1, from coordinate 126,227,528 downwards.
ATTTCCTCCTCCCTAGCTTTTACCTGACATATTCTGCTAACTGTGTATTTTTCCACTTCGTCTTTTAAGTGGTAGTTTAATTTTAAAATATTAAAATTATTAATGAAATGCTTTCCAGTTTTGTAGTCATATTTTTAAACTTGCTAACTTCCTCTGCAATATATACTGTAGTTCAAATGTTGCCTCTTAAATCACTCTCTAGTTTCCGATACATTGCTGTGATAAAAGTGCTTGGTCTGGTGGGAAGAAGTGACTATTCATTTGCTAATGTACCTCACATCTGTCATCTTTCACTCTTTAAATACTTTGTCACAGGACAGAGTATAAACTGTACAGAGTAGGTCTACGAAGTATGTTTTCGTTTTCAGAGTCACTATCTATGATGTAATTTGGAATACTGGAGTGATTAGATCAGTCTTTCTTTCCTATCACCACCAAAGAATAAGCTTGCTAACTATAGAAATGTCAACTTTCATATTCCCTGATAAAATGAGCACCATTTCCAGGATTTATTTTAGACCCAGATTGCAAGGGTGGGGGCTGATTCTTAGTGCCCATTTATATACACTTCTGTGCTTCTTGGTGGTTGATAAGCATTACTTATTTTCTACGGACTTAGGAAAAGTGCATTTGCAGTAGGAAAAACTGTGACAGGAAATTTGGGTGGTACCCTGTTAGTTCAATTAGTTTAAGACTGAGAGTATATAAAGGAAGGAAACAGATATCAACTTTTGAAAAAGGAATCTACAGTACCTAGCTTGATACTCAGAAATAATACGCATTCAAGTGCATTTTTAATAAGTGAATGTTGGGAAATGGATGGTATAAATTTTTTTTTTTTCAAAAGAAAACTTTGCTTCGCATATTGAAAAATACTTGGCAGGGAAATTCAAAAAAGGATATCTTTGTTAACACAATATATTCTCTTTTAATCTTTCTTTTTATGATGATAATGATGCAGCCAAAGGAAAAGATCTAAATAAGATGTCATGTGAGTTTAGAAACAGGAGATCAGGAAATCACCTTAAATCTTTTCAATAAAGTACACATTTATAGCACTTAATCTAGAAAGTACTGAAAAGTCAGGATGGAAGCATTTAAAAATTTATTTAAAGGTTGACTGTGATTAAAGAAATTGAAATATGTGTCTATTGAAATATACATGTAAGGGTATTTTTATTTTTATATCCCACTGAGAAATTTCTGTTTAGGCCAGATTCTACCCAGGCAGAAGTTTGCATGGTTGATGAGCCATCTTCATGACGTTTTGTGGCACGATTTATAATATGTAGACTACCGGTTTTGAAAGTGGTATGTCGACACTTGCACTGTGAATCATGTTAGGAGGCAAAAACAGGGACTAATCAGATCTGACAAAAATTTAGCCAAAAAACAAAACCAAAAAAGTTGAAAACTCTTTTTGAAACACGATTTTATATAAATAACATCATTAATTATGAATCACTCCCAATTATATAGGTGTTCTGAAGCCATATCAATAAGGAAATAATAAATATTATTCATTGCATCTTTGTATTGTCTTTTCAAGTCTATTTTTATATATGTTTATCTTATATTTAAGAGTTCAATTTGAATAGTATTTTATAAAACTATACACATATGGGGGAATACTAAAAAATGTAATGGATATGTGACTCTAATAATAGATTTTTGGAGGCAACTGATAGACTATAGAGGTTTGATGGAGCTTCAGAACGTGGGAGGGTTAAAGAACAGATATCAGGGAGCCTCAAAACGTCTTGAAATTGTATGCAAATCTAAGTGCATGTGTTGACTTACTTTTCTAAAGAAAGCCTGCAGAGCTGTCATGACATTACCATGGAAAACAGTGACTCATTTTCACTTAAAAACAACCACATGTTATCAATCCCTTATAGATTCAGACTGAAAAATATTTAAATACATTGGAAACAAATATTTGGTATATACTAAAATGTTTGAGTAAATTTTTAATAAATTGGATTTATTGCAAAATGAATAAGGCCCCGTAGAGTGATATAGGTTGCAAAGATACATAATTACACCAATTGGCTGAAACGCATCAAAAAACAGGTGTGACAACTGATAGCTAAAATGATATTTAATAGAAATTCATATGGCAGAATTTCATTTTTTCTTTTCCATTTAGTCATCAAAAATATGTGATAGACAGTATAAAATGAAAACAGATGAAATGAATTTCCACATGGGTTCTGCCAAGTTTCATCTCCTCAGTGAGTCCCGAGGAAGTCCAGAATCCATTCCCGTGCGTGTGACTGGAATGTGCAGAATCTGTGAATTACTTTTTCATTCTGCCAACTGACAAACTGCTCAGTGTGCAGGAATACGAGGCAATGGAAGACAAGTTTGTTTATTAGAGTATGAGGATGGTTTTCCTTCCCCCCCTCCCCCCTCCCCTTCCATTTCCCCTCCTTGTCTTCTTGCAGGTCTCCCGCCCTCTATTTCTTCTGGTTCACTTTGTAATTTAAAACATTATAATGCTCTCAAAAGCTTTATCCTGATATTTTATTTTCATAAATTGCATTTAAAAAAGGAGATATTAAAATGCAGTACATATGCTCACTATGTTGTGAGTTAAAGGACAATTTCACTTTACTAAAATAAGGAATGGAGTCCACCCAGGAGTAAGTTTTAAAGTTGGACTAGAAAAACTTAATTTTTAGCAAACCATAGTGCTTCCTCAGTCTATATGCTAATAACCTTTGATAGTTATATACAGATATTTCAGTTATTTCCTGTCACTCAGCCCAAAAGAGGAAAGCTACAAGTTATCATAATCTTCCTATCTAATTGAGCTTATTGGAAGAAGTAAATAGGTTTCACTGTGTCTTAATTTGTGGTATCCATTCAACTACTTGCACTTCAATCTAATATATGATTTTTCACAGGAAATCAGTACTAGGGATGAAAGAAAATTTTCAAGAGTTAACATTCAAATGTCTTTGACATATAAATGGTACACAAACTCTATACTGTATTTCAAAATTTATAAACTGGAGCAAAACTGATGACCTTTTATAGAACATGGAAATTCAGGAATAGAGCTATAGATCATGTGCCTAAAATATTTATTTGCAGGACATCTTAAGGCAACTTTAAGAAATGACTACTTTGTTTTGAATCAAAGAAATATTAATATAAAATATCAAACACATTTGGTATTAATAGTATTAATAGTATGAGTACCTTTCTAGTAAGTTAATTTGTTTTGTAATAAAATATGAATATGATTAAACTTGATTCTAATCAACTCTAGAGTTTTTAGAATTAGAATGATTTATTTACTCATATTTGAACCCAGAGAAAAAGGAATTCTTTTAACTATTATAATAATTTTGTGTATTTTGTGTTTCTGATATACTGTTTAAAATGCAAGTGTAACTTGCTAAAGACAGGTGCCTAACACTTAAAAACTTAAACAATCATTTTCCCACTATTTGCTAAAAATATCTAATGAAGAATAAATAAGCAGGGTTAGTTTCCTTGCTTTTACATATTAATATAGGGAAGAGAACATTTCAATCTTTGTATATTTTAATCTATCCCTTAACTCAAAGGAGATTTTATTTTTAATAGAAATCAGAATGCTCAATGATTTTTTTTTTCATTTTTGAATGTTTTATAAGAATCCTGAAAGACTCATTCTCTTGGGTGAAAAAAATCTGCATTTTAGCTCCCGGTGAGCATTGTGTGTTTCTATCCATGGTGCATTTAGCATTAGTTTTCTTACCTGTAAAATGGGGATAGTAGATTCTGTCCTGGCTCCCTCATAGCTTTCTTTCGGTTGGGGGGAGGTGGTCGAAGGTGGAGAGGATTATTTGAGATAATGGATATGAAATAATGTTTGACTTAAGAAGTACAATTTACCATTTGTATTGTTATGTTATTAGTGATTTATAACACTATTGATTTCTGATTCTGGCTGTTAGTATGGAAATTTATTGCTGGGTAGAAATTTGGGGACCTAAAATCCAATCCATATATTGTACAGATCAAGAGAAACTGAGTCCATGATTTGTTGAGTGACTAGATCTTAAAATTCTTGATTTGTTTCACTCACTTTATTATGAGGTATCAACTTTGTTGATTCATTATTTTATTGTTATCAACAGATTTCCCTTAAAATTCAATTCTCTGAAAAATCTAGACATTTTATCTGGTTTTACTACTAAAAAGTCATTAATTTCAATGAAAAAGTATCTGGTGAAATTGACCAAAAAAGTACTAGTCATCACTATCAGCACAGTAATCCATTATATTCATATAAAGCTTTGTTGGGCAGTATACTTTACATTTGTAACTTCAATCAGTCATCACAAAAATAGTACAAGATAGAAATTTTGGAGGGTCAATGCCTTGTTCAAAAATCCTCACCCAGCAAAAATTTTTTTATGTTAAATTTACTGGTCTCCAACAACAACAAAAAATTAGAAGCTGAGTAGTTTCAAAGCAAGTTCGTTTAAAATGTTGAAACATTATTTTATAGGTACACCATAATATAATTAAAATGTGACTAATTCCTGCCCAGAATCCAATAGTGTCTTGTCTAACCTAATTTCCTGCAAGTTGTTCTTAATTCCTACCTATTCTCAGTTCCATCATGCCCTTTTGGACCAGAATTGGTCAGAATTATGGGTAGTTCCTAAAGAAAATTTTGGCACGGACATGACATTATAAAAATGAAGATACTTTTTGACCTCACAGGAACCTAATCTTGGAAAAGGCTGGGAACTTGACACTTTCATCTTTTATTCTTTTATTAAATTTAGTACTAATAACATCCTATCAAATAGCCTCGGAAGATTTCTCTACTGTTGCATTTGAATGACGTTTTGTGAAGTGTTAGCATCAGAGCAAGTGGAGTGTTGTTCTGAGAATTATATTAGTTCTTCTTGTGGTTTATTAGAACAACTGAAAAATTCTGCTGTCCTCTTTAAGGTACACAGCATTTGTGGATTTTTGCTACCAGGAATGGTTTTGGCTGTGTAATAAAAGATATACAGTTGTTCTCCTCTATCCATGGGGGAAAGTGCCAAACAAGTGACAGGTATGACACTAAATAAATATTCACGGCCTTTGAATCCTAAATGATTTATTTTCGAGTAGCAATCAAGTTATGTTGTCAAAAGAAATGTCATTCTGCAGTGATGAATTCTTAATCTTTGAGTCTTTCTAAATCCCTTCCCTTTCAACCTGAATTTTAACTTAAAGAGATTTTTGAATAGGAATAAAAATGTGTTCAAATGTATTATCAGGGTCCAAGTTTTACATATGATTTTCTGAGCATAAGTTATTTTTAGAGATCAAAATGATGGTGGAAAATAATTTTCTCTTTCCTATAATATAGCGAAGCAAAAATAAGATTATTATGATACCAACAGTGTAACCTCATAACATTACATTATATTTAATTGCTTTGCTCAACTGTGAATAAGTTTTGGGGCTATGTTTAAGATAATTGCTTAATTAATTCTTTAAACAAAACAACTATCTTTTTATAAAAACTATCCTTTCTATATTTTTAACATGATTTTTAAAAAGATTTTATTTATTTATGTCTTTGAGACAGAGCAAGCAAGTGAGAGAGCATGAGTCGGGGGAGAGGCAGAGGGAGAAGGAGAAACAGGGTCTCTACTGAGCATGGAACCCGACGTGGGGCTTGATCCCAGCACCTTGAGATCATGACCTGAGCCAAAGCCAGACGCTCAACCAAGTGAACTACCCATGTACCCCCTTTTTACATGAATTTGATAACTAATCATTTCATTAAAGAAACTATTTGAGATAGTAGACATATTTAAAAAATTGGATATAATAATTTTATGAGGAACGATTTCATATTTATCTGTTGGAAGAACCAGATATATTTATGACAATAATTAAGTGGTTTGCTTTAGTCAATTTTCATGGTGTATCCAGTAAAGACAAATTATATTTTTATCATTTGCCTAGGTTATAGACTGTATTTCTCTTTTGTTTTGCTTTTATAATATGTGGCTTCCTATCAGCTACTGAAGAATGAAGCAGAAAACATTTTGAGAGTAGTGTAAAATTTAGGTGTTCTTTATTAAAAGATACTACTGTTACTTAAAGTTTCATTACTTTCAAAAGAAACCAACACAATATATTTTTGAAGAGATTTCTGTAGAAATTACAATCTCTGAGTGGGCAAGAAAATGTTGCATATGGCAGTGTCTTAAAAGGGAAAATCTCTTGTTGCGGAGATGTTTCTAAAAAAGAGCCACAGCTTGCATTTAGAAGTCTCTCAGACACAGCTGAGGATATTTTCAGAAATATATCATTCTTACAGTTCTGAGAAAGCGTTGTTACTTGTTCTTTGGAAGAGCTACCATCCCAACTCTAAATGGAATCAAACTCATCAAACTATTTATGTAGAACACGCACGCACACAAACAATTTAAAAACTTTAAATGCTGATCATCATCAAAAATATGTTTGGGGAAAAACTATTGTTGGGTTATACAAAAACTCACGATCTTTTCTCTGGAATAAACTCTAGAAAGATAGAAACAATCTGATGATCTCAAAACACTTTAAAAAGCAGCAAGGGCAGACTATGTTAAAATTTTGGGTATAATTTATAGCAAGAACAAGGACAGATGGTGTAATTTACTATATAATTATAATAACTTATGCTTGTATACTCCACTATGGTTTTCTTGCTTTGTTTCTCAATTAGGCATCTCATGGAAGTGCTATATTAAAAAAAAGCAGGCAATGTTTTGCTTGTTTCAGATGAGGAAACTACATTCAAAACTTTGCCTAAGGGTTAAGCTGAACTTAAACTCCAAATCAGAACTGAGTATGTTTTTTCCTCATAGTACACTCACACACACTGTTCTCATTTCGCTTTCAAGTTCTTTCCACAGAGAATGAGAATGAGCAGTGATCCCAGGTCTGTCTGGCCCTCTGTTCAGTGAGCAACCTGTGCTTGATCTCAGGGTCCTCATATGTGAAGGAGGATTGAATCTCATGTTCTTCTTAGGCACTCCCCACTCTCCCATCTAAAAATGTGAAAATGATTTTCAACCCGGAATGCACACAATGTATATGATCAAGGGAATTTGCAGACCCAAGATACAGGAGTCTCTAAGATCTTCTAAAGGGCTTTATGTAAGTTAGAAGGTCATGGTCTTAAAGAATCACATTGCTCAAGCCTTAAAAAATAATGGAATAATGGAGTTGATCTTGACTACTTGATAATCTTTTGAAAACTCTTGGAGAATGAGAGTTGCAAAATATTGAGGACAAATGACCTTACAGTCAAAATGAGATGTGGAAAACTCTTAGTTGGTTAATTCTGAGAAATATTGCTGGAGAGTTCATGTTTTGTGAGTATTTAGAAAAGAAGGCAGTGAAAAGGGACAAGCATGAATTCTTTACCAGTAGGCATGTTAAACGAACTTCTAAAAATTATGAGACTGGTCGATTAGTTTATGTGTGCATGTCACCATAGAAAAACTTTCTTGATATCCTGTGGTCAAGATGAAGAAATCAATACAGGCTAGATCATAATCAGGTAGGTTGACTTTTAGGAGAATAAGCAGTCCTAAAGAGTATTGACCGATAGTTCAAATTAGCCTGGTAAGTGATCTCTAATGATTGGCCATATGCTACTATGATTAGCACTTTTTTTTTTTGTATATATTTTTATCTATTACTTACAGATCTCATTTAATATTGCTATTATGTCTGCCAAAAATTCAGACTTATGCTAGACCTTCCAGTTAATGAAGAAAAAATCTTTTAAAATATATCCTAGGCATTCTGATGAGTAGTTTTTGTTATTGAATCAGCATTTTCTTTCTAAAACAACCAATAAATTGTGCTACCCTCATTATTGCCTCCATATGGCTCCATGTCTGAAGACAAAGTTAGGCGTCTGTGAGATCTCTGATTAGTATTGCTAAATTTTCTTATGGTATGAATGTGTTGTCACTAACCATGACTTTGATTTGGTAGTAAATTTACTTGCTCCCCTCACCCCCAAAGCAACCAGAATATTCCATTTATTTGATTATAATTTCCCTTTCCTCCCTCTCAAAATATCTATTTTTGATTTTGTCCCCAACAAGTATTTAAATTTTTTAAAGAGATTTTGTTTTTTATTTTAGAGAGAGAGAGTGGGAGAAGGGGCAGAAGGAGAGAATCTTCAGGCAGACTTCCCACTGAGTGCAGACCCTGATGTGGGGCTTGATCTCACAACCCTGAGATCATGAGCTCAGTAGAAATCAAGAGTCGGACACTAAGCCCACTGAGCCCACCCAAGTACATCAATAATCATTTAACTTTAACAACCTTTCCAAATGGAGTTGTATTTCAGATATTTTAATTACATGAATGAAGAATTAAAATTTGGGCATAGATTTTCAGAAGAGATACAGTCTGCACAGGTTATCTGGAGTGTTTCAGGAGAGCAGTATAAGATGTACCCCAAAACAATAGTTTTCAACCAGACCAAGAATTTCACTCTTGTGGTACTATACCTGGCACTGGAAACGTTATTTCTCAGAAAGCCAGCATATATTACTTTTAAGGATACCTGTGTGAATATTTTACATAATGCTCAGTTCATGTGAATGTCCATTAACTACCCTACTTTGCTATTTGTAGTATGAACCCAAAACAACAGTAATCTATAGTAAAGGCAGACATTTAAAATATTTTTAAAAGTAATAAATAACAAATAATATAGTTTTAAACATGAAGTTTACTGGTCTAGCAAAACTTGTGCAACCCAATGATGTAATTTGACATCAACTTCGTCATTGTGGATTATCTTTGAATCTTTATATATAAAGTATATATTGATTCTGAAATGTCTTTAATGTGTAAAGGTATAAAAGTACAAGATCAATATTAATTCTAGTTTATATTACCACATCTTTTGTTGCATGAGCTTCTATTTTAAGTGGCTGATCAAAATTAATGTGGTTCTCCTACCCAATGGCATTTATTTTGGTTATAAGATTAGAAATGTAAATTTGCAATAAAAGAAGAAAATAGGAAGCTGGTTTTAATGAATATTTTACACATGACTAATTAACAGAATCCCCTACAGGAATTTGGAAGTAATAAGGAATTGACTGAAAATAAATTAAAAATTAATAAAGGAGTCTCCAAACAACTTTGTTTATGAACATTTAACAGTTGCTTTCTTAGTTATGAATATTTCAAGCTGTTTTGTTATTCAGCATGTATTATTCTTGTAGAGTTCATAATTTTAGAGGTGATTAGACAAAAAGGGAGTAGCACACAAAACAAAATGTCTCAAAATGATAAAAACCCACCATGGGAAAAGTTTCTAATGGAAAAATAATGGCTTAATATTCATGGGTTTTGTCTAACAGTACCTGCAAAATGGAGTCTGATTCCATATAAGGATCAAAAACCTTGAAAGGAGTAAAAGACAGCCCAGGAGCTTGATTTCCATGAACAATGTATCTGCTTTCAGAGAAGCAACATTTGAGTAGGGAAAAAAAAAATCTGCTTTTTGCCAAACATGTTGGAAAATTAGTTTAAATGATATAGATTCATTCTTTGTATAAATTGGTGAGAACATCTTTCAGAAAGGTATATTATCAAATCATCTTTCTTCAAGTATATTTGGTATGAATTCATTCAGGCAGCTGAATTTTTTTGGGCATTTTCCTTCCATGTTTGCAAACTAAAGGCATAAGTTGAAGAACTCTAGCTATGATACATCAAAAGACAAATTTTTAAACAACTTCAATTTCTTCCCAAAATTAAAATGGAAGAATCAAACAGATCTAGTGGCAATTATTCTTTCCACTTACCTTCTCTTGATGGAAACAACTGTGAAGGACTTTCAATTGTGGTCTGTACATAAAGGGTGAAATATGTTTGGAAAACATGCTGCATAAAATAAATTTGACTATACCTTTCAGAGATATACAAATTATCAGCTGTATTCATATGAACAGATAACAGTTTGAATGGCTAAATTAACACAAAGATAATAGTTTTAAACATTGAGTAAAAAAGCAGCAGCTACAAAGTTACCTCAAGGATAAGTCATCAATCTCTTGCAATATTAAAATCTCTTAATATACTTAAAAATCAGCAGAGGTACTAGAAATATTTCATTAGAAAAAATAGACATATGAGACTGGTGTAGCCCTGAGAGCATTTCAAAAGAATTTCTATTCCTGAAGTTAGATATATAAATATTCTTTAATATTTTCCCAAACCTGAAATGCAATAATAAAAATACCTCACTTTGTTTTGGTTATAATAACTACAATATTTTAACAAAAGCAAATGTTTCTGATGTCACCTACAAATTCTAGAACCAAATTTATTTATAAATGTTCGGATGTAAAGTGTTCTCATTACTATTCGTTCTACTATCCATCTATCTACAAGATAAACATTTCACTTCCAAGAGGAAAAAAAAGACTACTACTTGGTATTGGTGATCAAAATCTGAATCACTGATGCCTTGTGTATTTCTTACTGTAATTTGGGATTTCAAGTAAAGAGTGGATTTTTTTTCCTGAAAGATAAAGAAGCAGAGAGACTTAAGTCAGCATGACATCCTGCTTCAGGTGAGGAGATTACATCTGATCAGAAATGGAAATACTGAAGGAACAGAGAGGAGAAAACCAAGAGAAACAAAGAGATACGAGGGAAGGAGGGAAGGAATCCTGCCTTTACCTACCGGGAGTTGGAAGTTGTATGTGTTATATGCCAAGTTCTTTGGAAATAAATTCCTCAAGACTACATAATTATACTTTGCTTAGATTTCTTCCTTTAGCCAAAACAGAATACAGCAGGAGGAGATACTGTGCTTTCCCTGGTGATCTCCTCAAGTCTTTCTCTACTTCTTATCTCTCCTCGTCCTCCCCCTCCTTCCCGGTTTTCCCCTTCCTCTCCTATTCTTTCTCCTCTTTCTTCTTCCCCTCCTCCCCCTCCTCTCCTTCTTCCTCCTTCCTGTCCCACCTCACTTCTTTCTGCTCTCCCTCCTCCTGGCCTCCACCATCTTCCTCCTTCTTCTTCTCCTTTCTCTCTCATTCTTTTCCTTTGCCCTCCCAACCTCATGCTCATCATATTTTCACTGGTATATGCTTCAAACTCAGAGAAGTTGATTTATAGTTAGAACTCTAGAATAAACTTTGTCTTTTGAAATTAGCTGGCAATAATTAGAGGCTCTGTATTCTTAGTAATATTACTATTAAGAATTGCTTTTAAAAGGCCAACGCATCTTACTTGATTTTTGAGCTTGTCATATGCAAAAAAAATTAACTTTATCAGCATATCAGTAACACATGAATAAGACTTATACAAGAGCTAAATGAAATTTGCTTCAAGAATATAGGTGGTTGCAACTGAGTCATTTAAATAATGGTGCTAAAGTTGAGTTCAGATATTCATTTTGATTGCAAAAATAGTTAATGATATAAGAATGTATTTACCTGCCAAATTTTTATTAGCAATAGTATTAGACATTCCAATTTTATCATTTATGGAGAAGTTTTGAATATTGAAAGAAACTTAGTCTTTGGTAATAGATACATAATGTAATCTAAAGTAAAAAAAAAAAAAAAAAACCAACAACCTGAAACTCTGGAATTGTAATTTTATTCAGCATTACTGTCGCTTTCTTGTTATTCCTTCCTCGAAAATTCACGCAGATCCGCAGGAGAGGGAATGGAACACCTGGGGTTACAATGCTTTTCTGGATTCCTAAGCAATCAACAAACAAATACAGACATGCGATTAAAGTTTAATTTATTTTAAAAGGTAAAAGTTAAAGATAACTTCTGATTCTAGAATGAGCCAAGGTCTATAAAATACCTTGGGGGTGTAACTCTTCACTTTTTTGTTTCAGGGAGTCTGTGTAACAATGGGCAAGTAGCTTCTTCCTGAGTGTTTTAATGATATCCTTGTGCTCTGAGTTAATGATCCTTTTCAGTTAACAATATATCAAGGACCCTAGTGAACGAATGGTCTAAACACAGGCTTGGGAGTCAGAAAAATCGAATTTTGTTTTAATACCACTCCTAAGGTGATTCTGTAATTCTGAGTAACTCAGTGAAGTTATAGTATCTTAATTCTTTAGTTCTCTCATGGGAAAAGCAATTGCTTGGATAATTTAAAATAATATCCTTCAAATTTATTGTAGAGTAATGGGACATAAAAGGATTGCATCAGTTTTCTGTGATTTTTCTGTAAAGAAACTACTGGAGAATTCCCAGTGAACTAACAGGAACTTCTCTGTCTTTATAATCTTGAAATTTCCTTTCCAGGTGGTGAGACTTAGGTACATGACCACTTATACTAGTCTCAAACGTGCTGAAAAAGAGTTGAAAAATGAATGATTTTTCCTTTGCTTCCAGCAACATCAAAGGCCAGGAAATAAAACAGTAATTATTTTTCCAGGCAGCCTACTTCCGGGAAGGATGGCATTTGATGACAGGTGCTAACAAGGATGGGAGATGTGTGTGTAAACTTTCCCATTCTGCCTGTAGGTGCTTGTTCCTAGAAAGCTACTATACCCCCAGCTGTACTTGTTTAAGATAGTCTTTTAAAAAATACTTGAACACCTTCCAACTAAACTATTTACAGACATACTATATTTAGCAAGAATTTACATACTTATTTCATTTTAAACCCATTAAAGACATGGCCTAGTCTTAGTTTACATATAATAGATAGCCATTTATGAAATGCTGTATTTTTTAAATTAAATTATGATGCTTTATAAAGCCAATAATAATCATCTTTCATTCATTTATAGTATACAGAACTTAAATAAGCAAATGATTTTCTTAGTGTCTGAAATATTTATACATGTGATATATAGCAGAGTTTTTGACAGAATAGTACTCGTTCAAAATTATGTTGCTTCTTACGTTTTTGTTTTTGGTGAGGGTTGGATGTGGAAAGAAGAAGATGGTGATGTGATTGGAATTATTAACTCTACTTGAGAAGATAGTGTTGGTCTCCAAGCATTAGAATTCTTTCAAATCAAAAGCAAGTGATGACTTAGAAAACCCTTGCAGTCTGATTCTACATGGTAATTCTTTGAAGATTTTATGTATTTATGTATGTATATATTTCTTTATTTGAGAAAGAGTGTGGTAGAGACAGCATGTGAGTAGAGGGAGGGGCAGAGGGAGAGAGGGAGAATCCCAAGCAGACTCTGTGCCCTGACTGGACCCCAATCCTGGGCTCTATCTCAGAACCCTGAGATCATGACTTGGGCTGAAATCAAGAGTCAGATGCTTAACCAACTGAGCCACCCAAGTAACCCTGCATGGTAGGTCTTTGCTTCAAAAGTTTAAGTAATCATCGACACAATTAACTGAAAATAGCAAGTCATTTTGTGACAATTTAAGACACGAAGTATTTGGATTGCAAAAGTCAAAGTAACTCTTTAATCTTTTCACCAAGAAAGAATTCACAATATTTTCCACTAAGAAAATATATGTAACTCATTCTATGGGTCAGAGAGTTTTCTAGGTTGTAGACATGCAGGAGTGAACAAGAGAGGCAGGACTTCTGTTCTCCTGGAGCTCATTTTCTAGTAATAGAGACATTAGATACTTAAATAAATAACCCAATAAATCAGTTAATAAGGGCAGCAAAGAAAATAAAACCCAAGATGTACATGGAAGTTTGACAGATGCTGTTAGTTGCTTATTCACTCTCCCTTCATTGCTGACAGAATATCACTGCTGCTCAAAATGGCAAGAATTTTACCCATTTAGGCATCCTTTGCAACTAATGGTGGTCATGACACTGTTAGAACATAGAAAATCGAAAATAGAAAATTTAAGAAGACTTCTGAAATTTCTGGGACAGTTTTGCTCTCCTTATACAGGTGTGCCCCTCCTTTGCCATTTATTTCTTAACTGGAAAGCAGAAGTGATGGATGGCTGATACGAGAAGCCACGCTGTGACCATGTGAGAAAGACAGGACAATGCCCTGAATTAACTTCACCGATTTGTCTCATGTGTGAGGAAAAATAAAGTCTTAATTCATTTAAGCTACTCTTTGACTGAGTTTTCTGTTAGTTGGAGACAAATGTGATTCATACTTTATACAGAAATGATGGATGGTGATTAATATATACTGGAAGGTTAGGGAAGGCATTACTGATACATTAAAGTGATAAGAAGCGCCCATGGCCATAAAAATGTAAAATATACAGATAAGCATCCTAGGCAGAGGGAAGACCTAGTATATGATCACATGTCAGTCTTGAGCTTGACCAATGTTGCCAAAGTGTCATGAATTATGATAACATTCTCTGTGATCGTGAAGTAGGTGGCTAGAAGTTACTCCCTAGTAAGTGCTTGGATGGAAATTGGGGTTGAGAAGGAGGTATGTAAAGCAACAATATGGAGAGGGGTAATACATGGAGGAAGAGAGTGGTTATTTTTTTAGAGAAATATTGCTTAGTGTGGGTAACCAGGCCACGGATCAGAAGTTGATGAGCCAATCCTTTGCTGCGTTTACACACAATATATACTATCAACTATTCTCCTACTTATGAACTGGTAAAGTATTTCCTATAATGTCAGTAGGCAGGCAAAATTTGATTTATTTTCTTTCTTCCAGTACAGAGTCAAATACACAATTTCCCATTTTAAAGTGGCCTCTATACCAGGAATTTTATTTTAAATTTATTTATTGTATTCATGTATATTACAGTATGAGCACAAACAAATCTAATATCAAAAAATCTAAAAACAAAGGTCAATATCTGAAATTTGAAAATCAGAATCGAATCTAGAAATCCACTCGCAGTGAAACTGTTGGTATTGCTTTATTAATGAATGATAGGATATCAGGTTTCAACTACTAAACTTTATACCCATGTGACTATATTCTTATTAAACTGGGTCTATATTTTTTGGATTCAGAGAAACGTAAATTCACAGAAAACCAAACATGAGTACTAGAGAGAATGCCCAAATTGATGTAAAAAAAATCTGCTTGTGAGGATGTGGAAGAAATGGCAGGCTGTGGTTGGGAAGGGCTGTGCATTACAGCAGTTAGCCTGATCCGATGGGAACACTGCAGCTATGAAACAAAATATAACCATCAAAGATACCTGGATTTTAAAAACAAGTCATCACGTGTTTTTTTCATGAACTTTTGTAAAACTTTGTTGAATTGTTAAACCTTGTAATCATTCATTTACCATAATTATTAGTTGGTGTTGAAGTTAAAATAAATGTTCTTTGCAAATTTAAACATTATATATTATTGTTTGCTTTTCATATGAAAGTCTACTCCTTTTTCCATTTCCTGAAGTAAAACTGTTAAATACACTTTACCAAATGATTTATAAATGCAATTTGTTTTTAAAAAAAGTACAGTGGTACAATGATACAAATTATTATCACTAAAGCCTTTAATTAAAACCTAAAATATGTGTGTCACTGTTAAAGAAATTAAAATATCCAGAGCCTTAGAAAGAAAAGCTATTTGTTAAGGGGTCCTCAAGCAATGGTGCTTTTGAAGATAAGACCTAAAACAGCTTCCCACTGTCATTTTTTTTTTCCTTTTCCTATTTAGCTTTTGAATCTTGCTTTCATGGACATTTTCTCTATTCTTTGTTTGGAAAAACACCAAGGATGTATCTGCCTGGAAGGCAGGACCTTTTGCAAAAACTTAGGAAACTGAAAGGGTTCAGATGAAAATGTGGAGAGTTGTTCCCGAAACCCTGGCAGTAATTCCAAAAAGATAGGATTTTTTTTTTTTTTTAAAGAACCTTAAGGGATTTATCTTGAGGGATTTCATGCATTAAACTGTAGTATAAGAGGAACGATTTTGTAGGAACTCATCAGGGGTGCAGTGTAACCAGCAGTATTAATAGGGACTTGATGCTACAAGAACCTGCAGGTAGTGAATGAGCAGCTGGAGAACAGTTTGACTCACAGATGCTTCCACATTGGTAGAGGCCTGTGGTGAAATTCATGGCTGTTTTACAAATAACAAATCCATTGCCATTCCAGCTGTGCATTCTCAAGCTGCAGATAATGGCGGAGGGTCCTTCTGCCAAGTGCCCCCAGAACTAACACAGAATTGCTTGTTATAACACAGAGCCCTTACTGGATAATAACTCTTCCTCAAGAGTCAGATCATTCATCTGTCAATATTGAAAGCCAAGGTTCTCATTTAACATCGTAGTGAAATGGCCAACTACCTGGGATGCAAATAGGAACCTTTTCTTTTACTTAAATGTCTGCCATACCCTCCATATCTATCAGGTTTTCTTCCTGAATATTTAAATATACGGAGATCCCTAGTCATCCCCAGCCTCATCCCTTGGCAATTTGTTAAGGCTTAGGGTCTCAGCAGAGATTTTCTTCACTGAATAAAGCTGTGTGGAAACGTGGACTATGGCAGTTAAGTGAGTCCAGCAAGAAATAACCAAGCAGTATGAAAACCATTATGATGTTAAGATTCTGGCGGCAATTCTGAATTATTCATTACCTTTCCCCCCTTTACCCAGCCGACATATGGTGCTGTGTGGGTGTTATTTTTATTAAGAACTGGAAAATTTTTACTAAAATACAGAGTTTGCTTTTATTTTTAAACCCTTTGCAAATAACTATGCTAACTTAAAAAAAATGCCTGGTCCATTATCAAAAGGTTAAGATATCTCAGTACTATTTATCATTTAGAAATTTTGGATTATTTCTTCTACATAAAGGTAAGAAAAAGGAGAAGTTGGAGATCTGGAAAGGCTGGGTTGAGTCAGTGACTTGTAAAGCACAACTGTTCTACAAAATATTGTTGATTTTAAAAGGCTGTAAACCATGCTAACGTTTGTGTTCATTCTCATGAAGAATATTTAAATATGACAAATTATAAAGGTGAAGATGGTTTTTAAATGTCATGAATAATTTTAGAAGCACATCCTATTGTTTCCTGCAATTGAACTTGCAAAAATTTATTTCTTTTCGAAACATTTATTACTTTAGTTTTACCCAAGTACTTATAGGTGCATTAATCAATGGATGTTATTGCATGTATTTGGGAAGGCGATTCAATCATCTGAGGGTGACTTATTTTACTTGGGGTTAATTTGTAGGCAGCTCTAGAGCCATATGGCTTTAAGAAGTTACTGAAGGCGACAAAATGAAAATTAACAGCGTTAGCCTTGTATGGCTATATTACTTAGCTGAAATTGAACAAAATAGAAATAGGAGGCCATTGCAATCTCCAAGATCGATGTGGCTTGAGGCATGTCAGTGTGTTTTGGGTTTTAGTGTCACCGCTGGAGGCTATTTTTATGCAAGCAGATCACAGGAAGCCTGTGAACCTAAAACATGTGAGTGAAACGATTTTCCTGGAAGCAATTGTTTATGATTGGCTGCATCTAGCAAGTAATTATGCATTAGCATTTTAAAATGCAAGTGCTTTGCCAATTTCAGGAGATATAAATGCAAGTAATTTGTGTCTCACCGTCACTTTGTAGTTATTCCCATTTTACAGTTGAGGACATTTGCGGTCTAGAAGAGTTAAGGAGCCTACTTACATTCCTTGTTCCTTCTCAGGCGTAGAAATAGGCAGATTAATGTGAGGGCCATTGCAATGATCCGAGTTAGAAATAATGAGGACTTGAGCAAAGAGTGTTGTTACAGAAGACAAAAGATGGTGTGGAGAGAAAAAATGCAAGCTTTGGTCACTGGAGGAATGGAATGGAATTAAGGATGAAACAGACTGACATCTCAAGTCATTGACTATGATTATAGGAATATAGAGAACTTTTTTTTTTTTTTTTGACTTAACTGTTTGCTTTGGCATGAATTAGACTTACGGAGGAGTTGCAAAAATAGTAGAGTTTCTGTATTCCCTTCCCCTAGCTTCCTCTAATTAACATCTTACATTGTGCAGTTATCAAAATTAAGAAATTTTTATTGTTGCAATACGGCTAAGGAAACTATAAATGCCATTCACAAATGTACGTAAGTAATAACCTCAGTTAATTATTTGAATAAGAATCTTTCCATCCCCATCTCATTATTTTTGTTTGCGTTAAAATAAAACACTACGGAATGTTTAACAGAGTATAGATGTAAGGCGTCAGTTTGTAATTGATTGGACCTTACTGAGGAAGACGCCATTTTTAAAATCTGAAGTCGTTATGGAGAGAATACCACGGTGACTCATTTTCTGGTCCTGCAATCTGATGTATCCCAGCTTATTACATTTGATTGCAACGCCGGATACTGTGAGCAGTTCGGTTCCGCTCAAGTCCATGTTTTCAAAAACTTTGGTAATTAGTTTAACAGAATTATTTCAGACTTCTGCTTCCAGCCAAGATGAAGTCACAGTGAGCAGGTTTACCCTTCTGCCTGAAATAACCGAAAACTGGATAAAATATATGAAACATTGCTTTTCAAGACACTGTGTTTCATGAGATCTGTTGATCTTCCACTCCGCACCCTGCCTATAGAACTGATTTCAGTATTGGCAGGCGGGGCAGGGAGCTTACCTTTCTTCATCTGTCCGGCAAATGCAAGTGGTGTTCCCATTTTCCTACCAGGATAGTATTAGGGGGTCTGGAGGGCAGCTGAGCCTCCACATCACACCCAGAAGCAAAGAGACTTAAGGAGGCGGTGCTGGTAAACCTGGTCACCATTAGAATTTACATCCCTCTCTTCCGTCTTACTGGGAAAAAGAGTCTCCACCCTACTTGGCATCAATAAAATGGAACGAGGTGGTGTAAGGTGCTAATGAGTGGTTCCCTTTCTCCCCACCCCTGGTGTCATTAAGGCCCACTTAAGGAGAACTGAACTGCCTTGTCCACGATGCCACACTAAGATACTGTGATACGGTGGTCTGAAGCAGGGATTGCCTCACTCCCGTTTCTATACAACACCCCTCCCCCGCCCCAGCCTGGTTGGGGGGAATCCACCTCAGGAGGTGTGAGAAAGTAGTAGAGACAGGATTAGTTGAAACTCCACTTGCCCCACTTTCCTTCTCATGGTTTCTGGGGGTGGGGGTGATGGTGAAGAGGGCCAGTGTAGAGGTGAGCTTCTCCATCTTCCACCCATCAAGCAGTTTTTGGCCTTGAGTCCTTCACTTCCCACCTCCTTGGTGGTAGCTGAGACCAAGGGAAAGCTTATCTACCCCTCTGCTCAGAGGTAATGAGGTGGTATGAATAGGTGTTCTATATTAAATAAGGTACAGCAGGGTCAAGGGGAAGCTAACCTTCCAGCCCAGCTATGTGCCATGAGTGGTGGGAGTCAGGGCCCTCTCGTGCAGGAGGAATGCCAGCCAGGCCTGTGGGAAGACGGTCACACACCCACAACTGGCCTCGTGTGACACCTCACCTGGGGACTGACTACTAAAACAAGTTAAATAAGATTTAGAGTCTCATAGGATAATGTCCAATACTTCTAGAAAACAGTAAAAATATAAAACTGTTCTTCATACTAAGAACCAGGAAACCACTCCAGGAGAAAATACAGTCGACAGATGCCAACATGGAGATGAATCAGATGTTGATGTTATCTGACAGGATTTTCAAAGTAGCCATCAAAAGGTGTTTCACCCAGCAACTTTAAATTCTTTTGCACAAATGAAAAAATTGAAAAATATCAAGAAAGAAATACCTAGGTATTTATTCAAGCACATATCTGCATGAAGGTTTGTTTAAGAATATTTATAGCAGCTTTATTTGTTCTGAGAAACCAGATGTCCTACCACAAGTGAAAGGATAAACAGATTCTGGAATATTCATACAAAGGAATACTGCTTACAATAAAAGTGAACAAACTTTATTTATTTATGTATTTATTTTTTAAAGATTTTATTTATTTTTACTTGACAGACAGAGATCACAAGTAGGCAGAGAGGCAGGCAGAGAGAGAGGAGGAAGCAGGCTCCCCACGGAGCAGAGAGCCTGATGCGGGGCTCAATCCTAGAACTCTGGGATCATGACCTGAGCCAAAGGCAGAGGCTTTAACCCACTGAGCCACCCAGGCACCCCAAAAGTGAACAAACTTTAGATGCATGCAGTACCATAGGTGAATCAAAATGATTAAACCGAGTAAGTAAAAAACAGACTACATATTTTATGATTACTTTTATGTAAAGCCTTAGGAGATGCAAAATAACCTATGGTTTCAAAAAGCAGATTAGTGGTTATCTGGGGAATGGGAGGGGCAGGAGACAGGAGGCAAGGATTACAAAGGAACAGGAAGAAACCTTGTGAGGGGGGTGGTATGTTCACTGTCTTGGTTGTGGTGATGGTTTCTCAGATCTTAATGTCAAAACTTATTAAATTGTAACTTTAAGTATGTTCAGTGTATTTCAAATTTGCCTCAGTAAAACTGTTTAAAACAAAAACAACCCTACAAACTCCTTGTTTTGGGTTACTCACTGAATTGTATTTATTATCTCCCTGTACAGGTTAGAAAATGGAATCACTGAATTTTGCAAGGAAAAATTGCATATCAATGTTTCAGAGGTCACAAGAAAGATTTCCTGTTATGAAACCAGAAAGCTGCCTTCTCTTTCTGTGAGCCACAAACGTCACACTCTGTGCCCCAGATAATATATCTATAGTTTTTTTTTTTTTAAGATTTTTATTTATTTATTTGACAGACTGAGATCTCAAGTAGATAGAGAGGCAGAGAGAGAGAAAGAGAGGAAGCAGGCTCCCCACCGAACAGGAAGCCCGATGCAGGGCTTGATCCCAGGACCTTGGGATCATGACCTGCCAGAGGCAGAGGCTTTAACCCACTGAGCCACCCAGGCACCCTTCTATAGTTTTAACAAAGACATTAATTTTACCATTTGCCATGCTAATAGTGGGTGGATTAAATCAAAAGATACACTCAGGACATCTAAAAACGCTATACCTAAACCAGAATAGGACTGCAGGCTAAGAGTTAAATTTTCTTTTCTGATAATTTAAAATATTACATGACCATGATTGTAAACATAAAACAACTATTAAACCTTTCAAACATTTAGGATTTAAAAAGTCTGAAAGGAAAATACTTACATTTACTAAGGGTTTCTTTGTCCTGAGTTTGTGCTAGGAACTTCAAGTGTATTATTTTATTTGACTCACACAGAAATTTGAAGTAGATGCTATTATTGTTTACTGCAAAAAGCTGAGAATAAGACAGAATCAGAACTTCATTCAAGTTAATAAAGATGGATTTAAAAAATCTTTTTTCAAGGCCTTTTGACTTCAGAATTTATCTATCCTGCCAATAGATTTCCATCTTGCCAATAGTTTCTGTGAATGATACATATAAAGAGATATTTCACAGAATATATGTGTATATAGATTTATATATATACATTCCACAGTCAAATTAAATTTTTATTTTGTAACAATATTTGTGAATTTTCTTAATTTAACCGTGTTTATTATACACTCAAACTTATCTAATCACCTCTTAGATATAAAAAGTAAAATAATAAATTGGATGGTAATTTGAACCACAATGCTAAGGATAACATTGAAAAGATGCAATGGCTGAGCTAAAAACAAAAGCAAAAGCAACTCCACCCCCATATGTCTTCCTTTCGCATTTCAAACATTTAACTTTATAAATAACAAAAATGTAGGGGATAAATAGAAAATCATGCAGATGGAAGGAAGCATCAAACTCCCTCTCTTCCTCCCTTCCTTTCTCTAAAACGAAAGCAAGTAGGACAGAAAAGAAGAGGAAACCAATTCCTTGAAATCATCTTATGATTTCTGCGAAAGTCTGAAGGATCAGGCTTGGTATCTCATAAACCACAGCTCACTTTTGTGGAGATTCCTTTGAGATTCTCTTAATGTAGAAAACCACACTTTGGTTGAAATATTGTCTTTGTAGTTCTAAAAAAGCAGAAAGTACCCCAAATCATTTTTGAAGCTTTTAAAGCTTTCATTTTAAAAACCAACAATCTAAAGCTACAAAAAACCCCCAAACAAACACAAACCAACAAACAAAACAAAACTCGCCCTAAGGAACTGAATGTTTTTACAGTTCCCGCAGGCTTCATGATCATTAGAAAGGTTTCATTTCAAATGTTAGATTATGAAACTAAAACAGAACCACAAACCTTAGTGGGTTCTTGTAGTGTCTGGATTTTCTCTCAAACTGGAATTGAAATAGGAATGAAGTATTGAATGTGAAACAAAACAGAGACTGTAAAAAACTGTATTTTTTCTAACCACTGTGAATTTTGGAATTGTTCTAACCAAATCTGTTCTTCCCTATTTCAGTATTAATAAACAATGAATATACAATATGAAATTTTTATATTTGATTACAGGGCACTATGGAAGTAAACCCTGGAGAACAGAGTAATGGGTAATAATGAGTAAGAAAAAGCTTCCTAGAGGAATTAACAGGTGATGTTTAAATAAGTGTTAGCTACTTTCTCCAAGGAGGAAAAGTAATCTGAGGGTGGGGGGTGGGGAAGGCTCATGAAACCCATGATATTTGTGGGGGTATTTGTATAGCATGGCTGAAGGGGAGGGTGAATGTGGGCAACAGGAGCAGACAACAGAAAAATATGCAGTAATATTTTGAAGACAGTTAAATAGTTCACTGAAAGGCTTTCAGCAGAACATTAATTTGACCAGCTGTGTGTTTCGGGGGGAGAAAATCTATTTGAGGGACAGATTTGAGCCAAGGAAGCCAGACAAGTTCTGAAAATATTTCAAGACAGACTGAGTGTTGGGTTTTGGAAACGGAGAGGAGGAAAAGAGTTTAAGAAGCAGAATCCATACAACCTAATGACAATGGGTGAGCAGAAGGAGAGAAGGGGACAGTGGAGAATAATTCCCTGGATGACTAAGTATCAGTAGATGGACAGTCATTGCTTAGATTCTCAGGAATGTTTTGGGGAAAGATTAAAAAGCTAAGTCTTGGACGTTTTCAGTTTGATTAGCCTGTATGAGTATTAGAAAAAGTCTGGAAAGTCCTGGATACAGTTTATGATATAATAAGAAATGAGATAAAATGGTGAAACAAGTAAAATAAAATAGACATATTCTTTCCTTCATGCAATTAGCTACCTATGGGAAAATACAGGGCAAACAATCATAAAAATTAGTGTTAGTGCTGTGTTAGTGTTGCATACGGGGTAGGGGGAAGGTCAGGGGGAGAGGGAAAGAGAGAATCTTAGCATGGAACCTGTTGCGGGACTCAATCCCAAGACCCTGTGATCATGACCTGAGGCGAAGTTGAGTCAGACGTTCAACAGACTGAGCCCCCAGGTGCCCCAGATTCTTTTTGTATAAGACAAAGTATATGGTAATCCGTTTTGCCCTGAGATGTAATGTTATGAGATGATAAAAATCCATCTAAGCAGAATATCAATAATAAACATATTAAATATTAATATTCATGATATCAATATTAATAACTACATGCACTAATAGTGATAGCTAATATTTATTGACTATAGAGAATTATGTTTGAATCTTGGTCTGACTATTTAATGGTGATGAGGTAGTTATAGAAATTCTTTAAGCTGTTAAAATTTAGTTATTTTTGTTTTCAAAATAGGGATATTAAAAGCAGCTTTGTCATGTGGTTGTGTGACATTAAATACTGTGTATAATAGGTAAAAAGTGCTTAGAAAGTGCCTATTAGCACAGGAAGAGCTCAGTATATGTTCTCTATAATTGTTGTTTTTGATGCATCCGTATCCCTCAGAGAAGTTTACTCATTAGACTATCATTCAATATCACCTCAACGTAATCTGGTTTATCCGATTACTTCCCATCTTGAAATAAGACCAGAAGCAGAATCTTAGGTATTGCTAAGAAGATGGAGATGGTTGGCATTTGCTTCCTGTGTTGTCATGTGATGTGGCACGTGGAGTTCCACCCAGTTCAGTGTTACGGTGAAATTCAGAGAATACATAGGCACGAAGAGCTTATACATCAGAAGGAGTCTGTACGTCATGGAGTCAAAGTGACCACCTGGTTCTCTGCAGCAGGGTCCTTAATTTTTATCCCTGGAAATATCCTCTTTGATACTAGAGACAATCAAAGAAGGAGGGGTAGACTTTGAACATTTATCTAACTCAGAGTTCAGAAAGGCTTAAAGAGACTGGAGCCCATTGAGTATAGTCATATAACTCATCATTAGTCTTACATATATTTTTTCCATATTTAATCTAGACAACAATCTCTCAAGGTGGAAATTATCATCCTCAATTATTCCTGATGAATCAGTGTCTCATAAATGAAGAAGTTTCCCAGTATCACACCATTGTAACTGCAAGATACTCGATTTAAATTCTAGTTTCTAAGGCCTCCTAATAAAGGACACATGTATACCAGCCCCTTTCATTTCTGGTTTCTGCTGGTTCCTATGCTGTCTCGTCTCCTTTTCCATACTACATTACTATATATCTGATGCTGTCTTGATTCTTAATCCCTCCCAGGAGTACCACTACCATAAGAGTGTATTTGTGTGTGGGGGGTGGGGGTGGGGGGGGTGGGGAGCAGGCTTAGCTAAATTTCAAAGATTTGCACATATTTCAATAAAGCATGCTAAAGTGATACCATTTTCAAATGTTCCTTGGCCATGTCCCCAACCAGAAACTTGTCACTAACTTGCTTGACTCAAAACCATGTTAGGTTCTTGGCTCTTCCTTTTCAGTCTCACTCCCCCGTTCCCAAAAGCTTTACCAACAGGCCAATTCAGCCTTTGATTTTTCTTTTTCTTCTTTTTCCTTTTCTCCTCCAGAATATTGAAGCCATGTTCATCATGGTTTTAAAAAAGTTATATTCCCAGGAGGAATCTGTCTTTTTCTACTTGAGACATATATAAAGCATTTGACTTAACACAGAATAAAAACTTGATTCTCAGTAGCTTTAAAAATTGTAGGGAAGAAGCTTAAGGATATTGACTAATAATGTATAATTCTAATCCTTCTACCAACCCCTTTTTCTCCCACATATGAATACATGAGAAACTGAAGTGACCTTGTTATAGGGGAAAGTTTCAAGTGGCTCTAATTTACGCTACAAAAAGTTAATTATGTGAACATTTGAAGGTAGTCTTTTGTGCAGTTTTACAAAAGATTATAATACACGTTACTTGAATAGCATTTTGAAATGTAAAGATAATTTTCATATCTATTGCCATGTGTGAACTTTGGCCATTATTATCTTCAGTTGATTTTAATACCAGGGTAGAGCGAGGTGTTCATGATTGAACAGCTGGTAAGCAGTGGAGAAGGGTCAGGACACAGCCTGTGTCTTCTGGGCAGATATTCTTTCTTCCACATAATGTGGAACCAGCCAGTGTTGGATGGAGTAGATAGTTGCAAATTTTCAATGAATTTGTAGAAGTGTCTAGCATAGTCTTTAAACCAGGAATAATCTAATAGATGAGATTTTTGTCCCATTTCTGTGAGGTTCTTTATTGAAAGGGTAAGGTTAATGTTGCGTTGAATATATACATGGATGTTTGAGAAAACTGCTACTAACGGATTGATCAAAAGCTATACTCAACATTTTAAAGGATTACCAAGAGAAAAGTATGTAAGGGAAGAGTGTCACCCCTAAAAACTAAACAGGTGTTTAACACTGCTTCCAGCACGATACCAAAAGGAAGAGGGAAGAAAAGGAGTGGGGGAAGAAGGCAGACTGGCCAGAGGATGGGAAAGGCTAGGAAATCTTTTGAACAGATAGAGGAGCAAAAGTGATCTTCCCGTCAAATCCTTGAATGATGGATAGACACAGGTAGGCAATGGACAGTCCAGAAGAGGAGAGGAATAAGACTGAAGATATGAATGCTGGAGTTCACAAGGATATTCAGGAGGCGAGCAGAATTAATGTGGACTACATGTTAAGTAAATGTAAGCAAAATGAAGTCCAGAGCCATTGTGCAGCTCTTGATCCATATTTACCTTGTGCTCCGTGTTGTATACAGTATCTGTTTTCCCTCCTTGGGCTCCACAGATAATGTGGCTTCATTACCATGGATAATTCATTATCTACACTTCAGTACCTTCTGAGATAGTTTTGAGAAGTGACCTTCCAAGTGGAACTAATTTTAAAATGATCTAAATAAATCTCCTAGGATTCCACTTTTCAACAGTCACAAATACTTTGAGGTTTCATCTGTTCTTCTATAAATTCGTTGCAACCCAACTTTTCCCGTCCAAGAGAGTCTCTAAGCACTAACACTATAGGATAATGACTACTTATGAAATTCTGATTGAGAGATAAAATTGCCATCAGAAGCATACTTCCTGCTCACCAGACTTAAGGGTATTTAAAATGTTTTCATTTATGTTGCTCACCCAACCAAATACATTCACACGGGTTCTAGAGAGACTTTCTGTAGCTGAAATAACACCCAGGCAGGGCTTTGCTACTAATAAAATATGTAGGGAATACCGCAGAAAGACTAACATTAAAGAGGTATAAAATGCAGGCTTTTCTAATACAATGACCTAATATGTTCCTATTACAAGTCTTCCTATTATTTAAACAGCTGAACTGGCAGCTTTAAGACCCTTTAAAAGTTAATAGTGGAATTTCAGTGAGACTCTTAAGTCCATATGTGTTTTAATGGATGTTTTAATTACAGAATTTTATACTGGTTCTTATATGTGTCTAGAATTATATGTTTATAACTGATCATATAAGTTACATTATTGTAAATCCTTATGTTTAACTTTTTGCCATTGAAATGGCATTGTATTTCACCTTTGTTATTTTTCAGGATGTCTGTAATGTTTTTCAGTTCTACAATATACAATATTTTCACAGCTTTCTGAACTCACATGAAGAGTCCTTCCAAACACTATGAGGAAAGTGACTTGCCAAATCTTTTAAACAAAATGGTCCCTTCTCTTCTCTTTACTTTATGGACTCGTGCTTTCCTTCTACTGTATTTTGGCTTGAAGGGAAAAGGAAAGCAATCTCTTTTAGAAATGTCTCAGCCATTTACCAGAGTTCTTCGACACATATTCATTTGGTATCTACTGCCAATAAAGCTGAGTTTTCATAGCCTATTGGCTTTAATGAAGTTGTCTGTACTTTTCGTGTTCTGATTTTGTTTTTTAGCGTTAGATTAAACTAACATACATAATCATACTACTAAAGGTATGTGAAAAATCTGTAAGTGATTTTTCTTTTATTTTTCCCTCTTTCTCTCTTCCTTCCTTCCATCCTCCCTCTTTTCCTTCCTCTACTCCTTTCTTCCTTCCTTCTTGCCTTAAAATAGCAGTTAATAACATGGATCCTATCACATAAAGTTTTATTTATTCAAATATCTGCAGCTCGGATCATGTACTTAATGGAAGCACGTTTGATTCAATCTCCAGAAAATTTGAACCCTTTTATAATAGACTAAAGAAAAGAGTTTTAACATCAAAACCTGTAAAATAATCCATTTATTTTAAAAAGAAAGGCTCAGTTTATGGATTCTGATCATGATGGTTGTTATCAAAGATATTTAATAAGTGATGATCTCATGTCAACATAACTATAGGCATCATGCATCAGAAAAGCTGTGGTAACTACACATAAGTAAGTACTGTAAGTGCATTTAGTCAGTGGCTATATTTTGAATTGTACAACATGCATTTTAACCTATGTGTGAAAAATGAACTATGTCTTTTTAGTCATATAGGACAAGGGCTAGAAACGATCTCTCATATAAGGAGAAACCAAAAGCTGCGATGATGGAGAGTTGGGGCACGTTCATCAGGTGTTGAAGGAAAAAGTACTTACACTTTTGCAATCTAATTTTAGAGCATGAAAAAGAGAAAAAGAGTATGTCCAAATTACTGTAAGTAAATCTGAAATCTAGTAATTGAGACTTAAGTCTTGATACGCTTGAAACCAGAGATGCATCTCATTGGATTTATCATCCTCCAACAGATTTTGTAACAAAGAACAACTTAGATTTCCACTTACAAAAATAATAGCAATAAGCATAATTCTATAGAGAACATTGGGCTCTGGACTCTATTTCCCGTGAAATGATGTCACTATGATGCATCAGTATGCCAAGGAAAGAGTCAGTGGAGGGGGCCGGGAGATGTTCATGAAGAAGGTGCTGACTTAAACCTTATCAGCTTCTAAAGATTGTTTGGTCTCTTGTTCTGGTTCCTTCCTCAGGAAACTGAGATATGCATGGCTGCTTCTTAGATGAGTCATCACCAAACTGTGTTGTGGCATGGTAGGGAAGAAGCCTATGTCAGGAAATCTGGGGCATGGAAGGACACTCCTGCATGCACAGTTGATTTGGTTCTACACATAATGAGGCTGAGGTCAGGGGCTCAAGCCCTGGATGGACCAATTAACTCTTTTCTCTGTGCAGTGATCACCAACTGCATAGCTAACCCGGACTGGCCAGGTGTTTTGCACATGAGCCACTCGTAAGAGACTGAACAAGTTACTATATACATAATAACACAAAAATTCCTCTTAGTCTTGGAAGAACAACTCAAATGTACTATTCTCACTTTATTGGCACCAATTTCATTTATTAGGGAAATCTGATCAGACTCCTTAGAAAACTAAAGTCATTTTTCACATGGAATTATCATTTTCAATAAAATAAGCATTCTTAAAATCATGTTGTTAAAATTGTTCTCAAAGTAGTGGCTTGTGGCCCTAATTTCCGATGGGTAGGTATGATAATAATCAATATTTTCTCCACATAAACTACTACTTTGAGTTAGATAAAATTAAATACCAAAAGGCTAAAATAACAGTCTTTAAGACCATCAATGACCTTTAGACATAGTTTAGACACCTCTTGCAGAATTGTAATATTGGTGAAATTCCATTATTAAAATATACTAAAAGATTGGATTTATCTCTAGTGAGATTATATAGTAGATATATGTTATGTAAATAATATTTGTATTTTCTTTTGGGAAATTACTCTTTCGCTCTTAGTCCACATCTTTATGTAGGATATCTCACTTCTGAGATCTAGGAGAAGCCGCAGGTTTCATGCCTGACCACTGAAGTATCCTTTTTTTTTTTTTTTTTTTTTGAGAAAAAAACCAGTAACACTTCTTTTTGAGAATTATTGAAAAGAGGGATTTTCCTCTGCCATGGGTAGCAGGATGGAATGTGGAAAATGCCAGGACCACCAGGAGGAAAACAAAGCTAACATGGAGAAAAGCATGGTCCTGGTGGGGGAGGTGGTAGGGGGGCAAAAACAAAAACAAAAGGTCCTGATGACTTTTTGAGCCCCTGGATACAACCATATCTGAAGGTAAACTTTGGGACTTCAGCGTTTTATGAAGTCAATAATTTCTAGTCTCTTTTTAGTGCTCCACTTTATTTGATTATATGTCTATAACTTTCAAACTTCAAAGAGCTAATTAATAGAAATAAGAATCAGAATCAGAACTTTGAGTTAATGTAACAGATGTTTATTGAACACCTGCTTTGGGCTTTAGACTTAATCATTCAGCTCTGGTTTTATAGAAACTGATACAATAATATTTTCATATTCTATATGATGTAAATTATAGTGATATATAGAAAAGTGGAAAGGATGATAAAATGTGCATTCATTTAAATAACATAAAAAGTAACATCTCCAAGCAAAAGGAACATGCACATTGATTTTCCTTCTATTTTTCCAATAGTAGTTGTGCCATTTTTGTTTAAAGACCCATAATTCTAACAAGGGCAGATAGGTGTTTTATTTTTTTTTTTTATTTTTTTTTTTAAAGATTTTATTTATTTATTTGACAGACAGAGATCACAAGTAGGCAGAGAGGCAGGCAGAGCGAGGAAGGGAAGCAGGCTCCCCGCTGAGCAGAGAGCCCGATGTGGGGCTCGATTCCAGGACCCTGGGATCATGACCTGAGCTGAAGGCAGAGGCTTTAACCCACTGAGCCACCCAGGCGCCCCCAGATAGGTGTTTTAAAACGACAATGTAAAATTACACATGAATATTGACATAATGAGTCTGGAGGGCTGGATGCTTTGTAAAAAATATCTTTTGTAGCACTGATCTGCCATGTCGGCCGAGCTTGAATGAAGCAGCAAGCTCAGTGAACTCAATCACATGGAATATCACATCTATTGCAAACAGATTACATATCATTATTGGTACCTTTGTATTTGATTGATTTTTATTATGTTGCATGAATGGATAGGTTCTTAGAGACGGAGGTCACACTATAGAAAATAACATTTTTATTTAAGAAACACATAATGTAATGTCCTTGGTGTGGTTTAATCATACGGTATCAACATACTCTGTAAATTACAATGGGTCACTAATGTTGAAGACATCAGGATGAAATATCAAAACCACTCCAGGGCACCTGGGTGGCTCAGTTGGTTAAGCGTCTCCTTCAGATCAAGTTGTGATCCCAGAGTCCTGGGATTGAGCCCTGAATTGGGCTCCCTCCTCAGTGGGAAGTCTGATTCTCCCTCTCCTTCTGGCCTTCCCCTCTGCTCGCACTCTCTCTCTCTCCCCCTTAAATTAAAAACAAAACAAAATGAAACAAAACCCACTCTAATTTGAGGAGGAAATACAACTATTTTCATTATGAAACATTAACATCCAAATAACTTAAAAAAAAGAGGGAGCTTCAATTTTAGTTTCTCCTTTCTACATTGGCTTTCTAAAATACATCAAATTTGATGAAAACCATAAAAAAACTTAAGAGATGAGCTACAGTGCTAAAGGGTGAGTGGCTAGAATAAAAGTTGAGTATACTTTTGATACTGTCTTTTGTGTTGTTATTCTTTCCTCAAGGTCTCCTGTGAATGAGAACACTTAATAGAGAATAAAGTGGCATTTTTTGGTCTCTTCCTTCCATCTTTCACATTATGACATTATGTCACGTTTCCATTCAAACTTTCCCTGTCAACTTGAATAGTTAGTAATGCAGAAGGTTCTTTTATGTGGCTGCTGGTGGGAGGAGTAGGGTCATAATTCAGATGTTATGTTTTCCTTTGGGTCAGTGCACAACTTTCTTTGCTATCTAACAAACAAATGATGACTGTAGATCAGAGGGATCAAGATCAAACTCAAACACCCTAAATGGATGGGTTTCCTTTTTCCTCTTACAAAAGAGGAAATGCCACTTCCCACCCCTTCCTCTGAAAATGCATGACCTGCTCTTCTCCTCCTGGGAGTTGCCGAGAAACTGGGGGACACAACAGATAGCTCATCTATCTGGCCATGGTGTTTTCTACACCTAAATTAACATGCCTCTTGACCTCACTGATAATCCTTAAAGGAAGATTTAAATCTATTTACTCAGGGTCCAAATCGAGAGATTTTTGTCTAGAATAAATCTGAGAGCCCTAATGAAAAAGAAATTGTTTATACACAAACCAATGAAAAACAACAACAAAGCCTTAGAAAGAGAATGACCTTTTGTCTGATACAAGACAAAAAAACGTGTGTGTGTGAGTGTGTGCATGTGTGTGTGTATGTGTGTGTTTATATGAAAGAGAGAGAGAGAGAGAAAGAGAGAGGGAGAGGGAGGGAGAGAGAGGGAAAGTGAAAGGAGAGAGAGTCTTGATTCCTTTGTATCTTTTGATAGGTGGATGATTGCCGAGGACAGCAATTGTGGTATTAAAAAACCGTCTCCTCAGCCATGTCATATATGGTTAACTACTTGGTTCATTTTGTTTAGACAGAGTAATCATTAGTTTAAACACAAATCTGAGTCCCATTGTTGTTTTTCCTCCGCTTTGTTTCATGATAGTAGGAGCACGATCATAACAATGACAGCTCATTATTTCATGTGAAATAAAGCCTTCTCATTTCTTTAAACACCAATCATCATCCCCACAAAAATGAAAACTAACTACACTAAAAGCAACTCAAAGAACAAAGGGCAGACATCTCTGATGCACAATTTAGAAACAGAAACCAATTTGGAATCCGACAAATCTGAAGTTGCCTCGAAGTTTCCCGTTTGAATGCCAGAAGCTCTTCACTTTTAAGAAGGGAGAAGAGGAACCATGAGAATTCCATGAGGCAGAGTTATCAAAACCCGTGGCTCATACCGTGCACATGCAAAAATGTTAGTTCTCTCTAATATCATTTGAACATATGTTTGAAAGTCTCCTATGTGCCAGACACAAAGCCTAGCAGGGCGGGTAAGGCAGGTGAGGATGTGGTCCACTCAGAGTGACTGGTCTCTGCAAAGCCTGGCCCGGCGAGGCACTACCAACTGCTGGGTAACTGTAGCAACGGTGCCTGTTCTTCTCTCCTGAGGGAAGACTTTCCTCAAGGCTCTGTTCTCTACACTCCTCTCTCTCACATTTTTTTCCTTCTGTGGTAAACTTGTTTATTCTTATCTCAACTGTCTGGAGCTCATTTCCTTTTTTTTTTTTAAGATTTTATTTATTTGACAGACAGAAATCACAAGTAGGCAGAGAAGCAGGCACAGAGAGAGGGGGAGGTAGCCTGCCTGCCTAGCAGAGAGCCCGATGTGGGGCTTGATCCCAGGACCCTGGGATCATGACCTGAGCTGAAGGCAGAGGCTTTAACCCACTGAGCCACCCAGGCGCTCCTCTGGAGCTCATTTCCAAACCAAAACTGGAGTTTCTTCCAACTCTCAAAAGCAACTCCATGAGATTATGGATCCTTTAATTGGAAATATAGAAATAGGAACTCATCTTTGTCTCTGCCCAGAGTGGTTCCTTCTGACTGAGATTTTGCTAAGGACTGTAGCATGCATGCCACTCCCCCAGTTAGACAGTTATAAGAAGTGAGAGAAGTATGGCGCAGTGTTTAAGAGCAAGCTTTATGGGGGAAGGCTGCTCAGGTCCATCCCAGCTGTGATTGGAATAAAGTAACTTAACACCTTAATCCCATGTTGCTGTGGTACGGATGAATTTTTATAGTTAATAGTACTATATTGTACATCTGAAAGTTGCTGAGAGAGTGGACCTTGAAAGTTCTCATCGCATGTAAAAAAATTATGATGATTTATGGTGATGGATGTTATTGTTATGATTGCTTTGCAATACCTACAAATATTGAATCATTATGCTGTACGCCTGAAATTATATGATGGTACCTGCCAGTTATATCTCAATATTGAGATATAACTCAATGCACTTAGGATATAACTAAGATATATGTATCTTGTTATATATATCAAGATATAATTTGAGATATAACTCATGCACTTAGGATAGTGCATGGCATATAGTTAGCAAGGTAAAGACAGCTCATGTTGCAGTAAACACATTTATTTGCTGTTTTTTCAGTATACACTCAGGGTTTGTGCCAGGATGGAATTAGGCTCCTATCCCTTATATTTCTGCCTGTTTGATCACCTGATGATCGTGAAATTCTAATCATCATTCTCAAACACCAAACAACCTGCTGACAGCTATATCTAACAGATAGATAAGGTTTTTTCTTCTTTACCCCCAACATATTTAATAATTCCCATGTTTTCAGGACACCTGAGTGGTTCATTTGGTTAAGTGTCTGCCTTTGGCCCAGGTCATGATCGCAGGGTCCTGGGATTGAGTCCCACATCGGGGGAGAGCCTGCTTTTCCCTCTCCCTTTGCCTGTCAGTCCCTCTGCTTGTGTGTTCTCTCTACCTGATATAAATAAATAAATAAGTAAATAATCTTTAAAAAGTAATTCCTGTGTTTACTGCTTCATGGTTGTAATACTGTTTGTATACTTAATCATATCCCTCTTAATTAGTAGATCTTAAGGTTGAGAAACTATTTCTTATCTGTTTTTGAATCATCAAAATATGTTTTTTTGAATCCTCAAAACAAAACTTTTTCATTGTAGGGACTGGATTGTAAAACTATGTTGAATTGAATGAAAAATATTCCTTTACAAAACATTAAAATTGAATCATACATTACTAAATTTTAAATTGGAAGTCTGCCATTTTCTTTAGTTGTAGCTGCATAATTTATAAGAGAAAAAAAACTATTTGGGATTTTACTATGTTATTGTGAGTGAATACCACTTACTTGAGAATGTGTAGTAAATGGACACAATGAGTTATGGAGGTAAGGTTCTGGGGCACTCATGTGGAGTGGTTGATGAATTACTTAACCCATCAATTTTATAGCCCTATTCCCCCCTGAATAAGACTACTAATGACAACTGGTGACTTAAATTTATTGATTAAGGAATTTAAGTGCATATTTAGGAGAGAGATACTAGGATGACTGATGTTCTTTGCTTGGTGTGACCTTTATGATGTTAAGTTTTTTTTTTTTTTTTTTTTTTTTTTAAAGTTAACACAGGACTGTTAGGGTAGGGGAACATTGCAATGAGTGCTCTCTACTCAGTGTAACATTAGAAAGGATGACAGAGCAGCCTACAGAAGGAGATAGAGAAATGAACCAAAATCTGGCAGAGAGACAAGTTCTCTGGTATTGGGACACAGAGAATGAGCAGTAACAAAGCTTTCACTAACACTTCCGCTTGGGTTTGTATATCGTAAGAGATACCTGATGTTCCTTCTCAGCTTTCACCACAGCTTCTTATCGTATGGTGGAATCATGTGGTGTTCTCTGCCTGGGGCCACTACCAACTTACCCATTTATTATTTCACTAATTCCTTTTCTCAATATATTTTAGGCACCCACATCGTTCATACATAACAGTAGGTACTGGGGGTAGAATGATTAATGAGATAGGGTCCCTGCCCTAACAGATTCAGAGACAGGATTAATTTTAATTAATTAATTAAAGACAAGATTAATTTCGATACTCTGAGATAGTCTCCCTCCTATTTCCAAAGTAATTATACTTTTCATTCATCCCAAAATGTGAAAAGTGATGAGTCTTGCTTTATGAGTGAGCTTCCTGGTTCTGTAGATGTTGTGTTGGTCTTTAGCAAAGACTTCACAGACATTGTTTTGTTTTGTTATATTTTGGGAACTGTCTTGTACCATCTCATTTTCCATTAACAGTTTTTAAACCCAATAGTTTTTGAAAACAAATAATATCATCTCAGCATTCAAGGATCCTCTCAAAAACTCCACTTAGTAACAAGAGCCCTGAATAGTTTGTTTTTCTTCTATTTGAGTGTATCTCAGGACCTACCTGTGGAAATGAGATCTTGGTGTGAGCACTGGAAAATTTCGAAAGCACGTTTAGCCTCAAATTTGTGGAAATGTTCCTCCTTTGATAAGAGGCAGCTGTATGGGCACAGGAACTGATTACTCTTGAAGTGGCTCTTAATAGCTTCCTTGTTATTTTGCTAATTTTTTTTCAAAGGCTATACAAATTTAGCTTTCTTGGAATAACGGTGCAAGAAACGTTCCAATAGTAGATTTCCTGAAAACACTGTGGAAGATATCCTGATGCTATAATGAACACTTGGTAGCCACAGATCTGGTCACACAAATCTTTTGGATTAATGATTCAATTCGCATCTTTGCTTATGCAGTAACATCCACTAATCCAGAAGATGAAATGGAGAAATGATACTTAAACAGAATGGAAGAAGCAGAAAGCAAAAGTAAAGTTGCTGAGCTGTTTAAAGGGGAAGTTAAAAACAAATAAACAAACAAAGAAAAAGCCTTGTCATATTTGCCACACTGCCAAAACAAACAGTCAGAAAATACCCATAATTTAGCCCAAATACTCATGTCTGGTAGAGTAACTGCACAGTACAGTGTAAATAGCTTAAAATTGAAAGTGGAATAGAATTAGGTTTAGATTCCTGTCCTGCCACAGCCCTACTTTTGTTGGATATTACTTAAGACCTTCACTTTGCTCAGCTGTAAATTTAGAAAACACAATATTTGCTTGTTATAAGTCTTAAATAAGAATAAGTATATAATATACTGATCATAAAACATCAGATGCACTTGATAAACAAATGTCATCCTCAGTCTCCCAAAAAAGGGAAAAAAATATAAACCGCCTATAAAGAAAATCTTGCAAAATAACTTTTTTTCTATTAAGATAAATAAAACTGTTGTTTGTGGAGAAATAGCATTTAAAAACTATGCCAAATAATTAAATGAGGAAAATAGTCTTTCTTATTCATTTCTAACTCTGTTCAGGAGTGGATTTCTGAGCAGCAATGTGGCTTTTATTCTATTCCCCACTGGAATAAGCACACTTTCAAATGTATCTTGTTGATCGGGAATTGTCTTGACTCCCATGAGCCATCTTTTCCCAGCTGGGAAAGTAAACAACACAAAGACTTATGAAATTCCTTCAGTTATTAGACTATATCCAAGAGTTCCCTGGCTTCTATTTTGAACTAATATGCATCAGTGGTAGATACAGAAGGAACATCTAGGTTAAATATAGCTGTCTCTTAAAGAGCTGACCTGAAGAATTGAACACACTGTGGTTAATGGTGACCCTCCCTGCACTTTGCTATTGGGTGTGAATTTCAGCAAAACTTCATATCCAGTAAGATCTCCCTGGGGAAATCAGTTCTGGACATTGGAACTCTGCCCTCAGCTAGATGGGGCCATCTTTACAGATACACTCCATTAAGACTCTCCCAACGGTAACCCCCATTTGATAAAGTTGAAGAGCTATGTCCACAGATCACCCAGTCTAGAGAGCAAAAGAAGAAAATAATAGTAGATATTTGTTATATCGGGAAAAAGTACACATATGTGCCTCATGTCATGAATTCTTGACAAGAATTCTTTTAAAAAGGCCTCACTAGATATATAGAAATATATGTCCATTCACATTTTTCATGTTAAAATAGTTTCTGAAATTGCATCATTTATTCCTGGGTTGAAGAATCTCTATCGGCAACTTCATGGCAGTAAATGTTTATATAGCCCTTACTATATGACAGACACTGAATATACAAAGCCCTTAAGTCTATTAATTCATTTTAATTCTCTGCAACCCTGTGAAATGAGTATGATCAGTCTCATCATTTATGGAGGAAGAGTCCGCTGAGAGGCAGAGGAGGCGCCATCTCAAGGTCATTCAACTAGTGTGGTGCCACTCAGATCCCTAATTGTTCTTCTACCCCAAAACATCTTTTCAAAAAGCTCCTTGATTCTAAAGTTGAAAACAAAAAGCCTAGGTAAGTTCTTCCAACTTAACAGGAAAATATTTTACCTGGAAAGTTCCTTCTGTAGTCATTCAACTGTTTTTTTTTAGATGTATTGAAAGACCAGATAGTTGAGGTTTCTTTGGGTGGTGGGCCGGGGGAGGTGGGAGGAGTGGAGGTGGTAGAATTAGAAAAAGGGTATAATTGGCACCTTTCTGGTTAGAGGCAGTTGGCAGATTGGTTGCCAACATTTTAAATCCTCCCCAAATTACTTAAAAGTAAAACATCACCCAGTTACTCCATCCCCCCACCCACCTCCCTTTCCACAACCTTTAGTTTGTTTCCCAGAGTCAAGAGTCTCACATGGTTTGAATTTAAATAAAAATAAATAAATACATAAAAGAAGCATTGTATTGAATATTAGGACACGGCAGCATCTGTAGACACAGTGACTTCTTTCTAATCAGCACACAGTGATTAACTTTATTTTCCACAGTTACATGAAAGAATTGATCACATAGGTGGGAACTAACTAACCTGAAAGGGCTGTAAGAAAATACACTGTCAACTAATAGAAAATGTGTCTGTAATCCTTGAGGGATGCGATGACAGACTGGAAGCATTTCTGTGGACATAGAAGGACCTGTCTATTCTATTTTAATAATAAAAGGGGTTATGGACACGGTATTTTGACTTCAAGTAAACTTGAAGAGGTAAGAAGAGAATATACATTGGAAAGAGAATAGATGCAAATGTTCTCAGGGAACACCAATAAAGGGAAAATGACTGGCAATGTGACAAAGCAGTGTGGCAGAATTTTATTTTATGTTATTTTTAATTTTTATTTTTTAAAGATATTATTTATTTATTTATTAGAGAGGGGGGACAGAGAGCAAGAGAGGAGCGAAGGGGCAGAGGGAGAGGGAGCGATAGACTCCACACTGAGCTTGGAGCCCATGACTCTGGGCTCAATCCCAGGATCCTGAGATCATGAGCTGAGCCAAAGTCAGACAAAGTCAGACTCTTAACTGACTGAGCCACCCAGGCCTCCCCTAGAGAATTTTAGAGAGCATCAACAAAATTTAACATTTTCTCCAACTCGTCCTACCAGGACGAAGATCCAAATGCATGTTTTATGTTGTAATTTTGAGTTTGACGAAGGGACAGCTATGTTCTAGCCATGGACTAAAATGCTATAATGAAATGTCTCTTATTATTTTCATTTTCATGTTACCTTTTAAAAATATTCTTGCAAATATCTAAAAATCATATGTATCATTTAATTTTTTTCACTTTTAAATACTTATTTCTCCCTAAAATTTTAGGCATTCTGATCTGCTCCACATGCCATTCTGAGACTCCCTATACCAGAGTCAATTTTTGGTTTTACTTTATTTCCTCTGAAGGGAATATTTTTTTGCATTTTTATGTTGGAAATTGTAGTTCATTTTCACTTCCATTAACTATTTTCAGAGAATTAATTTAGGGTCTGTTCCTAGGTGGGACTTTCAAATGGTCTTTGCAGTTCAGTTCAGTTATTTTTTTTTATTTCAGAATTTGGATTTTCCTTTAAAAAGATAAAATGTAGTAACAACCAGAATGGGGCAGAGGGAATGGAGAACTTCACTAAAATGTCTGCTCTGATACATACACTTCATAACAGAAACACAAAGTATTGTGTTTCTAAGCTTATTCCATATTTTTTGAGGAATTGCTTTTTTCACAATAGTTAGAAGATTAAGTCACTTTATTTTACTTTTGTATGTACATATTTTATAACCAAATTTTTTGTTATTTTAAATCTTTAGGCTTTCCAACAAAATGTATGCTATGGAGGACAGTCTCTGTTGGAGCTGCCTGCCGTATCCCCCCACACCGCCGTATCCCCCCACACGACGTATCCCCGCAATGAAAGGTGAACCTTTACCAGTGCATGCCAATTTAATGAGGCAAGGAATGTCTTATAGGCTAAGTGTTTTCTGTTCTGGTTTTCATATAAAAATTATTTAAATGAAGGAAATAGTTTTTGAATACTTGGCTTACAGTTTTGACCTTTATATATATCAGTGTTCCTTTTTTTTCTTTCAGTGGTTGGAGAATAACTTCTCCAAAGGCAGAAACTTACTGTAGTAAAAAAGATATGCTTAGAATACAGCATGATTACTATATAGTTTGATTTCCTTGATAAATATGCAGCCAGCGGTAATTCAGTATAATGAAAACAATCTTGGAGATTTTTTAAAGGATGATTTCCATACAAATTTGATGCAGTATTTAATTCAAGGAGCTGTGGGACAGGATAAGTTCGATCATGTATGACATAGGACCCTAGAATGTTGACCAGTTTGAATGATAATAATGGTAAAAGGTGGAAGAATTGGGTGCAGAAGAGAGAGTGGCCATAACAATAGTATCAGGATGAGTAAATTCAAACCAAGTTATTTTTCTCAAATCTTATAAAACATTCATATTTTAAAGTTTATTTATTTAATTAATCTCTATACCCAGCATGGGGCTCGAACTCATGACTCTGAGATCAAGAGCCTCATGTTCTACTGGCTGACCCAACCAGGCGCCACTACAATTTATTTTTTAATTCATTTATTTAACAATCATTTTATTGAACCCCTACTTGGTTTTAAGCACCGTGCTAAGAGACAAAGTGCTAACCAGAACAAACACATTATCTGCCCTCATAGAACTTATAACCTGGACTACTATAATTTCTGAGCCATGATATTTCTGGACTTGCTAAATACCTATAAATTCACTGTGCGAGAGTGCATCAAGGAAATAAAAATGTTCCTTAGACAATTTAATTAAAGCTGAAAAAGTGGAGAGCCAAGATTTATGAGCAGAAACACAATGTGCCAATGCATATTCTGGAAGTCTCCATAAGTCTAAAATCAGTCATCCCCAGGACCAAAAAGCCCAGGGTAACTCCCACGGGACCTATGGCTTAGGGACTTCTGATATTATTTTAGAACGACAGTCGTAATTTGAGGATGCAGCTGAAAAAAAAAGGGAGGATTACATCATCTGACATTAAAAAAAAATAACAACAATAAAACTCTAAAACTTGTAGACAAACAACTAGTTCATAACTATCTGTTTCACTCCGTTCCCCATTGTGCATCAGAAAGAGG
This sequence comes from Martes martes, assembly GCF_963455335.1. Lineage (NCBI taxonomy): Eukaryota > Metazoa > Chordata > Mammalia > Carnivora > Mustelidae > Martes > Martes martes. The sequence continues at coordinate 126,187,405 of NC_137891.1, read as the reverse complement.
ATAAAACAAGTAGTGAAGCACGTGGGCTCTGGCACCAGACTGCCGGGTTTTCAGCCCTGCCGGCTACTTTCCAGCTGTGTGATTTTCCTCATTTATAAAATGAGACTGGCCACACATTCCTCATAGGGTTGTGAGAATTAAATGCATGAATATCTATACCCCTGCTTAAAGCAGTGCTTGACACTGGTCAGTAGCTCCTTTCAGCGTTACCTTTGTTATTGAAGTTATACAGTTAATGGGCTAAGTTTATCTCTAGGTTTAGGTTTTTTGATTATCCATAAAGCCCTCGTGTGGCCGGCTGTGCTTTGAAAAAATGAAAAAAAAAAAAAAAAGAAAAGACAACAAAAAAACAAATAGAAGAACAGTGATTGTCTCACGCAACATGTTTGGGTTCGGTGATAGCAAGCACTCACCTTTCCGAAGTCAAAGGAAGTAGAATACGAGTACTGGAGGCTCTTGGACTAAGAGCAAGAGAAAAACGGGAGGTTCGGGATTCTCTTTTACAGTGACTTCACTTTGTTGTCGTTGTTGTTTAGAACAAAGCTTTGGTCTTAGTAGCAAACAGATACAGTGTGATTTACTTAGAGTAATGGTTCTTCACCGGACCATCCCCTGGAGGTCCTTCTGGAAATGCGTTAGGGCATTTTGCTGTTATGGCAAGTGGAAGGACACCTCTGGCATTTAGTAGGCAATTAACTGCCAGGGATCCCAGAAGCTCTGGATGTGTACGGGAAAGTCCTGCACCAGGTCTACTCGAATGTCCCTGTCTGACTTTCTTGAATGCTCCACCAAGTCTCCAGGAAAGGAAAGACCTTTTCATAACCAAGTCTAGGAGAATCAAGTATTTTTGTGAATCATTTTAGTACACGCAGATTTTTTTTTTTCCCAGTATTGCGACTACCGTTTGCATTTAGGAAAGATGGTGGTTGGTTTTATTTAGAACTTTACCAAGAGTGGTTCGCCATTTCCCACAAATACATCACCAATGGCATTGTGTTTCTCTGGCTTTTGAAACAAAGATGCAATAAAAAGAATTAATTTGCATTTTTATCGGTAGCATGCATAGTGATAATACCTATAGGAGTGAGCATTTGCCTATTTCATTATGACTGTTTGCACAGTCATGTCTAAATGTTCAGATTGAATGTATAATATTCTGTTATAAATTAATTTACTTTTCTCCATTAATGATTTATGTTTTTGAATTGGTATTGATGGATGACAATAACTGAATTTCATATTGGGAGAGTAAAAGTGGCACTATAAATACATTTGTTATATAAGAGAGATATTGAATTGGTGGGGTCAAGAACCAATAGCCTGTAATCTTGTACCCTAAAGGATAGTTCGAGATACTAAAATTTCTAAGAATAATTTCTAAGTTCTGTCTATAACATATTTTCTTCTGCAGCATAATATGTTCCAGATTTTTCTTGTCTCTAATTTTCATTTGTTTGTTTCTGTGTGTGTTTGTGTGCATTTCCAATGATAGAAAATCAGTGAGGCAGTTAAAGATTTCACTAATTTAATTTATTGTATTCACAACTTGTTTTGTCTTCACTGTCTTCAAAAATAAACTGATAAAAATAGCAAAATACTAGAGTATTTCATTGATCTTAATTTTTAACATAATTTGAGAGTATTATTAGACATATACATTTGTGACTAGCACCAGCAGGCAATAATGATGCTGGGAAAACTAGAAACCTGATTATTAACCAGAAATATGATCACTCACGTCATTCAGTATCCATTTATAAGTTTGCTTTATGAAAACAATACTTCATCAGGAAACCACCATCCTTTAACTCTCTGATATTGTCATGTTTTTATAAACTGCTCTGCAAAAATTCCAAATTTAAATCTTTGCAGTGATATGAAAAGCTCTACAGATGCATTTGTATTTTCAATTCCTATAATAGTTTTATAAATGAAGACAAAGGCAATAAAACCAGCCAGAGTATGTTGTGAAGCAATCATTACAGAACTATGGAAAATTGATTATTTGGACATCAAAACATTTTAGAATTGACTTTATAAGAAAAATCTTATTAAAAAACACTATTGGCAGAAAGGGAAATATGAAAACAATAGGAATATACATGACGACTAGTGAAATAGAAAATGGAATATAAATGTCATATTAAAATGTGAACTAATAAAACACGATATTACTTGTTTATATTACTATGGGTATCTTAATGGAGAGAAAAATCTTGAAATGGCAAGGAGATGAACTGGATGCCTCAGATTCATTTTCTGTGATTATTAATGAATAATTATATTCCATCTCAGAACCATATCTTTCCCAGTACTTGCTTGTGTGTTGTGCCCTTTCTCCGGTAAAGGTATTTCCCGGCAACACCGTGTGTTCATCAAGTCTCAAGAATGACAGACTTAACAGCCATAGACCTCAGGCTGGCAAACCACAAAATCTAGCAAAACCCCAAAATGCTTGAAGAACCGGTCCTGAAGTCAAGGGAGAGCTCCTTTTTGTTCTGACACTTTTGATCTTTGCCCCCAGAGTCTTTTCTTTGTCCTTATATGAATCTTTGTGTAATGTTCCTGTTTCTTAATCAATAGTTGTTACCTTTACTGTTTCTCCATCATTATTCAGACCCCTGCCTAGAATTCAGCCTCAAGAAAAAAAAAAAAAATCCTGCAATGGGGCAATCACATGGATGGATCTGGAGGACATGGTGCTAAGTAAAAGAAAATGGTCACAAAAGGACAAACACAGAATGATTCCACTTCTATGCAGGATCTGAAAAAGTCAAACTCATAGAAGCAATGAATTGAAAGTGGTTGCCAGGTGCTGGGGTAAGGACAAAGTATGGAGTTACTAAACTACAGGGATACAATTTCAGTTATGCAAGAATGAGTAAGTTTCAAAGATTTGATATACAACATTGTGTCTATAGATAATAATAGTGTGTCACACACTGAAAAATCTGTTAAAAGCGTAAATACCAGTGCTGTTACTACAATAAAAAATAAAATTCCATAAACTTCTTACATTTCAACAGAAGCTCATTAAACAGAGAAATTCAAGCCAGTTCTTTTAGACAACCTTAGAGAAAAATATCCACAGAAAATCCTGTTGATAAATAACAACTTCCATAATGCAAAGGGAATAAAGTATCACCATCAAAAATAATATATATAATATATATTTATATTTATATAATATTTATATATGTATATTTACATATATATATATATAAAGAGAAAGCAAGCTTTCTCTCTTGGAATACTTTATAATCTAGTTGCTCCTGGTGGTGTTTTTACATGACTAAAGCAAAATTGTTCAAGCCATAATTCAAATACTACATTAGAAACTTTATGTTCTGATAAATATTTTTGTTCTATAATAGCATGTGATAGAGCAAATTCCAGTCAGGTAGGCTTAGTTTGTTGATTTGGAAAATATTAAAAAATGCTTTGGAGATTAAACATATAATTTACTAGATTATGTTATCGTAATTATGTTGTTGTAGTTTCTTTATTGTATTGATTGTGGTAATTAGGGTCCTAGGACAAAATATTCATGGGAAAGTTTTTTCCATCACCCCATGTAAAAGGTCACCACCCCCCCCACCCCCTGCCTGCTTTCCAGCTCCAGCCATCCTGACTGCCACCTTCATCTACCCAGTGAATGTACCTAAATTTTAACCTCATGACAGAATCAGAAGAATTCATGAGAAATTAAAAAAAAAAAAAGTGACTGCAGAAATACTGGAATAAGAAGGACGTGGAATATTTCCAAAGCAGGCCTCTCTTCCTGATGCTCTCTGCAGCCTGAATTTAAGGTCAGCCTCCCAGCGGGACTTAAAGGGACTCAAATTCTCCTAACCATGTTTGAGCAATCAATGGTGACCAAACAGCTGCTGTGTTTGCCCACATTTTCTCCTGCCCTGGGACCCAATTGCTCTCTCCTTAGGTCAGAAGGAAAGCTCTGATTGATCTCATTGGGAGCTTTACAACGGAAAGGACAATAGTATTGGGCTCCTGACATCAAACTAATTTTTTACAGAATAGCCAAGGATCAGATTACATTTTCAGCAGCATCGTGGAGACTAGAGAGAGAATAAAAACCAGGCAGGTACATATTTGAGAAGAATGATATCCTGGGCGATTAATAAATTGCTGTAAAAAGGTGATCCTACTTTGCATTGCCCAAAAATGAATGTGTTAAGAAAATGCAAAAGTTATGAGAATCAAATCATACCTGAATTATTTTATATTTAAAAAATCATTAATTTTTTTGAGACCATTTTATCTAGAAGAGCAAAGATGTGGATGCGCGGATGTGTGTGTGTGTCCAGGACGTGGTTAGAAAACTTCGTCTCTCCTGTTTGAGCTGTGGATCCATGAACATCTCTATCCTTCATCTGTACCAGGAAAGTGTTCCCCACTCCCACTGCTGGTGCACATGATTTGATAGGGTTTGTTCCAGCATGAAAACCTCTTGTTTTTACCCCATGATGCCACATACTATTCTGTTGCTTTTATGATGTGGTAAGAGAAACAATGAGGAAGGAGGCTGTTGGGCCTCTCAATTTCAATAATGCCTGACGTTTATTTGGCCCCAATAAATATAACTATTAGTGGCTGTTTAGATTTTCACTTGTTCAGAAATTAACATGAAAGAAACTAGAAATAACTTCTCATTCTAAGAATCAATGTTTTTGACTACACGAGGTTCTTTACATTTTGTGCTTGCAGATACAAGCCCACATAATATATGTAAATACAACACTTAAAGCAGATTTTATACATGCGTGGAACTTTGAGGAGTGTTTTGTTTTCTGTTTCATCTCTTTTTTTTTCTTCTGTCCTTTTTTGTATCACCTGACTCATTACCACAACTCATGTTCACAAGTTCATGTTCCTCCAGGCTTATAAGGTTAAAGATTTTGCTTATTTATTTGACACAGAGAGAGAGATCACAAGTACGCAGAGAGGCAGGCAGAGAGAGAGAGGGGGAAGCAGGCTCCCCGCTGAGCAGAGAGCCCAGTGTGGCGCTGGATCCCAGGACCCTGAGATCATGACCTGAGCTGAAGACAGAGGCTTTAACTCACTGAGCCACCCAGGCGTCCCCAGGCCCAGAAGATTAAAAAAAAAAAAAAAAAAAAAAGTCTGACATCTCTCTCTTTCTCTCTTATCTATCTATCTATCTATCATCTATCATTGCACTAATCATCTATGTGCAGTCATGTAGAGAAGTTATCTTTGTCATTATTTTACAGACTTGGGATCTCATACAGACTTTACGGGATCTTACTCTCTTTTCTCAGTGCTGGTGTGAACTCTGCCATTTCAGACAACACCACCGGGGAGGGGGAGTATAACGGGAGCAGTAGCTCCGCAGAGGAAAGCACTCATCTACTCTTTTCCACTGGTGTCCTTGGCAGGAGACTCAGGGTCATTTGAGACTTTCTAATTAAGAAATTTGGCTCCAAGGTATTTACTTCTCACAGTACTGTTTTGGGGACTGAGCTCACTGTCTCTCTCTTTTTTTTTCTTTTTTTTTTTAATTTAATTTTTTTTCAATGTTCTAAGATTCATTGTTTATGCACCACATATTTAAAAGTACGGAAACCAGTTAATCTTGTTTTGAGTGTACTTTTCCCCAAATGCCCAGGTCCTGGTGGTTGGGCTGGGCCTCATCTCTTGGCAGAGCCCCTGCCTTCTCTTTCTGGGCTGGCATACTATGCTGGACACCAGCAGACCCCTTCTGTAACAACCACTTTGGAGGAAGAGGTTTAATTAACATAAATGCATCCTGGCAGTAGTCGGTAGCATATGGGAAGCTGAAAATTCCCACGAAACCTGGCCTGTTCCATGTCCTCAGCCTCACTCATGCTCAGCGCAGGGGCAGGGAAGGCTCCTTCTGTCTGCAGCTGTGGGGGGCCCTGTCTCACGCCCGGTTTCAGTACTGTGAGCACCATACTTCTGGCAATCTGGCCTCTCCCTGGGTTCTTAGCCCCCATCAGGTAATGGGTTTTCTTCTCTTTGATGCACTCTCAGCAGAATAATCCAATCCCTCAATTACCCTGAAGTTGGAAACACACATCACTGCTCTCCTTTCCTCTTTCATGTGTCTTTCTCAAGTGGAAAAACTGCAGTAACAACAAAAACCTTATTGGAAGACACTAGGAAACCTTCTGCCGCTTTCAGTTACTAAACTTTTTGGCTCCCTCCTAGGATTAGGGCCAACAAGGTCTCTACAGCGGTCACATTTTACAACCAAATATATCATGTCCATTTCCTTTCTATTAAACAATGTTCTGATCTCATGCAAATAAGATGAAGACAGCATTATAAGGGCTAAAAACAACCGCCCTCCCAAATGTTTTCAGGCATTGGTAAAGGAAGATGAGGGTAACGGGAGCATAGAGACACTATAATAGAATGTCACTGAGAGATCAGAATTGATAGAGAGAATTAAGATCCGTTTCTTTCAAAGGGAAGGCTGCATTTCAAGAGAAGTTAATAAAATCGGAAGACACTATTAAAATAATACTGAAAACACCCAAGCATTGGTGGGAAAATTAATTGAATCTCTCGAGATTATAAAGCAGTCTTTTATTGCTAATCCTAGCACAGTGACCTTAGCCCCGCAGCTCTAAGGACACAGGTGGCCCACAGTGAAAATGACAGCAACCTGGATTCTTTCATTTTTTCCTTAGATATAAAGGTTTTGGCTTGTAAAGTCTCTTTTTGTCATCTTTATGCAAACTAGTCCCTTTTCCCTATAGGTCAGAAATACGTGCTCGCAGCCTGATCTATTTTGCACAATTGGAGGATAATTCTCCTCGGAGCTATAGAGTACTCCAGTATTTTCCAGGAGCTTAACGTCGGACCTGGGGATGACATACATCTGTTTTGTTGAAATGTGCTATCTCCACACCCACCCAGGTGCATTTGTACATAGTTCGTTATCCAGCAGATGTCTCTCTAAAGTCCAATAATAATCCCTGATGATTCCTTAGAATTCCCCCTTTTCCTTCCAAATATATTTTTTCTTTTCAACATATAGATGTTTTTAATGATTGCATTTCCTTATTTATTTTCGACTTTCCCTCCTAGTTAATCAAATTCTGAAAATTAAGTGAACAGGGTTAGAGATTGCAGATTGCATCTGACTTTATTAAATAATTCAATTAAAGCTTTTAAAGATTGATTATCTTTGTTGAAATGGACAAAAATGCTGAGGACGACTAGATGATTTAATTAAAACCTCTCTTATGGTAGATTGCAGAATATAATCACACATTGTGCCCATTCCGGTCCACCCCTTTGAGTACGGGCTGAGGTTGGGATTCTCTTCAGCCCATAGAATCTGGCTGGCATGAGTCATGTGATCCAGGGTGGGGGCGGGGTGGGGTGGGGTTGGGGATGGGGCAAGTCATTCTGTAGCTCCCACCATTGCCCTTTATCAGGGGTGGCTTCTGGTCATGTAACCTGTGCGGTCTCACAAGGGCCCTTTCTCAGAAAGGCACACACTTGGTTTAGTGCTCTGCTCCTTTAAACAAGGGGCCCCATGTTTTCACTTTCATGGATCCTGCCAATTCTGTAGCCAACCTAGCTTTTTGAGGCTCTGAGATGACCATGTTCTGAAGAAATCAATGGAGACCCCTTGACAGACCACCTGGGAAGAAAGACTCACCTGCTTCAGCGACCCTAGTTGAGCTCAGCTGCTGGTTGACTCATAGTTGAATGCAACTGCATGGGTGAGTCTGGATGGGACCACAGAAAAATTGTTCTGCCAACCCAGGCAGTTGTGAGAAATAAGAAATTAAGGTTGCATTAAGCCAGTAAGTTTGAAGTGGTTTGTTGCATAACAGAATCTCAAATATTCATAGTAGGAACATCTATAACTTTAGAAGAATGGATTTGAATGAAAATATGAAGATAATTCCAAACCACATCAAACTCTTAGACTCTGTTTCACTAATGAATATTAATGCATTACTTATGAAAGCAAACTAAACAATAAGTGGTTGCTTTAAGTTTAGTTTTAAATAGAGAATACATGGAGACTAAAAATATATAGATTTCAAATTGTGGCTTTGTGGCCCGACTTAATGCTTAATTATTTACAATGTAACTCAAGCACATTATTATGTTGAAATTTGCAGGTAACACCTGTTTTTAGTGGCATTTATATAGATTTAAAAAAATATATATATAAAGTTTATCAAATAGGAGTTCAAGTGGTACTTGAACTTTTTATAAAGAAAAATCTTTATAAAATATTATTTAATAGCTTAATGAATGAGAGAAAATGGCTTTGCTTTAAAATAGTCATAATTTAAAAAGAGCAAAATGCAAAAGTGAAATAGATGGACATAGCTCTAAAATTGAATGGAGACAGAGTGTAGTGAGTTGACATAATTAAGCATTGTTCAAGTAGTGTAAAATCTAAATATTTTTAAACCATTTTTATCAAAAGATGAACACATCCTTGTTGCTTTTTACATGTTTTCTAAAGAAATTCTTGATTATTAGTGTGAAGTCTTTCCTCAGTTCTTCTGAACCCTTAAGTCTTAAAAATGATATTACAATGATGGAAATAAGAACTGTTGTTACAATTAAAAATTAAGATGGTTAAATTAGGTCAGTCTTTGTCCTGTTAAAAAATAATTATGGGTCTGAGTCCTTTCTAATCGTATTATCTTGAGACAAAAGAGGTAATCTATATGATTCATTAGTAGAGGGCTGTCTAGACATTTTAGAATTTCTCGTGTTTGAAAATCAAACTCCATAGTGAATGAAATGGAGTGGAAATATTTTCAACAAAAGTATTTCGGTATTAAGATAAGTCAACAATCTGCAGCACAGGCATCTTCAAGAGCATAGGTCACAAAATTTCATTTGAATATATTGCCTTTAATGTTTCTGAGCTTATTGAAATAATAGCTTCTCTCAGTACACATGAATTGGTTTGTAAAAATAACATATTTGTATCTAGTTAGGAGAATCAGGACCCATGTAGAATCACTAAGAGATATTCTGAATAATAAAATAAATGCTTAATTTAATTTTACTTATAGATCTTTATGATTATCCATTTAAGAGCCTTTGTTGCACACTTAGAATCTCAATAATGCCTTCTTGGTACAGGACATTAGCCAGTCTCACATAAATACTTCTCTGTATTCTAATTCACACCTAGAGCAATGATCCCAGGCCAAGATGAAAAAGTGAAATGCTAAAGAGTCTGTTTTGATTCTTCTAAATTGTGAGCAAATAATGCAAATTGTTTTTCCGGATTGATAACGCATTGAGTAGGTCTACACAGAATAGTTATATATTATTTAAAAATGTTTCTTAATGTTCCTGGTGAATGAAGCCAATCTATGTTTATATGAATTTTGCTAGTTTTGCAGAGTTGTGAAGTATGGAATATGTCAACATAAATACTATTACATTTGGGGTTTGTTGGCTGAATACATGAGACAAATTCTGAAGTGTGAATAAAATATATGCTGGTGTATGGACTTTTCACTGCTTTAGTAACTCAGAACAGTAGGATATAAAATTTAAAACCAAATTCTTATATCTAGCCAGTATTCAAAATGGTGTCCAATGGCCTAAAATAACATAATATCTGTATAGAGGGAAATATTTTCATAAATTGTAGCACAGCCATATAAAGTAATGCAATACAATAGTGAAAATGTTTGAACTGGGGCAATGTATTTTAAAACGGTGAATACTAAAAATATATAATGTTGAGTATAAAAAGCCACTGCAGATGATAAAGAATGTTACAATCACATAATATTTTTTAAAAATGAAAAACAATACTATATTTTGTTTACATAAAAATACTTTCATAGTAGAATTATGAGAATGCTTAAGGATAATAAAAATGAGATTGTTGTTATCTCTGGAGTATAGAAAAGAAAGAGAATTTGATGATAAGTTATACACAGAAGCTTCAAATATTTGGAATATTTCTTTCTTATGTTGGTTGGTTAGATATACAGCTCTTAATTTTAAAATTACCAGTACTTTTATGTTTTCCTGAAATATTTTATAAAAAGTTTTAAAGGTAATGTATCAAATGTGTACTGTCATAAAACACTAACAACCTTAAATCTCAATGTCTTGAAAAAATAAGCATTTATGAAGTGTACAAACTCAGGATATCATTCCATTTGTCTCATGTAGGCAATTTTCAGGCCCTACCTGGGCTTATTCAGGTGTTTGGGGATCAGCTTGATATTACCTGGTATAGGCTGGTCTCGGTTTGTAAGACTAGGGGGACTCAGCTCTACTCCTTGTATCTCTGGTCTTACTGAGCATGTCATCAGGATGATGGTAGAAGCTCAAGAGAGAGAAAACAGAAACCCATAAAGCCTCTTGAGCTTGGGTCTCACAGTTCTTTTTGTCAGAATGGGTCACATGGATGAGCTAAGAGTCAGAGAGAAAGATCACCACAAATTCATATGCCAAAGAGTGTAAGTCTGGAGAGATGAAGAATTTGAGCCATTATTCAAGGCCACAGTCTGCTCTTAATGTGACAATTATTCGTATCTATCTCTTATGCAAAATATACTAACCTCTCATACAATCACACGTAAGCTCCAACTCCAGGATCTTGTATCTACATCAATTTGAATGCAGCTACTTTTAATCTGGAGTCCTATGAAACAAAGAAGACAAGTTTTCTTTTTCACTCAGTCCAGCATACAGGTGGTGAAACAGCAATAGGGTAATAACAATAAATACTGCTATTTGAAAAGGCAAAGACTCTGAAGCTCTTTAGACCCTCATCTCAAAATCCTGAAATCGCTCTGGGCAATGATAGCCAGGCCCTCTATTCTGGGATTGGAGAATGTTCTTAGGCCCAATTCTGATATCCAAGCGAAGTTTTTTCATTTTGTTATTCTCCACAGCTTTTGGCTCTGCTCTCTGGGATGTCTTTCATTTCCCATGAGATCCTTTGGTACTTCTAAAGATACTTTGAAAATTTGCTCTATGAAGATCATTCAAAACTTATTTTCTGGTCATATAAATTTAGGAATCTAAAGATCTATTTACATTTTGCAAAAGCTCAGTCCAGTGTCAATTAGCTGGATTGTCCTTTCACCGATTCATCTTGTTCATAATGCTGAGGTTGTACAGGCTGTTATGGAACTAGGACATTCATTTCTTAGAAGCCCTTTTGCCAGGTGAAAGGGTTTACTATTAACTGCTTAATCCTTTCTGAGGCCGTAGTAAAGGGACTCATCGCCTTGATTTGGCCTTGTTGCTTAGGCCATGTCTAGCATGAAATGCTGGAGATGAGAAACAATTTTATCTTCCAATTTAACAAGTTCTGGCCCTTCTATCTTCCTTCTATTTGCACACTTCCAGTATCAATTTTGAGCTCATCCCTTGTAGTACATGTTCATATAGTTAATAAGAAATAATTACTGTTTTCAACTTTTTGACTGGAAGTCTCTGTGTTCAAGATTAAATATTTATTAGTTACATTTTTAATCTTGGAAGTTAAAGCAGGCAAGAGATACACCACTTGGTTTTGCAACTAAATAACATGTCACCATATTTTAGCTTTCCTTGGCAGCTCTCTCACCATTTTTCCAAACTCCTTTGTAGTCTCCTCATTGTACTTACAGCCCTCACCTGCCACTTGGTCCCTAAACCGGTACCCTATACTAGATTTTGTGTTGCAGCATCACCCTACTCCTAGTACCAATTTCCACATCAGTTGCTTGTTTCCACAATAATCCTCAATGGGCAGGCATTCTGAAAGTGAGAGTAACAATCTTACCATTTAGCTAATGCATCTTGTGCTGGCGATTTAGATTTGACTCTGCTTGGAGTTCTTTAGGTTTCAGACTCCCTCCCATGGCTGAGGGTGTGCTGACTATTGGCTAATCTAGATTGTCTCTGGCTGGAGTGACGTGGACAATTCAGCTGTATTCCACATGTCACTTACCCTCTGACAAGCTAATCTGAGAATGTTCTCATGGCAGTGACAGAAGTACAAGTGTGCAAAGAGTGATGAGACCCAGACAGAACTGACACACTTGCTATTTCTAATTGTATTGGCCAAGACTGAGTAATTATAAAGTAACTATGAAGTTACTTGGCCAGAGCAGGGACTTGGGAAAGGTAAAATCTGGGGCTGTTAGCTCTTTCTATCATACATGACATTATCTTATCATCAAAACTAATTTATAGGTTTACCTTGACAGTGCTCATATGAATTACTTTTGTAGAGGGGAAACCTTTCCCAAATTTAATTTTAAACAAAACCATCACACTTACTCCTATAGAACATTTTACCTTCCCGAAGAATTATCTGCACTTCAGAACAGAATCATAGCTGAACACACTTGAAACATTTAGATAGTCAGGAGTGTAAACGTGCATTTGTAGACTAGTTACTTCACAACTCAAAAAATTTCTCCATGAAAAGTAATGGTATGAATCTTAAACACAACAAAATCATTTCTTGGAGAATTAACTGCCAGTTTCAAAACAACCTTCACATAAATGACCCCCCAAAGCCCATATCAAAATGTGCTTTTTCTGAAAGTGGTTCTGTGTTGTAGAAATGTGTCATACATTAAAAATGTCGGCAGGCTATTCACTGCTCCTCTCATGAATACGTAGAATGTCACTTTTGTCAACTTGAATCTAGCTTGTAGTGACTTCTTGGACCAATTGAGTGAAATAAAAGTGACATTCTGGGATTTTTATAGCTATGTCATTAGAAGTCTTTAATTTCCATCTAGATATATTTTTTAAAGATCTATTTATTCATTTCAGAGAGAGAGAAGAAAAAAAGGAGAGAGCTTGTGTGCGCCTGTGCTGTCTGCAAGCAAGGGAGTGGGGGCAGATGGGAAGGGAGAGAAGCAGACTTCCCATGGAGCATGGAGCCTGATCCTGGAGCTCAATCCAGGGCTTGGCCAGGGGCTTCATCCCAAGACACTGAGATCACAGTCTGAGCTGAAGCCAAGAGTCAGGTGCTTAATGCACTGAGCCACCCAGGTGCCCCCCCATCCATATCATTTATAATGTACTCTCTCTGGAGCCCTAACGCACTATGGAGGAAGTGCTTCTATTCTAAGATTGTTAAGCTAGATAGACCACTCATAGGAACCTTGGTAGACAGTTCCACAAGAAGCCAGCTTCCAAACATCGCCGTGAAGCCTCCGGAGATGTGAGTAGCCATATTTGAACATCTAAACCATCTTTTGCCAGCTGAATACCACCAAGTGAATTCAGGCAAAGTAAATGAAGAATTTTCAGAGTCCTGACCTAATTCCTAACCCATGAAACCAAGAGATGGGATAAAATAATTATTGTTTTAATCTTCTAATTTTTGTGTTATTTGTTTTGCCGCGATAGATAACCGGAACAGAATTTGGCAGCAGGAAGTGGGAACCTTTGAGCATAAGTTATAGGTAGAAGCTGGAAAAAAATTCGAAGAAATTTTTGAAAGTTGGAAGAGCCTTGAAAAGACTATTAGTGGGGGATTGAAGGACCATAAGTAAAACATTTAGAGGTCAGAGCAAAAAACAGCTTTTATATAGCAGCAAAAATTTGGCACCTCTGTTATCTACAGTAAGATGGAAAATAGGAAGGTCGCTAAATGAACTCATTGATCTCACTAGAGAGATTTCCAGGCAGAATATAAAAAGTGCCAATTGACTTCTCATAGGTCCTTAAGATAAAATATGAAAAGAGGAGTAACCTATAGATAAAACATTTCAGTCTTCCAGTAGAATTTAGAGGAACTATAAAGGGGCCACGATATGCTAGACCTGAAATTAAAACTGTTTCTCATTCTCTATTTCTCTTAGTAAAATATTCTCGAAGTAACATGTAATTTTTGGGTAAAGAAAAAAAAATCAAGAGTAGGGATGAAAACCTCTTTATAAATCATCACGAGATTTAAGGGTATGATTTATAGACCCTCTTCTTTTAGACAAAAGACTTTCTAGTAAACTTAAAGATGTGATTTCATAATGGTCTCCTAGGTGGCCAGTGATGGAGAGTGGCTTATCTCAAGGCAATGTGTGAGTGTATTTTTTGTTTGAGTGAATTCCAATAAAGCTTGTAGAAAACCCACAGAATCTTTAAGAGAATTATATCACCAGCTTAGATTGAAAGAGAGACTGATAGTACAATAAGAAAAGTGACTTTAGGATTCCAAATTTCTACAAAAACAAAGCAGGATGAAAAAGCCACATAGTGTCAAATACTGGCCATTTTTTTATGGAAAAGGAAAGGTGACTTCAAGGACATTATAAAGAACCCAGGGAGCAGAACCAAAGAATTACTTCCAAGTTCCATTAGGAGGTTCCTAATAGATGCATTGTCAACATGTGTCTAGTTGTATTTCAGAATTTCTGTGAACCATAATGACTGCCAGTGGTTCTGGTTCTCTCTGTGCTCCCAAGAAACAGACTGTTGATTGTAGTTATCCTACGCTATCTCATCAATGTCTTTGGATGTATGTGTGAGAGGGTCAGATAACTTATTTCATTAGTTCACTAGGTTTCAGACTGAATATCTATGAGGGGATGTACTAGGGAAAGCATACCTAGGGAGCCTCACCCACACTTGAAGCCATTTAGATGACAAAATCCTTGAGCCTGAACATTACACTATAATTTGGTAAGACTATAGGATGTCTTTGGAGGACATGAGTGTATTTTGGTATTTAAAGAAATGTAAATAATTTGTAACTAGAGCTGGGACTGTAACAGATTAGACATGGCTACAAATTATTTGACACTTCTCTCATGGGTGTGATGTGTATTTCCTTTCCATTGAATTTGAGCAGCTTCTGAGCAATAGATTATGGTGGAAGTGACATTACACTGGTTTCAGTTCTGAATCTTAAAGGGCTGGTAAATTCTACTCTCTGTCTCTTGGAATTTTCTCTCTGTGGAATGTCAGCCATTATATAAGAAGTCCAACTATTCTGCCTTGAGAACACCCAAGTGTTTTCCACATGGGAAAATATGGGTGACCATTTTCCAGTTTTTCAAAGCCTCCCACCCAAGCACCAAACTGTGAATAAAGAAGCCTTTAGGTAACTCTGTTCCCAGGTCCTGTCTGAATGTTATAGCATGACAGATATTGAATGAGAAACGCACAGCTGGGCCCAGGAAATCTATAGAATCATGAGGACTAATAATTATATTTTTAAGTCAATATGCTTTGGGTTAGATTTTATTTTATTTTATTTTTTAAAAGATTTTATTTGTGTATGTGAGAAAGAGAGAGGGTGCACACAAGCAGGAGGAAGGGGTAGAAGGAGAGGGAGAAGCAGACTCCCTACTGAGCAGGGAGCCCAATGTAGGCCTTAATCCCAGGACCCTGAGATCATGATCTGAGTTGAAGGCAGATGCTTAACAAACCAAGCCACCCATGTGCCCTGTTTTGGGATAGATTTTAAGCAAAAAATATATAGCTGGAACAGAGTTTAGGCACATTCTAAGATGGACTTGATTTAGTTATCAAAATCTTGGAATTTGAACTTGAGCCCAGTATTATAATGAGATGACAGTTTAGGGGGTTTTGAGGGGGCCCTGAGTGTATTTTGCAAATGTTAGAAATAGAAATAATTGCAATACCAGTCTTCAGACTGCGGTAGACTAGAGATGGCTGCAAATTCTTTGTTACTCTTCCTATTGAGAGATAGAGTTTAATTCCCTAGTAGAGTGTAGCAAAAATGACAATCTACAATTTTCAAGGTTAGATTGTAAGAAGAATTTATCCTCCGCCCATCTCTCATGGAATAGCTCCTTTAGCAGTCCAGAGTGATACAGGAAGTTTGACTATCCTGAAAATATATATGCGGGTGAGGCCATGGGTAGGTGGTTTGGTGGACAGTCCCAGCTATGCCCAGTCTTCCAGTCATCCCTGCAAAGGCTCCAGACATATGAATGAAGCTATTGTGAAGCCTCAAGATCAGCCCATCTGCCAGATGAATAGCATCCTGTAACTATGTTCAACACTATACGGAACAAAAAAATCTTGCAATTGGTCCTTGTTCAGATTGTTGAACCATTAAAAATATAACAAAATTGGTTATATTTGTTAATTTCGAAATGTTAGAGTGATTTTTAAGTAAGTAATAGGTGACTGGTGAGAACGCAAATTATACAAAAAGTAAGTCAATTCAAAACAGAATACATGTTTAAAGATGAAATAAGAAAATGAAACCAACTCAGAGAAATTCTAAATTTTCATAAACAGATCCTTATAGATATCACTGGATTATGGAAAGGATAGAGGAAGATAAAATCACATCTTATTTAGTGCAATTTCTCCTCTTGAAAAAAAGAAATATTGCGTTATATTTCACAACCATTTTGGCCTGAAGTTCTCAACTCTACAGGTTGTCTTTAACATAAATCAGCTTAACTTAATTCCCTAGGCATAGGCTCTCCACAGGCCCACTTGGCGGCAGTGTCCTGGGGAAGCTAACTGAATAATCAGTAGACATTAAGAGATGACCCATTAAGATCGTGCTCACAGATACTTAAGTGAACTCAGGAGAATTATAATATTAGCACATTCAAAACTCTAATACACGTTCTATTACATTAAATCTTCAAGTCCAGTACAACCAAGAAGAAGAATATTTTACCCAAAGTCCTTCAGAATTAAACCATTTATACCTCTATGAAATTAAAATCACCCTCTAAGTGATTTTGAACCTTCTGGATTCTTTACTTTCTAACTCTTATATTTAGGAGTTATAAAATCCTATACAGAAAAGTAAAGGGGAATATTACCTGCTTTCAGGATGGTATCACTTGTGAATTTCCCTAGAAGGCATTACTTGCTCCCTCCTCTGTGCTCTCTTTGGAGATACCAACACTTCAAATCTCTACCATGGGATTTATCACTTGGGACCACAATTGTTGACTTCCATGCTCTTCCTAAAATATATATTACAGAAATGCATGAACCAATGTTTGCAACAAAAAGGGAGATCATTACATAAACTGTGTGAAACGTATTATTTCCTAATATCAAAAAATCTTTAAAATTAGGAGAACGTCTCATTCATTTATTTGTAGCTTAGAATGCTACAATTTGGGCACGTAGAAAGCCAGGGAAATGAATTGAAAGCAGGAATTAGTTAATCGGCATTAAAAAGAAACAAGAAGAGTAACCAAAAAAATAATAAGTAAAGAATTTTTAGTTTCTTGAGTTATCTAAAATGGAGGAAAGGGGACTAAGGGGGCGGTAGATGGAGGGAAGAGGGAGCTTCATTGAGTTTCTGAATAGAACTGGTTGTTGGCTAACTCTGAGAGTGCTCCAGGGATCATAATAAGTTTAATTTGCATGGAAGTCGGCAGACATTCATTTTCTATCTTAAATCACCAAGCAACATTAGAATAGCCAAATATGTCTTTTCTGAATTGTTATTTTCAAGTAGATAGCTTTGTTTTAACACTACGTTTGTGGCTGCCATCACCACCCTCCCCCACCCCCCCCCCCCCCCCCCCCGCGCCTTTTGAGGAAAATTCATTCTATTGTTAAACAAACTAAAGATAAAACCAACTTCTGGATTCTATCCCAAAACGAATTGATGAAGGGTTTTCCTTCAGTCAGTCAGAATGGGGGTATATCAAGTACTCAATGATACTGTGGTTGAAATTCCTAATGGTGATTCGGAATGATACTTTCCTCTAATAGAATGTGGAAGAATAAATACATAATCAACTTGAGGCATTAAATATTCAAAGAAGAATCAAAACAATGCTTAATATAATTTCAGTAGTCAAGACTGGATTATGAAGAACAACTTCTGGAATATATATGAAGTTCAACTCAGGTCTCTGCCATTGGATTGCCGCTGTGCAGCTGGAATACTGCTGAGTTTAGTTAAATGGTTTGTGTTAATTATTATTTCTTTGTAATGCCTTCTGAATTTAAGCCCTAAGCAGAAGCAATGTGATATTGTACGGTTCTACATTTTTATTTTATTTTGTTTGAAAACTGAAAGCATGTGGATTCAGCTACTGTATCTTCAAAGTCTATGGCACATGACATTTCATGCTAAAAAGGCTAACAGTGACTTCAAATTCAAAGTAGTTCTGCTCTGCATTCTAGATTAGCCCTGGTTTTGAATGAAAGCTACTATAACCCCTTAGCTACAATGTCCTGGGCAAGCTTACTGAATAATCAGTAGGCATTAACAGATGACCCATTAAGATCGTGCTCTCAGATACTTAAGCGAACTCGGGAGAAATAGCTATGCCTTTGAAACAATCAGATTGCAAAATCAAAAATAGCCATTTGGGAAGCCCTCTATAAAACTGAAATTTCAAAACCACTATCTGGACATTATTAGCTGCAATTTGGTGTTCTTAAATTCTGAGTGGGGACAAAGTTTTCTTCAATCTTTACCCATACATAAAATTGTTCATGAAATCAACATATAGGTGTGTTTATGGAGTGAATACATCTAATTGCCAGAGTAATATGTTTAGTTTCTGTTATGAAAATAGAGTGAATTGCATAGAAAACAAGTTATTCAACAGAATTTCATAGTTTAACCTATTAATTTCTTCTTCCGCTGGAAGTGTTGGGGGTGGGTGTGTGATTTTACCAAATAACTGATTCTGGCATTTAGAAATTGTGGCTATTATCTAGCAGATCGTGTTTCTTTTGTGGTGACTAACTAACTATTACCACCCTTCATTACCTTTTACTCTTTCAGAGATCTTTTTTAGACAAGCTGTAATTTAGGATTTTTATAAGTTAAAGCATCCTATTAATGGTACCTAAGGTGACAGAGTATCTTGATTTTTGCATGTATGCATATATATTTGCAATAAAAATATTCTTGGGCAAGAAGGGACCATTGGTATATGCTATAGAAAGAAAATGTGTTCTTACTTGGTTTCCTGGGTACTTGAAAGGAAAGGTAACTTGAAAAGGAGCCAAGATATTTTAATGAGAGAAGTATTCATTTAAAAGAACTGATTATTTTACAAATTTTCTGAAATTGAGTTGAACGGGAGACATTTCCCCCTTTAATTTGTAGGAGTCCAGGTTGTAAGATATATAACTTTTACATTTAATTATTAGATATTTCCTTTCCAATTATTTGTCATGTGTAGTATATTCAAACATGCCATCTTGAGAATTCATCTTGATTTAAGCAAAGCCAGTATAAAACTCAGGACAGTTCTTTGGTAAGAGATTCATAATTTCCCTTAATAAAAAGCATTAGTACATGATTTGATTAGACAAATTCAATTTGCACAAAACTTTCCAGGACACATCTATTGCATAAAAGGAAGGTAAACTTTACTTTATTAATGAATCTATTCTAAACCCTTGATCATAGTTTGGTATGTGATTTGTATTTTTATTTGGATTCCAATTATTTGGAGAATCTAACATTCCAGAAATATAATCTGCTGCTTTGACATTGTTCCTATTTTATTCTTCAATTGCGCAGTTAGATGTTTGATTCTCTCCCTATTTTTTCATGGCCTATTATTACCTAGTACACCTGACTAGTCAACAAAGCCTGGGAATTTAAAATGAAAGGTCTTCCACTTCACAAGAGATAAAGTAACATTCTGATAATTTACAATCATGGCTCAAACAATGGAAAAATAAGAGATGTTTTCTCTGGATTCCAAAACAAACTTGCTTTTATGAACAGGCAATAGAAATGGTCTAATTCAGTCTCAAATTTATAACATCAGGGTAGTTCCTAAGACAACCATATGCATGCATAATGGTTCTTAAATATTTGTTGAATAAGTGGATAATCAGCAGATTTTAAACTTATCCCAAATAAACTTCTGTTGCTTTGTATTTTAGCAGCTACAAGCAAGGACTATTG
Organism: Martes martes; assembly: GCF_963455335.1. Lineage (NCBI taxonomy): Eukaryota > Metazoa > Chordata > Mammalia > Carnivora > Mustelidae > Martes > Martes martes. Next base: position 126,167,550 of record NC_137891.1, on the reverse strand, counting down.
TTTGTTGTTAGTTTGGGTTCTCCAGGGAGCAGACACCAAGGTGGAATTAAAAGTGAAAGATATTTTGGGGGGTGGGGCTGCAGTGGGGTGTGTGTGTGTGTGGGGGGGGGATGGCTTTTAAGGATATAGAAGAGTTATAAGAGGAGTAGGCAGAGAGAACCTGTAATGTGAGTGTGATATCTGTGAAGGAGGGAGGGCAAAGAGAAGAAAGGGAAGGAAGAGCCCCAAACTACAAGGAGCTCTGAGAAAATCTTAACCAGCCCATTGGGGACTCCCAGAGCAATGATTTTGCCTTAGCTCTAGTACTCCAACATGGTCAATTTATGGGAGTGGCCCAGCAAGAATGTGCCTCACCCTGGACATTGTGGGAGATCCCAAATTATGGCAGGTTGTCAGCTGACTATATTCCTCATTACAGGTGCTCCCTTCAAGGGAGACTGAGTGACACACTCCTAGGACCGCCACAGTTTGTGTCCTCCAAAATATTTAATTAGTCATTATAGGGTTTCTGATCCCTTGAATTTCCAGGATTTATGTCCATTTTGTTCTCTGATGTCTTGAAGGCGATAGCTATCTGTTATACTCTCTGTTCACTCTCTTTTCTCACATGGGGCAAACCCAACATTCAATTACACACTCTTAATTCTGCTGCTGGTGGGATATACTAAGTGTAACAATGTTGTTCCTCCTGGGATATACTAAGTGTAACAATGTTAACAATTGTCTCAGCGAAAATAAGGGCTATAAGGCTATAAGGCACACAGGGTGAGTAAAATGACAGATTCAGACCGGAACATGTGTTCCTGGTGAAAATAATAAGGCTTACTTTTATGGTATTAATAGAAAAGCAAATGATGATGAAAGTTCTTTAAAAACACAGTAAGTAAAGGCCAGAGGGAGAGGAAGGAGTGTTTGCTAGTGAGTGGTATTTTCATAGAGGGTGCTCCAGTAAGGGGATTCGAGTAAAAGAAAGAAATGCACAGTTGTGCTTGGAGGAGCCATCCAGGCGTAGGCACTAGGCAATCAAAGCTCTTGACCTAAGCATGTGTTCAGTCTAGTCAGAGAAAGGTGAAGAAGCTGCTGGAAGTTGGACGGAATGGCAATGGAGACAGTGGTAAGACATGAGCTAAATGGGGCAGCCGTTGTCAGGGTAAGCAGGGAGATTCTCCTGTAAGGTCTTGAATTTTATTCTGAGTCAAAGGGCAAACATCACAATTTTCCACAGAACAACATGTGCTGGTTTATGTTTTAAAAAGATCACTCTGACTGCTATGTGGTAAACGGGCTGAAGGAGATATAATGGATAGACCATCATAAGCATCAGGGAGGGTTACTATATAAGAGTAGAATGTCCAATTCACCACGAAAATATAAAAATTCTAAACATATATGCAATTAATAAAAAGGCCTTGCAAGATATGAAACAAAAGATATACACTTAGTATATCCCAGGAGAAATTAGAAAAATTAGCATAATCATAGAGAATTTCAGCACTTTTTTTTTTTTTTTTTTTTTTTTTAAATTTAAGAAACAGACAAGGGTGCCTGGGTGGCTCAGTTGGTTAAGCATCTGCTTTGGGATCAGGTCATGATCCTAGGGTACTGGGATAGAGACTCCTATCAGGCTTCCTGCTCAGTAGGGAGCCTGCTTCTCTCTCTGCCCCTCCTCCCACTCATGCTCTCAATCTCTCTCACTCTCCCTCTCAAATAAATAAAATCTTAAAAAAAAAATAGAAACAGACAAAAAATCAGGACAACAAAGTTTATCTGAAAGATATAAAAAAAATTTCACATCTAACAACTAGAAAATTTTTCTCAGACCTACGTGGAACATTTACAAATACCGATCATGTAAATAGGCCAAAAAGCAGTCCTCAGAAAACTTTGAGGGTTAAGATAAGTATGGGATAGGTATATGCAGATCATATTGTCTGATTACAAAACGATTAAGTTAGAAGTACATAGCAAGAGATATATGACAATTTGCTGAATAATTAGAAACTGATTATTATTTTACACTGATATTTAAATAATTATACACTGATTTTTAAATAAATCATAGTTGAAGAAGAAATTCTAATGGGAACTTAAAACTACTCAGTAGTGAGTAATAAAAAATACACTACATATCAAAATTTAAACTGAGGTAGGCAAAGCCTTTTTTTTTTTTTTTTTTAAAAGATTTTATTTTTATTTATTTGACAGATAGAAATCACAAGTAGGAAGAGAGGCAGGCAGAGAGAGAAGAGGAAGCAGGCTCCCCGCTGAGCAGAGGGCCCCATGCGGGGCTCGATCCCAGGACCCTGGGATCACGACCTGAGCCGAAGGCAGAGGCTTTAACCCACTGAGCCACCCAGGCGCCCCTAGGCAAAGCCTTTTAAAATAAAACAAAAATATGTGGCTGTGGTAAAAGAAATTATATTTTACTATCTTAAAATTATTTTTCTCCTTTTTTCATTAAAAATACTAAAGAAATCAAAACTGACTACATAAAACTAGGAAATACTTAGAATGCCTACAAATAAAATGAATTGTTAATATCAGGGGTGTCTGGGTAGCTCAGTCTGTTAAGCCTCCAACTCTTGGTTTCTGCCCAGGTCATGATCTCAGGGTCCTGGAATCCAACCCCATGTGGGGCTCCATGCTCAGCTCAGAGCCTGCTGGAGATGCTCTCTCTTCCTCTTCCTCTGCCCCTCCCTGCTGCTCCCTAAATAAATAAATGAATAAATAATTAAATAAGTAAATCTTTTTACAAAATAATTATTAATACCAGTAATATACAAAGAATTTTGTGGATTTGAGTTTGAAGAACTAAAACATGTGTGGAAAAGATATGAGTCAGCATATTATAAAAAATGCGTGATTATGAAATAATATATCAAAATCAAAATGAAATACTAGTTTATATTTATTCTACTGAAAAATTTTCTAAAAATCTGATAATATTAGGCGATGGAGATACGGATCCACTGACCAACTTCTGTATTTTAGTGGGAATGTAAATTCATACACTCCCTTTGAAAAAAAGATACCATCTTGTAAAATTGTACTTTATTACACCCTACAACCCTAGGCTTGTTTTGGGTCAAATTCCCTTGATAGGAGGAGGCAGGGGTTCTTGAGCAATGCTTTGTTAAGCTTTTGCCCCTAGGAGAAGCTTATAAGAAAGTTGGGATGCAGAGTAGGGAAAGCTGGGGAACTGAGCAAGGATGTAATAGAGGTGATCTTTCTGCAGCCTTTCCTGCCTAAAGGCAAGGTCGCTGGTATTTGTACACTTCCATTGACTCCAGATGCTTCCGGTGGGGAAGGGGTTGGGGAAGGTATACAATCCAATCAACTCAGCTGATGCTGAACCTATTTTGCAAGAGCAATTCTCCAGGGCAGGTTGTAGGCCTAAACTTTTAGCCACAACCAGTCAAAGGAATCCCTGAAAATCTGGGTAAGGCAGTCACAGCATCTCCCACAACCTGAGAGAAACTTTCCACATGTACGAGATTGTTCATTCATGCATGGCTCACAGTGGCCAAAGACTAGAAGCAGTCTCTGGGTTTATTGATATGAGAGCAGATATATCAAATGGAATATTATGCAGCTGCCAGAATGTATTAACCCCAGCCTCATGCAACAATCTGGATAAATTTCAGCAACATAAATATCAAGTAAAAAATAAATTTATATATATGAAAAAAGTCTTTTTAATGGAGTTAATAAATAATTGAAATATGTAATAATACGTATTGATGAGTTTAAAAATATATAAAGCTACAAAAAGGAAATGTTGAACAATAGTTCTTGATGGTAATTACTTTGGCTTAAGAGTGGCAGGAGGATGGGACGGAGGGTGGGGAACACGTATCTGAAATATCCACTGAAAACCAGTTTTTATATTGAATGATAAGTTCATGAGCCTATTACACTATAAAAAACAAAAAAAAGAATAAATATAATTAAATTTTGAGAAGTCTCTGGATGAGTGAATGTGTAATGAATAAATAAATAGGATTAACAAAATTCTGAGCACCTATAATGTTAAAGAAATAAAATTTTCTAATTATAATATACAGTTTCTGTTTAGAAGACGAGTTAAAAATGGTCTTAAAAATTTGCTTTGAACCACTGGAACAATGACTATCTTTTACTTAGGTGGGAAGATAAGAAGGAAAGAAAATTTGGAAGCAGGTCGATAGCAGGAATCGAGATCCTGGTTTTCCATAGGTGAAGTCTAAAATGCTTATTCAAAACCTAAATAAATACATCAGGTGGGCAGTTGAATTTTGAGATTGGAGTTAGAGGGACGGTTCTGGACAAACAATACTATTTTAAGTTGCTACTATATACGTAAAGACATACAACTGGAGAAGAACACTCAGGTGGTGAATGTGAAGCGTTAAGATCTGAGAACTAATGCTTGAAACACTGCAACCATTAATGATAGATAAAAAGAGGATCAAGCATACTCAGGAAAGAAGGGGTTTAAGGCAGAATGATCTTCCAGGAACCAGGTGAAGAAAGCAGGTAATTCATTGTGTCAAATGTTGCTGAAATGTATAGTAAGGGAAGGACAAAGGACTGATCATTGGATCATCAACATGGAAGTCACTGGTGTCCTCAGTAGGTGGTTTTGTGGAGTAGTGGAGTAGATGTAAAGAAGATGGGAAGGAGTGAAGCTGGGGGTGGGGGACAACAACCATAGAAACATCTCATTTAATGTGTGTCTAGTGGAAACAAGTTTAAGTTGGTGCTCTGGCCCATTTTCTTTCCTTGAGAAAGTCAGCTTCAGTGTTAGAAGTAATTATACATATACAGATTTTAAAACCTAGAAAGCACCCTAGAGATGAATTAATGCAATTCCATCATTTTGCACATGAAATACTTGAGGCCCAGGAAAATAACACTAGTTGCATGAGAACATAAAGCTTATGAGTTAATGAGAGAGCCAGACTGAAATCGAAATTTTCTGAATCCTAATGCAAGGTTATTTATATCTTACTGAAAAAGTCAGCTAGGTTATAATTTTAATTTTTTTCATGCAAGCAGGAATAAAGTGAATTTGATTTAGCTATCAACATAGTAGAAAGCTTGGCTGTTGGACTTAATATAAGATTTATTCAACTACTTCATTTCCAGGTTGTACCAAGTGCCACCACTTTAACTCATCCAAGTCCTACTCATCATTCTGGTTGAAGCTTACACATCAGGAAGGTAAAGTCTCTGCCCCAAATTATGTATCACAAAGCCAAATATAATATAATTTGTTATTATTCATGCTTTTGAATTATGCATGAATTTACTTCTTCTATTTGCAGGAATAATTGAGACGTTACAAGTATATGAGAGCAAATGACTCCCAGCTTCTCTGAGAACCAGGACGAGCCCTTTTCTCCTACTAGTATTTTTTTCTTTAGTTATAAAAATGCAAATATAAGTTGAAAAACTTAGAATTGTATTGTTGATTACTTATACACTTAACCTGACAACCAATTCAGTCCTCGTCAAGGGGCTTTTGCAGCGAAAAATGTAATATTCCAAACGAATTACAGATAAGATATGTACATTTTGTGAAAACATTAATTTATATGTACATGTGGGTCAGGATACATATCCACTTATGAGGAATTATAAGATAATTTCTCAATCATGTCAATTGAAGGTAAAAGGAAAAGCTTCTTTAAAGAAATAACATGTCATGCTCTTTGGGTGCTTTCATTCAGAAGAAATTTAATACCCTAGTAATAAAATCCCCTAGAGTGTGTGACATGGTTAATGTCATATCACACATTTCCCTTTCTCTCTCGCTCTTTCTCTGACTCTTTTGGAAGTCATCCAATGAGAAAAGTAAGGATTTGTTCCTTTCAGTGCAAGAAAGAGACAACTAAAGCTTATCCGATATTGGAATTGGAAGTTAATGCATTTAATTCAGTGCTCGTTAATAATACTCAAGGCTAGAAATAAGTATGGGTCTTAGAGTAGACTTCCCTCTGAAGGATGAATATACTGATTTCATTGGCATAATGTTCAAAAGGGTGGTTATTTGCTAACTCTCTTCATCCTCCTTTTTTTGTATCAAAATTGAGGTTTTAGAACATGTTTTAAAAATCTCCTCTGCCTTTAATATTTTTCTTTAGCTCTAGATGTTTGGTGTATTTCAAAGAAAGTTTAATATGCTCTGATTCATTTATACTATAATTTTTGATTCATTTAAAAAAGATTTTATTTATTTGAGAGAACCATAGAGAACACAAGCAGAAGACAGAGGGAGAGGGAGAAACAGACCTCCAGCTGAGCAAGAAGATGGGTGCGGGGGGCGGGGCAGGTGCTCAATTCCAGGACCCTGAGGTCATGACCTGAACCAAAGGCAGACATTTAACCAACTGAGCCACCAGGCACCCCTATACTGAATTCTTAAAACTGTTAAGTTTTGATATTTAAGAAGACTGAAGAGAGCTACTGAAGCCTTTACCTAGTGAAAATAAAAGTTTGTATTTTACCGAAGAAAATATTTGTTAGAATCCTTAAAACTTAAGTGTTCTTAATATAAAAACAAATCCATAAATAAAGATGTATTTTTTTTAGAGTTTGAATTTACTTATTTGAGAGAGAGTGAGAGAGAGAGAGAGAGAGAGAGAGGGAGTACGTGCACGCATGAGAAGGGTAGGGTCAGAGGACAAAGCAGACGCCTCACTGAGCAGGAAGCCTGATGTGGGACCCTATCCTGGGACTCCAGGATCATGACCTGAGCTAAACGCAGTTGCTTAACTGACTGAGCCACCCAGGTGGCCCTAAAGATGTATATTTTATTATATATTTTACTACAGAAATTTCACTCCCTTTTCAAGATGACCCAGAAATCAAGGGAAAAAGATGGAGGGAATTAGTAATTTGGGGGTAGCTATATGCATCTTGGTGCCAGGTGCCTTTTGCATAAGTCCTATTTAATTCCCACCTTGACAATAATATTATTGAACATATTTATCTGGTGAGGTGACCAAAGTTTAGACAATCTAGGTAATTTTCCCAACAATAACCCCAATTAACTAATGTGCCCACCAAGGATCTCTGAATCTAAATTTCAGCCTTGCTACTATAGTGCTATACCAATGAATAAATTAATGAATAAGTAAATACATTAGCAAAAAAGAAAAGTTCCCATAATCACATTTAGTATAAGTCTTACTGTTTTTGTATCATTATCTAATTAATTGTCTTCCCCACTAGAATGTAAGCTCTATTTTGAAATTTTTGTTTTTCCAAAGAATTTAGCCTAGAGAAAGGAATCTATCTGTCTATCTATGACATATCCATCCATCCATCCATCCATCCATCCACCTATCCATCAACCCATCCATATATCTATCTACATGAATGATTGACCAATAATCAATGTTTACTCTTTCACCTTTTGGTGTGGAACTCAATCAAGCTTCAAATACTATCTATTTTTCTTTCAAAGTGTTACAAATTTGAACTTTCAGGCTTGGCTGGTCAATCTATCAATTTATTTCAAAAGTAGTATTAAACACTACATTTTCCAATAATGTGCATATAAATCATTGAAAATAAAACTCTGTGTGTATGTTGTAATACTTAAGATGAGCACCCATAGTGTTTTTACATCTCAATTTTTGTTTAACTACATGCTATACTACCACATAGATTTATTCTAGTTTATATCTGTTATAAAATATTCCACTAAATAAATGGTCATGTTTTATTTAAATATTCTCTTATTACTAGGTAAAAATGTTGCAAATAACTGTTTCCTATAAGTCTTTTCTTCAGTATATATATTCCTAGAAATGGATAAGTGAGACCAAAGCCTGTGAATACTTTGTAAAACTTTTTATAAGTATCACCAACTTTCTAAGTTGATCTTCTAAATAATGTTACCCTTAGAAATATTCAAATATGTCTGCTTTTTTGTAAACCTGATCAAATAAGGTATTAATTAATACCTTAATGTTTAAGTATTTATTATTTTAAATGTTTAAGTATTAATGTTTAAGGATTTATTATTTTAATATTTAAGTGTTTAATGTTAACATTTAAGAGTTCGTTATTTTAAATTAGTGAGGTATAAGACCTTCACATCTTTTTTTACTCATTTTATTTCTTTTAGAACATAAACTTTTGAACAAAGATAAATTTGTTATCTCATTGTCCATGGCTAAACCTCTTTTGTTATAGAAAGGTATTTGAATAAGTTCAGTAATAATGCCTCCCCAAGAATATAGATTGAAGCAAATTATTTGATATCCAACATATTATCAGAGTTCATGTACCCATAATCAGAAATTCTGATGAATGGCTAATTTAATTTATCCTTAAAAGTCTTCTGTGAAATAATACATTGCACATGACAAACTTTGATTGTCATGGATTTGTGGGACACAGGGGATAGGAGACAATGCTCAGTGCCTAATCATGACAAGATGCCTATGAGGAAAACATCACTATAAATGATTTATCCTAAAGAGCTACACTGTTATCTTCACTATACCAGTGAATAAGGAAAATCCATCCCCTGATTTGAACATGTAAATTGGTATTCTTTGGGCGAAAAAAAAGAATCTTTAGGTTTTAGAAATGACTGTATTCTTTTCAGAAAAAGAATGGAGATATTTGTAATGTTTTTTAAAAAATAACACATTGCCATTGTTAATTGATAATTGTTAATTAATCCTAAACTAGAACCTACATAGTTAATTTATTAGTGACTATTTCTATATCACCACGGATCGAAATTACTGAGTTTAATATTTGTAGTGAAGCAATATCGAAAGAAGGGAGGAAAGAACCTCCCTATAGAACCTTCCCATAGAAGAACTAACTTATTTATGATCATGGCAATACCACTAACCAGCCATAGAGTATTAGATTTTCTTGCCTAAATTTTGAGTAAAAGTTTATTCCCTTTCATAATTCACAAGGATGTAAAGGGTCTACAGTGTGGTACTGCTTATCAAAAGCTCTTTGTAACCTCTCACAGCTTAAGTATTATTATTGAAAGAATTAAAATTACAAATTTCAAAGCAGATAACATGCTTTCTATACTTGTATATAAGTTGGTTTTTCTCCTACATCATCTTTATTAAGAAAATGAGCTCTGCTGAAGTCAGTGTTAATAACGAGTTAGAGATGCTTAGAACCTGAGACAACTCCACTAACGTGGGGAGAACAATCAACTTATACATAGACAACACAGTTTATTCATTTAGATTATTCATTCATGCACAGAATCTGTTCAAATACTATTTGAGCACCTAGAATGTGCTAATCACCATTCTAGGCATTGAGGATATAATGATAAGACGAACACACATTCCTTTTCATTTCCACTGACAGGAAAAGCATGAAAGTGAGTGCAGCACTAAAAATCGTTCTAGTTGATTTTATAAGAATATAGCAGAATTGTTTACTTGAAGATTTAATAAGCTTAGCCAATTTGAAATATTTTTCCATTACCTTTAATTGGTAGCTGTGAAATTACTTCCATTCGTGGTCCAGTCATGCAACATTGTCCTCTCTCTCTCTCTCTCTCTCTCTCAGGTGGATAGTGATTTTGATGCAATCATTTGGGGGCTGGGGACTTCTATTTCTGTCAAAACTTACCATACATAAAAGGGGAGAACATCCCCTCAGAAGCACTTGATGTGTGCTAAAAAGAAAATAAAAAGTACATAGATTTAGGATTACTCAACACGTCGAGCCTTGAAGCTGGAGTTAGTCTTGAGGACATTTGCTGAATTTGCTGAACTCAAACTTTGATTGTCATGGATTTGTGGGACACAGGGGATAGGAGACAATGCTCAGTGCCTAATCATGACAAGATGCCTATTAGGAAAACATCACTATAAATGATTTATCCTAAAGAACTACACTGTTATCCTCACTATACCAGTGAATAAGGAAAATCCATCCCCTGAGCACCATTTCACCCAAAAGATGAACGAGTATTTGAATCTTGATATTGAGCATCAAAAGTGTCTGAAAAGATGTAACAGACGGAGGACCTCCTAGATTTGTAGCCTATATTTAGAGTGTCTGAAATACGTAGACCATACCTGAAGAGATTGGGCAGTTTTGCTAAAGAGAGTGAGCAGTTATGCTAAGGTGATCTCAGAATGGTAGTGCCTTGAGTCATTTCCAGAAGAAAATGTAAATCCTCTCTAGGGGAACTCACATTTACAATGTGCCTCATGGAAAATGTGCAACCTGTAATCAAAACTTAGTAAGCACATCTAAGAACAAGGTCAATTTATTCATTAATTTGTTCAATAAGTAGTTATTGAACATGTGCTATGCATTAGGCATTCAACAATGAAGAAAAATAGTTGAAAATCCTTATTGTTATGATGCTTACATTCAAGTGGGAAGAAAGAACAAGAGAACAAAATAAAATAAGACCAAATCAGAGAGGGAGACAAAACCTAAGAGACTTTTAATCATAGGCAATAAACTGACGGTTCCTAGAGAGGAGGGTGGTAGAAGGGGATGGAGGGATGGGGTAACTGGGTGATGGACATTAAAGAGGGCATGTGATGTAATGAACACTGGGTATTATACAACCTGATGAATCACAGGCCTGTACTTCTGTAACCAATAATACATTATATGTTAATTAACTGAATTTAAATTTTAAAAATGTTTAAATAAATAAATGAATAAATAAATGAATGAATGAATAAATAAATAAAAACAGGCATGAGGAAAAAATAAGAATTAGTTAACAAAATATATATACAAATAATTTTTTAGGAACATTCCTTTTCTTTCTCTATCAGGGTGAATTTTACTCTCTGTAAAAGCCTCAATAAACATTTCTTAAAATTTCTTAAAAAATTAAAAATCTTTAAATTAAAAAAATAAAATCTTAAAATTTCTTTAAAAATATTTATAGGGAACTAAAAATGTTCTCTGAGAGCTATATTATAAAACATATAAAGGATCAGAACTGAGATAGACAAAGAGAAAAATCCCAGGAAAATATATATCGATGGTTTTAAAGATAGAGGATGGCTCCATGAGCCAAGGAATTCAATCAGCCTCAACATCTATGTATCTACATCTACATCTATATGAATGTAGAATAAAACCACAATGGGATGCCATTCCCAGCAAACTGGCCAAGACAAATCAGAGTATTGGTAAGGATAAAGTATTACGGAGATGATTTCTCTTTGTGTTAGTTTTATTTGCTGCTATAACAGATTCTCACAAACTTAAAAGGACATTAATTTATTACTTTACAATTTTGTGGGTTATAAGTTCAACAGGGTCTCAATGGCCTAAAATGTAGTTGTTGGCAGGGCTGCTTTCCCTTCTGGAGGCTCTAAGGAAAAATCTGTTTCCTTGCCTTTTCCACCTTCTAAAGGCTGGTTAAATTCCTTGGCTCATGGCCGTCTGTGTGTGTCATCCTTCTTCAAAACCAGCTAATGTAAGTTAAATCCTTCCCATGTTGAATCAACTCTTCTGTCTCCCTCTTCTACTTTCAATGGCCCTAGTTTATTGAGTCCACTGTGGGGATAACTCAGGATAATCTCCCAATCTCAATGTTCTTATTCATACATTTGCAAATTCTTTTTGTCATCTAAGGTAACACATTTACAAATTCCAGTGATTAGAACATGGAAATCTTTGGGCTGTGAGGAGCATTATTATGACTACCACTGAGGGGAATGTTAATTAACACAATTATGAAAAAACAATTTGCATTACCTAGAGGAATTCAACAGGCACATGTTCTAAGACTTAGACATTTTACTACTAGGTGTATACCCTAAGAAATTATTTCGCATTTTCATAGGGAGACATGTACAGAATGTTTTTAGCAGAATTGTTTTTAATAGCCCCGAAGCAGAAAAAATCCAAATGCTCATCAATGGTAGAACAGATAAAGATATCATGAAATATTATAAAACAATATTATACAGCAGTGTAAATTAATGACTTAACAACTATAGGCATCACCATTAATGAATCTCCCAGATATGATATTGAGGTGGAAAAATAAGTCATAGAAGAATATATAAGGTGTGATACTATTTATACAATATTCAAAACATTCAAAATTATTCAATATGTTCTTTATGGATGTGTAATTATTATAAGTTGTAAATAACAAGAGAATTTTGAACCTGAGATGAGCCCACATATATGTTTTATTGATTTTTCTTTTTGTTGTTTGTATGCTTTATTTTATTTTTATTTTTATTATTTTTATTTATTTGACAGAGAAAGACACAGTGGGAAAGAGAACACAAGCAGGGGGAGTGGGAGAGGAAGAAGCAGGCTTCCCACTGGGCAGGGATCCTGATGTGGGGCTCGATCCCAGGACCCTGGATCATGACCTGAGCCGAAGGCAGATGCTTAACGACTGAGCCACCCAGGCACCCTATTTTTATTATTTTTAAAGATTTTATTTATTTATTTGAGAGAGAGAGATTATGAGCATGGTGGAAGGGTAGAGGAGGAAGCAGACTCCCCGTGGAGCAAGCTGTCCCATGTGGGACTTCATCCCTGGACCCTGGGATCATTATCTGAGCCAAAGGCAGCTGCTTAACTAGAGCCACTTAGACATCCTTTGTGCTTGATTTTAAATTTTTCTGTAAATTGTGTTTTTCTTTACTTTCTTTAAGGATGTAAGGTATATTTTATAATAATCTTAAAAAAAAGATTTGTTGGGATGATCTTAGTTTTATTATATACAGATCTATGTTTTCGGTCCAGTTATATCATTGAATTTCAAGATTAATCATTTATAAAATGGAGATAATTATATTTACCAATGTAAAAACAAAATTAAATAATTCATGTAAATGTCTATTAAACAACCCATTATATGAAATAATCCCTTATTTAAGATTGATATATTCAGTAATTATAAAAGAAAATTTTTAATTATATATCTGCATATCCATGAACTGAGGTCATTAAACAGTTAAGAAATACAAATAGATGAGCTGCCATGATGACACATCAGGGGATGCTTAATTTTGAGCAAACAAAAAGAATGGTCTGATTATAAAAATTTTAAAAATTCTGTACTCCGCATTTTTATGCATTCTAAACAATGGGTCATAGGTCTCTCTTAGTCTGAGTTGCCTTTCTGCTAAGACATCACATGCATTCTCTTTTATTTTACTTCCCAAATATTCAGAGTCTCATTATTAAATTCCATTATCCAAAATAATCCAAATATCTTTTCAAATCATTCAACAACTATTTATTGATTGAGCCATTGTTTCTGATACAAGGGAAACAGCAGTGAACAGGCCATACAAAGTCTTTGTTCTGATGGAGTTTGGAGTCATTCTTGTGGAAGGAGACAGAACATTAACCTATCCATTATCGGTTCGTTCATCTGTCTGTCCATATGCCTGTCTATGCATCCACCCACCCATCAACCCTTCCATAGGTACGTGGAATTTAGAAAGTTACATGTGACCATGATGGAAGAGGATGAACTCGATAATAAGACAAAGAGTAAGAATAGTGAGTCAAGGGTTGGTTAATGACAACAGGGCACTGAGGGAGGTTTTTCTGAAAAGGTAAAGGCTGCTGAATTGATTGCAGTGAGGGAAGATAGGGTTAGGAAACCGTGTTAGAAGGTGTGCTACTCTTCTTTACCCAGTGTTCACTCATTCCCACCTGATGTGTGCTTTGGGAGACTGACTGGCATAGCCCGTATCAGGAGGCATGTTGCCCTCTGACATCCAGTGGAGTTTATCCAATGGGGGATACTAGCAAGAGATTGGAGTGAAGTGGGAGACTGAGGTATAGGGGATATTTTTTTCCTGATGGGTCTATGTGAGCTGGCTTTATCCGACTATAAAAAATCCAAAGTCCTATCAGCTGTTCCTAACCACTCCACTTTCCCTCTATTCTTACTCTTTCAGGTCTGAAGTGATAAAATCTCCCACTGTCCCTATCACTGTCACTATCCCATTCCTTGTTACTTTTCCTAAACCCTCCCCACATCTTTGCAAATAGTCTTCTCGATTAGTTTGAGGATGCCATCTCTTTTCTGCTGTGGTCCTGACTGATGCAGATGCTGTTGAAGTAGACCATGGGAGCAAAGCAGGAGAGAGGGGACTAGAAGTGGATATGGTGGGAAGAGGTCATTTCCTGTATATATTTTGGAGATACAACCAGATTGATGATAAATTGAATGTTATAGCTGAGGGAAAAAAAGAGAAAGACTCCCATGTTGGTTGTCATCAAGTATGTGGATAGACCATTAAAAGAGAGAAAGAGCAGCAGAGAAGAAGCAGTGGAAAGCTGGTAAGAGGGAGAGGGGAAAGCAGGTTTTACATCTTGAAAATGTTACATTTGGGATTCTTTGGCTTTCTCCTTTCTGCTCTTGTCTTCAGAGCATGAAAACTTTTTTTTTTTTTTGAAAATTTCATAATATAATTTTATTTATTTTTAAATTTAATTTAATTAATTTTTTTCAGTGTTCCAAAATTCATTGTTTATACACCACACCCAGTGCTCCATGCAACACGTGCCTCCCTTAATACCCACCATCAGGCTCACCCAACCCCCTCCACCAACCTCCCCTCCAAAGCCCTCAGTTTGTTTCTCAGAGTCCACAGTCTCTCATGGTTTGTCTCCCCCTCTGATTTCCCACAACTCACTTCTCTCCATCTCTCAATGTCCTCCATGTTATTCCTTATGCTCCACAAGTAAGTGAAACCATATGATAATTGACTCTCTCTGCTTGACTTATTTAAGTCATCATAATCTCCTCCAGTCCCGTCCATGTTGATAGAAAACTTGGGTATTCATCCTTTCTGATGGAGGCGTAATACTCCATTGTATATATGGACCATATCTTTTTTATCCATTCATCCATTGAAGGGCATCTTGGTTCTTTCCAGTTTGGCAACTGTGGCCATTGTTGCTATGAACATTGGGGTATAGATGGCCCCTCTTTTCACTACATCTGTATCTTTGGGGTAAATGCCCAGTAGTGCAATTGCAGGGTCATAGGGTAGCTCTATTTTTAACTTCTTAAGGAATCTCCACACTGTTTCCCAAAGTGGCTGCACCAACTTGCATTCCCACCAACAGTGTAAGAGGGTTCCCCTTTCTCCACATCCTTTCCAGCACTTGTTGTTTACTGTCTTGTTGATTTTGGCCATTCTGACTGGTGTAAGATGGTATCTCGATGTGTTTTTGATTTGAAGCTCCCTGATGGCTAGTGATGATGAACGTTTTTTTCATGTGTCTGTTAGCCATTTGTATGTCTTCATTGGAGAAATGTCTGTTCATGTCTTCTGCCCATTTTTTGACGTGATTATCTGTTTTGTGTGTGTTGAGTTTGAATTCTTTATAGATCTTCAATATCAGCCCTTTGTCTGTAGTGTCATTTGTGAATATCTTCTCCCATTCCGTGGGTTGCCTCTTTGTTTTGCTGACTGCTTCCTTTGCTGTGCAGAAACTTTTGATCTTGATGAAGTCCCAAAAGTTCATTTTCACTTTTGTTTCCTTTGCCTTTGGAAACATGTCTTGAAAGAATTTACTGTAGTTGATGTCAAAGAGGTTACTGCCTATGTCCTCCTCTAGGATTTTGATAGATTGTTGCCTCAAGTTGAGGTCTTTTATCCATTTTGAGTTTATCTTTGTGAATGATGTAAGAGAATGGTAGAGTTTCATTCTTCTATACAGAGCTGTCCAATTTTCCCAGCACCATTTATTGAAGAGACTTTCTTCCACCGTGTATTTTTTCCTGCCTTGTCAAAGATTAGTTGGCCATAGAGTTGTGGGTCTATATTTGGGCTCTCTACTCTGTTCCACTTATCTATGTGTCTATTTTTGTGCCAGTACCATGCCGTCTCGGTGACCACAGCTTTGTAGTAAAGCTTGAAATCAGGCAATGTGATGCCCCCAGTTTTGTTTTTCTTTTTCAACATTTCCTTAGCAATTCGGGGTCTCTTCTGGTTCCATACAAATTTTAGGATTGTTTGCTCCAGCTCTTTGAAAAATCCCAGTGTAATTTTGATCGGGGTGGCATTGAAAGTATAGATTGCTCTAGGCATTACAGACATTTCAATAATGTTTATTCTTTCGAACCATGAGCATGGAATGCTCTTCCATCTTTTTGTGTCTTCTTCAATTTCTTAATGAGTGTTCTGTAGTTCCTTGAGTACAGATCTTTTACCTCTTTGGTTAGGTTTATTCCCAGGTATCTTATGGTGCTATAGTAAATGGAATCAATCCTCTAATTTCCCTTTCTAAGTTTTCATTGTTAGTGTATAAGAAAGCCACTGATTTCTATACATTGATTTTGTATCCTGCCACATTACTGAATTGCTGTATGAGTTCTAGTAGTTTGGGGGTGGAGTCTTTAGGTTTTCCATATAAGTATCATGTCATCTTCGAAGAGAGTTTGACTTCTTCTTCGCCAATTTGAATACCTGAATAGACCAATATCTAGTAATGAGATTGAAGCAGTGATCAAAAACCTCCCAAAAAACAAGAGCCCAGAACCTGATTGATTCCCTGGTGAATTCTACCAAACATTTAAAGAAGAAATAGTACCTATTTTTCTGAAGCTGTCTAAAAAAATAGAAAAAGAAGGAAAATTTCTAGACTCTATGAAGCCAGCATTACCCTGATCCCCAAACCATGAAAAGACCCCATCAAAAAGGAGACTTTCAGACCAATATCCTTGATGAATATGGATGCCAATATTCTCAACAAGATCCTAGCTAATAGGATCCAACAGTACATTAAAAAGATTATCCACCATGACCAGGTGGGATTTATCCATGGGATGCAAGGGTGGTTCAACATTCCCAAATCAATCATTGTGATAGAACAAATCAATAAGAGAAGAGAGAAGAACCACATAGTCCTCTCAATTGATGCAGAAAAAGCATTTGACAAGATACAGCATCTATTCCTGATTAAAACGCTTCAAAGTATAGGGATAGAGGGAACATTCCTCAACTTCATAAAATCTATCTATGAAAAATCCACAGCAAATATCATTCTCAATGGGGAAAAGCTGACAGGCTTCCCTTTAAGATCAGGAACAT
This sequence comes from Martes martes, assembly GCF_963455335.1. Classification (NCBI taxonomy): domain Eukaryota; kingdom Metazoa; phylum Chordata; class Mammalia; order Carnivora; family Mustelidae; genus Martes; species Martes martes. Next base: position 126,150,508 of record NC_137891.1, on the reverse strand, counting down.
GACAAGGATGTCCACTCTTGCCACTCTTGTTCAACATAATACTAGAAGTCCTAGCAATAGCAATCAGACAGAGCATGAAAGTTTAAAGGAGATGGAAAATGGTGGAAACGGGCAGGGTCATAGAGATGGACACTGGGCCATGACATTAAGGTCAATATTTGTTTTAAGACAGGAGTTCAGGGGAGAGATCTTTTCTATAAATTGCCAACATACAGATGTTATTTAAAGCCAAAAGACTTTTTGATAAGATCCTCTATGAAAAGTCCATGTGCCTATTCCCTAAAACCTGCAAGTTCTTAACAAACACATCTATGTTCTTGGTCCACTGCCACTTAAAAAACTCTCTGGGGCACATGGGTGGCTCAGTCATTAAGTGTCTGCCTTTGGCTCAGGTCATGATCCCAGGATCCTGGGATCGAGCCCCGCATCGGGCTCCCTGCTCAGCGGGAAGCCTACTTCTCTCTCTCCCACCACCCCATATTTGTGCTCCCTCTCTCCCTGTATCTTCTATCAAATAAAACAAAAAACAAAAAACAAAAAAAAGCCTTTTCTGTATTCTATATAGTTTAGGTAGTTCAGAACTATGGACCTCTATTAGCAGTGAGTAAGTGTTAAATTACTGCTTTTTCTATAGCTTTGCTTTCTTTCTTGAAATAATTACTTTTTAATACCTTTCTTCCTACTCACTTGTTTACCTGAGCTCTCAAATTTTGTATGAGTTACTATATTTCTTCTCACCCTTCTTTGTATATTTTTCAACTTCTCTCCTTCTCTCTGTTACTGTTAAAACACTTTTTTTTCTTTCAGTTAGCAAATATCCTCAGCCACAGCATAATGCACAATGTTTCTTTAGCTGCCTTCTCTCCCTGAATTCAGATTTGCACTTTCAATTTTTTCATCTATTTTTATGTTTTATTTTGTTAAGCTTTTTTTTCCCCCTGAACTAACAAACAGCATCATAATGGATAGGTTGGCTCTAGATTTCCCTTAATTAATTCTCTGCCTAGAAAAAAGGCAGTATTTATTTTCCTTCAAAAAAACCCATCATTCTGAAAGGGTAATAATTATTTTTTTAACTGGAGTACTACCAGGAACACCATCCACAAACAAAACAAAACAAAACAAAACAAAACAAACTCCCTAAAGTAGCTCCCATTTTTAAAAAATAATTAATCCTTATTCTATTTCATCTATGAGATGAGCTGGGAAACAATCAATTTGGAGCTTTTTGGTAATGGAATTGGGTCTTTCTTTTCTTCTACTGACTTTTACGGGTTAAATTTAGAAATTCCTTGGTAAATGTGGATCTACTGGGGCGACCAACTGTCCGAGTTTTCCCAGGACATTTCCCAGTTTTCACACCGCAAGTTCTGTATCCAGTGAAATCCCTTGGCTCCTGGCAAACCAGAATGGTTAGGCACCTTGCAATAGGTCAGACTATCTGAACATTTGAAAAGCACACAGATCCAATGCAGAAAGACAGAACTCGTTTTAGGTAACTGGAATGATTTCAAACTAACAATTATATATGGACCTGACAGGTTTTTCAGCTATGAGGGTGTGGTTCTTAGAAAATAAACTATTTTTAATAAACAATAAAATTAATGGCATCTTTTTCTCATGTTTTCATTCTGTTAGATAAAGATAAGTGCAATGTTTTTGTTTTCTGGCTAGGATGCACGATTTACATGGTTCAATATTGTATAGTATTTGGGGTACATAACCATAAAAAAATAACACCTCAACCTTCTTGTCTACTACCTCAATGGCAGATTTACTCATTTTCTATTCAGGGTTCTAAACCCCCAGTTTTGTCTGCGTGTCTCATGTCCTTGGCACTCTGAACACTATTTTTTACTGATCTCTGTCTTATTATTTTTCCTTTCTACAGCTCTATCAGAATAAATTGTTTCCATGTTTCATATTGCATCATCTTCTTACAAGAAAGGAAAACCTTTATTTTCTTATCTCTATTAAACTTGTTTTTTCTTATACTGCCCACCCCTCACCAAGAATCACTTAAATAATTACATATGTTTTAAGATTGTGAGTGAAAATGGCAAGGTTTGAGTGAATTGCCTTCTTTCTGCTACATAATTCAAGCCACAAAATGCAAGTTCTCTTATAAATATGAAATATACTTACTTTTTAATTACCCAAGCTTGACAGAGGAATGGTAGGTTTTAATTTGCTCCCTACCTATTGTCCCCTTCCCCCTGATTCAAAGCGGAGAGAACATTTTTTATGAGAAGTGTGTCAGAATTTGCCATTTTTTCTAAAGATAAGATATATTTGTCTGTGAAAATCTACAAAATACATGACATAGTAGAATTTTTAGTTAAACCCCTTGGTTGTTTTCTCTGCATTGTTCAAATAATCAGAATTCTGAGTCAGAACTGAGGTTTGGCTTCTTAGTTTAATCCACAGTAAAATGACATGTTTCTGCTAAATTCTAAATCCCTGTTTTCTCTTTTAAGTGATCCATTAGAATATTTTCTGATTAATAACTTAGAGAATATCAGGTATTCAAAGCCAAATATAGTCATGAGAGCCAAGTTGTCTTTGAGGCAACTGGATTAAAAGAAAGAAAGAAAGAAAGAAAAACAAACAACAAAAGAGATCTTTGTTTCTTCTTTTGCACAGCCCCTGATATAATGGTGCAAGACTATTGGAGACTGTAGGCATTGTTTTCTCCTTTTAAAATGCTCTCTCCCCCTCACAAATCAATTTGCTGCTAGGAAATAAACACATAACGTATAAAGCCAACTTACAGATTGGTATAATTGAAAGGAGAGCATGAGTTTATTGGCAAGGGACCATATTTCGCCTACATGACAGCTCTGGTGGTGGAAAGCTGTTTATGATGTTTGATATATGATCCATTGCGTCTGCTACATTGTGAAGGAATGAAGATATGGTTGAATAGGACCAAAGAAAAGTTCAGGAATCCAAATCCTCATGCCTCTTTCCCCCATTTGCATTAGATTCTTTATCACAGTTTTGTCAAAACTGATAATTGACTTGTTCTGATAAAAGTAATTTCAGGGGCACCTGGGTGGGTCAGTGGGTTAAGCTTCTGCCTTCGGCTTAGGGTCCTGGGATCAAGCCCCGCATCGGGCTCTCTGTTCAGCAGGGAGCCTGCTTCCCCCTCTCCCTCTGCCTACCTCTCTGCCTACTTGTGATCTCTCTGTCAAATAAATAAATAAATAAAATCTTAAAAAAAAAGTAATTTCAGTGTATAAAGCCATTGCCATTATTTTACCAAAGTGCTATTAAGGTTCATATTTGTTACCTGTTTTCATTATGATATTTATATGAACAATGGAAATAATTGGTTATACTTCAACATCAAAATAACATTTCATATACTTTCATACATTTTTAAGGGTCTCTTTTGTGAGTTCTTTTGTTGTGTTTGCAGCCTTGGAGGGCCTCTCTGTGAAGTCAAGGCCAGACAGATGACTTAATATGAGCAAATGTCCCCACAACAGTAGATTTCTAGCATAGAATTTTAATATATAATGTTGCTTTTCGAAGTTATAGATTTCCTATAAAAGTAAATGTTTGAGCAAATGCTGGAAGACGTGCTGATGAGCATACCATTATGAAATTTCCACATTGCTTCCAGGATGAAACTAGGTGTCCTCAAAAATCCCTTTCAAATCTAACACGCTAACCTTCTCAATAAGGATTCCATAACAGATATTTACCCGTTATATATGACATATAGTCAACCTGATGCCAACACAACTTTAAAATTTGAAAATGATTCAGGCTGTTTCTGTGGATGTAGATGTGAGGACATTAACCTCTCTTAAACATACTGAGTAATGTGCTTTTTCTTGAAAAAAAAATATATATATATATCCTGTGTGGAGCTTTTTAATAATTCATGCTCTTTTTCATTACAAAACCAAAAAGTCAACTTAAAAACTTAGTAAAATTTTTATGAAAGCTGGAGCTTATAATAACTTTGACTTTTTAAGGACTGAAGAAAACAACACTGCTTCCTTATATACCTCTTTTCAATAAAAACCAATTTAAAAATTTACATTTTTCAAGGAGGGATGATTCCCACAAACAAAACATAAGTATGCATCGCACCGCTCCAGGATGGACGCCTGTCACTCAAATCCCTGTCATGCCGTAAGCTACCCTGATGCAATCAGAGAGGAAAATAGAGTTAGTTAGATGGGTTTACAGAATGATGTCTGCATGAGTGGCAGATGTTGGTGCTATAACCACATTATGTGCACTCAATTTTTATTATAGAACAATTGCTTCTAATAACTTTTATGTTCATGATCAATGTGTCATAAATTCACCTGAATTTCAAAAATGACCTAAGAAATCAAAAGAATGGCTCTTCCGTTGTTTTCTCCCAATATATTCAATAATAACAATAAAAATAGTAACAGATTTGAACAGGTATTGAACTGTGTATTCCAACAATCTGTGAGATCTCAAATACGTGGCCCAGTCTTCCTGGTTCATAGAAGACCTGCCATTATGTCCAAGATGATTATCAGTCATCCGCCGCACAATATTGTCTGCTGTAAGTGGGTAGTGTGATTAAAAGCAGCAATTCAAGCATGATCTGGAAAGCTGTGATTTTTATTGGCAAAATGAACCGGTGACACTCTCTTTTCATGTTATTTGTACTCAATTTGTGCTGCTTTCAGTTATTGATGGAGTCTATTACTATTTGGGTTATGATATCATTCCACATTATATCAAATCAATAGTAAATGTCACGTGAAGCAAGAAACATGTTCATTCATCCTGTAGAAATATCTTAGCCTATTTTTGTCATCTTCAGTTTCATTCAGGAATAAGCTGATGAAATAATCTAGGTTTGATGATCAATTTATTTACGTATATAATAGGCTTTTACTTTCATATTTATAAATATTTCTTCCATCTTTACCACAGACTCTAGGTTTTCTGCACTGCTGATTCCTTAACATTAATACTGATAGTGACCACATTTTCAGCTGAATAAAAGTGGGAACCAGACAAAATATTATTTTAGGAGTGTACATTGGTTGGCTGTCTTGGAAATCAGCTTCTACCTCATTTTTGCCTTGAGCATATATCGTTTAATCTTTAAATATGGGTTGTATATTTACATATAAACACACACACACATTTTGCATTGGTTTCTATTAGAAACAAATCTGATTTAAATTAAATGTTTTCCTGTATTTAGTTCGAAATGCCAGCTGGTACTTAGCCAAAAAGAAATATAGTGTAGTCAGTAAGAGCATGGGCAGGTAGAGCCAGACTGTTAGGTTTAAATTCAGTTAAATCATTTATTAGCTATACTATATTCAGAACTGAAATAAGCACTCTGTGTTTCAACTTCATCATCTATAAAATTAGTTGTTGGGAAATAAAATGTATTAATTAATGTTCTAACTATTAATTAATGTTCTAACTGTTCTTAGTACTCAAGTACTGTTAAGTTCTTATTATTAGTGGTTATCCTAGTGAGGGTATCAAAACTAGGCACCTGATTACATGTGCTTGTGTTCGTCATCATAAAAAAGGGATTTAGACCTGAAACTGGAGGAGTTCAGGTAGTGAAGAGAAGTGGGCTGAGAGAAGTAAGCCAAGTCTACATGTAAGTGGTCTGACAGTATTTAGAGATTTAGCCAGAAAGTGAGACTAAGACCTGCTGACAAATTGGAAGACACAAGGACAGTGTTCTGAAAATCCAGTGCAGAAAGTATTTCAAAAAGGAAATAGTGATGAACTATCTCCATGGTGAAGAGGAGGTGATGATGGTAGGATTAAGAATTATCCGTTAATGTTGGCAACAGGGTCACGTGGACAATAGCAGTTTCAAAATGTGAAAGTAAAAAAGAAGCAAGGACACAGAAAAGTGATGGTGCTGAACACAAACAACAAATTCTAGGTGCAGAGAAACGTGCCAGTAGGTAAAGGGGACCAACAAGGTATAAGAATTTTTTTAAGTTGAAATTTGTTATAGAGTATTTATTTGTTAATAGAAATGATTCAGTAGATATTGACGTTGAAGATGCAAGAGATGAGAGGATTTGTTGCAGGAGCAAAGTCCTTCAAAACATGCAGAGGACTGAGTTATAATATTTTAATTACCATCCAGTGTAATTTGTTGTTGTTGTTTATTGTGTTCTTGGCCCCTCAAATAAGACCCTATGAAGGCGTTTTTTCATTTGTCCCTCCTACAAGAGAGCTAGGAAACAGAAACAGGCATATAGTAAATATTTGTTAAACAAACATAGGCACAAATAAGTGAATGAAAACATAAATAAAAGTAAGCAGATGAAGCAGTGGTGTGGCCTTAGATGACAGGAAGACAATTTTCTTTTATTGTAACCAGAGGGAAGAAAAGCATATAGGAGCAGATGGATGTATATTAGTGGGGTTGTCGATCATAACATATAGGTGTTCCTATCAGTTTATTTCTATTGTATTAAGAAATATAATATGCAAAATTTATTTCAAGGGGGAATAATGAGAGATAAAGTTGAGGAAATCTTGCAGAGAATAACAAAAAAAAACCCAGTGAGACAATAGGAGAAACCATATTTTTTGAAATGATTAGAGATCGATTTAGAAGGACAAACATCTGACTAATGAACTTCAGAAAGAAAATAGAGAAAAGAGAAGGAACAAAATTATCAAACAAGTATTACAATATATGTGTTAAAATGATTATTAAAATAATCATTTGGGTATTGCATTTGTCGTTAAATTTAATGACAATAAGTTGTCATTAAACTTGCATAATCAAAAGGATTAACTGAAGAGCTCAAAGCTTGTAGAGAGAAGAAAAATAAGATCATTCTTATGCAAAGTTCATACAAAGTCAAGAGACTCTCAGAAGTAATGGTAGTCAGAAGACAAAAAGGGTAATGATTTAAAAATTCTGAGAAAATCTTGTTTTATCATAGAATTCAATACTGGGAAAAATTATGAATCCAATGTGAGGATACAAAAATATCTAATCAGATATGCAATTTCTCAAGAAATTACCATCTTTACACATTTGATCAGGAGTTTACTAACTTGAGAAAGTTAAATAAGAAAAGACAAGAGCATGAGATCAAAAAACTGGAAATCCAGCTCAAAAGGTAGGCAAAAAATGAAGAAACCAAAGTTCCAGGGTAAGAGCTATGTGTAGACCATAAGAATAACCAATTCATATTGGAGCAGGAAGATATAAGTATTCAGGAGCAAGAGTTCTGCAAATAAATCAAAGTGATAAATTCTAGAAGGTATCTGCATATTTGAAAAATTGTGCTTAATATAGCTACTGGAAATGATAGATGAATTGACTGGTATAGAAGTAAGTATGCAAAAAAATACAAGGCAATTTTTAATAATAGGAGAAACTACTAATCATACAGGAAAGAAAAAACAAATATGTCACTTGACTTAGCAGTGTATTATTTTTATACATTTGAAATAGTATGAATATTAAGTAAATAGTTTGAAGATTACGTTAGAATGATAGGTGGAAAAAAAAATCTAGAATGGGATTATTGGTGTAAAAGGACTAAATATGTACCTACCATAAAAATGAGTCATTAGATAATATTTAAAATACAGAATCAAAGGGCACCTAGGTAGCTCAATTGATTAAGCAGCCGCCTCTCGATTTTCGCTCAGGTCATGATCTCATGGGTCATGCAATCAGACCCATGTTGGGCTCCTCACTCAACAGGGTGTCTGCTTGGGATTCTCTGTCTCTCCTTCTCTCTCTGCCCCTCCCCCTGCTCATGCTCTCTCCCTCTCTCTCAAATAAATAAATAAATCGTAATAAACTAAAATAAAATAACAGAATCAATCAACAGTAATATATGAAAATCATAAACAAATTTTAAGACAAATACAAGGACAAGTAGAAGGGGATAATTTCTTTTGCAGAGAACAGAAAGACGAGCTGCTCTTTTATATGAAACCTTACACTTGTATTATTTCAATAAGATAAATGGAGTACAGAATTAATTTGAATGCATGCACACATGTGTATAATCACCCCACTGGCTATTGATGGAGACCTCAAAATAAGGAATAAGCAATTTTGATGGTTATTTTAGTTTTAGATGTTTATATCTTTTGCATTTAATTTAAGAAGGAGGAAGAGTGGTTAAACATAGTGATTTTTAAAATTGGAGCAAAACATGTAGCAGTACTGTACAAGTGGATGACTTTTGACAAGTACAGTGATACATTTATATGCTAATTATGATATAAAAATTTTCATCACCCCAGAATATTCTCTCATGCCCCATTCCAAACATTTCTCACCCTCCCAAAGATAAACATTATTCTAATTTCTACATACATAGTTATATCTCATTTTGAATGTCATATGAAAGGACTCATGTAGTACATCTGGTTTTGTGTCCAAATTCACTTACTCAGATAATGAGGATCAGATTCATTTATGTTTGTTGAGTAGAGAAGATATAGAATATTCTGCTCTGAGTTTCCCAATAAGAAGAACTCATTGCCCAACTGCAAGAATTGTGGTCAGCTGATAGCTTCTATCTGAAGCTCCTTCACGGCCCACATCAGCTTTGAGTCTGTGCTGCACTTTCTTTGAGGGCTGCTCTCACGTAATGGCACATCAAAGCAGAAGTAGGTGAGATCACGCTGTTATTAAGGTGGCCTCCTGACAATGGCAGTAAAATTTTGGTACAAGACATTTACACCCTATGCAGAGCCCCTCCTATGGGAAGTCTTTGCTCATGAGCTTCACACTGAGCTGATAGAGACCTTCAGGACTGTCAAGGCATGAAAAGTTCTGACCAACCAAGTTTTCTCTTCCCTCTTTCTTCAGGTGTTATTCTTCAATAATTTTGTGCAGTCCTACCTCCTCAGTAGTTGCTTCCCAATGGACGTAGCCTGTGATCGTGGACGTGTTGTTCATGTGATTTTGTTGTTCATGTGTTCCGTTGTGAGAACACATCACAATTTCTTTATCCATTCTCTTGGACTTTGGAGTTGTTTAGTGGGTTTTGGTTATTATGAATGAAGCTGCTATAAACATTCTAGTTCATATCTTTGTTTATGGACTGATATTTCAGGAACAGAATGACCTAACCACAAGGGAGGTATATAGTTAACTTCATAAGAAATTGCGAGTTTTCTAAAGTAGTTGAATTGTTTTACATCCCCAGCAATATGGGAAAGTCCAAATTACACCATGTATTTGTCAACATTTCTCATCAAGAATCTTAAATTTTAGCTATTCTAACAGGCATAAAGTGATACTTTGTGATTTTGGTTTGCCTTTCCCCAGTGATGCTAACGTTCTCATGTGGTTATTGATCATTTGTTTATATTCTTTTGTTAAGTATCTGCTCAAATCTCAAATCAAACACTGTTCTCCATATTCAATCGGGTTGCCTTTGTCTTTGCTTGTATTTTGGTATTGACTTAAGCATTTGTTCTTTTTTTTTAAATTTTTATTATTTTTTAAATTCTGTAAGCATTTGTAAACATTCTACATAGAAATCCTTTGCAAGGGGGTTCCTGGATGTCTCAGTCAGTTAGGCATCCAACTCTTGATTTGACTCAAATCGTGATCTCAGGGTCTGAGATTGAGGCCCCCAATGGGCTCCTTGCACTGGGAGTGGAACTTGTTTGGGACTCACTCTCTCCCTTTGCTCCTCCCCTGCCCTCCCTCTCATGCTCTCTCTCAAAACAAAGAAAAAGCAAAAAACAGGATGGAAAAAAAGTAGTTTGCAATATAGGTAGTGTGAATAGTGTCTCCCTGTATGCAGCTTGCCTATTCATTTTTTATTACTGGTGTTTTGGTTGATGTTTTTTAAAAAGTTGATGAAAATATTTTATTATTGTTTACTTTCATGATTGTTACTTTTGGTATCCCGTTTAAGAAGTTTTATGGACACACCAGTTGCAAAGATATTCTCCTATATTTCCTTCTAAAAGAAGTTTTATGGTTTTAACATTTACCTTTAACTTTATGATCTATCTCAAATAGATTTTTGTTTGTGAATATATATTTTGGTGTGTTTTTTCTTCCTATCTATCTACTTGTTCCAGTAACTTTTGTTGAAAGGATTTTTTATTCTTTAATAACTTGTTTTGGAGTCTTTGCCAAAAATCGGTTGTGTTGTTCTATTTCCAGATTCAGAATACTCTCCCTCTGTCTTCTTTGCCTATCCTTAATATCAAACTGGTATATTATTATTGGTATATTATTATCAGTGTTAGTCCTCCAACTACATTTTTCTTTTTAAATATATTATGGCCATTCTTGGTCATTTGCATATCTGTATGAATTTTAGAATCAATTTCTCAATTCCTACAAAGAAATGGATATTTATCAGGATGACATTTAAAGTATGGGCTGAATAGGGAAGAACTAACATCTTATTCATTTCCAATTCATGAAAATGGTGTATCTTTCCATTTATTTAGTTCTTTAATTTCTCTAAGCATCATTTTATAATCTTAACTACAGATATCTTCTCTGTAACTTGTTAAATCATTTATTGTAATTGTGATATTAATGATTTTGATGTTATTATAAATGGTGTTTCTTAAATTATGTTTTCTAAATTTATGCTCAAGTATATGGAAATACCATTGTTCTTGGAATATTGCCTTCTAAATCCACTTTTTATTTCTGGCAGCTTGATTTTAAACTTATAATTTTATATGAAAAATAGTATCATGTTATCTGTGACTAAAGAGTTTATTTCTAGTGTATTGTTGCATAGAAGTGTGGTAGTGGGCATGCTTGCTTGCCTCTAATCTTAGAGGAAAACATATACTATTTCAATATTAAATATATAATTACAATGTTGTTGAGGTTTATTGAAGAATGCTTTTCAGATAGAGGACATTTTTAGTTTGCTGAGAGCTTTTCAAAATAAAGCAATGAGATGCCGGATTTTGGCAAGTACATTTTTTTTTTTTAAGAATTTTTTATTTGACAGAGAGAGAGCACAAGCAAAGGAAGCAGCTGGCAGAGGGAGGGGGAGAAGCACTCTTCCCACTGAATAGGGAGCCCGGTACTCAATCTCAGGACCCTGGGACCATGACCTGAGTCGAAGGTAGCTGCTTAACTGACCAAGCCACTCAGGCCTCCCAGTGCATTTCTTTTTAATAACACCTTTGTAGTGATATAACCTGCATATAATAAAAATTCGTGCTGTTGAAATGTATAATTCTGCTTTTATTATATCCACAGCACTGTGCAATCACCTTCAGTCTCCGATTTCAGATCATTTCCTCACCCCAAATAGAAATCCCATACCCATTAGAAGTTACTTCCCAGACTTTTTGCTCCAGGGAGGATGTCCGGTACCATGTAAACAGAGGACACTGGTATCATTGTCTTGTTCCTGCAATCAAGGAGAAAGAATCCAGTCTTCACTGTCAAGTGGATTGTTAGTGTGGGTTTTTGGTAGATTCCCTTTAATAGGTTGGCACAGGTCCTTTCAACTACAAGTTTGTTAAGGATGTTTATCCTGAAAGGTGTTAGATTTTGTTAGATGGTTTTTCTGCACCTATTGAAGTGATCACGTGGTTTTTGTTCTTCTTTCTATCAACGTGGTGTATTACATTGATCGATTTTCAGATGTTACGCTGATTTACGTTCCTGCGAGAGGTCGCACTTTTTCACAGTCTATGTTCCTTTTTATATGTTGCTGGTTTTGCTTTGCAATATTTTGTTGAGGATTTTTATGTAATAATCATAAGGGATATTATAGTTTCCTTTCCTGATGTTGTCTTTGTCTGATTTTTGTATCATGGTCATTCTGACTGACCTCATAGAAGGAATTGAGAAGGCTTCCCACCTCCTCCATTTTTTGGAAGATTTTTATAAAAATTGGTATTAATTCTTTAAATGTTTAGCAGAATTCACCAATGAAGTCATCTGCACTTGAACTTCTCTTTGTGGGAAGTTTCAAAATTACTAATTCAATCTCTTCACCTGTTACTGGTTTGTAGAAATTTTCAAAAGATCATTTTAAGGCAAAGACCTGTGTGAGAATAGTTTATTGCAAGGAGACCTCAAAAGCCACTTATCGGATGAAAAGTTAAAAAAAAAAGCCACTTATTGGGGCTGAGAAAGGGGAAAAGGGTATGTTAATGAGTTGGTCACCACTGTGGGTTCTTGAGCCTCAGTTCTTCCAGGAATTTAGGGAGATAGAATAGAAAAGTCTTCAGAATTATCACACCCAGGCCATGAGGATGATGAAGTCTTTATTCATCCTGAAACTCTAATATGTCATTGGCTGAGGGCTGCTCATAGGGGCACTAACTCTTGGATGTTTCTAGCAGAAAGGCTACGCCAAAGTCCTCAGGCAGGGTGGACACCATTTGCAAGTCTGAAAAGGTGAGCACAGAGAGGATATGAGTAACGCACCAACAGGGTCTGGCAGATGCTTCTAGGCATAGTGTCTATTACTATATTATAACTCTATCACACTCTGTTTTTCATTATAGATTCTTTTCTGTAAGACTGTCACCACCAAATTGTATGCTGCTTTAGAATTTTGTGTCTTAAACATTTCTCACATGTAACACCTCCTTTCCATTTTTAAGGCTACTGTCCTAGATAAGGCTCACAATAATCTTGACTGGATTATTACATTAGCCTACCAAATTTTTTTTTTTTTTAAGATTTTATTTATTTGCCAGACAGAGAGAGAAAGAGAGTACACACAAGCAGGCAGAGAGGCAGGCAGAGGCAGTGAGAGAAGCAGGCTCCCTGCCGAGCAAGGAGCCCAATGCGGAACTCGATCTCAGGACCCTGGGATCATGACCTGAGCGGAAGGCAGTGGCTTAACCAACTGAGCCACCCAGGTGTCCCAGCCTACCAACTTTTTATCTCCCTTTCTTTTCTCAGATTCAAAGGATGATAAATAGACTCAACTTCTTTTGTGTATCTATCATCTATCTATCTATCATCTATCATAAACATACTATGCTATGCTAGTTTCAGATGTACAGTCTAATGATTCAACAATTCTATACATTTGTCAGCGCTCATCAAGATTAAATGTACTCTTAATCCCCTTTCTCTATTTCACCCATTCCCTCACCATCCTCTCTTCTGGCAGTCACCAGTTCGTTCTCTGTATTTAAGAGACTCAACTTCTTGGTTCAAAGAGTGGCAAAGAATTTTGCAGTCTTGTCTTTCTAATTGTCATCAGGGGCATAGCTCACCTGGAGTAGATCACATGTCTTCAAAACCAGCCTCCACATTGCCAAAAGAATATTTTTAGATCCATATTTTATTATTCTCTCCCCATGCCTATGCTCAAAATATTTCAAGCCTTCTAATCCATACTGTATATATATAGCTCTGTATGATGGGGCCACTGCCTATCTGTCTAGTCCATTTTATTTCTTTCTTCTATGTACTTACACTCTAGAAATACCAAGGTGCTCACAATTCTTATAGTGCTAGCAACTTTTATATACTTTTCTTTGTCTTTTATTTGTTCACACACACACACACACACACACACACGCACACACCCTCCTTCCTCTCTTCTCCCAATACTAAATATGGGAACAAATTTCTTTTTATGCCAATCCATATAACTAATATGTAATTTTAGTCTGACTATTTGTCTCTGCACTAGATTCAGCTACTGGAGGATATAAATGATGATATCTTTTAATATTTATATCCCCAATACTAAGTGTAGGCCTAACACATGGTACATTATTAATAAAATATGTGAAATGAGTGGATGAATGCACTTCCCATTGTTGTATTTGCTACAACAGTTTTTCTATAAATCCAGAGAGGGGAGAGGGCACAAGGGGAGAAGAGTAGGATGTCATTGAAAGAACATACTCTTTCAAACAGACAAAATGTATCTTATGTTCAAATTTTAGTTCTAATCTTTCCTATCAAAGTGACTCAGGGCAAGTTATTTAAACTCTCAAATGCATTTTCCTCTTCTTAGAGAAAGGAATGATCCTATTTCTTAAAGGTAGGATTGGAAGTGCACGCATGCACACACGTACACACATATACATGTGCATGCATGTGAGCATACGCACGCGCGCGTGCACACGCGCGCACACACACACACACACACACACACAGAAGGCACAATGCTTAGGGAGCATTTCCGGTTTGGGAAGCAACTAATTCCTCATTTGGGTATGTTACTCCAGCCCATTTCTTGATAGACCTAAAGAGCTGCTGGGTTTGAGGGAGGCCTGGAGCAGAAGAGATCTGCAGCAGGTCCCGGAGTGGTCCTGCAGATCCAATGGGGCTTACAGTGGCTGTGGCAGACAGGAGCGTCCTTTAGGGCCCTTGGGAGGTCCTTGTAGGTGAGTTGCAGCACAGCAACCTAGGAGTTTGGGGCAAAGCCCTGCTCTCCTCTGCAGATAAACAGTTCTTGACCTGTTACTAGGCTCTGTAGCCCCGAGAGAGTCTTGATAACAGATGGAATTTTGAATGAAACACAAGTTAAATATTTTTTGTATTGTAGAGCTGAGTATTTCTGTTATGATGAAATACAGAGAGGAAAACAAATCTGATGAGTATTTTATTGAAGTTCTTTAATTGTCAGAAATTTTATAGATTATAATAACCATGAATTAAATCTTAAGTCAGAGTTATTTTCATATGGCCCTCCAAAATGATTTATGCGAAGTGTAGTATATATTATAGAAAAAGCTAAGTGACATTGGTGATGAATAATTTTTTATCTGAGAATAGAATATGTGATTTGAAAATGGTTGATTCATAATGAAATGAGAGCAAGTCAAAATCCATCTGGATATGGACATGAAATATCTTATTTGTTCTTTGAGATACAGAAACTGGGCAATATTTTATCATACTAGGAAATTTCTTTCCTTCTACATTTAGATGATTTTATCCTCCATCCAAGATTTTCTTTTTATTTCCTATGGTTTTTAATAGGAAGGATGTTTTCTAGAGCAGAAATATAAAATCAGATATTACTTGCAGTATATTCTTGGTAAAATAACCTGGCAGTCTTTGGTAGTGAAATATAATCTCTGCAAGGTCAATGAACCCTGTCAAGGCTTTTGGTGATTTTCTTAGGAGACACTAAACACTTTATTGAAAGAGTAAATTCCCTTAGGGAGTGATTACCTATTAACACTCACCACAGTTTCCCCTTTGAAATGTAAGATATAGAGCATACACGTCAAACAAATACTGAAGACTTACTTTATTCTTACAAACTTTTGGTTATCAGCTATGTGATAAGACCATACAATTTCTCTTAGTTATACTATTTGGGCAATTTTTCAAAAAGATTTTATTTATTTATTTGACAGAGAGAGACACAGCAAGGGAGGGAACACAAGCAGGGAGAGTAGGAGAGGGAGAAGCAGCCTTCCTGCTGAGCAGGAAGCCTGTTGTGGGGCTCAATCCTAGGACCCTGGGATCATACCTGAGCCCAAGGCAGACACTTAATGGCTGAGCCACCCAGGCCCCCCACAACTTGGGCAATGTTTATTTTAAGTAGGAAGAAGAAAGGAAACAACAAACATATATTTTAATTCTTCATAATTGCTTTTCAGTGAATATGTGGTTAATACTTCAAGAAGGCTTTATAAATTAGATAATTACAGAAATATTGGATATAAAGCAATTTTTCTTAATTTTTTGAATGTCTTTGCATGTTAAAATAATTTTTTAAAAATGCCTAAGACTTTTTCTGAAGTTTAAAAAATGTTAAATAGCAACAATAACAGAAACTTTCTTTTCCTTTGTTTCCTCACTCTGTCCCCCCACTGACACCAAGAAACCAGAGCAGTGTAGAGACTTCTCCACACACAGAGGAAATGTTGAGCAGATCTATAAGTAAGCTTTGTATACTTTCCTTTTTTGTAAGATGTTGCCATTTCTGCTATGTTATGTTCTATTAGCTATATTTCAGTGAGCTTTGGTTACAAAAATATGGGTGATAACAAGAAAGAATTTCAGTAGTTAAAATGTTTAAATAAATACCTCAGTTTGTATGCTGCCTGTTCTCTCTTGAATATGTTTTCCCATTGCTGCGCAAGTGGGAGTCAAACAAATTCTAAAGTTATTATTATGTATGCATTGATGTATACATGAAGCTATTAACACAGAAATCTTTGACAGGGCAAACTTGTAATGACTTCCCTGAAGCTGTTATCTTGAACTGTCTCTAAATGTGCCTTTCCTCTTTGTTGAACAGATCTTTTTAGGAAAAGGGCATAACATATATAGAGTCAGAAAACATTTAGATTTTGCCTTTTTGTAGGTTCATAGCAGCCAAACTATTTCATTTAAAAAGTGTGAAAAAAATAATGCTTCTGGGCTAAGAATATATGCCAAGTTTACACCAGCATCACATTTTTTATGGCTGATTTATAAACCTCTCAAAAAGGATGGAAATGCTGACACATTAATAACTCTGGCAGAATAAGTTCTGCATACTTTGGGGAAAAAATAGAGAAAAGAAATAAAATGGACAATTCCAGCCTAAAGAATGGAAGTTCCTTAGAAAGGATAGGACATATTTTATGCTTTACATAAAGAATCTTATTTTTATAGTTGTTTGGTAAGAAATAAGTAATTATAGATTATTTTATCTTAAAAATAAGTATTTACTATCATTTTACCTATTCCTTTAAAATAATCCAATATTAGAATCGTATTAAAAAATGTGATAGTTTTAATGCCATTAAACATATTTTTTTCTTTTGAAATAATATGTTAAATTTGAATACTGTAAACCTTAAATTATAATGAAGAAAGGCAAAAGTCTTAAGTATAAACATAGTAGTCCCTACATTTTCAAATTAATCTATTAAAATACCAAATATATTTAAAAATTATAATATCTAACGTTCCTATTGATACAGAAAAAAAGGTACTATCATATTACTTACTAGAAGATAAATTTTTTTTTTTTAAAGATTTTATTTATTTATTTGACAGACAGAGATCATAAGTAGGCAGAGAGGCAGGCAGAGAGAGAGGAAGGGAAGCAGGCTCCCTGCTGAGCAGAAAGCCCGATGTGGGGCTCGATCCCAGGACCCTGGGATCATGACCTGAGCTGAAGGCAGAGGCTTTAACCCACTGAGCCACCCAGGCACCCCAGTAGAAGATAAATTTGATACTATATGCTCAAAACCCTGAAATTCATGCATGTAGACTCAATCGTTACATTTCCAAGTGCCTATCCTTAGTTTTGATTAGGAATTTGGTTAAATATTTATAAATCAATATTGTTTCATATTATTTTAGAAATTGTAAACAACTTTGTGAACAACCATAGAGGAGACACTAATTATGGTGCACAAGCAAATGTAATACTTAGTAAATTCAAATAATAATTCTTAAAAGATAAATAATAAGCTGAGGAAACTGGCAAAAATAAAAAAAAAACATAGCTATATGAATACAATGATACAGATACAACAGGATATAAAAAATTAACATTTTTACCAGTCACTGACATAAAACGTGCTGAAATGTTTGCCTTATCACCACATGCATGTTTTCAGTGAAAATCTATAGAATCTGTTCTAAGAATTTCCAGTTTCCTCAGCCACTTTGAGATTTCATGAGGGTGAATGAGGAATGATTCTTGTGACAACATAATATTTGTAAAGACCGTGTTTTGAGTTTCATTCTCTTCTTCATCCCTGTGGTGAGATAGTTTCTTGCCCTCCTTCATCAAACCTATAGTGGAGATATTATGGAGGTCCACAAAGAGGGTCACATGTGATCCTCCACGTTTAGAAGCCAGGACAAGTAACTCCCACCTATGTGGGAGTTAGATGGTCTAACTCCCATTATACACCTAGTATAAATGTGACTTGACTCCCTGCCTTGGTAGTTGATCTGATTGAAGCACTGTTCTGTGGGGGAACTCACAAGCCCGGACTCGATGAAGCTAAGGATGAATGAGTCGTTGTCAACTAGATGAGGATTATCAGGAACAGACCACGTGCATGCGTGCATAGTCTTCATAGGTCTTGTCTTACTGGGCTGCCTAGAGGGAAGGCTCCAGTAAGAAGAAACTGGCAGTTAAATACCTAGGAGCTGAGGAATGAGTGCTAAACCATCATTTTTGTCATTTACCTGGGACAAGAGAACTGCTGGAGAGAAAAGTCAGCAGATATCTTTTTCCAGGTCCACAAAAAGGCAAGTTCAATGAAGTAAAACAACATGAGCTTACCGCAGTGTTTTGAGGTAATTTTTGAAGGTTAATACTCTAAAACTGCAATTAGTGAAAATTAAAATGATCAACTTGGAGAACGGTCAGGACACTTTGCATTGAGAGGTCTTACATATGGCTTTGTTGTCAGAGAATTCTACCTCTGAGTCGGGTGGTACCAATGATTAGAAATGAATAATCTCAGACAAATTAATTAACCTCTTCAAACTACAGCTTCCTCATCCATTTTGTAAAGGGGATAATAATGCTTCCTAACTCCCAGAGTTAGAGTGAGGATTAAGTGAGATAATGAATGCAAAACATTTAATCCAGTGTCTTGTAAGTAGTAAATGCTCAGTAAATCTTAATTACATTATTATCATTATATTGCTTGTCATGAAGAGCAAAACACCTGGGACAATCAGGGGGGCTGTGAGAAGGCAAACGTTGCTGAGGAGCTGTCCTCAGTTATGGCCGGGAGACACAGATGAACCCGTGACATTTTAAGAAGCCTTGTAAACCAAGGCCATTTAAATATCGAACTTCCAATGTTTTGAAAGTGCTAAAATGCATTTTTTTCACTAAAACTCTCAAGTTTCCTACAAATTGCCAACTAGAAAGAAAACAAAAAAAAACTGCCATTTCTTGGAATGCCAGCAATAAATGGAAATTCCACAAAAATATCTATGTCCCCACCGGGAGAATGGCACCAAAAACAACATCCGCTATTTATTCTCGGGACAATTTGTACCTTGCTAGAAAATGACACGGGGACTCCCTCACTCTCTTCTGTATTATTTAACTCAGAGGGATATAAAGTTCATCACCTCTCCATTTGAACTCTGTTCCTGTCTGTGTCACAAATGGTGTCATCAGCGGGAAGCTCACAAATGTTTGTAATTAAAAAACAACTTTTCTCTGAGGCACATGCACAGTCTGTATATGGGAAGAGATGTTTTTCACCATATGAACACTCAGGCTCTAGCACAAAATTCAGAAAATTAAATTAAAAATGTGCGCATTGTTTTTGTGAAGGCCTGTTAGCGGCTTGCAGTGAGTCTGCATGATTGAGGTTGTGGACACACGGCTTTGAATCCCCAATCTATAATTTACTGAGCATTCACGCTCCTTTCATATATAAATATTCGGCTTGGCAAATCTGATTTCTTTTACCACCAATCCCTGTGATTCATTTTCTACAACTATGTGGCCTGGGCCCCCTGTGGAAAGCCTGATATCGTCCTCCTGCTGCTCTGTCCACCTGTTTAGAATTTACATCCAAAATTCATCTAAAACATACCATTTCCCCCCTGGAGAATAGCGAGTTAATATATTTACAAATTCCAGATGAATTAGATATGTTCTGAGGGTTTTGCAATTTCATATTTTAGAAACTACACTTTGATGGGGCTGGCAATGTCTACTTTCCAGAGTAAAATCAAAACAGAACCCCCTCCTAAAATAAAGCCCAAATGAAACAGCACACCAAAAAGAATTCCTTCTATGCATGTTTCATGAAACACCCCCCCCCCCATTTCACCATGGCATTCAACATGCCAGGACCAGGCACAAATGATTGTACGCATCTTAGCTTAGATTTTACTTAATAAAAACAGACAGAATTAATTTTCATGGGAATTATGCAATTTTTCTGAAGTTCTGGGCTACCTGGCTCCTTAGGCAACTCTCTTTCTATCACAGCTCAGAGCTCAACTTCCTTCTTCCTAGCAAATTGCATTAGCATAGATTACTTTGGAGTGAACATTGTGTGGACTTCTTTAATCAACGCCAGGAGACTCTTTGTGCTTGTAAGCTTATTCATAAATTTCTCTGTTCTGTTTCTTGAAATATTTTTGATTGAGGGACCCAAGTAGGGGGCAAGATGGCAGAACCTCTTTAATTTAATTTAATACACTCCTGCTAGAAAGCTCCAGCTTCTGGAGAGAATTTTGAAAAACAGATGTCTCCCTTCCAAAGTGAAAAACATGCATCTGTTTCTTAAATGTCAAAACAATAACAGTAAAGTTCCTGCAGACACACGTAAAGGTTTGAGTGGCTGTCCTACAATGGTAGAGCGGGGCCTTATTTTTAGACAGCTGAGAAATCCCCCAAGCAACACACACATTATTTTAACTGCGCATGCGTGCAGTACCGGGAGAAGGCCAGAGAAAGGAAACTGAGAATGAATGATGTGGGCAGGCAGAGATTACAATTTAGGGAAGAGGAATTGGCTGGGATAATAGAGGTTTGTGATGCAATATGACTGTCTCTTTAAGTAGCCCCCCCCCCCCGTTTCTTTCCATCACTCTATTTTAGACATACCTGAATTCATTTGGTCACAATTCCCCTATCTCTCCATCAGTACATCGCTTGGTTTCTGTTACCTGCGTATCACTTTGTTTTCTTCCGAATGCCTGACTGCATTTACGGAATGTGGTCAGGAACTGATAGGGTCCAGAATAAACTGGGTTGATTATTTCTTCCTGTGCAGTACACAAGCTGGCAGGAAGGAAATCCCACCTTTTTTCCTCTTCAAAAATAGTGTTTTCACTGTTATATAAGAGAGAACTGATAAAAAGGAGGTTAGCTAGAGTGTCAGTATTTCCTATACGGAATGATAAACATTTTAATGTAATTAAGCGAAAGGATTAATTTGTTAATCCTTATATTTTCCCTTGTCCATTCAAGAGATGTATCTCTAATTAAATTTCCCTTTGGCCACACTAATGAAAAGAATATCATCTAGAACTCTAGCCGTAGTCAGCATGTGTGGGCAGTAGTGATAAGGCTGGGTAATTGCAGGATTAATAATTGGCTTTTTATTGAGGCTGAAAGCAATGCACTGTATGGAAACTCACTGAATTGCTTGAAATCACATCTGTAGACTCTTTGCTTTGTGCTGTTTGCTTTTTACTGCTTCTTCTAATAACTCCCTTTTCCCTTTTTTGTGTTTCTCTGATTTTTGCAAGCAGGGTAACAATCATGCTACGGCTACTCAATTGTTTCCAGGTCATTCTTTTATTATTGGTTTTTCATAATCCCCATAAGCAAGAAGTGAGATTTAAACGACAGTAGCATTTCTGTGATTAAGAACACTGACTTTTAATATCTCCAACTCAGTTTCCTTATTTATAGTGCAGACCATCACAGAGTCATTGCTAATGTGGCGGGTAGACAGGCATCCCTTTCAAATCTTGCAGGGATGAGAAATAATCTCACAGCCATCTCAGAGCTTGTTAGCAGGCTGCTAATCCATACCGTAGTATAATTTTGTATCTTTTCCTTGCTGGAACTGAGATGGGGCTTGGGAGGGGTGCTGTCCCGAGGACCCATCATCTATCTACTCTCTTCCCTTCTGAAATACGGAAACAAAAAACCTTTATGGCTTGGCAAAAATTCTTTCTTAGAAAATCCTATGGACCCGGTCATCCATCAGGTCACTTTATAGCAGTATCGGAGCGCATGGGAAAGAACCCTGTTGCCGGGCATTGGAGAGAATGCCCTCCTGAACCCAAGCCATTTGTGATGGCTTGTGCATGATAGTCTTCAAATACTGAAACAATGAAAACTAAATGAATGGTTGGTTCTATGGTGCTGTCTTGCACGAGAAAATTCGGGAACTTGCCACTCCTTTCATCTTTTGCTCTGTGAACCTGCAAACTAGAAGGTGCCCTTAGAATGTTTCCCAGTAGACTTCTCTTTTGCTTTGCGTGACAAAGGCTTCTACATTCTGTGTAACGCAGTCTATTCCCTTGACTTCAGTATTTGCTCTCTGGGTTATCTAAAGACCGAAAATGGGTAATATGGTTAGGGTGGAAGCAAAATCCCCGGAAGCTCCCAAGCCCTACAAAGTATTTTCTTTTCCTTTCTCTTCTCTCTCTCTCTCTCTCTCTCTTTTTTTTTTTTTTAAAGAGGAAGACTGGTGTGTGGTAATTTCTATAGAAAAATGCTGATTATGAAAGATGATAAAGTAAACTGTGCCTATGAGAATTAATTATTAGCTGTAACCAACTGAGTCAACTCCTCGCCTGGTTAGTTGTCACCACTGCCCATTCTTGTTTTTCTCGTGATTCAAGTCATAAAGCTTTAAGGATCTACAATTCTCTGCAGGCTCTGCTTTTGTTAGTATTTGTAGAGCGCTAAAATACTGAGTGGCTTCCTTGAGAACTTTAGGTATGTCAGTATTCTTATTTTGGGCAGCTTAATCATTTAATATTCCTTTGCTATCTTCACATATTAATATTTATTAGCATTATCTACTTAGAGCTTTATTTCATACTTGGGGGATACATTTCCTAACATCATTTACATAGTTAGAGCTCATGATTTCCAATGCACTTAGCAAAAGAGAAGATTAATCTCTGTAAGTAAAATGTAAACTCAGTACAGTTAAAAATGAGGTGCCGAAATTCAAGGGCAAGTGAAGTACACACGGTTCTTCCAAACCACAGATTAACAGAGTGTGTTTTTTTGCATTGTTCTTTGACTACCGTTTGACTTTAAAAAATCCTGTTTAGACCCTTCATGTATGTGCAACACAAAAGTTCCTTTTGTTTTTATAATCTTTGCTCTTGGTTTACCCTGATGAAAAGAAATGTTCTTCAAAGATTATTTGCTGCAAATTTCCATAAAGAATGTGATTTATCCTGCACTACGTGTCCATTAACTATTACTGTTTTCAATCTGTCAGCTCTTCAACAATCTTTTCCTTAAATTTGTATGCAAAGCTTGTAGAAAAACATCTTATTGACTCCTTTATTAATTTAATATTTTTTTGAAAGCTAATAAAACCTAAATGCTGAAGGAAAATGGAACTGTTTACAATTCAGTGAGAATGAAATAGATCAAATTTAAGATTTTTTCAGAGTGTAGGAGATCATTTATTAATATAAATGTTTAGAGATGATCCATGTAGGGGGAAGGAGAAGGACACTTTGCAATCGTAGTTCTCTTGGCGATGGCAGGAAGTAACTTAAAAAACACTAAGTTATGAAAGGAGAGAAGTAAAAAACCAAGATGGACTGGGGCATTGTAGGTGCTGTATCCAGAGCTATGTGTTATCCTAAGACAAGAGTAGGCATCTCCTTTCTAAGAGCCTTTAATTCTATGAGCAGAGTTGTTAGACCTAACCATAGGCTGGGAGGAGATTATAAGTGTATACAGGCATGCACACACGCACACACATTTGTGAGTGATGGTGGGGGTGGCATTGGAATTGGTGTACTTCACTGCTTTTTAACTCATTTCATGACGAGAACAATTGCCAGGTTGGATTTTGTCGAAGCAGCCAGAGGCAGTTACAGAAGTAATGCTTGGCAGGGTCGTCTGCTTATTTAGAATTTGCATGATATGAAAATATGCAGGCAATTTTTTAGGTGGGCTCTATGTCTAAAACTGAAACACAAATACATACCCATGCATGTGTACACACGTGCACAAACACACACACACACACACACACACACCCCACCACCAGATAAATAAACATAACCAAACAATGGCAAAACAAGAAACAACAACATAAGCCAGCCAATGGGTCAACATATTTTTTATTCAGCTAGAATTTGGTTAATGGTGTTAATAACATCAAAGACATGATGTTTATTATTGTATTGGCTTTTTTGCTTGTCATAGAGAAAAACCATTCCACAAATTATGCAGTATCACCAGTAATTTCAGTCATCTGTACCTTGAGTAGTATAATCCATAGCCATTGCTAGGGAAAAAATTTCTAAGTCAAGGGCTCGGTGATTCAATGATATGAACAGCATTGTTAAAAATGCTGAACAGAGAAAGGGACTAATAAAAAAATGGTGCCAGAAGGATTTTTGTGGGTTGTCTTCCCAGAATTAAAAAATCATATATAAATTAGAAGAACAGAAAAGATAGATTTCACCACAACTTTAGATGAAGAGGTTTGAAGGAAATATTCAGTTAATTGACTCACAATTATGTTGTTATTTTTGGAGATGGAATAAGTTGTAGGGGGGTGGTCAATAACTAAAGATACTATTAAAGACAGGGACAGATGAGTGCTTATGCAGAGAGAAATCTAATTCCAGCCTCAAGAAAGTGGTTTCAATTTTATTTTGGGGGTGATCGTGAATAGTGCAGACTCCTGAAGAAACAGTATCAAAGCAAAGGTAAGATAGGTTCCATACACTTTTGGGTAGCATACCATTAGAGAGATACATTGTAGAAAGTTCTATAGACAGAAAATGTTACTTTTAACTTATGCTAATCATTCTATGCTTTTTATGGAGAGGGAGATCATTAAAGAATACAGATGTTAAGGAGGTTATTATAGGTCTAGCAATGATGTCAATGGAGTGTAAGTTGTGACTTCTGGCAGACTGGAAAAGATAGATTATTGCAAGAATCTTTTAACCTCTTTGGACGTCTGTTTCTGGTAATATCAGGAGACTAAAAATAATTTCTGAGAGTTTTTTAGACTTAAAATTTTATGATAAATGAGCTAGTAATAGCAAATAATAGATTTGTGCATATTTCTCCATATCGGGTTACTTTTGCGGAGTGTTAGGGATTGTCTCAGGATTTTGGGACTCCTTGGTTCAAAGAACTTGGTAGCTCCATTGGCCATGGGGAAGGTGTGGACATCTTCAATTCATTTCAATAGGTTTATTATTTTTCTTGTTTTTGTTTTGGGGGTGTGTGTGTGTTTACTGAATTGTTTTACTATCCATATTTCTTTTGAGAATGAAACTTTTGGCTCCCAAATAGCATATTCATATCAGAAGGGAAAGAACTGTGGTGAAATTTGACAAAATTATAAAAGCCAACTCATTTTGCTTTTGTTGGGGGGGGGGAAGCGAGGAGGAGGAGAGGGAAAGGGAGAGGGAGAGAGAATCTTAGGCAGGCTCCACACTGGGTGTGAAGCCTGACATGGGGCTCTATGTCACGACCCTGAGATCATGACCTGAGCCAAAATCAAGAGTCAGACGCTTAACTGATGGATTCACCCAGGCATCCCCCTGTGGTATTACATTTTTATGAATGAAGTGGGAAGTAGTAAATCTTGCTGATATGATATCAAGGCACTTAAAATAGAGACCTGATGGAACTTAACTTGAATCCTTCTTAATAGGTTCTGAAGGGAAATTGCAGTGAGACTTTTGGTTACAATAACCAACTAACTAGAAAGCCTGAGGCAAAGGAAATCCACAGCAAACTGAAGTAGGTTAAGTTCTTAAGTATGAAACTATTACAGAAATAACATTCCTTACAGAGGTTGGCTAATAGTGGCTAATAGTATTTAAAAAAGAGGTTTTACTTCTTTAACATCAATGGCAAAGTTCATCTTAATGAAGTCAGTAGGCATTTTGTTTTCTATTGATAACACCTATGCTGACCTAACTGTTTTGTGTATCTGTAGCATCTCAAAGAAACAGAAATACTGAATTAATAGTCACTGTTCTGGATATTGGCTCAATGCTCTGGCAAACAGGAATGTGTGTGTGTGTGTGTGTGTGTGTGCACGTGTGTGTGTGTGTGCACACGTACATGCATGTACACAGTTTTCTCTGTGCTCCCCCTCATTTTACCTTAGAATAAAACTAGTCCCCTCTGACTCAGAGTGATTGTTCCCTGGAAGTCTTGCCCCAGACATGTATTATAAAGGCACAGAGAGAACCCAAATCTAATATATGCCAATCATATGCACTCTCAAATCTTGCATGTTTTCTCGTGCCTGCTTTTTCTGCTGTATTTATTAACATATGGACCAAGCATCAAATTTATGAAATATTTACTCTAGAAGCATTTTTCTCTCTTTATCTCTTCTTCCTTGCTTTCAAGATCCATCATCTCTTCTAGCTTAGTTTGGTGTATAATCCTCTCCATGTGCTTTCTTTATCAGTTAGTACCTGTATTATACTTATGGGCTGAGTTTTCTGGCTTTATGCTAGAGTAATATACTCTTAGAGTTAACTAATACAAGGCATTTTGCTTGCAATTAACAGAAGCAATACAAACTGGTTTGAGGAAAATAGAGGATTCTAATGTAAAGATTGAGAAATGTTTAATGGAACCCAAGGACTGGAGTACAGCAAGTTTTCATCAGGAAAAACAGGTACAAGGATCTGAAACTCTAATGGAGGTGAACTCAGGTTTTTCTCACCATTGTCTTTGTTTCTTTGTCTTCATTTCCTTCAGTATTTTCTCTCTTTGTAAACCAGCTGTCCCTGATTCTATCCTCATGACAAAATACAATATGGCTAACCTGGAGGTCAAGAGTCTACATATTATAGTTCCAGCTACACGGAGAAAGACTCTGAACTCCCTTCCCACATTTGCTGGGGAGAGAATTTGATGATTCCAGCTTGGACTGAGAACTCACCACTACTCTAATTAGCCAGACTCAGGGAACAGAGTCAAAACATAAACATGACTGCCGAGTCACCACTGTAACAGTAAAAGTTGGGCAGAATCTTTTTATTGGAGTCCAAAGACAGTATTTTATCTCTGAACCCCCAGATGGCACAATGTTGGCATATAGCTTTTAACTGTTTTTGAGTAAATAAATTGGGAGAAAAATAAACTCTCTCTTACATTCACTAGTATTTGTATTCCTGAATTAGAATGTTTCAGGTTTTAATTTCTTTGCCATAACCAGAAAGGGCAATTGGCCTCCCAGGACCATGATGGCATTTTGACAAAGTTGTTTAAGACTTTTTGCTGGATTAAGCAATATTCTGGAATCACATTAAAAAATAACACTTTTTAATAAAGGAGAAATATGTGATTATTGCCATGTGCTCATTTTAGGATTGGGATAAATGTGTTATTACCTCTTTCTCTCTAGATAGAAGAATGGCCCAATTTTTTCTCTCAAACTCGCAGCCTCTTTTGCATTCTGTTTTTTTCAGATGTTTACCTGAAAATGTAATTGACATTCCAATGTTTTCTACTTTGAAGTCCCAGCTGTCCCTAAAAGGTCTGTAGCTGCCATTTTTGTGGTTTGGGCAACTCTTTCTTTCTTTCTTTCTTTCTTTTTCTCATAAGGAGCAACAACATTATTGCCATAGACCTTGATCCATCAATATTACCAACATTTTCTTAGAAAATGAACCCTCTAATGTAGACATCCTTACATTTTTATCAGACAGTCCTTGCAGCCAATATATGGTTACACCAAATTTATAAATTTAGGATATTAATCCTAGAGAGAGAGAGATCTCTAGTAAGATTAGAGATCTAATAATATGAGGGTATCTAAGAAAACTATTAAGAAGTATCTTGGAACTATGTAAAGGTAAAAATAATTACAAATGATATTGCCAGAAGTCATACTATAAGCTTGTTATATTAAATTTGGGCACCAATCTAGATGACTAGGTTGTAATTATTTTTAAATAGTCTTTACAATTCTAAGCTTTACAAGATTTGCATAAATAAATTCTGTGAAGTAGAGGCAATTCTGTGGCTAAGACTGATAAGTTCAAAATTGCTAAATTTTATTTACTAATGCCAGAAAATATGCATATTCCTAATATTAAAGGGCAGTCTACCTCTTCCCAAAATTTTTCATCTGAAGCTTAATACCATAGGAATGTATTTAAAGGTCACATTAGTTTGTATTCCCTTGGCTTCCACCCTATTGAATCATGTAGGAAATTAGGGCAGAGTTCATTTCCTGTAGCTTATGAACAGTCAAAATACACAGCCTGTGCAGATGGTGTTAGCTTGCTATTTAAAAAATCCACTACTCACTTAGACTGAGTAATCAACTCAGGAACCACACCCAGATCCCAGCACCCAGTGTAGAAAGACATATTCAAGGACAGGAACAATCCATCTATTGTTTTACAGAAGCATTTTTTTTTTTTTTTGTCCTAAGAGTAAGGCATCATAATTAACAAGGGCAGTGGAAAGTATGTTTCAGTATTAATATCTCATGCACCAGGGAATTGAGGTTCTTAATTCTCCCTTGAAAAGAAATAGGCAGATCTCTTCCCATATATATATATCCATATATAAAGAGGAAAATAGAAGTTTGAGGTAATTATAGCTTATGTATTCTCCAACTCTGAACTTTGTTGTGCCTTCTAAGAAAAATAAGGTGTTAGTCTTTGTGTTTCTACTTAAATAGTCAGACATATTTAGAATTTTGAATTATCTTGGTTCTTCTTGGTAGAGCTCTAGAAATTAAAGAGGTAATACAATCGGACAAAGCAACAACTTTACAAATCTTATATTACTTGGTGAAAAATGAATCCTGATCTGCTTCTGCTTTTGCCTGGGTGCCCCTGTCATGCCTATACTAAAGGGTGTCTAAAGACAAAACAGGGAATAGTACGTACAAAAGCTCTAGACTAGGAGTAGGCAAGATCAGAGCATAGATAAAAACGAAAGCATGAAGCGGCTTGATGGCCATGGTGAGACATTGGTACTTTATCAGCAATTGCCAGTACTGAGGTATTAGAGCATAGGAGGCATATAATCTGATGTTTACGTGATGAAGTGGTCTTTGGGTTAAGTCAAGAAGTTGAGGGTGGTGGGAAGTGGGAGTGAATTGGTACAATTAGGCTGAGAAAGAATGGATGGTGATTTATACTAGCGTAGTAGCAATAGATGAGAGAAGCAAATAGATTGAAAATATACTTTGGAGGCACAGTGAATATGACCTTTATTCTTAAGTCAGACCATGAGGTATGTGGCAAGTACTCTTTATCTTTATGTAACAGGTAAGTAATATTAACATATATTTAATAAAAACTTTTAAAGACTAATACACTTTGGATAAAATTTTTTAAAAATCCTTATCAGATCTCAGTCTCTGAACCTAGGTCAAGTTCACAGGGCTCACTTTAGGCAGTATCTTTTCATTCTTCCTAATACAGCTGTACTGGACATTTCATAATTACAGAATCTATTCTATTACCCTTAATGTCCTTGGACATGATATATTTCTGAGTGGAACAGCTTCCCTTCTCTTCAACTAAGTAACTCATTCTTCTACTGATTTTATTCCAAAAACCTTAACAGTCATTTTCTACCAAAACTTCTCTAAGATTGCTTTTTATATCTTTAAACTACATCTTGTATTTCTTCATGGCCCTTATCATTCATGACTTCCTCAGGAGTCCATACTATATATAGATACATATAGATAGATATTTGTCATTTTTGCTTCCTTAGTTCCTAGCCTAGTACCTATAATGTAGTGAGAATTTCATAAATATTTTGGTTAAATAATTGTTCATATCCTTCTTTTCATGAATCACAACATACATTAGTCTATTAAAGACGAAAGGACTAAAGTCATGCATTTACACAGATACACACACACATAAATATACACATGCACACACCCCCTATACATATATGAGACACATATGCACACAACTATCTTTGTTTAAGCCAGCATCTCTTGGTGTTTTGTGTTCATGGAGTTCCTTTTTTTTTTTTACGTTGCCTATTATTTTGTAATGGAAAAGTAAAACATATTTGGAGAAATGCCATGTTAGATTATGAGTTTCGTGGGAAATCTTATTTTCTACACAGTTTTAACCAGTTAATATTTAAGGATGTTATTTCAATTTTCTATGACCTTGCAGAGATTATTTTAACCTCCCTATTCGATAGTTTCCTCTGGCAAAATGAGGATAATATCAGTAATTCTTTCCTTGAACTGTGAGCATAAGTGAGCCCACACATATATGAAAAGAGTTTAGAATGGTGCCCGGCACATAGGAAGTGCTCATTAGACATGAAGTATTTTTATAATAAGTAATTTGATACAATCTAATTGTATCTTTGGGGGGATGAGATCTTAAATTATAAATAAACCTATAATCCAGTTTCCCTTGAAATGTATTTTCTAAAAAACAGTTCATAACAAAACAGAAAACCTTGAATACTGTTTAAATTCCAGTTCTCTTTCTTTTCTTCTAAAATGTTTTCATCAAACAATTTTTGATTTGCTTCAATTTCTGTGGAACTTAAGATACATACATAAAATGTGCTAAAATACATATTTTTGGTTACCTATGTTACAGTTATTTAAGTTATGAGACTAATATAATATTTGATGTAGGAAAACATCAGAAAATTTGTCTGTAAAAAAAGAACCAACTAGTATGGATTTTAATAACATAAAACTGCTGAGGTTTTCATAAAATAAACTTGAAAGTTTTACTCACTCATTTACTCTGGTAGCACTTTGCCTAGTTTAATTAAGCATTACAATTACCATCTATTTTCTAAGTTTGCTCTGATTCATAAATTAATAATGTTAATGATAGCAAGGGAAAAGTAATAATGAAAACATATTCACATTTATTAAATGCCTATATTGTGTTGTATAAAATACAGCCTCTATTCTGCTTTGACTACTATTTGTTCCCATAACCTCCTTGAGGTTCATTTTCATTTTTCTAACACTTTCTTTCTTGTAGTTTAACATATTTCTTTCTTATCTGTTTTATCACTTACTTCTCTTGTTAAGTCTCCATCCTCCCTCAAAACTTTGCAATTCCAGTGGGGTATGGTTGAAAATATGGGGATGTAGCTCTTGTCCAAAAAAGCAATATAATTTAAAATCCTAAATCATCCAATTATCTCTGGAAAGCAAATAAACCAATTCTTTTCTCCTTTTGGACACAGCATTATATAATCAATATTGAAGGCCTTTCTTTTTATGCTTATTTCTACAATTTTCACAAGAGAACATGTCCAATGAACCTTTCTTTAATCTTATCACACTAACCCATCACAACTGAAAATGCATTCAATCCTTTTCTGGTGAGAGATGGCCCAAACACTACAATAAATCCTCCGAGAACCAAACAGTTTTTGTGTTTCTTTCATTTTGAAGGGAATGTTTTGCTCAGAAGAGATTTTGTTTCGATTCTGTTGATCCATAGATGAGGACACTAGCAGTGATCTGACATGGAAGGAAACCTGTATTAGTTTGGTAGGCTGCCATAGCGAAGTGCCACTAACTGGATAGCTTAGAACAGCAGAAATTTATTTTCACATTCCTGGAGGCTAAGAGTCTGGAATCAAGATGTTGGCAAGGCCATGCTCTCCGAAGTTTCTTGGGAAGACTCTGTTTCATGCCTTTCTCTTAATTTTTGGTGGTTGTCAGCAATCTCGGCACTCCTTGGCTATAAACACATCACTCAGGCTCTGTCTCCATCCTTCTCTGGTATTCTCCTTTGGGTCTTTGCTCCCACAAATGAAAACCACTCCTCTGTCTCTACTCAACATTACGTACTCACAGCACTCCTGGTCCACCCAGTCTGCATGTGCGTGCATGTGTGTGTGCGTTCGTGTGTGTGTGTGTATGTGTGCTGGAGGGGAGCCCCAATCCAAGCAATTCTCAGATTCTGTGGACACCAGCTGGGTGTCCTACAATTTAACTGAATTCTATATGATCTACTTGGAGATAGCATCAAATCTCACAGGTTAAGGGCTCAGTCCCACAGACCACATTTTCCTTTTCCCCACTTCAGACGCCAATTGTAAATCTAGGTTATTGTCTATACTTCTGTCCGGCTATGAATCATAGGTTTCTATGATCCCCTCCTCAGGTTCGATTAATTTGCTAGAGCGGCTCACAGAATTGAGGAAAACAGTTACCTTACTCAATTACTGGTTTATTATAAAAGGAATTAACTCAGGAGCAACCAGATGGAAGAGGTGCCCAGGGCTGGGTGGGTGGGAAAGGGGCTTAGAGCTTCCATGCCCTCTCTGGGATCCCCACTCTCCCAGCACCCCACCAACCCAGAAGTTCTCCAAACCTTGTCCTTTTGGGTTTTTTATGGCAGCATCATTACTTAAGCATGATTGATTAATGGTCATTGGTGATTGAGTCAACCTCCAGTCCCTCTCCCTAACTGTAGGGTTGGAGCTAAAAGCTCCAAACTTCTAAATACTCATTTGGTTCCCCTGGCAACCAGCCCATCTGCAGGGGCTTTATAAAAGTCACCTCAGTAACACAGATGTAGGTGAAGTTGAAAGGGGCTTGCTATATGAAAACAAAGACACCAATTTAATGTTTATTGCTCTGGAACTATATTTTAGGAACTGGAAGCCAAGCTAAGTATTATTACAAAATATGCCTCTATGATTCTTATATAGGGAATTACAATGTTTTAGGAGCTACGTGTCAGCAACAGTAGAGAATGACCAAATACATATTTTGTTGACCTTGAAACTAAAACAAGCAGTTATTTTACCAGCAAACTGGGTTTATTGGGAAGTGGCAGAAGGATTGCAATTTGGGACATGCAAGCTATGGCAAAGCCTGGGCAAATCCAGAGAACCCAGTAGAGGAATGTTACTTTATAGAGAAAAAGGAGAATGTTGGAAGAGGTTGGTTTGAATGAAAATCTACTGGAAGAAAGTGAGAGTTCAGGTGGTGACTGTTTCTGACTGGCTGAGTTGCAGTGGTTTCTTATCGGCTAGCCTGCGCAGGCATGGCAGACTCTTCCTTCCTCTGGCTGGTGGCTGGTATAGTAAAGTAGGCTTCTTCTTATCTGGGATGAATTGGTAGGGCTAGAGAGCTCCCTCTATCCGGCCCCCTAAATAATTCTATTTTAAATGAGGTTTCCTTTACTCAGTTTCACAATTTCTTATTATAAATAAAACCTTTACAGTTTCTGTGTCCACATTTTCTTATTAAGATACCAGTTATATTGGGTTTACAGCCTACCCTAATCCAGTATGATCTTGTCCTAACTAATTACTAACTATGTGCAACCTTATAATTGAGAGTACAATCTTCAACTCAGTACCCAAATCCAAATTCAGAATAATCTAAGTGACTCTAAGGCATTGTTCCAGTGAGGGTATATTTCTGCCTCCTTCAATTAATCAAACTGACACCAGATGTTCTGCAAGTTTTCTGACATCTAAGGAACTTAAAATTGGTTTCTAGTCCAAGAAAAAAAAAAAACACAAAAACACTTGGAAATTAAAGAAACCAGGTCAGTGTTGAAGGGAAATAAATGCTGTTTAGTTCGTGCCTTGTCTTTTTTTCCATAGTTGCTTTGTAGTGTGCCCTTTTAATAGCTAATTGGTCATCTGGTTGAGTGAAGAGGATGACAATATTCGGAGAGGGTGTGCCTGGTCACCTGGCACCTTTAATGAGCGTCTTTAATGAGAATGGGGGATGTGGGTGGAAAGGATTTGATGAGTGAGCACATCAAACACAGTCATGTTCAAACTCCAGACTTGAGGTTCAATTTTCCATTCCCAAGTCTTGTCACTAATCCCTCAATCTTGTTTATTCCAAGATTGTTAACATCGAATTGAGCATGGTCACCACACTTTTCAGTAAAGTAGAAAACAAATGAGCCCATCTATTTATGTACACTGCAAGACAATCACTTTCCAGAGTCCTTAGAAGCCATTCCTTGGTGAAGTTGCAAGATCTAAGCAACATACTTTCAACGAGAATTGGTGTCTCATTTATTGGGCCTTTTCTAAACCTAGAGGTTTTATCACCCTCAATCATGCAGTCATAGGAAATTATTCATGGGGCCATATTGTGGACTGTGGGACAAGTGACAATATGTAAATATGTAAATACATATGTAAATATGTAAATAGTACATATGTAGATTGAGCAACATCCTCATTCACACTTTAGGGCTAACATGTTGTACTATTGGGAGTTGATCAGATAACGTTTAACTTATGATGGGCATTTGCTGGTGTCCTTGATGGGGCTCAGGATATGCTACCTAAAAATATGGCATTTTATATAGCTCAAGCTGAAGGAATTTAAAAGAAAACAGCAGAACCGAGAAGTCACTCTGATACCCACCCTCTACTACCCATCCTTCTTCTCTGGAACAAGTCCTAAAACTCCCCTGTGAAAGGTTCTTTCTCTATACCAGGAAGAGGGAAGACATTCTTATCCTCAGAGACAGGGAACTTGAGGCCAAGACATCTGTACAAACAAACCTTGTTAAATTAACCCTTAGCTTTTTAGTTACTTCTTCACTATTTACTACGTCTAGCCCAAACCCATTTGTCTTGACCATTCACAAATTTATTCTTGGTCTTAAAGGGATAAAAGCTTCCTGCTCCGGTCACTTCTTTAGGTCTTAATTGTCGTGTGAAGGCTCCCATGTACATGTAAAACTTTAATAAAACCTGTATGCTTCTATACTTTTCCTTCCGATTATTTACAATTTAATATAAGATAATTTATCTCTAATAATGGTAAGTGGAGGACTCTAATACAAAAATTGATACCAGGAGCTAAATATTTGGTAGGCGTGTGGCTTCAGGTCAACAAAGGAAGTAGTAGAATATGAACTAGTATTTCAGTCTTCTGGTTCACTTCAATCTAATAACCAGTTCCAAATGCTCCACATTTCCAAGGTTATGTTGCCCATAACCTACTCTTGTTACTGATTTTGATATTCATTACAGTTACTTGATAGCGATCCGAAGCAAGCCCAACTAGCTTAAATAAATTTTAAGATAACTTAAGCGAAAAGAGTAATTTATGGAGAAAAATATACACAGCTTACAGAGTTGAACAAGGAACTAAAAAACCATGCATGTCTTTAGGCATGACATGCAGGGACAGAATGAATGAGCATACATTATACTCCTGGGAAAATTTACAGAGGGGTGTTTTTGGTTATGGGTCTTTAGGACCTGAATTGATGATTGCCTTATGCAAGCCTCTCTCTCATTACATGATACCAAATTAAATCACAATCTCACTTCATGAACTCTGTGACAAATTTTCCATTATCCGTGTATGATTAGAGTTCAGAAAGTTTTCATGAAATGTGCCTGATAAGGTTTTCTTATTGTTATTTGTATATTCGATGGGTAAATTTATGAACATCTCTGATCCCTATTTTTTGACTCTGTACCTACAAAAACAAAGGTGACATTTAATCGTAGCCAATGTCATTTTACCTAATATGCAGGCATCTTATTTTATTAATATTGTGCCAGATTTCTTCCCGGTAATGATTATTTTGGAGATTTGTTGTTTTGTAAAATGTTATATTTCTCCATTCTACCATTGACAATGAAAACAAGATGAGCATTTACATGAAATTGACATATTTAAATACACCCAGAGAGAAATATATTCTTACAGCAATATTAATTCCACAGATTTAAGAAATGTATAATTTTACATTTTTATATAAAAGCTATATGGCAGATAAATCTAAGCCCTAATTTAAAATATATTCCTTATGGAAAAGCTAGGTTCTTATCAGTCAACGGATTCACCTTTCAGAAACTTTTTAAAAATGTGGTCAAAGTTTCTATAATAAAATTTATAAATCATTTCTTCATTTTGAATACTGGAAACGAGATAATGGAAACTGTTCCCCTTTGATCTAATTCTTTAAAAACTTCTGATAAAAAAAAATGTGCTGATTCTTCCATGGAGGGATTAGCAACTTTTAAACTGAAAATTTAATAATCGCTCCTTTCCTAACCCTCGTCAGATTAAATCTCTTCCAGTGGCTACTTATAAAAGGCAGATCACTGCAAATGCAGAATGAAATAGTCATCTACTTACACTCAAATTATCTGGATATTTGTGAATATAGATGAAATACTAAATAGAACAGCTTTACAGTATTTTTGTTGTCAATATTACTGTGTTCATCTGCAGGAAGAACCAAAAGGCAATTTCTGATTAACAGGTTGATTTAACATATTTGGATTTTGACAATAGAAACATGCTCCAGTGACTTTTTTAGGTAAGTAGGAATTTTTTAAAGTTTTTTTTATTTCATATTCTAAGTTCTATGAAAGCTAGTATGACAGCTGATGGTGCTTAAATTATTTTAGAGATTAATTTAGGCATGAAGAACTTCCATATAAAAAATTAAAGATGTTTGGGCTGCCTGGGTGGCTCAGTTGGTTAAACAGCTGACTCTTGATTTCGGCTCAGGTAATCTTGGTGTCCTGAGATGCAGCCCCAGGTCAGGCTCCCCATTCAGCAGGGAGTCTGTTTAAGATTCTTTCCCTCTGCCCCTCCCCTGCTCTCTCTCTCAAATAAAATAAATAAATCTTAAAAAAAAATTAAAGATAGTTGTGTTCTTTTATTCACTCAGTACTTCATCAGGCATTTATTGTGTCATTAGACCTTTGTGTCAGGCATTTGGCTAGAACTTGGGAGTCAAAGATTTTAAGAAATGCTGATTAGATATAATTTTTTATTTTTATTTTTAGTAGCCACAATACAGGGCTTGAACTCTCCACCCAGAGATCAAGACCCCTGATATCAAGGGTCGGCTGCTTAACTGACTAATCACCCAGGTTCCCTGAAATATAATTTAATTAGAGAGATGGATATTACCAAAAGCTTTCATTTTTCTCAGAAGTAAGTCTAAATACTAGTTGATAAATACTCTTCCCAGATACCACCACAGACTCAGAACGAAGACATGGGAATCTTCTCTGAGGTTTAATTATCATCATTTTAAAGGATATCAATAATTATGTTTGAACATTATATGTCTTTTTATCTCTTCATTCTTAGATATAATTAAGTGTTCAGTTGGAATATATGTGTATATATATAAACACACACACACAGAAGTTTTTCATTCTAATGCAGATTTATAATCTGATCAGTGTATTTATTCTGTTTCTGTTAGAATATAGAAATGAACACAGACATAGATTCTTTCCAGTGGATACATTGTTTAAAATTTTTGTATTAAAATCAATGTTTTTTGAGTTGAAAAAATTTTATTAGAGCTTAACATTCTAAGATGCCACTACTACACCCCTCACTTTTAGTTCCAGACAGAATGACTGTTAGCATTTTGTCATGCTTGACAATATTATTAGGGATTTTGGAATGATCTCAGGGAGTTGTACATGTCAAAAATGGTAAATAAAAATAATTGTGAATCTCAATAAAATAATTAAACCCATATTTTTCTGAACATTTGAAACTTCGGTCTTCTAGTGGAATTCAGATGAGAATATACATCGAGGCCTAAAGGCCAGATTTTAACACCTGCCAATGTTTTTTTAGCAACTGGGAGCACTGAGGGCTGTGGTGAGGCAGCTTCATCAACTGGGCCCAACATGTTTCTTTCCAATTCCAGCATGTTATATTTGGCTAAACCACATTTCCGTGTTCTCACTATAGCTCTGCACTTGTAGACTAAACCACTGCTTTTGCCTCTGACCCACAGGCCCTCCTCTGCTTACTTGCCTTTGTCACCTGGGAATTTTCATGGTTTCCTATAGTGAATGGGGCTCTAATTTCATAACTTGGGAGACAAAAGGGATATAGGTCTTATGAAAACACACAGGGTTACAGAGAAAAAGCTACAAGGAATCTTATTTGCATAAAAATACTCCATTATAAGGTCTCTTAGGAAAAATGATGAAGGTTATTTTGGGGTTGTTGTTCAATTCCCTGGACAGACAGGATTAATATTCTGTAAAGAAAATAAGGCACAAGTGCAAGGCACAAGGCAAACGTCTAGAGCTTATACCTAAGAAAGAAAAGATATGTGCTATGTCAAAAAAAACTATTATTAGTTGAAAGGACTGTCTTTAAAAAATCATATAATAGATTTGCATGGAGAAAAAAGTTAAATGGTAATGAAAAAACAAGCAAGTAATGATATAAGTATGATATATTGCTCCATTAAACATTTACTCCAAATATGTTCTTCAGAGGGGAGCAAAGAAACATTTCTTTCCTGAAACTTTTGGGTATTTCTCTTCCATACTTTAAAAAATACACATATTTGCCTCATAATCTGTTAATTTTTACACATGCAATGTAAGGTGATTTGTTCACTCACTCAATCCCTATTTCCTCTTTTCTTGAATCTACTTTTGAAAGTTTTATTATTGCTTTAAAATTCATTTGTTTGCTAACTTAGTATAATTGTATACTTGTATTTCTAATGTCTTTCCTTAAAATTTTTTAGTGACAGCATTATTTTGTTTAACTTATATGCAATAGAGTACACTCATTTAAAGTATAAAATCAAGATACAGAGCATTTTTATCATTTCTGGTGGATTCTTTGTGCAACTTTGCAGACTATAACTCCTTTCAACTCCTTTCCCAAGCAATAATCTGTTTTCTATCATTATATACCAGTTTTCATTGTCTTGAATTTTATACTACTGGAGTAATATAGTATGTGCTCAGGTCTGGCTGCTTTTATTTAGCAAAATGATTTTTAAATTCACTCATAATATTGAGTGATTCTTTCTTTTTTGTTGCTAAGTAGTATTCCATATGGATATGCCACGTTTTGTTTATCTTTTCATGTGCTCATGGACCCTTGAATTGTTTTAAGTGCTTGGCTATTAGTAATAATATAATAATTGGTATTAGTCTGAATGCCAATGAATAGAATTTCTGAATTGTATGGTGGGGATCTATTGGATTCAAGAAATTCCAAACAGTTATCTTAAGTGGTTATGCCATTTTTCCTTCCAGTAAGAATTTCAGTACCTCCACATTCTTGCCAATTCTTGGTACTGTCAATCTATAATTTTAATTTTAATTTTCTTAATTAATGATATTAAATCTCTCTTTAGGTGATTCTTGACCATTCATGTATTTTCTCTTATGAAGTATATGTTTTACAAAGTCTATATTTATTAGGTTATTTTCCTTAATTATTGCATTATGAATTATTAATAGATTCTCAATATTAAGTTCTTTTAAAAAGAATATGAGTTAAAGTATTATGTAAATATAAAATAATAGATATTAGAAATATTTCCGTCATTTTGGGTCATGCTTTGCATTTCCCTAAAAATAACTTTTAAAGAAAAAGTCTCTAATGTTGAGAAAATCCATTGTGTTGTTTTTCTTTTTTGTTTGTGCATATGTCCTAAGAAATATTGGCCTACTTCAAGATTGCAAAGATTTTTTTCTAAGAGCTTTATATTTTCAGTTTTTAGTATTGGATTTATGATGTATTTTGAGTTACTGATTGACCACACAACTGTGGATTCCTGGATTCTATTCTGTTCAATAAATTACTTTTTCTATCCTATTTTCTAATACTAGAGTCTTGACTAATGTATCTACATAGATAGCAAGTATTGAAACATGGAAACATCTCTATCATTATCTTTTCTTTTAAAAAGTGTTTTGGCTATTACAGATCATTTGTGTTTTAATATATGTTTTAGATTCACCTTGGTCATTTGTATTTGAAAAAAAAAAACACTATAAGTTTGAAAAGAATTGTGTTGAATCTATAGCTCAAAGAGAATTGACACTTAGCAATATTGAATTTTCTAATTCATAAACATAACAGTTTTTTATTCATTTTCAGCATGTGCCTATATTTTGTGTATTTTGTTAAAAATGCTTGAGTAATTCTGTGTTTGAATTTGTTGTAAATTAAATCATATTTAAAAAGATGAAACCTAGTATGGGCATGAAGTATGACATCATTTAAATGATTTTAAAACATGAAAAACAATACTCATATACTTTAATTTATAATAAGCATGTGGTAAATTTATTTTAAACATACATGGAAGTGACAGACACCAAATTCAGGACAGTGTTTATTTTACTCTTGGAAAGAGAAGATATGGATAAAAATAGAAAGAAATAGAAAGATTTTAGCTATATTTTAATCTCATTTTCTTTTTAGATCTCTGTAGTATATATGACAAAATAAATATCTATCATTGTTTTCAACAGCTTTCTGGATGTTTAAGTACTTCATAATTAAAGTGAGAGAAAGAAGGGTGAACATGAAGAGAGATACAAATTAGATTATGGGAGAGATAATACTCCCTTGAACTAATGTGGCAGCCTTGGCTTTGGAACTGAAGGCATTTTAATAGATTCCAGACATACTTAGGAGAAAGAATCAATAGCACATGTTGTAGGAAGGTCATTATCAACTGTATGATGTTATATCCAGCTTTTAAAGATGAATACATTTGAATACCAGTGCTCTGTTGGTGGCAACTGGAATCTTACTTAAGAACGAAGGATAAAAATGGCAATAAGATAATGGACCCAAGGCTCAAGGTTGATTCCAAGTCTCTGTCCATTTAATTTCTGTACCAACATGGCTGAATGTGCCTGGATAAAAACACACAATCATGCTGACAGGAGTAATTTTACATTCATAACCTTAAGCAGGGCCTTCATGCTATTTGATTTATTTCCTTAGTTTAATAGCTCACCTTGTTGGCTTGTTCTGTTCAGAATTACGAGATGCTAAGTGTAATCTACACCTGGATCCCCAAGACCTCTCTCTCTCTCTCCCTCCTTTAAAGCTCTTCTCCTGTTCCTCTTAAAAACTTAACTGAATCAAGTCTTCTAAACAAATATTTTACCCTAATTTCACTTCTATTTTAATAAAACAAGCAAACAAACAAATTGTAGTAATCTGGACTGAACTCCATTAACAAAACATTATTGTCTAACATGTTATATTTCTGCCATTCCTGCTTCTTTCTTTATTTGAGAGAGAGAGAGACACAGAACATGAGAGAGAGTACAAGCAGAGATGAGGGGCAGGGGGAAAGGCCGACAGCCCACTAAACAGGGAATCCGATACAGGGCTCAATCACATCACCATGAGACAGGACTTATGCAGAAGGTAGATGCCTAACTAACTGTGCCACCCAGGGGCCTCCCATTTCTGCTTCTGTTCAGTCTCAGTAGAAGAGATACCATCTCTGCTTCTCAAGACCAATCCCTTTTATCGGTGCTTCTGATTTCCATTCTCTTTCATGACTTCTCTTTATCAATTATTTTTTCTGAGTCCTTTACTTTAATACTTTTTGTGTTGATTATTACATGCAACTTACAAATATTCAAAGCTTTACATTTTTGAAAAATTGCATCTCCTCTAGATTTTCTCTTAAACTTCTTTTCTTCACATGTAGACTTCTTAAAGAATAGTCTTCTCTTTTACTTTCATTTTTTCATCTCCTATTATCCCTAGGACAATTTCAAGTGGTGTTTTCTCTCAATTACTTCATTAAATTTCTTAAATGAAAGTACTCAATAACCTAATTGCCTTAAATGAAAAGGACCTTCTGGTCTTTATCTTATTCTATACAGCCTTAAATGACATTTCTTCTTGGACTTTTAGGATTCTTCTTTGTCCAACTTCCTCTAGCTATTAGGCTATTGTTTTTCTAATAGTTTTGAAGATCCTTCTTCCTGTATTTAACGGTTATTCAATTATTGGCTCATTGTTTTTTTGTTTGTTTGTTTTGCTTTTGTTTTTGTTGTTTGTTTGTTTTGTTTTTTTTACTCCATATATTCTTCCTGGGCATTTCAATATGATTATCTAAAACTTATGGGCTGTTGACTCTAAAGTCTAAATCTTTGAATTCTCCCTATGCTTCAGATTCTCTCTCCAATGCCACACTACGCAGTGGCATTCACTATTCTCAATGTAATGCTACTACCTATTTTAAATTTCCACTTCCTACCTCCAGCGTCAAACTGTAGCCAAATGAAAAATGCCTACTGTTTTACGGGATGCTACATGTTGATACTGTTAAAAAAATAAACTAGAGCATGCTACAATTTTTTTTAAGTTTTATTTGAACAAAAATGGATCCAGATTGACCAGTGTCAAACGGGAAGGGGTTAGCCCTCCACCAAAAACACTCCGGAAAAGACTTAACAGAGAAGAGGCAGAAGCAAAGCAAAAAGCGATTTGGCTATAGCTTAAGAAGTAGTGTTATTTGGGACTGTCTACTTGTCTATGGCTGTTGTCCTTAGGTTTTGATTTCTTAATCTTGATGCATTTTTAAGATTTATTTATTTATTTTGGAGAGCGAGACAGTAGGGTTGGGGGGCAGTGGGAGAAGGAGAGAAAAATCTCAAGCAGATTCCCCACTGAACACAGAGTCTGACTTGGGGCTTGATCTCATGACCTTGAAATCACAACCTGAGCCAAACCAAGAGTTGGACACTCAGCTGAGCCACCCAGGTGCCCCAGTCTTGGTGCATTTATAAGTTTAGACTTTGGTTTGCTTAGTAGGCTGCTAAGGTACTAAAAGCACCTCAGTCTTAGGGCCTCCTTGTTTAATTAATTATCAATATATACTTCAAGGCCTATGACTGTTTTCTCTCTTTTTTCTTTTCTCTTATTTTTCTTGTTTTCTCCTTTCTCTAACTTTCAACCTGAATGATGTTTACCCATCCCTGAGAGCATCACATTTTAAAGAGACTTTTGCCTCTTTAAGTCATGATCCTTCTTTCTTTCTCCTCTTCCAAACTGGATTAATATTTCTCCTCTGCTGAATTATTGCATTCCTTGACTGTTTTTTATCGTGATACTTTTATCCCATTGCCTTTATTTAATATCTTTACACATACCTTCTGAATTAAACTAAGAGCAGAGGTAAACTCTCATTTATCTTTTTATCCCAACATAAAGACTATAAAGTGAAAATGAAGGATGCCTTTTGTGATAGGTGGAATTTTAATTTGCTCTTCAATTTTTGCACCCTCTGGTGTCCATACCTTTTATAATCCTTTCCCATTGAGTCTGGATGGGACCATGAATATGATGAATTATCACCCCCATGATAAGGTCCCAAATCAGTTGTGCTTTAATTAATCAAAAAGGGGATTATCCTGGATGAGACTTACCTAATTACATGGACACTTACAAAGAACTGGGCTTTCCTAAAGTCAGAGAAATTTTCCTGCTGTCATTGAAAAAGGAAGCTCCATGAATTCTCCAGCTGTAAGGAAATTAATTCTAGTAATAATCTTGTGAGCTTGGAAGAGTTCACAGAAGAGAACTCAGCCCAAGACAACATTTTAATTACAACCTCTTGAGACCTTGAGCCCAGGACCCAGCCCACTACGTTATACTTCTCACTCACAGAAACTCTGAGATAATATCTTTGTATGTTTTAATGTGTTAAGTTTGCAACAATGTATTGCACAACACCAAAAAAAAAAAAAAAACTAAGAGACTTTTTTAAAGGTCTCTTTAAAACTAAAACACGTTAAAACAGCTAAAAAAGCTGTAGTTTATTGAATTGGTCAACAGAACTATAGTCACAGGAGAAGGCTCTCTCTTCATAGGATTTCTTGTGGTGCTGTGGCAATGACGGCAGTTGGAGGAAAACTATTGGTCAATAACCAACAGCAGTAGGATCACAGGGGGCATGATGATGGATTTCCTTCCGGCAATGACTGAGTTAAGGAACGCAACAGCAAACTGAGACAGCAGCTAAGGAGTAAGAAAATAAGAAAGAGCCAGTGTTTGGAAACAGGGAGTATCTTTAACAGTAAGGTAGAGAGGCCTAAAGCAAATACCTTTAGTACTTATATTTAGGTTCCTGGCAGACCAAGGACCTTTTGAATCTGGGATGAAGTTATGGCTCTTAATGATATTTTTACTCTTAAAATTAAAGAATAAGGTTTAAAGAAAGAAGATATGAGGGGCGCCTGGGTGGCTCAGTGGGTTAAAGCCTCTGCCTTCGGCTCAGGTCATGATCCCAGGGTCCTGGGATCGAGCCCTGCATCGGGCTCTCTGCTCAGTGGGGAGCCTGCTTCCTCCTCTCTCTCTGCCTGCTGCTCTGTCTACTTGTGATCCCTGTCAAATAAATAAATAAAAAATCTTAAAAAAAAAAAGAAATAAGATATGAAAAAGTACAACATAGGGTAAGGAGTAAGAAAAGGTCTGGAGTTTGCAGGGTTACTAGTAAGTAGGATG
Organism: Martes martes; assembly: GCF_963455335.1. NCBI lineage: Eukaryota > Metazoa > Chordata > Mammalia > Carnivora > Mustelidae > Martes > Martes martes. The sequence goes on along the minus strand of NC_137891.1, from coordinate 126,106,675 downwards.
TTGTGCTGGAGTCTTTAGAAGTTGATAGGACCACGTTAAAATTAATTCAACTTATGAAATCTTGTTGCGAAGATACACAGGCTCAGAAAATAGAATCATCTATATACCCGCAGCGAGGTTTTAGGGAGATCGGATGTATTTTCAAGGCAAAACAATTCTTCTTACTGTTACCCTGACATATCTTTGGTTTTCTAATTTCTATTTTCTTACTCTCTCTGTTTTTAATATTTCCTTCTTCCTTGAAGTTGAATCCCCTAAGTGCTAATGTTCCCCAAAGGAATCTTCTAAACTAGGTAAATCATGATAATCTTATTCCTTTTGCTAGTGATTGTGTTATGAAGGGTATAGGAGGTAAATGATCTGGAGGGGTTCTGGAAGGGTTTCCTTGTACTAAAGACAGTATTAGAAGAAATAGTATATCTCCTTTTTTATATATATATATATATATTGTTGGCTTTGGAATTTTGCTTGTTAAACCATTGCATGCATTTTACTTCCAGCTTGAGAGCAAAGCCGTGGACAGAACTGAGGCACTGAGAAGTGGACCTGGAGCCTTCAAACATTTCCCTACACCACGCCTGCTTCTGCTTTTTGTTTTTTTTTAATGGGAGGAAATTTAGCTTCCTTATTATTCAGTCCAGTTTGGGACTGAGTATTTTATTAGCTACGGTCAGAAAATATCCTAAGTGATAATAGTCCAAATGGTTTTTGGCCTCTAAGCCACTTTACTCTCTTTGTTTCTCTGTTTGTCTCATAATTAAAAAACCCTGAAAGAGAAGATATGATTTATTTACTAGTCACTGTGTGGTACAAAATGCGTCTCACTGGCAAATTTTTGTACCTGGAAGGATTCATCATAGGTCACTGTCTCTATGTCTATGTTGACATCAGAATTTGGTCTCTAAAATAGTCGGGAATAGCCAGATAGAGTCTCATTACAATTCACAATCACTTCCATAAAGGACACGCAAACACCTGCCCTGCATTACAGAGGTGGACACTGGGAAAGACTGACTGTTTCAGATGTCATGGCATGACCAGGAAAGATGTTTCATAGAACAACCCAAGAAATCTGAAGTTAACTTCTCATTCAGTTGGTTTCTCTAGGTTATCTTCAAATAAGAAACCTCCAAGTTAGATTAAAAAAAAAAAAAATGGTCTTACTCCCCTGAGGACTTTAAGATCATCTTTAATGAAATAGAGAAATCTCTTTAAAGTTTGTTTTGCCTTTGATCACAGGAATGCCCCCTCAGATCAGCTATTGTGTTAAAATCTATAGCGGCAGAGTAGAAACACGGAAATGAGATGACTTGTGATGCTTGCGTGGTTACTAAAATTAAGAGGGAAAAACTGCCAACTGATGTGAAATCAAATACAGCCCGCTATTATTATTCTCCAATATTTTCCCTCAGATTTTTCAAGAAAGCTAAATTGCTGAGCAATTTTCATCGATGATACAGATATTTATACAAACTTTATATATTATCTTCAAAACTAAAAGAAACTCAAATTTCTTCTCTAGATGCCAGGACTTTTTAAATTATAGGAATAGAATAAATAAATAGGGAACTCATTTTCTGGATTATAGAATAGAGAAAGAGACCTGAGAATAACCTAATCTTCTGTGTGTCAGAATAAGACATTTCATGAAGCAACATCTTTTTTTTTCGTCCCTCTTTTCCTGTTTTTCTTTTCCTTTCTTTCTTTCTTTCTTTCTTTTTTTTTTTTTAGAGTGAATATACTTGACAGAACAATGACTTTGTGAATATGAATGAATTTCCAGTTGGCTGATAAATAAACTCACTACAAAGTTGATCTGATAAATGATTACTCAAAACCCAAGAGATTTTTCATATAATAATAGAGCTCTGGTAAATAAGAATATGTTAAAAGAATAGGTGTTTTCTACGGGAAAGTTACTCTGTTCGTACATTTTTTGTTTCCATTCTTCTCTGGCAAAATAAATGACCACCTGAATACTAAATAGTATCAATTTGGTCTGATGTTTTGTGACAGTTGTATTTGAAAGAAACATTATGTAAACCCATGCATGTTAGTGGGAGATGAGAAAAAAAAATGATGCTTAGGGCAATCTGATGGTATTCTCTAATATATAATGCTGTTTGTGTCTCTTCTTTGATTATCTTTAAGTCCCAATTATTAGCAGCCATTAGTGCCCCCAGGATAAAGGAAAGCAAAGCATAGCAAAACAAAACAAAACAAAACAAAGACCTGTCAATCTGCAACTGACAGCTAGGTCTTTGAGGTTAGAGATGGATTTATTGGTTCTCTGTTTCAAAATCTGTCAAAAAGACCTGAACGGTTTCCTGCCTGAAAGAGGCTGAGGACGGAACACCTGGAGGCCTTTAATAATGACGATGGTAGGGAAGCATGATAGTTTTGAAGTTAATTTTTGGTGTGAATTTCTTGGGTGCTCTGGCTCAGAAAGAAACTCCTCTGGTGAGAAAAAGGAAAAATATAACATTTCCTGAAAAGGTTACAAAATGTTTTGTTAGATTCTTTTCGTAAAGGGTATCAGTCACCCTAAGGAGTAAAGCCTCATTTGGGCTCCATTGAATGCTATGAAATAAGCATTGTTGTCCATTTTATGTGTCAATTTTCATACTCCATTTTGTAGTTTGAAGGTCTAAAAAACAACTTTTTTTTCCCTTTTCTTTTTTTGTAGGTATGGTATGATGTGGTCCTCTCCTATTTTAAAAATTATCTGATTTTATGATTTTACTAAATGCAAATAGGGTTGTATCATTCACGATTTCTACCTAAAACAAATACCTGTTCATATCCACCCATGAGTAATATATTGTGAGTGGTCCTGGAGCTACCATTCTCTGTTTATTACTTTTTTCCCCCAATAACATTGAACTTCTATGTGCCAAGCAGGGTGCTAGGAGCCAATGATTCAAAGTGATCAATATGAACATGATCTCTTTATGTGTACTTTTTGATGCTTAAAATCTTTTGAAGGTGGCCAAAAAATAAGAACTAAAAATAAGAACTAAATAGACATTTATGACAGCATACTAAGTGCCTATTTCTAGTTGAATTAACTGTGTGGTATTTTTCAAAGCACTTAAACTCTCAGAGACTCAACTACTTCACCCATAAAGTGGAATTATGATTTATCACCCGGGTGAGAACAATCAGTGAGGAGAAGCTTTTTTTCTGGCTCAACAAAATATTAATTTTTTGGAAGTTGCTTAAAATATGAAACATACCATAATCCAGCCCTGCCCCCTCAAAACAATCATGGAATCAAATGAACTCACGGATTCTAACCTTATTCTCCCTTTAAGTTTTCCTCAGGAAAGGTCTGTTTGGCCTATAGAGATTCACAGCAAGGATGTGGCAGTTAGACTGGCACAGCTAATCTGCCTTAGCATCGTAGCATTATTGGATGACTCCATGATGACCCTGGTAAGTAGCAGTTCATGGAAGCTAATGTTTTCTCTTTTATGGATAGGCAATTTGTATACCGAAAAATGATAAAATTTCTTATAAGTTTCCAGTATTTATATTTTCCTGAACATATTCCATAATGCCATGTAAAAGTGACCAGGGCAAAAAAATTAATAGAGTTCTCTTGGTCATGAATACCTTATGAAGCTTCCAAAATTGTATGTGGAAAGAAAGAAAACTGACATAAAAAAAAATTGAATACATTTTCACAGAGGGTACTACTAACTGACATTGGTAGATTTAACATTTTAGCACATGTCAAGTTTTGGTATGAGAGTTAGCAGAATATGGTATGAGTTCCATGTATTTGCCGTGTCTTCAAATAAAAGATAGCACATGTATGATAACTGCCAACATGTTACAGCATCTTCATCTCTTAAATTTTCTAATTAACATTCTCTTCCTCTATTTAATTTAAACTGTATTCTAAGATCATGATTTAAAAATCTGCTGCCATATAGAATAGAATATCACATATCTGGAATAATTGACATGGGTTGCAATATTACTGAGACAGAAGAACATTGACTAGTTGAAGTCAATTTTAAAGTTAATTTGAAAACTATATTAAGCATTTTAACAAAAGAATAAGATAATTCAAATAAGTAATGTGGTGTCATTATCATCACTATTATTATAGAAATAAAGAAATTGAAGTAGATGACAACTTAGGTCATTTCTAGTGATAATAGCTTTTGGTAGTTCTGTCTTTCTCATAATGCAATAAATTAAATAAAGTAATGTATGTAACCATGATTTGAAAATTACAGTGTTTTGTTTAAGCGTCCAGTTCAGGCCGTCCGACGGTCAGTTCTTTCTTAGTTGATCAGTTAAATAAAACAAATGCTCAGTTCAATCTTTCAAAGCAGTTTTACTTCTTTCTCATAAAAACGATTGTGCATGTTACCACCTTGACTGATTTTTAAGATATTGCAAGGGTACTGCAATACCATTATTTTGGGGGTCAGAGCTGAGTCTTCGGCTAGAGCCTGAAGGAACTAAGCTACCTCCATCCCTTAGTGTTCTTTGGTAGACAAGCCTAGCTACTATAGAACAGTTGGAGAATTCTTTGACCTATCACAGAATGTTCATTGGAACACATGCCTGGCCATATTCTTAAATTTACATGGGTTTATGGAATTTCATAGAAGAGAACTTGAATCATATCCATTACTACAATTTTCGTAAGTATAAACTTATGTGGGAGAATGGACACAGATAAAAGAAATGAAGCTAGCCAGAGAATCAATGGGCCTTTTTTGGGGGGATATATACACACACACACACACACACACACACATATATATACATATGTATATATACAGCTTCATTTCTTTTATCTGTGTATATATACATATATGTGTATATATATATACACATATATGTGTGTGTGTGTATATATATACACACATATATATATCCCCCAAAAAAAGGCCCATTGATATATATATATCATGAGTGTGGGGAAGCATCTGGCTGAGTGGACTAAGCTAGCAGCAGATCTGCTTGCATGAAGGAGTGATGTTTCTAGGCACAGGGTCTCCGGGAGGGAAAGGCCAGAAGAAAGGAAGAAGTGACCTCTCTGCAGAGAGAATTCCCTATGAAAAGAGCTGGTGATATGAATAGAATGGCAGTTTCTGACTGACTGAGAAAAGAAAGGAACATACAAGGATGGCAGTTTAGAGTAGAGATAACATTGGGCCATGGTTATTTTGGAGTTATATTTGGGAATCTAGCCATACCACGCAGAGGATCATTTAACTAAACAAGCCATCAAAAACTTTACTTCAGATGTACATAAGCCAGAAAGAAAAAAAAAATATTGTCATTCCTTAAGTGTCTATTTCGTGTCAGCCATCTGTTTATGTGTTATCTCATTTACTCTATCAATTATTTAACCAATATGTACCTATAATCAACTAGGCATACTGTTCAATGCATTGGAAGTACAGCACTGACTGAGATAGAAGAGATCTTATTTTTGTGAGGCTTACGATCTAGTACAGTTGAAATTAGAAACAAAAGGGTAAATTAAGATCATTTTTGATGGCATAAATGTTAGGGGGAAATGACAACATAATGCTATAGAATTACTGGGGGATCCCTGATTAGGAGTGTCAAAAGTTACATTTAATTCAGATCTGAGGAATGAAAAGTGATATCAGAGCAACATCAGAAGAAAGAAAGGAAGGAAAGAAGGGAGGAAGGAAGGAAGGGAAAGAAAGAAAAAAAGGACCCAACTGTATCAGATTCTACTGAGAATATGCGCAAGACAAAGAGAAAAAGTGTCATCAGATTTAGTCAAATAGAGGTCATGGCTAACTTTGACGAAACATGATTGAAATTGAAATAGAATAAAGGTAGAGTGGAGAGAGTTTATAGCCTACTCTTAGTGTTGCTATGATAGAAACTGGGGTAGAGTAGTAGATGAAGAGAAATTGTGGCCCAAAAGAAAACTTTTTTTTTTTTTTAAGATTTTTAATTTATTTTAGAGGGTTGGGAGAGGCAGAGGAAGATGGAGAGAATCCTCAAGCAGATTCCCCACTGAGCAGGGAGCCCAAGGCAGGGCTTGTCCGAGGACCCTGAGACCATGACCCTAGTCAGAACCGAGAGCCTGATGCTTTAACCCAATGAGCCACACAGGCACCCCAAAAGGTAATTTTTTAATGTTGGGAGATTAGAGTTTAATGATAGACATCATCTTGGAGTAGTAATGTTACAGATACTGACAGAGATGAAACAATCACAGTGTTGGTTTGTAATCTACCAGGTGTTTTTCTAAAGGATTTGCCTGAATTATCTAAATTTATCCTTACAACATTCCTTCAAAGATGTTTCTATAATGAACTCTGTTTTACAGAGAAGAAAACTGAGAGACAAAGATAACCTGCTTTGCAAGGTTATACACATAGTGAATGCAGAGTCGTAACTGGAACCCAAAACATTTGACTCTAGAACATATTGTTGAAATTTATCAAATGCCTCATCTATGTCAGTTTGTCATAATTTATGTTTTTATTTTTGTTTAATCAGTTGACATTGTAGACCAAGTTAACTGATTTCATAGTGTGAAACTAATATGATTTTCCTGAATGCTTTAAATTAAGCAATGCCAAATTATTTTTTTACATATTGCTGAATCAGATTGCTAATATTTTATTTGGAATTTTTTGCATCTATATCCATGAATGTAATTTCCTTTCTCATTCTAACATTGTCTTGTTTTGCCATCATGTCTATGCTAGCCTCATAATTTGAGTTGGAGAATGTTTTTATTTCTCTTTTAGCTAAAAACAAGCAATCAAACAAAAAAAGTATGAAGTTTCATTTACTTCTTCTTTCTGTATTTGATATAATTTGTCAGGAAGATATTAGGATGGAGAGCTTTCTTTTTTGAAAGTTCTGAAATTACTAATTTACTTTGCTGACTATGAGGCCGATCAAATATTTTAATTCTTCTGCATCTGCTTCAGAATGGTTGGTTTTAGGAACTATTATTGCCTCCATGTTACACTTAAAGAATGTGGGCTTGGAGAGTTTATCACTTCCCCAAGGGGACTCTGGTGGCAGCTTGCAAAGGCAGAATTTGAACCCAGGCAGCTGATTCCAAAATCCAAACTTTTCAAACTTCAATGAAGCACTGCCTGCTAAGTTTTACATTTCTAGAAATTTATCCATTTCATGTTAGTTTTCAGGTTTTTAAAAACAAAGATGTTTGTTTCATTTTTAAACATTAATGACCATGATAACAATTTTATTTTTATTACTACTTTTGCATGTGTACCTCCTTCCCTTTTGTCTTACTCACCTAACTAGAGATTTATAGTTCTTATCAGTTGGCTCAGAGAACCAACTTTTGGCTTTGTTCTACTGTATTGTGGGTTGTATTCTATTTTGTTGATCTCTGCTGTATCTTTGTATTCATTCCATTGTCTTACTTTTATTTTGCTGTTTTTTTCTAATTTAAGTTACAAGTTTAGATCACTAATATTGAATTTGCTTTCTAGCATAGGGAAGTTTTCACATAAAGAGTCATCATTTTATTTAGTTCAATTTTTTAAAATTTCCATTTTGATTTCTTCTTTGGTCAATGGATTATTAATAATTTTTTAAAGGTTCTCCTAAAACACAAGGTTTTCCTATTTTGTTATTATTATTATAGCTACTTATTTTTATTTGTATATATTTTTTTGTTTATATTTTTAAAAAATTATGTAACTAAACATGTAATATCAGTAAAGGTCAATTCAGGAGACAGAAAGAATATGTTATTTGAGTAAGGAACCTTCAAAATGAAGAATTATTTGCTTAGGACAAAATGATTAGCTATCAGAGCACCTGGGGGGCTCAGCCAGTAAAGTGTCTACCTTTGGGTAAGGTCATGAATTCAGGGACCTGGGATGGAGATTCATATGTGTATATCCCAGTTCCTTGCTCAGCAGGGAGTCTGCTTCTCCCTGTCCCTCCCCAGGACTCATGCTCTCTCTCTAAGAAATAAATAAAATTTTTAAAAAATTTTTTAAAAAATCTCAAAACAATTAGCTACCAAAGTAATAAAAGAAGACTGAATGAAAGGTGTCCCTTCACACCAACTAAATATTGCTGCTTCTCCTGAATGACACTTTCTCAATGAACAGCATCATCATTTACCCTGAGGACCAAGTTAGGAGCTTCCAGTCTTTTTTGTAAATCACCTTCTTCATCTCATCAAGTCACCATGTGGTGAGCATTTGAGGTCCATCTAATCTACTTGCACTCTGCCACCTAGGTAGTATTTTAGAAATGCAAATTCAATAAGTTTTCTCATTTTATATTTCCATGCCTCTTTCATCGCTGGAGGATAAAAGTCTCTAATCTGATTTCTAAGAAATCTTTATTCTTCTGCCCATCCTGATTTATCATCTACCTCCTGCCTTTTTTACACTGAATTACCTGTAGTTTACTAATTCACAATGGGTTTAGACATCTACTTTCCCTATATTCTACCTTATATAAGATTTTTAAGTATATTTGTCCTTTGTACTTGGAACTGTCCTATTCTTTCCCCAACCTCCTTCAGATGAATTTATACCTGAGTTATAAGATTCATATTAAATATTATATCAATTCAGAAATCTTTCTTCTCCTCCTCCTGGGATAGGGATTAAATGTTCTCCTTATTCTCATCATCATATGTGTATTATAGAATTTATCATACTGCACTCTATTATTATCTCCAATTTACTGGAATAAAACTGAGAATCAGAGAAGTTGAGCTGTTTACTCCAGGTCACTTAGCAAGGTATAAATTAAATTGTACTGCTTAGTGTTCTCTTGTTCTTGTTATAATACTATCTAAGGAATGAGAAAATCCCAATCCTAGCATGCATAAAGGTGATGTAATTCTAAAGGAAATTTTAAGTTAGGAATTTCAAATGTTTTAAAAGAAGCACAGTACTGTTTTGAAAAAAATTGAAATTTTACTCAAAAACTTACCATGTAACATCCACTCCTCTCCACAGCTTCCTGGGCATAGCAGTTTGAAAAACACCACCCTATTTGTTTTTCTTGTAGTATCAGAAACAATACAAACCTGGATGTCTAACAAATCATCTGTGAGATAATGGCAAGGGGGTAGACAGCTTAAGAAAAACAGGAAACAATCCCCAAGGTACTTTAAATATTAATCAAAACAAGTTTTCCTTGGGAAGACTTATGGTGAAGCTAAGATCAACAGAATGAGTCATATCCGGTCCAGAATAAGCCAAGGGGAGGGGAGAGGAAAGCGTCAGTTTAGGATTCATTCTGCTATTGGGAGGAAGGTTATGCAATTATAAGAAGTATAAATTATATAAAGCACAACAGAATCATATGACATATGTTCTACAAACTATTCACAAGTTCCATGACTTTGTTATTCAATCATATTTATTTCAGTCTTATGGGGTTATTTGTCCACATACTTGAAGCCAGTAAAAACAGGTGACAGATCAGTTGTAAGGCGTTCTGATTTTGAAATCACATTATCCCCACCCCTCTTTCAGAGAAGCCTTTGTTTTGGAATGTTTAAGAGGCTATAATTTACAATGAAGTGAATATAGCTTCAAAACTCAACTCTGCTATTTACCAACTGGTGACCTTTGGCAATTTGCCTAACTTCACTAAGGTTAGGTTTCCTCCTTCTGTAAATGTAAATAATACTATCTACACCATATAATTGCTGTGAAGATAAATAAAACTACATTTTCAATTATGAAGTGACAAAGAAGTAACAAAAAACTCAAAATAGCTTATAGAAAAGGAAATGTATTTATTGGCTTTCATAACTCTCAAGTGTAGCAATAACTCTGCTTCATGGGAAGCTTGATCCAAGGTTCAAGCAAAGTTACTAAGTTATAAGGTTCTGGTTATTCTCTCTCTATATCCTAGCACATTCTTTTGTACTGGTGCATTCACAGCCTCTTCTTCCATTTGTCATGTAAATATGTTCTTGCAGATCTTCATATCCCTTTCTATTTATCTAGTAGAAACTTCAGTATCAAAGATAGATCTTGGTTTTAGATATATTTACCAAAATCATAAGATACACTATTTTAATTGAACTGTCTTAGATTATATGCTTAGAGCCATTTACCATCATGACAGGAATGCAGTAACCTCATCAGTTTGGGCCCAAATCCCATTCTCCATCCTAGAGCAAAGGTTGACAGGTCTCCTTTCTGGAAGTCATGGGCCAAGACGGAAGGATGAATCTCTAGATAAAATAGAAAGCATGGAGAGTCATTCCAGAACAAGAGTGAATGGGTTCCTGGGACTGGCTGCAGAGGAACCAAAATTCCACTCTTTTCTAGAAAGAGGTTAACTCTGTAATTGTATGTCTAAAAGATATCAATGTGCAAAAATATTGATTAACAACCAGCTGAATAAATAAAACCCCAATCTTTAAGACTTCCTTCTATCCAAGCTTTTTGGTGTCAAGAATCCTGGTCATAAACAGCAGAGTTCTTTAATTTTGACTGGAATTTTATTGAAGTTTTTCTTGTGGTTAGTCGGGTAACATTTATGATTCTTTTCCTTAAACAATGAAGATGATCAAATTAAAAAAAACAAATTAAAAATAAATAACCTTCTTTTCTCATATGTTAGAAATAATCCACTACTTTTCTTAATTATATTGGATAGATCAGTAAAGAAGATGAAAGCAGATACTTGTTGGGGCTTTTAGGTAACGTTCAACTGACAGAGAGTGCCAACAGTGCTACCAAAGTAGGACACATTCAATGAGTGGAAGTGCCTTGTCTGTGTTTAGTTCTCTAAAATAAATGAAAGTTAAACCTGTCTTAGTACAATGGTGGCAAGTTGTCCTGATCTGTCTATGAAAGGGCAGTCATTGCTAAGCTGAGGCTTCACTGCACTGCCTTTCCTCATGCGTTTCAATTTGTTATGGCATTAGACAAAACTTGTTCAGTTCACACAGGATTGCAGACAGTTCAAGATGTTTTAACTCAGTGTTTTAACTTGCCACTTGTGACTCAAGTCACAAATGACAAATGACATGGTTTCCCTAGCTTTGTCTCTAACTCTCTGCTCCAAAGACCCCAGACCAGTTTCTTGCAAGCCTGCCATGATGTGGAAGTAATACAGAATAAGGTGTGTTAACAGAAATATTTTTAAATCATCTGGTTTATGGCAGGACAGGTAGGCTGAGTATGTGTTTCCACTTGCATGATGGAGTGAGTGTGCTGGCTCAGCTGAGATTGCTGTGTAAATAAGTTGGCATGAATTGAGCCGGTATTGGTACTGGGTAACTCACTGAGTTGGTTGGAGACTTAGTTCCTGGGGTATTTGTAGTTTGTAAGTACGATAGTGTTATAATGGAATTTTAGTTACACTACTTACTTAGAATCGCACAAGTCCATCCATAACGAAGAGGAATTAGCCGACATCTAGGCAGAATTAGGATGCCTATATGGATAGCATAATTCTTGAGGCTTTTAATGTTTCTTGCTTTTGGTAGTAGGAAAGAGTGGTAAATATTTTCTGAATTTAAATAATTTGGGATGTTGTGTTTTGGGACCACCTCGAGAAGGATAATTTATCCTATTTTGACTAAAATTTAACTTCTGTGGGAGAAAATATATCATGATTCAGGCCAAAAAGATAAATGGCAGGAAAAGGTTCTCACTTGTTACTTTTGTGAAATAGTTTCTTAAAGGAAGAGCATTTCCTTTGGTTCTGAGATGAGCACATCGAACACCATAGGACAAGCCATTGGCTTGTGTGTATGAGAGAGACACCTGATGGTTGTAACTTTCAGTCACTGCACTGATGGCCAGGTTCCTCTGTTGAGAACAGTGTTCTCACTGTTGAGTGTTGAGAACAGGACCCTACTCAGGCATTCTTTTGTGGCTTAAAAGGCAAATGATAGCTAATACCTCTTTTTGTCCAAAAGGCTGGAACTGTCACTGAGTCCTGTTCCAGATAGGAAATAGCATTGAAGCTTTCAGGCATTTTCAGAAACGTGAATGTTTCTTCAGTGTCTGTTTTGATTTGACCACAACTTCAACATGGAGTTTTAGTTTTGGAAATTTAGATCAACCATTATTCACCTTATGTTTACCAGCTTCTACACTTTGTACACAAAGATTTCGCTTTTCTAGACCACTGAGGAACAGTTCAAAGGAATTATTTCATTTGACACAATGGAGAGTACTCTGGAGAACTGGAAACAGAAAACTACCTCACACGGTTGAACACTGTGCTGAGGGAGTCATTGGCTCATTTCAGCCCTCCAAGCTCAGCCCACGTCTAAGAGGTTATCTTATAGATTTATCAGTTAGTGATAGCAAAGGGCACTGAGGAAACTGCTACACTTAAATTAGGATTTTCTAATTCAGCATGGCCAATTAAAATGCATTATAATATTACCTTGTGTTTTCATAAAGGTTTGTGTCTAAATATATTAAACTATCCTTTGAGCATTAATTAAAGAACACTCACAACTTGCTTAAGAGTTACCATTTACCTTCTGTGTTACTTGCCTAAATGAAAGCGATTCTGCTTCTTACTAGAATTAAAAAAAATAAAAAGAGTTACCATTTCTTATGCCTGGGTTGTTATTTTCATGAAGAAACATGAAGCAAAGGAACCATTCATTCATCCACTCATCGCTGGTGAATCACTGGTCAGGGCAGAAATAGGACTCAACTGCAGATTTGTTCTGTGTTGATGATTCGAGCCAGTCAAACCATTTCCTTATAGCCTTGTCTTGCTTTCTGACAGTGGGGGAAAAATAAAAGTCAACAACCATGCAGCTGACTCATAATTAAAAGTCTAAGTCCTTAAAATCACTCCTTTAAGTATTTTTTTTAAAGATTTTATTTATTTATTTGACAGAGATCACAAGTAGGCAGAGAGGGAAGCAGAGAAAGAGAGAGGGGGAAGCAGGCTCCCCACCGAGCAGAGAATCCGATGCGGGGCTTGATCCCAGGATCCTGGGATCGTGACCTGAGCCGAAGGCAGAGTCTTTAACCCACTGAGCCATCCAGGCGCCCCTCACTCCTTTAAGTATTAAATGTATTCTTGTTTTACCTTGATCATTAAGAGTGACTACTTTTAAATCAATCTTTCAGAACATGCTGAAAGATTGACCATCTCAAGGTCAAATGCATGGATGAAGGTTTAGAACAAAGACCCTCTGCCGTGAGCACCCTTCTGCCCCAGACCCATAGCAGTGCGCACTGGAAGGTGGAGGCGGCAACCGTTCCTTCCCTGTGACTCATGCCCTAAGTAGTAAGAGAAGCACTTAAGAAAGATGAAAACTGGTTCTGACATTTGATGTTGATTAACAGCTAGAGACAGTACAAATAAAAATGTTTAATCACAGTTTTAAAGGAGCAATATAAATACAACACCATCTGACCTTTGGAAAAAAGGGGAAAAAATGACCTTTGCAAGTGTGCCGTTTTTACCTTTATCACAAAAGCCACACCTCTTCCATGTGTTGTGTGTTGGCTGTAGGCCAGAATAACTCTCTTCCTGCTGGTCTCCATAAAAATGTAAGAGTTGAGTTTTTGTGACAATCCATTTTAAACACAAGAATGTACCAAGGAACTCTAATGAAATATTTTTATATTGTCTATTAAAAGTCACATCAAACATGCTGAGAAAAGTTCTATTTTTCCTCAGAAACTCCATTATATATTATTGGTCCAATATGAAAAAAATATTTAAATGACTATATATTGACTTCTGAGATGGCCTACTTTGACAAACTTTATAATGCAATGGCTTAAAAAGTAAATTTAACTATTTTTAAAAAACTAACGTACAAAATAAAACCTTTTTTTTTTAAAGATTTTATTTATTTATTTGACAGACAGAGATCATAAGTAGGCAGAGAGGCAGGCAGGGTTGGGGGGGGGGAAGCAGGCCCCCTGCAGAGCAGAGAGCCCGATGTCGGGCTCGATCCCAGGACCCTGGGACCATGACCTAAGCCGAAGGCAGAGACTTTAACCCACTGAGCCACCCAGGCGCCCCAAAACAAAACCTTTTGCAGATTTTTAACTACCCCACCCATCATTCTTTATATCTAGAGTTAATGACTTCCCCAATCCTTCTCATGTCCTGTTCTCCTCCCATAACCTCATTAGTGGAAAAATAGAAGAAATGATATTTTATTGTTTTAGATATATGTATTTCAAGATGCAGTCTTATCAAAATGCACACTAAAAACTGTCTATCTGCCTCTGTAGAGTTGGTTGAAATGTGTGTATAACCATTGTTAATGACCTAGCTCTCTATATGCACATGAAAACTTGAAAAGAACACTTTCCCTAACCCCCAGTTGCCAGAAGTAGTTTTTCATGACAGCTTTTTTTCCCCAAGAAATAGATTCAAGACTTTCAAGAGTGAAATTCATTCCCCAAAATGAATCTTACAAAAAACTCCTTGCAATTAACATATAACTCTAAATGTCAGTGAGCCTTATTTACCTAAGTTCTGGTCATTGGGATACCAAACAGCAGTCTAGTTAAATCTGTTTTATTAAACTGCTTAATCTTAGAAAAATGGACTCGTTTCATAAACACCACTTTACAAACGTAATTCCCTATTACAACTTAAAAGATACATAGAATAAGCAGTTCTATTAAAACAGATTTAATGATCACATGCTGCTCTTACTCCAAACTGGTCTATCTAGTAAAACAAAGTGTGATTTTATTCAAGGTCTTGTTTTAGCTGTCGGCCCCAGCTAGAAATGGAACCCGGAATGGGCTTTCAGACAGAAATCTCTGAACGTAAAAAGGTTAGGATTGTTCACAGACTTTATTTACATGGGAAGCTCCATCTAGCAGGTACCATTCCTCCCCTTAACATCCCTGTTGTCTTCTCCCTCAGCTTATTTATTTTTTTTTTAAAGATTTTATTTATTTGTCAGAGAGAGAGAGTACACACAAGCAGGCAGAGAGGCAGGCAGAGAGAGAGGAAGAAGCAGGCTCCCTGCCAAGCAAAGAGCCCGATGCGGGACTTGATCCCAGGACCCCAGGATCATGGCCTGAGCTGAAGGCAGCGGCTTAACCAACTGAGCCACCCAGGCATCCCCTCCCTCAGCTTATTATCTCCATTCTCATCCGAGTCACTGCACCGTGGTAGGCTTTTCATGGGCATAAGGAGAGGCAACTGTCTGTCACTAGCTCAAAGCTATTTCTACTTACTAGTATTCACAATAGCCATCTTCATAAAGGAGCTACCACTCTTTTCCAGTGTGTGTATTTAATGTGATTGTTACAGATGAACCACCTGGGCTATTAGGTTAAGAAATAGGTCTTGCGGCTAAAGGATGCTTTAAAACCCCTTAGGTGAAGGAAGAAAATGTGAGAAAACTTAGTGGCTGTTTTACATCAGCATTTTGGGGGAACTAGGTATTGATGGGAAAAGGGAATGGGAGAAAAGGAATATTGCAATCACTGTTTAGAGAGAAGTATTTCTTTTATGTCCTTCACCCTGAATATTGATTCAGGATAGTGCTCTTATGCACAGCCAGTATCACTTGTTCCAAATCGTTTAATGCAGAAATCTTCTTCCTTGTGACATCTGGGCACTTTCCGTTTCTCACACGTGGACTGCCCTTCTCCTCTCTCTGTCGCTCCACAGCAAATGCTACTCTGAGAGCAAAAGGGACTGATGATGGGTGTTAATGTGGGACGAGGGATATGAAGGTATTTCTAGCAAAATGAAGGGAACAAGAGCTTCAAGGTTGGGAAGGCAGATTTTCCTTGGAACTTAAAGCATATGAAACTAGAGACAGTGTGGAAGGATCGGCGGACGCGAGGACCCTCAACCCCAGATGGCTCTGATTTACCCTAAGCAGAAGCAGTCTGCTGCTGGGAAGGAGCCTGTTCATTTTCCACTTGAAAGGAATCCGAAAGCAGAGAAATCTCACAAGAAACTTGAGTCTCACAAGGTTTCAAACCAAATTTTGCAGATTCAGGAGTGAAGTCAACTGAACTTGATAAAATCGTGTGCTTAGGTTTTTTTCCCTATCTCTACAAATGAACCATCTGTGCATTATATCAAGTATAGGGAAGGAATCACGTCTTAGTCAACCTATCCCCAATCCCTAGTTAGCAATACATAGGCAAAGGCATTTCGATGCATTTGGTGGAAGGTGGGAAAGGACATTTACCTCCTTCTCTGTTCTCTCTCACCCGTCTCTTGACCTCATAGAGGCTGATTATACTTGATAAGTATCCTCTTTCTCACTACTCCCTGAGACTGTGTTAAACAGACATGGAGCTTGCCAGCGTGTTGCCTCAGGAAAAGGTGCCATGTACTCGTTGACACTGGACCTGTTAGATGCCATTTGATAGGCTCTGAGGCTTACTCGGTTGCAACTGGCAGGTATTTCAGAGAACCATGGGCATAGCACCAAGTCTGTGCTGGAAACATTTGTTCTGCCTCGTTAGCAGGGCACTCAAATGATTCTTTTTTCCTTCAGTGAAACCCCACTGGATTCCTTTCTCTCCATTTTTTAAATGTCGGATTAAATATTTAAATTTTGAATGGGTCTCGATATGATTCTGCACTTTGTCTTAGCCAAAAGAGAAATTATTTGGGGTTAGATGATCGAAATACTAAAACATTTCTTTTCTTTCTCTCTCTCTTTTTTTCTTTTGGAATTTGCTATGATATAATTATTGTGTTTGGTCAATAAAGACACTCAACATGTTTAGGTGTATCTACCATACGATAACTTTTCCCTTAGCCATCCCCTCATCGATTTCCTCAGCCTTTGCATGTAGAACACTATAGAAGTGCTGTTAAATAAATAAAAGTGTTGGTCGTGAGTCAGCCATTGTTTTAAGCCATTTAACATGTAGTCAACCATGTAACCCTCCGAAACACCCAGTATATAGGTACCAAGGTGATTCTCCACGTGGAGGTTAAGTCATTTGACCCTGGTCACAGGCTAGTGACAAGAATTCCATTCAAGCAGCTCAGCCGTAGGGTTTGTGCCCTTAACCACTGGGCTATGCTGCCTCTCCAGTCCCGTGACTTCTTTCAGGAATAATTTATTTTAGCCTGTTGTAGAGCGTTCTGAGCAGTTTTGGATAGGAGTTGTTACAGGAGCAAACAATCCTCTTGTGTTCTTTTAAATGGCTGATTCCACTGGAACCGCTTCTCTGTCACTGAAGGAAATGTCTTAAAATCAAGTGGTGAGGGAAAGCTCTTGTCACAAACACAATCCATTAAAAAAATACATGCACCAGCTGCACTTTCACAAACAGCACAATATGACTTATTTTTCCCCAGATCATTTTAGACAGGTATCAAAATCAGCAAGACAAGAACTACGTTGACAGACTCAGAAATGGTTCACATGGAGAAGAAGAGAGGAAAGTAAATTTGGACTGTATAATCTTCATGCAAATGATTTGTGCAGCCTTCGTTGTCGTTGAAGGAATGTAGGGGAAACAAGTATTTCAGACTGGGGTGTTCAAATTAAGCTTGAGATCTTACTGCCTTGATTGTTCTTTCTATGATTTTTGGAAAAAGATAATAAATGACCACTGGATCTGTTGTGATTTCATAAAGATACTTGCCTTTGATCTGTTGGTTGAGTCCCCCACCTGGTGGCTGAACTTTCCGTGAATGCTGTGGCTGGGGAGAGTCTAGGTCTGACATTAGCCTCCAACAGGGCCTAGACCTCCAGGCCTTTAAAATAAGTTCTCTTTTGCTTGGACTTCTTGTTTAGAAATAGTAAATGTTTTTCTTTCGTTTAGGCGTTAGTGAAAAATTAGTTCCTAAAGGATTGAAAGTTTATGTGTCTTATACCATATTGCTGGGCTTTCTTCACGAATGTTTCTCAAATTGTGGTCTGGGACCAACTCATCAACTGGGTGACTTATACAATGAAGATTCCTGGATCTTGTCTTAGACCTACTTACTCCTCTGAGACGAATCCTCTGAGATGAAACTCAAGAACCTATATTTTAAATAAATATCACAAATGGGTTTCACATACTAAACACTAGAGAATCTTTGGAAGGGTCTTGTCCTCTTCTTTTCGCTATTACTGTTATTACTCTGAGGAAGGGGAAAACTTTAAAATGCTAAATAAATGATAATTAGTACATAGGCATCAGCAAAGAAAAAGGTTTTGTCTTCTCAAAAGGATCCTGCAGATAAGAATGTTGTCTGTCCTTGTCCATATGTCATTACATCTGATATAACTTCTTTGATAGCCGCTTTAGACATTTTTGGAGGAAAGTTATAAAATTATACACACGTACACACACACACACACACACACACACACACACACACACACACAGGCAGTCTTTTTATTTATTTATTTTTATTAATCACATTAATCCATGCCCTTTTCTGGAAAAAAATCTGACAGAATTTTTGTGGACCTGTTGTCTTGCAAAATAGAAAATTTCTCCTCAAAGAATACTGTCTTAAAAAAAAAAAAAAAACCCAAATGTGACCTTTTCCTTTGAATTGTTGCTTCCTATTTACTAGTCCTGACAGCAGGTGACATATTTTGTACAGGATGAAATGACAGAGGCTGGCACGAACCTGGTGAACCCCACACAGAGCGTAGGATGCAAATCCAAACATTTGAGAGGAGTCTGCCAATCAAAAAATCTTTTGAGTATATGAACAGATAGTCTTTCTCTCATCGAATCCAGGACCTGAGCACTACTTGTCTCAGCTAGGTACCTTTCCTTGTTTCTCTTATATGATCAAATTGTAAACAACAGATACTTTAGGGTAATGAAAACACATTCACATCAATGTGAATTAAAAAAAAAGGCTTTCCAATTTCCATCTACCTGTTTCCTAAAATAATTCAAAAGAAAACATAAAGATGCCTCAACCTTTAACAACAACAGCAGAAAACCAGGATTACACATTCTTTCTTTACTGCCCTTATTTTCCAGTTTGAGTAAAACATTCCTTTAAAACTTTGTCAAATAATTTTCTGAGTTAAAAATTTTTTGGCCAATGCTTCTGCAGTGGAAGTAGCTGATTGTATCTGGTCTTTGAAATCTAGGCGTAGTCACATCACTATAAATTCTCCCATTGTTTGTTTACTTTTACCTCTTGCAGACATGATGGGATGCAATTGATTTCATGAGTATGGTATTTGAAATGAAAATTTCTAAAGACATGAATATTCAGGTTATATTATGGTCAAGGCTTAGGAAATGAATCAACTATTGAGTAATTCATAATTAATATTTATTTAAATTGACATTTAATGGTTAGAAATTCTAACAAGATAAAATACTACATAAAAATAAAACTGGATTATTGAGGATTTCCCAGACTATGAGCTTCTTGAAAGATTGTCTTATTTATCTTTGTTTATCCCTGTAGTAGAGCGCATTGTCTAGAATTCAGATTATAGAAACAGACAAGATAAGTTTGTAAACCCGTTCTGCTACTTACGATATGTGTTTGGTTAAGTTACTTAAGTTTTGTCATGTACATAATGGGGTTAATAATGTACTTACTTCATAGGGTTAGTATTGAATAACATATTAAATATAATTCTTGACATTCTTCTTCACATGTTCTAAACTTCGGTGTTAATTATTGCTACTTACTAGTACAGAATGAAAAGGGTTAATATTTAAATCAAGGATTTAAGACTGTCAGATACACTCTAATCTCTTTTAGCTCTGGATTCTCTTAAACTGTACATTACTTCCACGTTCTTTTGCTCATCTTGATCTTTCTGATTGAAATGTTTTTTATAACTATTTACTAGTACCCCTTATCCAGAAAATTCTTACTGTGGAAACATAGAGAACAAGAATTTTTTTTAAAAAATAGAGAAATTATATTGTTATCACAAACTCTAACTCAGAAATCAACACAATGTGTGATAATAAAGCCATACGGGGTTATCTTAAAGGTAAAGACTAGTTCCTTGGTCAGCAATACTTGAGGGCAACTTAATGATTCCCCACCAAACACAATTTTGATCTCAAAGGGTTATTTGGCAATGTCTAGAATGCTTTTTTTTTTGGTCACAAGTTGGGAGAGAGTCACTCTAATAGGCAGAAGCCAGAGAGGATGGTAAACATCCTAAAAATGCACTTTACAACCCCCATAACAAAATAACAAATAAGTCTTAATCCCACACTGTCAATAGTGCTGAGACTGAGAAACCTTGTTCTAACCTAATAATACAAATAAATCTAAAGATGAATATAATTTCCAGAAGATATATTTATAAACCATGGAAGTATAGAAAAAGAGAATCACGGAAGCAAATATTTTAAGTCTCCAACCAGAATTAGTTTGTATGGTTGACAAAATTTCTTTGCCCTCCTGGCAGCTGTTCCACTCCCATGGAGAAGTCATCATTTGAATTCTAAGATGACTTTTTCTAATTTCATACTCACCAAGAAATCTACCAATATGGCTTCTTCTGTAGTTTGTGCTGGAAAAAGATATCTTTGGTAGCTTGTGTCTTTCAAGAAATTGGAACATTTCCTATAAGATGTCAAAGTTATTGGCATAAATTTGTTCAAAATATTTTCTTATTATCCTCTTACTATCCGTAGAATCTGCATCTGCAGTAACATCATCTCTCACATTCCTCTCTATATTGTATTTTTTTTTTTTTCTTGATCACTCTGGCTAGAGTTTATCAGTTTTACTAATCTCAAAAAGTCAGCTTTTGGTTACATTGATTTTCCCTATTTTTTCTTTTCCTTTTTAAACATTTATTTCATTGATTTCACAATTATCTTTCTTTCTTCTACTTACTTTGAAGTTAATGTGCTCTTTCTCTAGTTTAAAATAAAAGCTGAGATCATTGATTTGATCTTTTTCGATTATAAGAATCAGTGACACAAAGTTTCCTCTAAGTACCACTTTAGTGGCACCCCACAAATTTTGATATACTATGTTTTCATTTTCACTCAGACAACATAATATTTAATATCTCTTTCACTTCCCTGACCTGCGATTATTTACAGTATGCTATTTAATTTGAAAATATTTAAGAATTTATCAGAGATCTTTCCATTTTTGATATCTATATTATCAAATGTAGTCACAAGGCATGCTTTTAATAGCTTGAATCATTTTAAATGTATTAAGACCTCTTCTGTCATCTGAGATATGATCAATCTTGGTAAATATATTGTATGCACTGGAGAAGTATGTATATTCTCTATTGTTATGTAGCGTATTCTATTAATGTCAATTGAGTAACATAGTGAATAATTTTGTTCACTAGTCACTGCAAAACAGTGAACTTGTCAAGGTAAATATTAAATTGTAGGTTCCTATCTAGGAAGCCACTTAACTTTGTCCAGCCAATCTCTTCTTTTTTAGTATTCCCCATTGGGGAAATTCTAGTCCAGCCTTCCCTATGATTCAACTAAATGTTAACTATTTCAAGAAGCCTTCTTGCTTTCTTCTAGTAGTATAAGAACTAATAGTATTGTTTATATTGATAACATATTTAATTTTGTATATATATATTTTCATGTTTCTGTTGTATATTGAAAATAAAGACTAGTTCTTATATATGTGCATATTCTTAGCAGATGTTAGAGAACTTGGAATATTCATGTGTTCCAACAGTGCTGTGGAGTAGAATTTTTATCTTTTAAAGCTTTCTGTTTATCGTAATGCATTTGCACAAAAATCGATCTCCTTTTGATTAAATAGATTCCTTCTGGAGTATTCCAAACCAGTGACCAACCATCATTACTTTGAACACTTCTAATCATTTGCAGCTTGTTATTCCTGGAATTAACGTAATTCGTGCTTGAAGAGTTCTATTAACATTTCTTTCTTATGTTAAAATCTGCCTTGTTGTTATTTGCACCTGGGAAAAAGATGCATCTTTTTGCTTTGTTTCTTCTTCCTTGATTCTCTTTATTTATACCTTTGTCATGCTAAGAATTTTCAGTCCTTTTTATCCATTTCTTCTCTATGACATAGCTTAGTGACCATCACCATCATAGTTATTTTACACCATGTGTAGAGCATACTTCAGGTTGTCAGAGTATACTCAGAGGTACACAAAAATGTACTCCATTTTCCATGTCTGGTGTGATCATAAGTTCTTTTGTTCTGAACATAATGCTTCCATATTATAGTCACAGAAAGAGCAAATAGTGGGAAAGATGAAGAAACTAGGGGCTGTCTACTTTTCTAATACTTATCTGGAGCTACCATACCTGTTTCTGCAGGTTGCCCGTTGCACAAATGTGTCCAGCTAAGGGAGAAAGTGAAGAATAAAGCCAAATTTCTACTCTGCAGTCAAGTCTTTTACTTTGTTGTAGGGTTGTGTCTGCCCAGCATAAAGAATGCCTTCTGATCTAACCAATCTGTGCTCTTAGTGTCTGCACGCATCAGGAGAGAGACACCTTTGGCTGATTATCACAACAGTGCTGTATATTCTTATCTCAGCCCTCTTCATATCCACCCCGTACATTACAGATGACAAAAAAATGATGCCTAAGATGGTAAAGCTACTTTACCCCAAGCCATACAAGTAGTAAATATTTTGCATGAAATGCAAATGCTGATGAAGCTTCTTACTCTAGTTTTTTCCCTCTATTTGTTCCAAATGCTCATTTAAGTAAGACTTTGTGAGCTTAGATGATGTTTCCTATAACATGGGTCCAATGCTTTAAAATAACCTCTAATCCTAATAACTTGAACATGAAGTTGTCAGATGGGAAAGTGTAGAACATAGATATTATAGGAATAAAGTGTACACATGATGGCTTGAGGCAGGTTGATTCATTGTTGTGGTTAAATCCATATTTCATCCTAGGATAGCTTCACTATTGCTAGGTTAGTGAACACAGATCATACGATGTAATAATTTTTACCGTAGGGTTCATAGAGACATCAGAATAAAAGTGGACATCACATCATACTCAACCAATAAGTTACAAAGTAAAATGTATTAAAATTAATTTTCTGAAATCCATTGTATTTGCCATATTAGCTTTATGTATTATTTCATTTTCTTTCTGCTATAAAATTCATTAATTTTAATCCAGGATTAACACAATAAAAAGAGGAGAATTGGTTTTCTGTAGCAACTTCCACACTCTAAGTATCCTAATGTGCTTTATAAATAATGAATGAGATGCCGTTAGAGTAGGGATCTGTAGGCAAACAGAGTAGCCATTGTACAAAGTGGTGATAACACTCAAAAAAAGATAAATACAAAAATGAGAGCCCTTTCATGCCATCTTTTGTTCCTTTAAGTTTCAGTGAAACTTTTAAGTAAGTTGTTATCTGGGAGTAAATATCATGTCTAAAGAGAGAGATCGGGGAATGGCTATTGGAAAGATTCATTAATCACGGTTGTATTTGTAAGTCATGATAATATATTTATTAGCCTAAGTAAGGCTCCTAGGCTTTTTCACTTCATAAACTTATCCTTCTACAAAAAAAAAAAAAAAAAAAAAAAAAAATTAGCTGAGATTGAAACCTCTACCAAGCAAAGCAAGATAGTTTAGAGCTCCTAGAGACCTGTGAAATTCAAACATATTATCTTTTACTACAAATAATAATATGTATATTAAACTAAGGTGAATTTATGCCCAAACAAATATTTTTTAAACTGAAAACAGGACTCCATCCTAACCAAAATGAATGACTCTATGGATAACAGTTTCCCATTTATAAGCCTTAGTATGTTTATCTCTGGTATAAATATACAACAGATTGAGAAAATATGGAAGGAGCTTGAGCACCGTGATGAGTGAGGAAGCCACAGGTGATCTTGGAAAAAGACAGTTCCTTTCTAGCCAAAATTCCCTGAATCCTTTAAATTTACACTCTTCAAAGAGACCCCACAAGTTAAAGAAATTTAATTTGCCACTTCTTCTTTGGAAACATAACTCAACTGTTTGAATGAATCCTGTCTGCTGCTTCAAAGGAGAAAAAAGTCATATGGGGAGGAAGATTAGCCGGGACAATGTTTTTCTACAACTGTGTGTGTTAATTTAGAAAGTCAAAGCATTAACATTCAGTACACCTGCCAGAAGCCTCATCTGAGGGAACAAGTGGATCTAAAAGGAATTCCAGCTGTGTGGGCTGAAGGAGAGTAGAAGCTAGACTGGATCAGGCTTGGCCGACATTCAGATGAATGAGAGGAGTTTAGTCCAAGGGGTATATATTACCGCTGAAGAGAGTGAGGAGCTAGAGGGGTAGTAGAGGAATTGTCTCAGAGAACATGTCCATGGGGCGAAAGGGAAGTCAGAGAACAAGAGGGGATGAGTTTCAAAGCTGAGAGGCTCAGAACCAGATCCCGAGGCAGATTGGGAGGCAACTCTGAAACAGTGTCTAGAAGATGTGGTCTGAGGCGTTGCAGTGCAGAGGTGATCTAGGGTCAGCAAGCTTTCTGTAAAGGGCTAATGAGTACTTGTTTTATGCTTTGTGAACCACAGGGTCTCTGCAGCATCTACTCACTCCGCCATTGTAGTACCAAAGAGGTGGTGGATAATGTATATAAGTGAATGGGTGTGGCTGTGTTCTTGGGACACTTGACCTGCATATAGAGAAGACGGTCTGGATTTGGCCTCCAGGTCTTAGATGGTCTAACTTGGATATGAGCAGCAGTGCTGATTTAAAGTAACCTGTAGTTGGACGGCAATCGTGTTGTAAGGGCAAGGGACACAGGGCCCATGTGTGGTCCATATAGAATCCTGATGCCTGAACATTCTCTCCACTGAAGCAGTATTTCTGAAAGACTTAACATTGGGACTGATCTTTGGTAACTAGGAGGTCTGGTATGGTCTTTGGGTACTAGAGAAGGAATTTAAAAAGATTCAGAACGTGAAGTGAAGAACACCAAGGGGAAATTGACTTATTTGAAAACTTTGTTCCTTACCTTATGGTCATCTATCCAGATAAGCACTGAGAACTCTTGCTTAATCCTAGGGAATGTATGAATACAAATAATGTCTTTGCCACTGCGGTGGCTGAGACTGTTTTGCTCTTTATATTTTAAGTTTGGATAGCTGCATGCATCTTGCTTTGGGTTACGCTGCTCAATGACAGAGCTCCTAGCATATTCTCTAGTATATGTATACTATTGTTGTTATGAGAAGGGTTATCTGATGAAGTTGTGATAGATACTAGTGACAATTTAAAGGAATATATTGCCTGAATGAAAATAGAAACCATGTGCAAGTAAAGCATACGCGTGTTTAAGGGGTATGGAAATATGCAACAAACCTTTATCCATTGGGAAAAAGAATCACTGCTCAGAGAACAAGGAGAGAACAAGGACCATTAACAAGCCCATCAGTCTGTATCTGAGCCTTAAAACAAACTTCAAACAGAGGAATAGTCAAATATATTTTTTGAGGCCTGGAGGTAAAGAATTTTTATGTTGAGATCTTTTTGAAAATACCAATTTTGAGTTGTTGTTAAAATATTTTTTATTTTTAATGATCTTTGAGATATTTGTGCTTTATTCATAAAACAGTGCCCATATTTATTCTCTTCTTTCTTTCTTTTTTTTTTTTTTGCTCTTTCAGTTGCAGTAATTCTCAGTGATATCTTAAGTCCCCTCATCCATTCTTACAGAATTATAACAAGGACATAGAAAGAAATGTAGATTTTCTTAAGGTCTTTCTCACAAGTTACATTTCTACCTGGAAAGAAAACTTCCCTTAGTATGTCAACACTTTAGTTCATTCCATGTACCTGACTTTAATTTCTATGAGTCAACATTGCCATTATAATCCTCATCATCACTATTTATCAGATCCAACATGGGTAAAGCACCTATACCTTATGTCTCTTAGTAATTTATAATGATTCAGAGAAAGGGATGAGAACACTAGATTTAGAGAGATTAGGTATCTCGCCATGGTGACCAGTTGTGATGTAGCAGAGCTGGGATTTGAAGCCACTTCTTACTGACTCCCACAATTATTACACATAGTAATATAGAAATACATATATATAGAGAGAGTATAACTAATCATAAAACTGTAATATTAATGCTAATTGCTAACATTTACTGAGCACTTACTCATTTATTGAGCTAGAACTCTGAATCTGATGCTTTTTCTCTCACAATGCAATCATAAATCATCAGCCCATGGTATAGAAAAACTCTATATCCTTGCTTCTGGTTTTCAAAACTGCATTCAGTATCAGTGATGAGTATGTTGTTGAGCACAGTACAAAATGCTTCTGGCTTAATAACTAAGTCCCTACTTTATTCCCTACTTTATTTCGCTTCTCAGGCAGCAAATAGGAATTTGCTTTTAGTGAACACAGGGCCGTGTTTCTTGAAGATATTTAGTCTTCATTTACCATTTACATTCTATAAGGAAAGATTATGTTGGCAATAACTTTTCAATGCTGTGAAAGGAAATCAGCCAGCTTCCTTTGAATATGATTCTTTTCTCTTTTATGTTCATTCATTCATTCATTCATTGTGCTAATATTTGCTGAGCATATATAACATGCAAGATGCTATTCTAGGGCCAAATTGAGTAGTGAAAAAACAGGCAAAGCCCCAACTCTTACAAGATGTTAATTTGGGGCATAAAGAGAGATGATAAATAAATTAATGAACAAGTACTATGAAGAAACAAAAAGGAAGAATGAGAAATAGAAATTGATAAAGCTGGATGGAGATGTGATATTTTGACTATCTTGCTCCAATCCCCTAATTTACTTATATAGAATCTTGCATACATGGGGTCTAAATAAATTCAAACTGTCTTATCTGTGTTTCTCTAGGGGCTTCTTAAATATGCATTTCTTTCTTTGTAACCTTTTCATGTCCCTCCAGGACATTGACTTTGGAATGTTGTGAATAATACAATTTAAGAAGGAACTGCATATAGGAAAGTAGGACAGAAAATATGCACTGTCCTATGGCTGTCCAAAGAAATAGACTTTCAATGGCTTTTCAATGCTCATAAAAAATGAGCAGCCAGGGCGTCAGATTTCTCCATCTAGAAGTTACATGATTGAGATCCCATGTTCCCACACAAGGAGAAACTGTGGTTAAAAATTGTCATGTATGTACGTGTGTGTGCATGCATTACATGGCTGACTCCAGCTGGAATATAGATTTGGTCCTAAGTCAGAAGAGAGCAATGAGATTGTTTTAAGGTTATTGATTTTAAAGATGGCAGGGGAGAAATTCTGGGCCATTACCTCCTTGAGTCCTAAAGTGAGAAACCTGTCATAAGAAAATAGGATTCAATAGTATCTGAATGGGTTTGGAGATTGATGGAGGAGTGCCTAGAAAACTATAAACAGTAGAGCATGGAGGTACAGCACTCCAGCTAGGGATGGCATTTGAATGGTGCCATTAATGTGCAATAATCTATAAGTAAAGGACCGAGAGCCAACATTAACCATAATGATTCACAGAAGTGAAAATACTCATGTCCAGGTGCAAAATTGACATTCCTTAAGAAATCTGTTGAGTAACTCCAGATGTTTGTATTGAGGTTCTCTGGTAATTAATGTAGCTCTTCTAGTTTTTTAAAAGCCTTAGACCTCATATGGGCCTGACTATTTTAAAGCAACTTAGGTTGTCTTGTGGGTTCTGAAAAATATTGAATACCCATATCTGTGCTAATTCAAATTCACCCAATAAAGGTAAACATGATGTGTTGGATTTTTATTAACTTAAAACTTTTGAGCTTTTAGTTTAAACTAAAATCATGGAGTGTAAATTAACTTGTATTCAGAAAAAACATTTCATATGATTTCCTAGGAAAATGGGTTCTATGGGAGAAGGATAGAAGGGAATTTATAAAGACACCAGATCTCCAAGGATGTTAAGTTGCCACAATATGAAAAATTAATAGTTAACAAAAGAGCATTATTTTAAAATACTAAGGATATTAATTTTTAAAAACTCTCTCATTCCTGAAATATTTGGAGAAAAATGTTTAATGCATAAACTAAGCAAGGGTACATTTGTTTTTATTTTGAATGTTCTCCCATGGAGATTTGGCCTATCTTTTACACATACAAATATGAGCTGCCAGGAATCCTTAGGCATTAAAGAGGATTCGATGTACTTCAACATGGAGGTGAAGCTTATAAATATAAGACATTAAAAGTCTTGAAACATATATCACCAGAGCCCAATGTGTGGGGGGGAACCTAATGCCATATAAACTTAGGATTTTTCATGAAATCCTGAATTGTAGAAAATTATTTACAAAGTAAATCACCTCTTTTTTTTTTTTTGGAAAACCTCAAAAAAATAACTAAAACACATAAATGCACAAAACTCTATTATTGTCATATTCTTAAAAACGTGGAAAAGGAAAGCCCTTCAGAATGTAACATTGGTATCTTGTTTAGTAAAGGAGAGCACTAGAAATTTGTTCTCAAAGAATATTTTTTAAAGAAAGTTTATATTTGAAGGAATTAAATTAAAAATGTGATAAAAGAGAATGGAAAAGCTACTCTCAGTTTTCTCTTCAGAAACCTGTTTTGACCAGTTTGTAGTTGATTGCTATGACAGTCATGCAAGCTTTCATTTCCCTAGTTTTTGACTAAATTCTTATGTTAAATAAGATGTTTGTATTTAAAGGATAACTTTGCTAATTAAGCAATTTTATACGAATATTGAGATAATAAAGAATGTATTTCATATTTAGAGTGAAGAAATAATACTTAGATTTTTAATTTTCTTTAAAGATTTTATTTATTTACTGGAGAGAGAGAGAGAGAGAGAACGAGCTGAGGGGAGCAGCAGAAGGAAAGAGAGAAGCAGACTCCCTGTTGAGCAGGGAGCCTGACTGGGACTCCATTCTAGGACCCCGGGTTCACAACCTGAGCAGAAGGCAAACGCTTTACCGACTGAGCCACCCAAGCTCCCCATAGATTTTTAAAATGGAAACAAAAGAAGAGGAAGAATTAGGTCTACAATTTAATGTAAATTACCATCAGCACGCATCATCCCTTTTCCTTGATTTATTGACTCATTAAAAATCTATTTCTTTTCAGTGCTCCAAAATTCCTTCTTTATGCACCACACCCAGTGACTGGAAATAAATAAAATGAAATGAAATGAAAAAAATCAATTTCTTTTTTAAAAATCTATTTCTAGCATTAACCATTTTTTTAAATCCAATTCCAATATGAGAAAATGTATACCTCTGTACCCAGCAGACCTATAATCTTGGATGAAAGGGGAGTACTAACAAATACTTTTTATTTTGTTGGCAAATGCTAAAAGATTGATGACCAGGGACCTACAGGAGCACAAAGTTTGGTATACTAGCTTTGCCTTATGGATATCAAGGAAGATTTTATGTGGAGGAGGTGATACTGAGTTGAACTGGAGATATGCCTAGGGACTTCGCCAAATGAAAGAGGGGCAGACAGGAATTCTAAACAGAGACAGAATAGTAATAAAGCTAAGAGCAGCAGATAGCTTCTTTTCTATCTTGTCATGTTACCATATAATTACCCCAGTTCAACATTAATTATTCTATTACTGAGAGAATATTATATTATGAATATTATACTATTTACTGAGCATCTAGTGTGCGCCCAGCACTTCTCTGGATGCTGGGGAGGTAGAGAGGGTCAGTAAAATCCTGCCCCTATTAACAAGGAAGTTAATTACTGAATGGAAAAAACAGATCATTTCAAGAAAAAAGTGTTAAGAATAATCAAGGTGATATACCATTAAAGCAACTGAGACTTTGTATCCTATTATAGTGAAACTTTACTGGATTACAGGAAGATATTTCTGTTTATGATTTAATAGGTAGAAGATGTTTGTTTCCCAAGTTTGATGTTTTGTTGTATACCCTGCTGATTTACAATATGAGAAACATGCTCTGGGTTTAGAAAGCAACTTGTAGTTTGGAGCTGGGGGAAAGCGTTTTCTTACCTCACTTGGTCCCTTTGCTGTTTACTTCCTCCTGGCTTGTTGCCGAATTCCTCACAATATTTTTAACAAAAAGTCTCTTGGAACCGAGATGGATCATGTGATAATTCATGATTTCTACCAAAGAGTTGTTGTTTGAAAAACAAAGCTAAGTCACCAATGCAATACTTGAAACAGCTCTGCCATGCAGTTTGGCGGTTGAATGTGTGATCTGGTTAGATAGCTGGTAAATTCAGCTGATTTCTTTTTATATTAAAAATGTGAAAACATAGACATATTTTTTCTTTTTTTTTTTTTTAAGATTTTGTTTATTTATTTGACAGACAGAGATCACTAGTAGGCAGAGAAGCAGGCAGAGAGGAAGGGAAGCAGGCTCCCTGCTGAGCGGAGAGCCCGATGCGGGGCTCTATCCCAGGACCCTGGGATCATGACCTGAGCCAAAGGCAGAGGCTTTAACCCACTGAGCCACCCAGGTGCCCCACAACATAGATATATTCTTAATCTCTTCACTGGCTAATGGGTCGATCTTATTATCACACCTGCTTGTTAGGTATGAACACACTGAAATCATGACTTGAATATGATTAATTGTTACATTACTTAGATAAAAGTATCAATCTTATTTGTCAACCACTGCCATTATTTGAGAGGCCTAGGAAAGTTAAATTACGAACAGAAAAAGACACAATTCACACCTCGCATTTTTTTATAGTCCTTTGGGTTCTGGTAAGGTTGAGTGGTCAGTCGCTCTGGCTGGTGGATATCAATGACCCCACTGGAAATTGTTGGATGATGAACAAATGTTAAGACTCATATCTTTTTCTGGATGTGATAATTGAACGGAGGTGAATCCCTTGAGCAAGAAGATTAGATGGGCTAGAACTAATAGTGAAGGAAACTCTATTTTCCAGTTTATTCCAACTTAACTCTAGGGACATAAAACTTCAATTTACTGGCTGAGCAAAGGTCACATGAGGTGACGCACAAGCAATGTTACAGTCAGATGTCAAGGTGTCTAGAGTGGATATCATTTAGAATCCAAAAGCTTAGGGTTAGAGTAGGAAAATTTCAAGTATCAACAGCAAATTTGTACCCATGCTCAAAATTCGGCTTGGAAAAAGCAGTTTCTCTAGTAAGAAGTCTGTACATAAGAGATACGCACTGGGGACTGACGGAATACCCTGACTGATAACTAAAGTTGATGTCTTTTTTTTTCCCTACTGAAGCTAATTTTTATTTTTACAAACTTAATTGGAATTAATCACAATTACTCACATAGACTTCTCTACAGTTTCTCTCATTTGATCATCATTTATTCATCCATTCATTCACTAAAAATACACTTACTGAGTCTCAATTATGTAAGCCAGAGCTGGAGATCAAGGCATTAAAAGGCAGGCTCAACCCTAGCCCTCCTAAAGCTCATATTCAACGAGAGCATGTAGGCAAAACAATTAATTTCATAGATGGTCATTAAATTACAATTGAGATTGGAGGTCCTGAGGATGGCAAAGGGTGCTCGGAGCATAACTGGGGGATTCTGATATAGTCTGGGATTAAAACATGGTTCCTTGAAACAAGAAATTCCACTGATCCCTAAAGGATGGAGAGCTGTGAATAAAAGAAGTAGAAATTGTTGGAAATAGTGCTGTACAGAAAGCAGCATATGCAAACCTCTCAGGAGGTGATAATAGAGATAATGGAACAGGATAGGCTGGTAAGGGAGCTCCCATTCTGCTGTATTTTCTATTAGCACACAAAGGGCATGACCTTTATTTTAACAACAATAAGAAGATATAAAAGGGTTTTAAAAAAACATTGACATAGTCATATTTTCATTTTAAAAAGAGTGATCTGGGGGCACCTGGGTGGCTCAGTTGGTTAAGTGTCTGCCTGCAGCTCAGGTCATGCCCCCAGGGTCTTGGGATCCAGCCTGGGGTTGGGGCACGCTGCGTGCCTGCTTCTCCCTCTCCTCCTGATGTGCTCTTGCTCCCTCACTCTCTCTGTCCCTCTCAAATGAATAAATACAAAATCTTAAAAAAAAAAAAAAAAAGAGTGCTCTGGATGCAGCAGCATGAAGATGCTTCTGGACTGAAAATGAGGAAAGTAAAGAAGACTAGTTAGGAAACTATTTCTGTAATTCAGAGAAACCCTAATAGAAGCTCAAACTAGAGTGGTGGTAATATAGTGGGTGAAAAACAGAGATGGGAGACATTTAAGAGGTAAAATGGACAGGATTGGGTGACTAATTGAAAATGGGATGGGCAAGGATGTTTTGGAAAAATGACTTCCTTTTTTAGGGTCTGTGTAATTAGGCACAGGGGTACTATTTATTGATTAAAAGAAAACACTAAAGAAGGAAGAATTTTGGTAGTAATCATTAATAAACTTGAATAAATTAATGATCCATAAACACATTACATCCTAACAAAGTAGATGAGACAAAATACCCATGTTTTGATAACATTTTTCTGTCATGGCAGCGTGACCAATATGTTTTAACACAAATGTATCTCCTTTCATGGATAAAATAAATGATTATAGCTCTGGAGAGAAAAAAGTTAGAGGAAACTAATTTTTAGTAAGCAACTACTGTGTCTGGACATCCTTTTTGGGCTATGTATCTTACTTCATTGACTCTGTACACCTATCTTAGGAGAATTAATTACTATCATTCCTATTAAAGGGCAGAGACTAATGAAACTCGTATAAATTTTCTAACTTTTCACAGTAAATGGCAGAGTTAGTCTTTATAATTCCATGTCTCTTCAGCTATAAACCATAAGTTTTGGAAGAGCAAATATGTATCAAGTGCCTACAATGAGAACTTAGTCTTCAGTATGAGATATAGACCTATTAAGGAGGCAAGTGCAATTAGTAAGAAGGGCTAAGAAGTTTTCAGATGCTCAGGAAACATTAGGAGGATAGCCCCTAAGGCCGTCATGGGGGTATCCATTAAAACTTTCTGAAAGAAGTCTCTTCATGTATAAGACCTGAAGAATACAGAGAGTCTGGAAGTCTTCTCACTGTACCTAAAAATATTTTCAAAATGAAGGAAATTGAATATTTTTAATTCAAGTTATCTAGATAATTATATTAACCATCCATATTGCCTGAATTTTCACTTTCTGTTTCAATGTCCACTGATGCAGTTGTGACTTCAGAAGTGGAAGTGTTACAAAATGAATGATCTTACCACGTGGCAGAGAACTAAATGTAAATTGATTTTATAATGATATGATTTACCAGTAAATAATATTCAGCTCTTTTGTGTAATCATTTACATGTACTGATCTATGACATTTTGATCAATACCTCCCATGGTTTCTCTCTTTATTCAATATATGTGGCTTTTTCTGTTTTCCTTCCTAGATCACGGACTTTCATCTTCTATTTTACTTTTCTGTGTAACAAAATTTCGGATTACTTTGTCTTTATTATATCCCGGAATCATATAAACACAAAGTATATAAATATGCTTTTGTAGTTTCAATTTTCCTAATTTGGATTTGTGAGTATTGTTGACTTCCATCTATCTCTCTTCCACCCACACATTTATTTTGAAGACCATGTTATAAATGAGGAACACAAAATTCTACTAAGTACCTAACTACATTTCTGGACTTGCTTTGTTATATTCAGTTAGCTTAATCTTCATGAATACTAAATGACTTCCAGTTTTTAGAGTGAAGTATGATGATACATTGCCAGATACATGACAGTTAAAACACCCACAGATTTTGACATGGAATAAATCAGTGAGTGTTCATATGAGTGAATGATGTCTTAACAAGGGAACCATATGTGTTCCAATGAAAGGTTTCATGAAACCAGAACTATATATGTTCCAATGAAAGATTTTATAGAATTATATATGTAATTAATAGTAAATATATATAATTAAAAGAGAAAAAATATATTAAGAAATTTCTGCCACCTGAAAACTTAGATTTTTTTAGAAGGTGAAAGTTACAGAGCTTCTTTGATAAGTAAGGGCAGTTTTCCTTTATCTCTGATGGCTATCTTTGGAGTGGCCTTATGTCCACATAAAAACTTTCACATGTAATAGCAGCTTTCTCAAAAGTGCCAAAAACTAAAAGTGACCAAGATGTCCTTCAATAGCAGAATGGATAAACTGTGGCATATTTACACATGGAATACTATTCAGTGATAATAAAGCAATGAGCTGTCAAGCCATGAAAAGACAGAATGGTAAGTTGCTAAGTGAAAGGAGCTCATCTGAAAAAGCTGCACAGTGTATGAACAGAACTACAGAGACAGTAACTGTATCAGTGATCGCCAGGGGCTTGGTTATGGGGAGACTGAAACGGATGAAACAAGAGAGATATCTGGGAGTGACAAAACTATTCTTCATGACACTGTAATCATGGATCCATGTCACTATGCATTTGTCAAATTTCATAGAATTGCAGAATATAAAGAGTGGATTATGCATACAAATAAAAAATATTTAGGAGATGATATATCTGTGGATGGAATGTAGAATATGGCAAACTAATCAACCATATTACAAATGTATGAAACAGCTTCACTGAAAGAGGAAAAAGAAAAAGACACTGACATAAATAACTCTGGAATCTTTGAAACTAAATCTTTGAAACTTATCTTTGAAACAAAAAGGCAATAGACAAAAAAACAAAAAAACCAAATGAACAAAAAACTAAGTAAGCACTGTACTCTAGTTGATACCATTATGCATACATACTAGAATTGAACAGCTCATTGATTTGACCCCAGATGCTGCAAGATTACATATCAGCAAGGAGGGGGAATAAAATACCTCATATGGTAAGGGATTGGAATTGGAGACATCAATAGGAACTTATTTTGACAATACAGATATACATTGTTACATATGAAATATTTATAGATATGAGTGCATGCATGGGTTAACACACACACACACACACACACACACACACACACACACACACACACACATTTCTGTGTTTTGTCAAATGAGAGGGTTTGGAAGCAAAAACACCCAAGTCGCAATGAGCATACCTATGCTCAAATCTTGATTTCTAATACCATTCTCCAATAAAAGGAATCGAGTATCCTTGGAAAAAAAGAATGATTCTAGAAATAGGTCAGAAATATACAAGATGAGCTTAGTGCATCTTGTAGTGACAGAAAGTAAGGAAATTAAAAAAAAAAAACAACAACTTAATTATGGGAATATGTGAAAGGGACACAGGAACATATTGTCAACTAAAGAGTTCCCAAATGGTTAAAACAGGAACAATTTGAGGTACAAAGTAAAGTCATACTGGATTATAACCTAAAATATAAAATAAATATCCATTAGTCCAAACTTAATAAATAATTCAGTAACTACATTACCAGGGGATAACAGGCGATTTACCATGCAGAAGAATTCCAAATAACTTATATAGATAATTTGTCCTCAAAAGGTGGTGCAGGCCACACATAGTGAATTCCTTCCAGAAAGTAAAATCTGCAAAGGGTAAAAGAGTAACCTTCCCATGGAGAAACCTGATAAACTCTTCTTCAGTCAGGTGATCAGATTCAATATCAGCAGTGATAAGTCTTCTTTACTGTATATACTCTTGATATACTCTTGATAAATGTGTTAAAATGGTACTTTTGTTCTGTGGTCTTCTTCCTGAAAACTCATTAGCCCAGTTTCATCATGAGGAAAATAGACACCAAATTGAGGAACTCTCTACAAAACACCTGATCAATATTCCTCAAAGCCCTCAAGCCCATCAAAATCAAGGATATTCTGAGAAACTGTTGCTGACAAGAGGAGCCTAAGGAGATACAACTACTAAATGTAACATCCTTGTTGACAACGTGGAAGAGAACAAAGTAAGAAAAAACCAAACTAATCTGAGAAATATGGACATCAGTTAGTTTAGCCATATTGGCTCATTAGTTGTAACAAATATACCTTTCTAATGTATAATGTTAAAAATAGAGAAAGTTGGGCATGGAATATAGAGGAATTCTATGTATTTGTTTTGAAGCTTTTTGGTAAATCTAGAACTACTCTAAAAGAAAAAGTTTATTTAAAAAATAACCAGTTCTTTGTCATCTGAAAACTTGGACTTAGAAGTTGACAGGTACAAAGATTGAGGAATAAAGGAGGATTTTCTCTTTTTTTCTGAGGTCTACCTTGAGATAGAGATCTGAAAGAAGAAGGGTAATGATAATTTCTATGTTTCATAAATACAGTTATATGTGTATGTTAAGTGAAAGAAGAAAATAATCATGTGATAAATAATATCTAGATAGCTTCAGTCTTTAATTCCTGAACACAGTAAACACATTCCCAAACCACTTATTTATTCATTCATCTTTCTTTCCACTCAGCAAACATTTACTCAATGCCAAATAG
This sequence comes from Martes martes, assembly GCF_963455335.1. Classification (NCBI taxonomy): domain Eukaryota; kingdom Metazoa; phylum Chordata; class Mammalia; order Carnivora; family Mustelidae; genus Martes; species Martes martes. Next base: position 126,070,442 of record NC_137891.1, on the reverse strand, counting down.
ACAGTCTGTGCTCTTCTAACATCTGTGGGAAAGAACCCAAGCAAGATCCCTGCCATCACAAAACTTAAATTATAATGAGGGAAAAGGGATAGTCAACAAGTAAATATGACTTTAGGTTTTACATTTCAATGAAGGAATGCACAGGATGTCAGAATATTTTGGTAGTCTGGAAAGATCATTTTGAGAAAGTGCTATTTCAACTGAGACCTGAAAATAGAAAGAGTGAGGCGAAAGAAATAACTGGAAGAAGAGTGTTGGATACAGAAAAACACAGCTTAAAAAAGTCTTGGTAGTTGGAACAAGATTGATGTGTTGAAAGAACAGCCTATACCAACTAGAGTAGGTGGTAGCTCTAACTTAACACCTCTTCTCTGTTCTTGCAGTACATCAGTCTTATACATATATGAGATAGAGAGAGAGAAAGGGAATGAGAGAGATGTAGGAAACACTGATGATTTTGAGGGTGGAAAGACTTTTGTTACAGAATGTTAAGGATTGTTTGAATGACTGAAGAAAGACTTAAGTTCTAAATTCTAGAAATGATTCTCAAGCTACAACATGGAACCCAGCCACCATGGGAACCATGCCTCTTCTAAGATCAGACAACACGACTACAGAATTCCATTCCTACTGGCATGTTTCAGAAGAATATTACTGCTGCCAGATCTGGAATCAAACTTTTCTGACACACTCTACAAAAAACAAAAACAGAAACAAAAAAACAATGGACACTCACTCTTGAAACCCTTGAATATAATGGATGGCCTTTGAAAACTCTACCGATGGTTCCAGGGCGAAAACAAATCCTCTAAAGATTCTGACTGCCTGGCAGAAGCACCAAAAACTATAGGAGTTCTGCCCTCCCCTGAGTTTTGCCTCAATTCACATGAGAAGACATTGGTTTGTTCAAAACTATATCCCATTTTTAATCACAGGTTCTAGGAAGTCTTAAACACAATTCTTGCTGTACACACACTCCATTGTGGAAAGCACATTGGAAGTAGAAAGGGCTGATGGTTTCAAGGACAGCATGTGATTGTGTCAAATGTTACTCAAAAAAATGGGGCTGGAGATACGCCAATGAATTAGAAAATAGAGAGCTCATTAGTGCCCTTGACAAATGCAGTTTCTGTTAGAATCATGGGAATAGAATACACTAGTTAAGACATGCAAAGAAATGCACATGAATTAAACTGTAAGCCAAAGCATTACAAGAAATCAAGGATTAGGTCCTAACACTCAACTCATTGCTTCCTAGCAGACATTTAATGTGAAGGCTATGAAGAGGTCAGTTCAAAGATCATGGAGTCGAACTGTTGGGCTAGAGGTGGCTTGCCTTCAAAGTATGGATATCAATGTTTTATTAAGCTAAACAGATTCAGAAATATGTTAAGAATGGGATATGTCTTTATTTCCCCAGCTGGCCAGATTGAAAGTGAGGATGTAGATAAGCATCAGGTCTAAGTAACAAAGATAAAGTTTCAAAGTGGATAAAGAGTTTATTTAGGACTTTTGGAGCCAAATGGAATTGTTTCTAGCAAAGGTGTGGAAGAGTTTCCATATGAGGATCACGAACCGATGGTTTGTATACCAGGGCTTTCTCCCCCACCATGTGGATGGTGCCTGATCCAGAAGTGAGCATGACTGTGGCTAAAGATACCTCTGTTTTGGCATATTTCATATTGAAATATGAAATGATTAATTGTATGGTTGATGTAAAATATTTTTTCCTTCTATGCTGCCTCTCAGGGTGGGATAAATAAATCAACAAGGGACTTCAGTTCAGCTTTGGTATAATAAAGAAGTTATTCACAGGATTCTACTTCCAAACATTCATGTTTTACCCAATGGAAAGGAGTTTTCCAAGAATCAACATATCATGCTGTCTTCCTGACTCCAAAGTAAATAGAACCATTTCTACATTCTGTAAACACAAATTGTGAATTGATCCTTCCCTTTCACTACATATCACAAAGTTTTCAATCACTTCTTTATCTCTATCCTCCACTAAATGACTTGCCCCCCACCCCCCAAAATCATCATTTGACTTTAGAGTTCCTGTTTGAGAGAAAGCGGAGTGTAACCTTCGCATGCGAACTTTTCTTGGTTTCCTAACTTATATTATGGGTGGCAGAAATGGCATCATACTTTCTGCTTATTAGACAATGTAAACAATGTTTCTTTTCTTTCTTTTCTTTTCTCTCCCCCCTCCCCCACATTTGGCTAGTTCGTTCTTTCTTTTTAACTCATGGGCATATGCACCTCTGTGAAGTTTTCCCCTATCTCTCTTTCACTCTAACCTCTATTAGAGCGTTCTCCAAATAGTGTTCTGTTCTCCAAACAGATTCCTTTTTTTCCCTCCTTCCCCAGTGCTCTCCAAAGTCTTTCTCTTCCCTTACTTTCCTGCTCAGATGACATTTCTCAGAGCTTCTATCCAATGTCCTGAAGAAAAGTGTGTCAGGATCACTTCTCATTTGTGGTTTGGTTCCCTTCTGCCCTGAAAAGTAATGTCATAGGATTTGTGAATGGCAAAGAGATCGTTGATATAAATCTACATAACCAGTTTAATTTCTGTGACTTGTATCTTTTCCTAAGTTATATTTCATTCCCCAAATCAAGTTTCTAGCATCTAGATCATAATGAATATTTTTTTGTTTATTCCTTAAAAATACTAGCATAAGATGCTACCAATAACCACAACAACTGATTTTTCAGGGACAGTGAAATAGTCATCTCAGGGCTTAGCCAATAATAAGACTTATAACCTGAATAATCTTGATTTTTCCTGTAAGCATTTAAAAAAACCTCTTTTCCATAAATAAGATAATTCAGGTATTTCTCCTAAATGATTAGGGTGGTTTTCCTATTTATTATACTATATCAACTTACAGATATGCAATCTTTAGATTATTATTATTTTTTTTTGGAGTTTCTTATTCTATAGTGAACTGTGCTTAAAAGAAAATCTGTGATTGGCACATTTAAACATGACTATATTCTGTTTCTTTTCACAGGTTACCATCTGCAATGGGGTCTTTTGAGTGTGATATTCAGAGTACCTCATTACAAAGTTATGTTAATGTAAAATTAGTTTTCTCTCAACATAAGTATTCAGTTATAATTATAAATATTAATTCCTGAGTAGCTGTGGTCTCTGGCCCTCAAATTTATATAAGAGACTGTAGAACCCACAGATATTAATTGAAAACTCCCCTCTGCCACTTTTTAAAAAAACCCTCAATGGAAGCATGCAAATAGAATGTTACAGTTAACACATCTGGAACAAAACTCTTTGGATATCGTTTTGTAGCTGGTCTTTGAAAGGTTTGTCATATTGTCAAGGTCACCTAAGTAAGAGGTGACATAGCCATTATCCTTCAAAATACTCACTTTCTTCCCACTTTTCTATTGTTTCTAAATTCAGCTTTGAGGACTGACAAGTATATAGTTGTCAAGAACTAGCAAACAAAAATAATGAAATGATTATATTTTGAGTGATGAAACTGTTATGAGTACTGGTGGAAATTTCCTGAAGGCAACAGGCCACACTGTGCTTCTCTCTCAGCTTCCTCATGCCCTTTGTTTTTCTTCACTAAGTGTTACCAATATCCTGGTTCACTACAGCAGAACCTTGAGAGGACTGTAGCTGTCCCCAACCTCCCCGCCCTCCCCCACTCCCACCCCATCCCCTCTTTCTCTTTCTGTCTTATCAAAATCGAAACTTCAGAGCAGCATATCCACACTCTCAGTCATTCTGTCACGCCAGTGATCCTCTCCCCGTGTCCCTCAGCAAGTTAAATTTTAGGAGTCTTGCTCATGTAACTTTTCACCAGATAGAGTGAGCATGAGAAAATAAAACAAAACAGTGAGTGACTCCTTTCCTAAGTTAAAAAATTTACGTGAGTCCACGGAGAAGAGGAAAGTGGGCTGGAAGACCAGTGTCCGAAACCCACCCAGCCGAGGAAAACCACTTGCATATTACTCCTTGAATAGTACAGATTCTATTGATCATTTCTGGCATTATTGTAGATTATTTTGTTTTTCATTAGCTCCAGATGCAATTTTGAATTTTCAATTTGGTTGCTGGTTTATTCAATGTAGACATTCTTCTGAAAGGTAAATTATGGTGTGTGTGTGTGTTTCTATGTCTTTGAATTTAGGATAAGCACTGAAAAGTGAATAAAGCCTTGAGGATGCTAATTGCAATCATTTGCAAACATGTACACATAAGTGGTGAATGGAAAATAGCAGGTAATTACATGGAAAATAAACACGTGATACTATGTGGAACCTTGTATGTCAACGGAAAGAAAAAAATATGCAAAAGGTAAAGAAAAACCCAAGCCCTAAATAACTGGCTCCTCTCTCAATGTGAACTGCCTCTCACTTCTGTGGTGAGCCTGGGCGCATAAATAACAAGAGCATTCTGGTGCTGAGAGAAATAATGTGTCAAGAGCCCTGGGGTAGGCATCAGACATTGTGGGTTTAGCGATATCTCATCACATTTTGGCCCTGTAGGAACCTGGGCAAGACAATGGACTCTCTCCAGCCTTGGTTTTCTCATTCATGAAAAAAAAAAAATGCAGGTTGAAATCATTTTGTAGGTTATAAATCTATGATAATGTAACATTGTTTTTATTTTAATAAGACCAATCCATTGACTAACAAATACAACTCCCTTTAGTCTCTATACAGACGCTCCTCACTTGAGATCAGGGGGAGAAAGAAAATTAGCTCAATCCCCAGGAAAAGTGGCTTAGCTTTCTTGGCTGATGTTTACTGTAGGAAAGAGGGCTGACTGGTGTTTTGTTTAAAGGACACAACTTGGCAGGCATTGGGGTTGGCATAACATCTGGATGTGCTTTTTTTTGTTTTCATTAAGCCCACACTGTGCTTCAGAGACCACGTGCGTAGGTAGCCTTATCCTTGGTCGTAATACAAGCAGCTTATAACCATAGTCTTTATATTAGGCTTTGTGACACTCTTACGTTGACTGGCCACCCCCTTTAGGAGGCTGAGTTTGCGACCTCTCCTTTCATCAAATATTTATTGTCTCTGTGAAAAGCCCCAGACATTCCAAGTCACCGGAGAACAGAAGAATAAGACTAGGTATATGTCTTCCTAGATTTGGCTAATGCTCTGATGGGGAAGCAAAATTAAGTAGGAAACAAATCGCAATATACAGCAGTGTTCGATACATTCCATATGCATTGTTGAGAGAATAGTGCTGTGGGAGCAATTTTATCCAGCCCAGGTGATGAGGAAGAACCAGGGGGAGAAGAAAATAACTCCCACTTGAAGAGGGGGAGAAACTGTGGATGGTGGGGAAGGAAAGGCTGGGAATAAGAAAGGGCACTGAAGACAGAAAGAATGTCAAAAGACTTTGAGGATCTTTGAAACAAATTTACTTTCTAAATGCCTGGATGCCTTTGTGTTACCACCAGACCACCTTTCTATTTTTACATTGCAAATCACAAATAAAATACCCCAAGGGATCAGCTGATATTAAATGTAATTGCTACAAATATAATAACATACTAAAATATTGGGTTCTGCTATTATTATCAATGCTGGTATGGTTAAATATGTATTTAAAAACAACTATGATTTAATTAAATTAGATTAATCAGAATGGCAACAGTCACTTACATTACTATCTGTTGTATTACGGTAAGAGTTATGATGCTCTCAGTCAATGACCATGACAAGCTTTCAATTAAGATTTAGTATCTGCAACATAAAGAAACTGAAAGCCCAAGGTACTCTTTTCCTCAGCCAGATCATACCTGAACTGAGCATAACTCCTGGTTTGGTTAAGACTGATGGTAAGGAGTAGTAAAACGAGTTCTGAACAAGAAACTACAAGACCTTTGTTTTGTTCTCAGCTCTGTCCTTATCTAACTGGGAAGTTCTGATTCATGATCCCTTGAGAACAGTCTGACACCTTACTGATTAAGTGGACAGAAAATGAATATAAGCCTTGAAGTGCCATTCAAAAAAGGGCAGGTTTGGCAATGGAACCAGAACTTTCTGGAAAGCTTGTGACCATCTCTCAACCAGGAATTCACCAACTTTGTCTACATTGTTTATACTGAAATTTCTTGCCTTTCTAATGACACAAAATTGGCATTGGGTTTGTTTACTAACCACACTGTTCTGGCTTCACGTGAAAGGAAGGCGACAGAAAAAGCACCAAGTACAGGAGAAAAACTATGGATGTGTTGCAACCATTGGAGCCGATGTCTCTAATTCTCTGGGAGTTTGAAGCTGACTGTGGCATAAAGAATTACAGGAAAGGGATCCATCTATTTGACAATTGTTTGGAACAGGATGGGTCACATGCATGAGAGTGGCCCCTTTTCTGTGGACTGTAATCACACTTATAAGATACAGGGCCACACTGCTCCATGGAATCTTAAATGATGTTGTGGGACGGGCAGGCTTTTCTTGCAGATAGCAGAGTACGTTACAAATAGTTTAAGCAGGAATGAATATACTAATGCATTTGAGAATTTATGGAACATCATAATGAAACACATGACCATGTGTTTCATGGTCAGGAAAAATGCCCTATCGCACCATGGAAATCTTTTAGAGGAGATGACTGTGAAGTTGATTCCCATTCTTAGAAATCTATGGCTGGCCTGGATGCCCATATTCCACCAGGCTGTCCAGAGCATCTGATTTCCCTTTGACTAGTTGTTATGTTATGCAGGTGCATTGATTGGAAAAAACTCATCACAGTCTTGCAGCCTAGCTGGTAGGGAGTCAATGACATTTGTTGTTAACTTTCCAGCCTAAATAGTAGAGAAAAGGAAACTAGACTAATATTGGAACATATGTTAAGTGAGCCAAATATCAGGGTCCAATACAAGTAATATCAAATAATAGTAATAATAATAATAACAACAACAATGGCTTAAATGTATTTAGCACTTATTGTCTGCAAAGCCTTGATCTAAGCCCACTAGCTGTTTTATAAATTCAGTCCTTCGGAACAAATTGCAATGTAAGTATTCATCCACATTTTACAGAAAATGAGGTTTAAGAGATATAATTAGTTGTCCTGGGTCAAATAGTTGCTGAATGGCCCAGCCAGACAATGGATCCCAGCCACCCGGCTCCAGAGGCGGTGACCTTAACCACTACCACGCCCTATCTCTCATGCACAGAGGAAGACATCCTGACAATGAGTGAAGGAAGGAGTGTGGCAAATGTTAACTGTTAAATAATCAAAATCACCCCAACTTTAGTGGCTTTATTAAATCGATGGGCTATGATCTAAGATTTGACCCCGACCTGGACTGTGACTCTAGGACAGAGAGCAAAGCTACTGAGTAGAGGAGTTTTTCTCTTCTAGGACACAGTAAAGTTGTGCAGTTTGGCTGTGCTGTGCAAGAGAATGAGAAGCATTCTGGCTATTTCTGTTCCTTCCAGCCTTGCCTTTTGCTTTACTGACATAAGAAACCTTGACTGGGGCATTGGCAGAGTAATGTGTTTAGGAAAGGTCAGGGGAGATTGTGTTCTGCCTCTTGACATCATCAAGAAAATCTTTGGCCTCATTGTAATTACAGATCTTTATCAATGGCCAGGAGAGGAGACAGTTAGGATGCAGTTTGGTTTCCAAATCCCAGGCCTATTGTGGAACATAAAAATTGAGAAAAATCATCTCTGACTTGTAAACAGAAAATCTGAAATGGAAATCAGTGAGAAAAAACAAATATTGATTCAGTATATCAGTTTTTATAACTATAATTTAAAAATGCATCAGATCAGATTTGCTAGAACAACAGTGGCTGCCCTTTCGTATTTGATGTTTTTATGGTTTGATTTTGATGTGAAATTTTTGTCCTTTGATGTCTAGATCGTCAGGACACATATGCTGGTTAATTACTTTATTTAGAAATACCATTGTTCAGATGTTAACATGGCTCCTGTTTGGACTTCCTGGGGACAATGAGGCTCTCTAGGGGGTACTTTGCCTGATGAAAATGTTGTTTCTGAATGATCATTCCTTCCCTGCATAAGTCTGCTAATAAATACCACTAATGAGCATATTAAATATGTTTCTTCCTTCATTATGTGCTAGGTCACCCCTGAACATATCACAGATTCATTTTACTTATAAAATGGAGCCATTTGTTGACTCTTCAGGCAAGAGATTTTCTGCTTAAAAGCCATTTTATTTTATTTTTTTTTTCCTATGGGAAGGCTACAAACATTAGAAAGATAAAAATCTGAGTATCAGACATTACAAAGATGTAAACTTGAAGAGGAAAGAAATTGCAAAATAGCAGAGGAGAAGATAATGAATATTTAGGTAATGTCACAAATAAGATTTTTTTTATCTTATTTCATAGGTAGGGAATAAGATTTTTTTTAATACTATGTTCATGTAACATTTTATAATTGTAACTCATTGCTTCAATAGATACATTTGAGCCAACTTCCACATTTATTCAAAACTAAATTAATTTGTTGTGTTTCTTCGAATTCCATGGATTTCCCACATCAGTTAGGATTCTTTATGTTATATATGAAGGAGTACCTACAGATTAAGGAGGTTTTTGCTAGGTAGGATGAAATACTCATGGATGATTCTCAAACTGTATTCCAAAGGAGTATAATTTAAGAAGTGCCTTCTGTTAGGATAGCATACTCACAAGCTATGCTTAGCATAGCATAGCATCATCGTTATAGCAGATGTTTTCATGCTGTTAGATGTTAAAAGATAAACTGAGGCTTAACATAATTTTAAGGGTTTATTTGAGCAAAAACTGATTCCAACCAGACAGTGTCAAACCTGAAGAGATCAGGAGCACTTCACCAATAGGAGCTGGGGGAGAGATTTTATAGAGAAAAGGTAGAAGCAGGGGCTCCTGGTGGCTCCGTAGTTAAGCTTCTGCAGGTCATAATCCCAGCGTCCTGGAATTCAGCCTTATATCAGGCTCCCTGCTCAGCTGGGAGCTTGCTTCTCCCTGTCCAGCTCCCCTGTGCTTGTGTTCCCTCTCTTGCTATGTCTCTCTGTCATAAGTAAATGGGAAAAAAAAAAAAAAAGGTGGAAGCAAAGTAAGGAAATTATTTGCAAAAGCATATATATATATATATATATATATATATATATATATATATTTTTTTTTTAGCCAGAGGAGGGGCTTAGCAGATTCCTTGCTGAGCAGGGAGCCTGACATGGGACTTGATCCCAGGACTCTGGAATCAGGACCTGAGCTGAAGGCAGACAAAGGACTGAGCCACCCAGGTACTCTCTTCCCTCTTCGACAACAGCTTGCATGGTTACCTTATTTGGAAAAGCCTACCTGGCTGTTGGTGATTGGTTTTCCTTAGGTTATGGTTTCCGAACCTTGAGACATTTAAAGGCTTAGATTTTGGTTTGCTTAGATAGACTGCTGTGGTGCCGGAACTACCTCCGTCTAATGGCCTCTTTGTTCAGTTAACCTAGAATAGCTGCATTCCAGAGCACTGAAGGGAGGACTGTTTTACTTTCAGCAAGTCAGTCATTCGGAAGGACAGACATTCCTGTCGCTGTTTGCACTCTCGTTTTCCTTAGTTTTTACTTTAAAACCAAATGCCATTGGCTGCATGTACCGATTTTGAAAAGTTTATATGGTCTTTCTGAGTCAGATTTCTATAGTCTCTCTTCTATTGTATGATGTGACATCAATACAAACACAACTGATAGTAATCGAGTTGCTTTGGTGAAATCTTTTTTGCTCCATTTAGGTTTTTTAATGCAAAGTCAACATAATCTCTTCTTAGGCTCTGTATCTCACAAGTGAATAAGGAGCTCAGAAAGAAGACCACAATCTCTTATTTATTTCCACCTTACAGAGGGCACACATTAGAAGAAATGTGGGCATTTGGGTAAGACATATTACTGGGAGAATTTAAGCCACATATTAAGATTTAGATGTATGAATGACAAGGAGAGATGAGAAATACCTTTTCTGTTTTAATAAGCAACTATTCAGAGAGACTGAGTGCTTCTGATTAGAAACTAAGACTTCATTTTACCAGCATAAGAAATATAAGAAGACAGGGGGAAAGAGTTCGTTGGTGTGTTTCATCATTCAACTGACAGTCCCTTGAATGGTAGCCAATAAAAGCAGACTATCATTATTAGCACCACTCATTACATAGCTAGAAAATACTGATTACTTGGTTTTCAAGAAAATTACATAATAAATTCAGACTTGATCCACCATTTCCTTTCTCTATATTTGTTCTGATTTGCTGTCGAATCCATTTTTTACACATTCAAAGCTGACTGTTTTCCCCGTAGAGGAATGTGGGTTACACATAATGAACAGGATCGAATTTGTGTTCAGATTATTAATGGATTGGTAACAACTGTTACTGTGCCATGCTTCTCTCAACAGCTGTTTATATTTTATTTAAAATCTGTAAAAACATTTCCATGTAGTCCCTTGATCTGTATAATAATTTCCTTTTGTTCCAAGCCGTTGAAGGTGTCTTTGAACCCACGAGGCACTATTCATCTATTCCTTTAAGACAGGTCCACTTTCATCATAAAAAATGAACATCATGAAAAATGAACTCTGAAATCAAAGTGAGAAAACAAAGGTGGGTGAACTCTACAAGGCGAAAGAATGAAAGTCGAGGCAGCTGCTGAAAATGATCAGTCACTATTGTTCCAAATCGCTCTTGATTTGCACCAGGAAGCTGCCTTAGTGCACTACACCAAATCTTTTCCAGAGTTATCTTTTGTGTTCATCCTCTGCTTACAGCCTCTCTAAAAATTCTGCTCACTGTTTGTCACAGTCAGGAACAAGTCTGTTAAGCTCCCCATCGTTGATAAGTAGGCGTTGTTACTTATGGATATCCTGTTGTGCTCACCTCCTGTAGTCTTGAATTTTCTTATTGTTCAAGCCAGAGTGATCTCAGAAGAGCTTTCTTTGTAAAATACAATGTCTACTTAAAAATTTGTCAATGTGCTTCCAAAAATAACTTGGATATGAGTCCAAATGACCGTCCTCTCCACATGCTTCGTTGTGATTAAAGTAAAACCAGAAAAAATAATCTTCAAAATGGGAAAGGGAGGCAGAGCACCATCCTGCAAATTGCTATATCACCTGTGAAATGCCATGAAAGGGCCTCCTTTTTGAAGCAAAAGATGAATAGGGAAATGTGAGTCCATAATATGCAAGTGGAGGGAAAAAAAAAAAAGATAAAAGGACAAAAGCTTTTACTGCTGTGTCAATGAAAGGGACAGGATAAGTTGGGTTGGGGTGGGGTGGGGTGTAAGGAAGGAGAAGACTTGATAAATTCCAGACTTCTGAGAGAGGAGGGTAGTTTTGAGTTTGCAAATTGAGCCAATGACTTTTATCTAGTAAAATCAGAAGGTGGTCATTTTTAATCACTTCTATAGCAATCCTTGTTTTCTGGAGAACTCTAGAATGAAACTGAGTAATGTCTTGAGTTATATTTAATATTGCTCCCACATCATGCTTTACAGTGAATATCCCAGATATTTACTAGAAATCAGAGCATGGGCTTGCATGAATTTTAACACCTTAATGTCTTATTTGTACAGGAAGTAATTCTTCCTTGCATGAGGAAAACTGTGGTTCCATCAATGAAGGGAAGTCAGAAAGACTGGGTAGTTGGGGAGATGAGGCTTTAGGCTGCAAAAGATGTATGACTACCATCTAAACAAAACCCAGAAAAAAATTGCAAAATATTTCAGAAGAGGAATATGTTTAATTGCGGCCCCAGGAGAGGCAATTTATGTGCCAACAAGTTATGTGGGTTTTATGTGCCTATTAGTTTGCTATTCAATTAAAAATTCTGTACTTACCATAGCAACACCCATCTCTCCTGATACACAGGCTAATTTTGAGTCATGCAGAGCACCTTCTCAAAGCAACACACAAACAAGCCATCAGATTCCAATAGATGCAAATTTCTTTAAAGCATATCATTGAAACAGATGTGCTCCAAATGCTGTTTTTATTTTAGGAATGCTTTTTGTGTTTCATGGTAATGATAACTCTGAGTTATAAAAGGGCTCTTTAAAAATCAAGCTGCAAGATAGTAAGCACTATAAACTAACAAGAGATCTTTAAAAGAGAAATATTTCCATTTATTAAAGAGTCAATTTCCTAAATTAATTGTCCTATTGGTTATGAGTAATTAGATTATCTTCTATTTTCTCAAAATATTTGCTTCTATTTTCTTTGCTTAAGTATGAGCCAAATATATTAATGAGAAGGGATGGTAAAGGAATATTTGCTTCTTTTCATCTGTCTTTATTTTGAAGGACCAAACCCTAGTAAATATTCCAGTTATTAAAATGATTATCATATTGATAAATTGGACAAGACCTATCTAAGGGCTTTCAGATGGCTTCAGATGAATTGGGTTGATTTTCTATTTCAAATTATTCAGTTTACACACAAATTTTTATATAATTGCAAATGCTCCCTATTATCATTCGTATATTAAGAATAAGCTATTGCTGATGTAATTAGGTAGCTCAGTGGCTAAGACGATTGGTTCTACATCCAAAGTGTTTGAGTTTCATTATGAATCCTACAGTTTAAAAGTGGCAAACCTTAAGCAAATTATTTAGTCTCTCATTGGACCTCTTATTGATAAATTGTAAAACTGGGGTAACTAATCTCATAAGGCTGTTGTGGGAATGACATGAATTACTATACACCTGTCATAGAATATATCTGTAATACATGACTGCTTTTCTTTGCAATAAAGTTTAGGACAACAATCTAATATTTTTATTAGTTTACAGAACACTTACTTAAATAATTTAAAGCTCAACTTGCATACTACATAAAGCAGTATACATAGAAAACTTGTGTACCAAATAGCTTTTGATGACAACGGTAAGTTTATTTCCTACTTTTTCTGTCTAAGTTATGTTAGCTAAATTCGCTGAGCCTTAGTTCCTCTGTTAATAAAATGGAGATAGCATTGTCTAGTCTTCAAGGATTGTTATGAGGAGTCACTGAAATAAGATAAATCGAATTTCAATGTGGTGAGAAGCCTACGGCATTCATTCAATGAATGAAGTTTTCCTTAATATTTAAGGCACAGTTTGGCAATTTCCAGTAACTTCCAAAGTAGAGTTTAAGTCAATATGTCTAAATATTTGTAAGATTTTAGATGTTTACAGAAAAAGAGCAAATTAAATATGAGATTAATGAGAAAAAAAAGAAATACAAAATTAGAGCAGAATCACTGAATTTGAAAACAAGATATCAATAGAGAAATAAATGAAACCAAAAGCTGAATCTTTGAAAAGATCAATAAAATCAATAAGCCTCTAACCAGACTAATTAAAATGATGGAAGATACAAATTAATAGTGTCAGAAATGAAAAAGGGTCATCACTACAGATCTACAGGACATTAAAGTATAGTAAAATAATATTACAAACAGCTCTATGTCAAAAAATTTGATAATCTAGATAAAACGAACCAATTCTTTGAAAGACACAATTTGCTAAAACTCACCCAAGAAAAAAAGAAAGGATAAGCTGACTAGGCTAAATCTATTAAAGAAAATAATCAACAATTAATAATCTTCCAAGCCATAAAGCAATAAAGTAATAAATGATTATAACAAAATTGTAAGATACAAGGTTAATGTATAAAAATCAAACTCTTGCCTATATCTCAGCAATGAACAAATGTAATTTTAAATTAAAAGCACAATATCATTTTTTAAAAGACTTATTTATTTATTTTAGACAGAGAGAGAGTGCACGGGTGGGCACAAGTGGGGATGGAATAAAGGGAGAGGGAGAGAATCTTAAGCAGACTCCCCACTGAGCATGGGGCCCCATGTGGGGTTGGATTGCACAACCTTGAGATCACAATCTGAGCCTAAGTCAAGAGTCAGACACTTAACCAGCTGAGCCACCCAGGCAGCTCAGCACAATTTCATTTACATTAGAACTCCCCCAGTAAATACCTAAGTATAAATCTAGTAAAATATATCCAAGATATGTATGTAAAAAAAAAAAAAAACACTACAAAATTCTGATAAAAGAAATTAAAGAGGAACTAAATAAGTGGGGAGATATTTCATGTTCATGAATAGGAAGATAAAAATTGTCAAAATGTCAGTTCCTCTCAACTTGATCTCTAGATTCAATGCAATGCCAGTCAAAATCCTAGCAAGTTATTTTGTGGGTATCAACAAATTGATTCTAAAGTTTATATTGAGAAGCAAAAAACCTAGAATAGCCAGCACGATATTAAGGGAGAAGAAAAAGTTGTAGGACTGACACTACCTAACATCAAGACCTACTAGAAAGCTACTGTAATCAAGACAGTGTGGTATTTGCAAAAGGATAATAAATATAGCAATAGAACAGAGGAGCCCCAGAATAAACCCACATAAATATAGTCAACTGATCTTTAAAAAAGGAGCAAAGCTAATACAATGGAGCTATTCTTTTCCACAAATAGTGCTAGAACACTAGTGACCCACTAGTAAAAAAAAAAAAAAAAAAAAAAAGAATGTATAAACCATCTTTACATCTTTCCCCAAAATAATTCAGAATGGCTCTAGGACCTAAATGTAAAATGCTAATCTATAAAATTCTTAGAGGATAACATAGGAGAAAGCCTAGATGACTTTGGATTTGGTAATTACTTTTTAGATACAATACCAAAGGCATGATCTATGAAAGGAATAATTGATAAAAGGGACCTCATTAAACTTAAAAACTTTTGCTTTGCAAAAGACAATATCAAGATAATGATAAGACAAGCCACAGACAAGGAGCAAAGGTTTGCCACAGATATGTCTGATAAAGAATTTTTATCCAAAATATGCAAAGAACTTTTAGAACTCAACAATAAGAGAATGAATGACTCTACTACAACATGGATAAAATATCTGAACAGATACCTCAGTTAAAAAGATACACTGATGGCAAGGAAGTATATGAAAAGATGTTCAAATCATATGTTATTAGGAATTTGCAAATTAAAACAGCAATGGGAATGATTGCATGCTTATTAAAATGGCTAAAATCCAAAACATTGACAAAACCAAACCCTGGCAAAAATGTGGAGCAACACGAACTCTTATTCACTACTGGTGGAAATGCAAAATAGTACAGCCATTTTCGAAGACAGTTTGGCAGTTTCTCACAAAACAAAACATACACTTACCATACGACCCAGCAACTACTCTCATTGGTATTTATCCAAATGAGTTAAAAACCTATATACACACATAAAAGCTCTACACATATATTTATTACAGCTTTTAAAAATAATTCTCAAAAGTTGGAAGCAACCAAGATGTCCTTCAGTTGGTGAATAGATAAACTGTAGTACATCCATGGAATGGTGTATTTTTTTTTTAGCACATAAAAGAAATAAATTATCAGCCATGAAAAGTAGAAAGAAAACTTAAATGCATATTACTAAGTAAAAGAAATCAATCTGAAAAGGTTGCATACTTTATAATTCTAACTGCATGACAGTCTGGAAAGGGCAAAACTATGGAAATAGTAAAAAGATCAATGGTGCCAGAGCCTGCAGATGGGGGTGGGATGGGGTGGGTAGGGATGAGTAGGTGGTTTGCTAGAATTTTCAGAGCAGTGAAATAATTCTGTATGATATCATTTAATAATGGTGGATACATGCCATTATACATTTATCAGAACCTATAGAATGTACAACACCCAAAATGAAACCTACTGTAAACTAAAGACTTGAGGAGATAATTATGAGTCATTGTAGGTTCATAAATTGTAGCAAATGTACATCTCTGGTGGGGGATGTTCACAGTGGGGGGATGCTGTGCATGTGTGTGGATAGGGGACGTGTGTGAACTCTATACTTTTCTCTCAGTTTTACAGTGAACCTAAAACTGTTCTAAAAAATAAACTTTATAAAAAAATGGAAACATCCTGGAGGCCCGGGTTTATGATCATGTCAAATTAATCTAATTATTGAAGTATATCAGAGGCTACCAATCTATTCAATTTATTATGTTTAGCGTTGCTTGTGAGAGGAATACAGGAAAACACTAAAGCAAAGATACAAATACTATGAGAGAAATATAAGTTTGTACTTTAATATACTTGGACATTTTCTAACTAATAGATTATGAGCTATATAAAAATCCTTAAGAATGATCTATGAGTATTTGAATTTTAATAGTTCAATGTGAAAACATTGAAATATCTTTTAAAATATTAATATGTTTTTGTGATGCTGTGCCTATAGAAATATAATTTTCATATTAAATAAGCATATGTGAAAAGACTTACAAAAGAGCAGGATTTCTAGGTATGAAGATAAAAATACAAACTTGTTCCGTGCTTGGTCTTTTCAGAAAATTTTTTTTTGCTTATTTGTTTTTACTAACTGCAATTGGAAATTACTGAGAAATTTTAATCAAGGGAATCACATGGTTATATTTATGGTTTAAAAAGATTACTCAAGGGGCTTCATGGAGAATGTAGTCTCCATACAATGCATGGAAGACATGGTGTCAGACATCAGTGGAAAGGACAGTTTAAGCTGTGTTAAGATTTAAACAAATCAGTATAAAACAAAAGTGAGAGATGCAAAGAAAAGGACAAATTAAGTGCATGAGCATAATAAAATAAGAATCAGAAACATTAAAAACATAAAAGAATTGCCACTGAAGATGTAATTGACGACATAGCTAACAAACAAGAAATATCCCTGATAATGCAGGGAGAATGGCCAAAAGTGAATCTGACAAAGGAAAAAATTCAAAAAGTCTATCTTAGAAAGAAATAAACTAATTAAAGTGAAGTGGTAAATAATGATATAAGTCATGGGAGAGGAGGAAAAATAAATACACAAAGTAAAAGGCTGAGTTGTAAGGTCAATCCATAGAGTTCCATACACAGATGCAAGTTGATAAAATATTTTACTTTCCATGATAAAGGGAAAAATCATATAGAGGCTCAAGAAAATAGTAGATAACTTGCAAAGGGTAAAGCCTCCACTCTAATAAATACTAGAAGACCATCCATAGAGGTATGAAATAAAAAAGCCAGGAACCCAAGGATTTTATATATAGCTAAGTACATGAGAGTAATAGGGGGAAAAAAAATCAATATACCAAAAAAATCATAAGATAAACCACACACCCCAAATTTTATAATAATAGGTAAGAACTACTCTTGCTGCAGGACACAATAGAAAATTAGGGCTGGGTATTTTTCCTTTTCATACTTTGGACCACAGATAAAATAATTTAGTATCTATTAGCTAGACTTAATAATCTATGAGTAAATGATTGTCTTTTCCTCAGCAGTTCTTTCTCATGCATCTTACAAGTTCTAAGAAATCTGTTTTTAAATTCCCAGGTCGGTGCCCCGTTTGGATAGACTATATTGCAAATTTTATATCCACCTAGACAATAACCAACAATGTTCTAATCCAGTAAATGTTTCAGAGGGCTAAACTATTTAACTAGTTAGACCACTGTGGGAGAAGAATTATCCAAAAACACATTTTTTTCTCATTTTCTCAAATCCCAAAAATTACAGTAGATTTGAGAACCATAATTATCATTTTCATTGTCAAGGAACCTGAACAATGACATTCTGCATCATTAAAACTCATAAAAATTGCTTGAGTCATTGAATTTTTTTAATTGTGAAAAGTCCATAAACTATTCCGTTGAATGATATTTTCTATCATGAATTCTACTTTCTATCTTTTTACTATGATATGTGAAGTTTCGGTTCAGGATGTTTAAACATCATCATGTCACACCTTTATGAGAAAAAGCATTTAAAATCTGTCAATGAATATGGAAAAATTTTAACAATGATAAATGAGTATTTAAAAATATTTCTAATATTCTTATTTCCCACATTTTCATTTCCCACTTTTAATAATAAAATTATTACACTGAGTGCATAATCACAATACTGATGTTTGAAAAACGAGACAATGCAATTTCAATGAAAATTGCATTTTCAATATATCATTTGATTTGAGTTCCAAAAATAAGCAGAAACAATAGAATGTCTCAAATGATAAAATTTGGCAATTCTGGAAAATATAAAATGAGTAATAGTTTTCCATTTTATACTTTTCTATATTTTCCATTTCACAATAAGGATGGATGATTTAATGAAAATTATCTTTACTAAAAATATAAAAGCACGGATATGCAAAGCATACAATTTTACCTACATATTCTTAAAGAAAAATCAATCTTTACTACTTATGGTACAGACATTAATGATTACTATGAAACCAGAATGATTACAACAAATTGGTATTAGCATAAGTATAAACAAACTGACCAATTAGATAAGACAGAAATTCCATACTTACCTAACCACTCAAATTTATAATAAAGACAACACTGAAATGCAGTGAGAAATGAGTGAACTTTTCAGTGGTATTGGATCAAGTCCATTTCTATATGTGATTAAAGAAGTCTTGGTCCTTATGCTACACCAAAGATCAATGGCTTAAATAAATGTGATGATATAATATACATATAAAGAGAAAATATAGTAGAATATTTTTGTAACCTTGGGGTAGGCAAAGATTTTTCTTAAGCAGGACATAAAATGGCATACAACATTTAAAAAAAACTAATAAATTAAACCTTTATAAAATCAAGAAATATTGTTTTTCAAAAGATACTAGTGAGACTTCCATACTGCTCGATGTCTTGATTATTGGGGCTAGATAAAAGGTATGTTGGATTTGAGAAAAATTACCGTGCCATACTTTTAAGTACTTTTCTGTATATATGTTTTACTTCAATAAAAAGTTAAAACATGTAAGAGCATGTTTCTCTCTCCCCATAATATAATCATCAGAAAATTGTAGATCCTCAGGTTTGGAAAGGACTCTGATCACATATTTAGACATTCATTACTACACTTCAGAATTTTTAATTAGACAACGCAAGATGAAGTATTCCTTTTAAAAAAGCTTATTGAGGTGAAATTCACCTAACATTAAACCAAACATTCTAAAGTAAACAATTCTGTGACATTTAGCATATTCACAGTGTTGTGCAATAACTACCTCTGTTCAGTTCCAAAACATTTCCAGCACATCTACACACAACTCCACAGCCATTAAGCAATTTCTCCCCCATTCCCATCTACCCCCAACCCTTGGCAACCACCAACATGTATCTGTCCCTATGGATTTACCTATTCTGTCTATTTCATATACATGGGATTATACAACATGAGAACTTTTGGATCTGACTTCTTGCACTTGGCCTAATATTTTTGAGGTTTATCCATGTGCAGGATGTATCAATACATCATATTTTTTAAATGGCTGAACAATACTCCATTGTATGTGTATATCACAATTTGTTTATCCATTTATCTGTTGATGGCCATCCAGGCTGTGTTCTGGTTATTGTGAATAGCATTGCTAGGAACATGCATGTACAATGTACTTGTTTCAATGCTTGTTTTCAATTGTTTTGGGTATGTACCTAGGAATTGAAATGCTGGGTCATATGGTCATTCTATGCTTTATTTTTGAGGAATTTCCAAGCTGTTTTCCACATCAACTGAACCCTTTTTACATTCCTACAAGCAATGTACAAGGATTCCAAGGCATATTAAGTTTTATTTAATATGTTTCATGTTGAAACAAAATTATATTTAGGTAAAATTTACTTGAAATGAAATGTATGGATGGATATTAATATAACATTTCAATGAGTTTTGACAAATGTATAAAACCATGTAACCGGCATTCTGATCAATATAGTGAAGATTTCTATTACCCTAGAAAATACCCTCATATTCTTTTTTATATTAACATTGTTCTTATCTCTATAGTGCAAATCTTTTCATTTTTATTGGTGTTAAAATTGCTCTTTGTATGAGCATATAATTTGCTTATGCATTTTTCTATTTATGAACATTCGGGCTTTTCAGTTTGGGATTATGAATAAAGCCAAAATAAAAGAGTTTTCTTTGTATGCAGATGTTTTCTGGTTTTTTTTGGGGGGGGGGCGATAAATACCGAAGTGTAGAATTGATGGGCCATAAGGTAGATGTATGATTGACTTTATAAGACATTGTCAGTTTCCAAGGTGGTTTTAACATTTTATACTGCAACAGGAACATACCAGAGTTCCAATTATTCTTCATGCTTGACAGTATTTGCTGTTGACTGTCTAAATTTTAGCTATTCTAGTGCATGTAAAGCTGTATGTCATTGTAGTTTTGATTTGCCTTGTTTTGATGACGAATAATGTTGAGCAATTTCTCATATTCTTTTTAGACATTTGTTTATTAGGCTTTTTTGTATACTATCTGTTCAAGTCTTTTCTCAGGCTTTTATTGGTTTGTTATTTTATTATTGACATGCAGAAATTTTCAATATATCCTGGATATAAGTTCTTTGTCAGGTATATACACATTATGAATATTTTCTCCCAAATCTGTAGCTTACCCTTTAATTTTCTTAGTGATGCTATCTGAAAAGAAGTCCATTTTATGGAGTCCAATTCTGTTTTTTTTTTTTTCTTTCATTTATTGTCTAAGAAACATTTTCCTAAAACCAGGATATGGTCTCCTATCTCTTCTTTTTTTTTTTTTTTAAGATTTTGTTTATTTATTTGACAGACAGAGATCACAAGTATGCAAAGAGAAAGGAGGAAGCAGGTTCCCCGCTGAACAGAGAGCCCGATGCAGGGCTCGATCCCAGGACCCTGGGATCATAACCTGAGCCGAAGGCAGAGGCTTTAACCCACTGAGCCACCCAGACGCCCCTCCTACCTCTTCTTGTATAAACTTTATAATTTCCTCCCTTATATTTAGACATCATTCTCAATATTTGTGTGTGGTTTGAGAGAAGGATTGCGCTTCATTTTTTTCTTATGTTTATCCACTTGTATCAAGGCCATTTAGGGAAGGCTTTCCATTTCCCATTGAATTTCCTAGACCTTTTGTAAAAAAAAAAAAAAATCAATTAACCATGTAAATGTGGTTCTGTTTTTGGATTCCCTTTTCTTCACCAATGATCTATCTTAGTTTATCTAGATTAAAAAAATGGAAGATATTTTCAATAATGTCAGGAAGAAAACAAGTATGTCATTCTCTTTGCTAGTACAGAATGTATATTGGAGATGAAACATAAACTAATAACTATTCACTGAATTATGCTGCTTAACAGAAAATACTCCCCTACTCACCAGAAAACAGAGGCAACCACTGTTCTTACAATTTTTCACCATGGAACAATTTGGCCTGCTCTGTAATTTCATATAAATGGAATGATGCAATACATATTCTTTTATTCATTTACTTATTTGCTCATTTTACTCTTTTACTCATTTACTCATTTGCTTTTGTAATGAGAGAGAATTGAGCATATTTACAAGTTAATGAGATGATCCAGTAAAATCAAGAACTTAGTCTAGATATCAAGAACTACAATAAGATGAACTTGAATGATGGATGGATTCTGACATATGACAGAACTACAGGAAATGTTTTTTTGTGATGATTGTCATTTACTTGTACTTCTATTTTGAACTTGAATTTATGAGAATGTTGATGTTTTTGTCCTTGTAACTCCCTCCACCTCATCTTCCCTTCTTCTTGTCCCACCTGATAAAACATCTTTTCATTCTTTAAGACGTGTCATCCATAAAGTTTTTACTATTCCCCAAACTGTGTAGAAGTGATTGCTTACTATTGTGTCTTTATTGCTTCAAGGATAAGCATAACAGCTTTTTACCACTTTTGACATAATGTCTACTTTTTGAATCTTTTGAAGGCAACAGCTGTGTCTTCCGTGTCTAGCATGTAACTTATGTTCAGTAAATAAATGGGACTACCAGACTTTCATGTATGCATAAGCAAAGTCTAAATGTGCAATTCAGTCATGCAATGATTCATTCATTTCTTCATTCACTCAGAATAGCCACAGAGAGTGAATAAGGCTCTAAAGTCATTACTAGAACTTAAATCCCTGGCTTTGCAACCTGTTCACTGAGTAACCTTGAGCAATTTACTCAATCTCCCAGTGTCTCAGTTTCCTCATCTGAAAATGGAGATAATAAGAATACCTAATTCACAGAATCATATGGAGGAGTAAATGAGTAATGCATAGAAGTTGCCTGCCTGCCTGACATTTCCTAATATGGAAGGAACGCTCAAACAAGTTAGTTGTACTAATTTTTACTCAGAAAACCTGTTGCGGGCTTTCACTATGGACCAGACACTGAGCTATACAGTGTATTTCAAGGAACTCATGATCTAATGTGGGGGATAGTTAACATGATAAATAATAAATAATATGAATGGAATCCCAGAGGAGCACAGAGAAGAGTCAACATCCCGGCTAATTAGGAAAAGCATTATTTGAGCAGACAGTTGACAGTTACATGACCGTATGCCAAACTAAGAATTAGAGGACAAGGCAGTGCAAACAGATGGAGCATAATGTGCAAAAACATGGCAGGGTGAGAAGATCCGGGATACTGGGAAAGACTGAGAAATGGAGAGGCAGAAGAAATGGAGACAAATTTAAGTTGCCACCAGACAAAGTTGCCACATGCAATCTGGGTAGAAAGAAGGGCTGACTTGAAGTTGGGGAAGCCATGTGCACGTGACAGCCTTATGTATAACTGAATATAACACTCAAAGCCCAGACCCCCTTCATGACACTCACATAATGCTTCCTAGTGCATGGCCAAGCATGGACCCGTATAAAGTACCATGGGATCAAATAAACTCTTTTTGACATAGCTGAATAAAGAAAGGGCAAAAATTGGATATGTTACATCAAAAATAAATCATACTTCTATTAGAGCTGCTAATTTTCTGACCCAGTCAAAAGATTCAGTTTAAAACTAATAAAGTAGCAGCAAAATAGACTGATTTAAATTTCACCTTCTCTTACTTTCTATCCAACCCCTATTAGAAGTGCTAATATCCACAGGACCATAAAATGGCCTAAAGACCTCTTGTTGGAGGGATAAAGTGAGGATAATGAGGGTAAATTGAATAAATTGCATCTGGAAAATCAGGAGTTATTTGAGAACTCAATAGAACTTTGCAGGTTTCCTATATTTGAACCACCCTTTATATTTAAACTATCATTTTGGTGTAAGTTTTCTATATAAAATAAATGAACTAGAAATTATTCCAAGTTGGGATGAAGTACAAATGGTGAGGCAGATAGATTTAGCCACAATGTGAAATCCATTTTCAGACATAGCTAAATTCCAACACCCATGTTTCCACATAGTTATTATTTTATAAGGAGGAAATAGAAATATGATTTGACATCCACAGATTTTTATAATACCATCATTGTGTAGGTGGGATTTTTATATTCTTTCTAATTTTTCTCTTTTGCTGGTTTAGTCAAATTATAACTGAGCAAATGTTAGTTACAGTAAATGCTAAGCAAGATTGATGTGATAAAACTGAATTTTTAGGTAATTGATACCCTTCTTTCTGTTGCTGAAGGCTACGACCTTCCCAGATATCTTTTAATCAAACAATGCCACATTATCTGCCCCATCCTCCCTGGCAGAAGCAGTTTTGGATGACAGAAACACAGAACACCACATGGATTATCTATTAAGAACATGAACTTGAGGCTCTTTCCCCACATTGTCATTCACTAGCTCTTAGGTAATTTAGTTAACTTCTCTACGCTCATGTTCCTTGTCTGTAAAATGGAGATAATCACAGTACCTACCTCATGAGGTGGTTAAAAGCATTTGAGGTGTCAGTTATAAAGCACGTAGAGCAGTGCTTGGCTAAAGTTTGTGCTCAATCTATACATACTTTTAGCTACATTTATGTGCACACCTCTTCAGACAGCAGGTGCATTCGCCCTCAAACGCAGGATCTGTAAAACTCTCCTGCTGTGTTCACAGGAGTCATCTAATCCACCTGTCAGGGCTACTCCATGTCCTATAGGTCTTCAAAGGTCCATGCTGGTCTCAGGGTTATCTCTTTATGGGAGAACTCCTTAGATTTCTTCCAATTGCTCCTCCACCCAGGATATTTTATTTCCTAATTCCTTTCTATGTGTTTGTAGTTACAGTTACCCAACTTAGCTCTTGATTCGGATCATGTATATTTTGTCTCTCCCAACCACTCTTATAGACAGGGGACTTAACAATAATAATAGTTAGCATTTATTGAGTTACTGACATCTGCCAAGGACCACTGATATAGGTATTACTACTATTTCCATTTTATAGGCAAATAAATTAAGGTTCAGTGGTTAAATACATTACCCAACCTCCACAGCTTACAAGGGACAGAACTGTGATAAACGTTCATATTTGCTCTTAGGCTCAGATATCCAGAGCCCAAGATACACAGCCTCTGCTTCCGCTGGTAATTTAAGCCATACAAAATGAAAAATATTCAACCATTTTGGAATTAGAAAAAGTATATATTTCATATGTTATAACTAGCCTTATTCTGTAATGCCCAAAGTGGTTTTTTAGCAAAGGCTTGGTATTCTTTTAACAATATGTATTCAAAACTTCAGATTTCCTCTATATAGCTCCCCATCTCCGCCATTACTTGATATTCTCCCCATCTTATTCCTTCTCTGTTTTGAGGCAGCCTTCTGGGATATAAACTTATTTCATTGAAAATAATTAAGACCAATTGAAATCTTAGTTATTTTTTACCAATCAGTATTCTCTTTTAAAATGATAGAAATTTCTCATTTTCTACTTCCACAAACTCATGTAATCAGTAGTGGAACAAGCTAATTTGTACAAAAATTAATAAAAAGCAAATGCCTTTCTAAACCTCATTCTGGTTAAGCTATATATATATATAAAATTTATATATATATTTAATATATATAAGCTATATATATTTATTTAATATCATATATATGTGTATATATATATTTTTCCCTCTGAAGCTTTCCTGGTAACAGGGCCATTTACCAGTTTCTTTTGCCATTCTCCAGTTGTTTAGAAACCACAACAAAATATAATTTGACCCTTCACTGCCTTTCAGTACACATGTAAGAGACAGTAAGATGGCAAATGTGCCAATTACATCCTCAAAGAATTCTATATCTTGGCAAAAAATTATTTTAGTCACCTATGAATGGTCTATGTAAAAGTAGAGAGAGAAGGAAAGGGTTCCAGTCCACATTCTATCTATCATTAACTAGATATAAGATTTGGGGCAAGAAATTTATGCTCTTGAACTTGAGTTTATTTATGTGTAAAATGGGAGCCACTGTACCTGGATCCTAGAAAGACTGTGCAGGAGTGGATTACGAAATGTTCTATAAACTGCCAACTCTACCCAACATACTATTTTTCCTACAAATTCTTAATTTATGTCCATTCACCTTACTTTGCTGACTTGTGCCAAAACTGCTGTCAGTCTAACATTAAGAACCAGAAGTTACCATGAGGAGCCCCTAAACTCTATCTGACATGTATCTGCATCACTGCAGTGCCCAAGTCTATCACTTGAGCTTGCCCTTGACATTGTTATAGTGGAACCACCTACAGATATGAGGGATTTCCTGAAACATCACTTTCAATCAATTTTTTTTTTTTTTTTTTTTTTTTTTTTAATTTTTTATTTATTTTCAGCGTAACAGTATTCATTGTTTTTTCACCACACCCAGTGCTCCATGCAATCTGTGCCCTCCCTAATACCCACCACCTGGTTCCCCCACCCTCCCACCCCGCCCCTTCAAAACCCAATTTTTGAGCATGCTTTCATCTTTCTGAAGAAGTTAGCTCATCTTTGAGCTGGTTAGAGTGAATACAATTTTGAGAATTTTTTTTAGAGTTTGGATCAAATTTATTGCAATTAAAGATTAACATATTGCTTCGTGCACTTTTTCAACTTTATTTTCTTCTAAGTGAAGGGAAACATCTTTGTAAGAAGTGAGAAATAAATAATTTTATACATACCTTAAAATAAGCTTTTTAATAAACTATATTTTTTGTCAGTTTTGAAACTGTTGGAATATACATACTACAGATAGGATTCCCTCCTGCTCTAGGCAGAGGAAGAAGAGTTTGAATCTCTTTGTCACCTGATGGATGTGAGTGATTTTCCTGAGCAAGCGCTACTTTTCTTTCTAGAAGAAGAACATAGTTAAGCATATCAACTTTGATACACCTCCTTTAACAGTTTCAAATTGGGCACTGCAGCTTTAATAACCCACACCTGGTTAAGATTCCTGTTCCATTGAATTCACACTGCAGTAATGAGCCCTGAACATCAGGCAGAGAATGTAATGAGAACAATGCAATTAATCACCAAATCGTGCTCAATTTCAATAACATGAAAATTTCTCTTACATTTTTTTTCTCCCTAGAAATAATATTTTATGCAGTGGAAAAGGTAGGCAAGGTTTCAATGATGAACAAAAAAGTGTCCTCAGATAAAAAGAAAAAGCTAACAGTCAGCAGGCCACATGAAGGTGAGCGCATAAATCAAATACCTGTACCATCTGTTATGGAAAATTAACAGGAATTAAGTGGCACACATTTCTAAAAATATGTTTCTTCACAGCATGCAGAAGCACATCTTGTGAATTAAATTTCTGAGGAAGAATATAAAAAATCATCATTTAGGAAATCTTATCTTATTAAAACATAGGGAATCCTTTTCTTAATTAAAGAAGAAGATATTCACAGCTAAACTTCTTGCTAGGTGAACCTACTGTTTTAACTAAAACAAAACAAAACACAGCAAAACAAAAACAAAAACCCAGAAAAACAACAACAACAAAAAAACCCCCAGAAAGCTGGCCTGGATGTGTAGTGATTTGAGCGCCCAGGAGTCACTAACTACTTGTGTGATGTAGAATCACTCAATTTCTCTAGGTCTGTCTCCTTGCCTGCAAAAAATAAAGCAATGGGACAGTAAGAATAGGAGAATTTAACAGAGTTAAATTCTAAGGCTTGTGGATTCTAGGTATCTGAGGAATAGAAATTGAGATGGATATTAATTTATCCCAATCACCTGTCTCTTGCAGAATTCTTAGAGCAAAGGGAAAAAAGATGCATTTGTGAAGATTTTTTTTTTTTAAAAACAGGTTATCATTGCTGTCATTAAATTCTGACAGATTACTTACATTATATTGGAGACATATGAAGAATGCTTAAATCTCATACTTTAGCATTTGAATGGGACATGGCTAGTTGTCTTGATATTGACACAAAGCATTCATATTTATTACCGCACATATTTCTGAATAAGACAGTTCATTAAAAACTATCATTTGAAAAACAGGTGCAATGAGCCCACCTGCAAAATTAGTTATATGCACATTTCTGGCAATAATAGAAATAAATTGGACATTTAGGCACTAGCTATGTATTTTTTGTAGAGACACTCTTCTTCAATAATTGCAAAAAATGAATTTTAAGAACATTTTTGAGAGTTTGGATTAAATTTGTTGTAATTAGGGCCTAATATATACCTTTTGTCCTCTTTTAGCCTATACTTTTTCATTTCTTCTAGTTAGAAGTTCCTTTGTAAGAGATGTTCCCTCCCTAATGAGAGTATAATTTGGCATCTATATGTGGCATAAACCTTGTTCTTTTCATTCCCTTTGGAAACAGTTGAGTGTGAAAGGCCACTATGTTTTATAGAGAGAGCACATTTTTGAGATAAAAATGAGAAGTGCCCTACACAATTTGAAGACCAGTTTACATGACTGCATTCCTGATTTTATTTTTATTTTTACAGTTAATTTTAACTTTTACTGAGATACTGTCAGTATGAGGATGAGGTTCAATGAGTGTTTATGGCTTTAGGATGACAAGTGGAGAGAGCTATATGCTCTACA
The DNA here is from genome assembly GCF_963455335.1 of Martes martes. Taxonomy (NCBI): domain Eukaryota; kingdom Metazoa; phylum Chordata; class Mammalia; order Carnivora; family Mustelidae; genus Martes; species Martes martes. The sequence goes on along the minus strand of NC_137891.1, from coordinate 126,042,624 downwards.
GGAGTCCACTTAATAATGATGAAGGTATTTGGAGCACATTCTGTTCTTCTTCATCCACAAATGATCTTTCTAACTTAACAGATTTTCTAGACCTTCGGCTGAGATCCAATATTACCTTAATGATCGTTCTATTGCTCATGAATATCTTATGTATTTATTTAAATTCAATTCAATTAATTAACATATAATATATTACAGGTTTCAGAGGTAGAGGTCAGTGATTATCAGTCTTATATAATACCCAGTGGTCGTTACATCACATGCCCTCTGCATTCCTGACTTTAATTTAACAGTGTCATGAGTACTTTTTAAATTTCAACTGAAGTAACCAGGCAAAAAATCTAAATGAGTAAAAGTAGTGATGGACGCAGAGGATGTCAACTGACACATTCAAAGTACAACTTAGAAGTTAAGTTTGATGTTTTAAACTAATTTCAGGCTATCTTGAATAGAATGCTTTATTTAATTTAAGCAGATGATATGTGAAAGCATTTTTGGGGGGCGTTTGGATGACTGAGTCATTAAGCGTCTGCCTTTGGCTCAGGTCATGTTCCCAGCGTCCTGGGATCAAGCCCCATATCAGGAATCCCTGCTCAGCAGAGAGCCTGCTTCTCCCACTCCAGCTCCCTGGTGCTTGTGTTCCCTCTTTCTTTATCTCTCTCTGTCATAAATAAAGAAAAGCTTTAAAAAATACGTGAAAGCATTTTTTAAACATAAAGACTGAAAAAAACTCTAACATTTTGTTGAACACTAGATATGATATTCCATGTACTCTGCTATATAGTGAGACTTAAATTTCTATAAAAATGGGGATAATACAATTGTTTGAACAGGTATGATGAGATCGTTACATGCAATACCATCACATCACACCTGTGAGAGAGATTGTGTTATTGCCACTTCACAAATGAAAAAAATGGGAGATCAGAGAGGTGAAGTCATTTGCCTAAGGATACATAGCATTGGACATTCAGCATTGGAATTCAAACCAAGGCAAACAGTTGATGTCATCACTTTTCCATCCATCCAAATATTAATGAACTTCAAAATATTTTGAAAATTTACATATTATGGGAGAGTTGTTTCAGTATCTTTTAAACACAATTTGTTGTTTAAATCCAAGTTGCTTCAATATTTTTTTAAACCCAATTTCCCCCTTTATGAATAAATTAGGGATTGGATTAGCAAGGTGATCTCATATTATTCTTAGGTCTCCCAACGCTTGGTACTTGGAGTAGATAGGGACTCTACAGATAAGCACCGAAACTTCCTCCAGTTGACTGGCATATTCATGTGCTATTAAAGATGTTTTATTTTTTATTTTCTTAAGATTTTAAAATTTATTTATTTGAGAGAGAGAGATAGAGAGAGGGAGAGCAAACATATACTCTGTGCATGGGGCTCAATCCCAGGACCCTGAGATCATAACCTGAGCCGGAGGCTCAGATGCCTAACCAACTGAGCCACCCAGGCACACCCATTAAAGATGTTTTAGTAATGGATGACAGGGTACATGAATATTATTTTGGAGATGGGATAGGTTGAAATCATGTCTGTCTTAATTATTAATGTGTATCACTTCCTGTCAATCTGTAAGAAGAAGAAATGAATTGGAAGAAATGGAAGATTTCTCATAGGTATAATAATGGTGTTTCGGAAAAACACCCCTGGTGGTTCAACTTTGAAAATGTCTTCTGGAATAATGATTCTAGTTACACCCACTTTGGTTTTATTTAAAAATAAATAATTAATAATAATAATAATAATAATAATATCTTAGTGTTAACATAACATCAATACTGTTTGTTTCTTTTTCTCCAGAAATGCTTTTAACATTACTGTGATGATTTCCAGAACTTTTGAGAAATCTGGAAGATGTTTTTTTTTTAGAAGTTTACCAGTAATCCAATATTAATCATGGTTTTGTTTTGTTTTGTTTTGTTTTTTTGGTAATGCCCTTACCATGGTCCCATTTCTTCATTTTTGTGCTTGGCCTCGTGAGACAAGCCACAGGCAGATTATGATGTAATACAGCGCAGCAAATGTTATTAAAAGTGGTAAAATAAAATGTTGAGTGTGAACCACAGTCATGGGTGCTTTATGTGTTTTTACAGGTGTAAGTCTTTTTCAGGAATTTTCTTCAGATTAGTTAATGTTTTTTTATGAATTCTTAATAAATGTTTCAGTATTCATTAAAATAGTAATAAGGACTATTTTAAAAGTCAGTTTTGTCACTTCCCGTCCCAAGGAGAGCAAGCACTGGGAATATCAGGTAACTGGCTCTCCCAGCCTAGATAATGGGGTCAACCTTATAAATAGATCTTAAAGCACTAGAATAATTCTTATAATATCTGGTTTCTGTCCATCATTGCATTTCCAAGAAGCTTATAAACTTTATGGAAATGACCTCATTAACCAATTTACCATCTCTCAGAATTAGGTATAGGATAAAATAGTTTAACTACTGCTTGAGACCAACTTCTGGGTGTTTCCCTTCTGAACTCCAACTTTGAGCCTTGGCTTATTTAAAGAGCACAATATTGAGTTCAAGGTTGTGATGAGTAGCTATCCAGCTACTTTCGATTTTACTTTGAAAGTGGTTTATTGGAACATATGAAGACTCTTGCGAATGGAAGGGTCTTAGAGAGGCCATTAAACACATTCTTGCATTACTTTGCAACACTACTGAGCTATCCCAGAAATATAGCCAGTCTTAAAAAAAAAATCTTTTAAGACAAAGTTTACAATACAGATTAGATTGCAAAACCTATGAGGGGAGATGGTGTTAATCTAGTTTACCATTAATACCAAAGTGAGCATTCTATTAATGTTTATTGAATACATGAATTAATGAATAAATAATGGTAAGACATTTTGACCATACACTGTGTTCCAAACACTATTCTGTGAAAATTGTGCACATACATTCACTTAATTATCAGGAGCTAATAAATCATTAACAATAATAATAAATTGAAGGAAAGACTATTTAAATCAATTTTCTTATAATAATTCAAATTGTTAACAATTTTGTTAGGAAATGTTTCCTTCTGCCTGATCTAAACACTTTGTGTTCTCTCTTTTTTTTTTTTTTGTTTTGAAAGATTTTATTTCAAATCTTTCAAAGGATTTTGAGAGAGAACGTGAGTAGGGAGGAGCAGAGGGGAAGTGAGAGGGAGGAGGAAAGAACGTGAGTAGGGAGGAGCAGAGGGGAAGGGAGAGGGAGGAGGAAAGAATCTCAAGCAGACTCTGTGCTAAGGGCGGAGGCTGCAGTAGGGTTCCACCTCAGGAGATCATGACCTGCGTGGAAACCAAGAGGCAGATGCTTAACCAACTGAGTCACCCAGATGCCTCACTCTGTGTTCTTTTCATCCTCTTGCTCTTTCGAGAGTGGAAATTGAAAAAATAGCTCATGAATATAAGAAAAAACTTAGGCACTGTGGGAACTCAATATAAACATTATTTCTATAAAAGCATAAAGAACATTAAAAGATCAAGTTATGGAAAAATTATTTGTTACACTTATTTAAAAATACTTTGTATGTATTATTATCGTAGACAATAATGCAAATTTTAGATGTATCCTCTTTAAATACTTTCATGTATTAAAGATTGACAGTTTTAGGGCAGATGGGGGCTATGATTAGATTATTGGGGAAAATAGAATTTATATGAATAATAAAAATGTAAATTCTTAAAGCATGAGAGCACCTATCATATAAACAATTGAGTAGAATTGTTATAATATTCTCATATTATATAGCTTATATTATGTAAGCATCCAAAATCTTGTTTCTATTTAAATATAATATTTCCAAAACCACAAAAATATGTTGCATAAAATACCCCAACCTCATGTTAGCAGTATGACATATGTATTTTTCTCTTTTTAATGTGTAGTGCATTTAGTGGTTTGCAAATTGTTAATTATGGAGCTCTTTTTTAAAAAGCCCATGTTTCAAAGCTTATTATCCCCTCAGTCTATAGCTGCCTGTGAGGGGTGGCTAATAAACAGTCCATTTCAAAAGTATATATATTGGGGGAGAACAGCAAACGATTTTTGGTTGGGAGAACCATGAATGTCCTTTTGGAAATCACTGGTTTCTTATAATCTGCTGTTTTATCTACTCCTCCACTACGGACTACATTGTGTGAGAGCTGGATTCTATGCCCTGACCCCACTCCCATCATTCTTTCACTTCTATCTATTAAGGCCAATTTAGTGGTGACCGGAATTACAAAAGAAGGAATACTTCTCACGTTTCTTCTCACTGTGGAGAGGTTCAAAGAAAGATTTGGGTAATTATTCAGACACTATCGCAGTCTTTTCAAGTTCAGTCATTTACCTTCTAGTATGGAATTGGTCTGACCAAACTCATGGTTTTCGTGGAGGAAGAATGGCCTTAGCTCTGGGAAAAAACCAAGAAGAAGAACAACAACAAACTCTGATTACCATGGTAATGGATGTAGAAATCTAAAAACGCTGATTCTTTAATTTTAAAGATGGAGATAACATACACATACAATGGGCTATAAACAAATCAGCACTTACAGACTTACACGGTGTTTATTGTTAGAAAGTGAAAGCCAATATGTTTCTCAAAAAAGACTGTGCACTTGTCCCTGAATTAGTCGTCAGGCTAGTGTGATGTAAGCTCTGTTTACATTGCTCTCATCTGTTCTTATTTTCCAAAGAACCTTCATCATTAGTTGGATTTGTCTTTTGTCATCTTATATAGCACAGGAATGCCATTTTGCCAAACTCTGGCAATGAGATTTTCAAAAAGACAAAGGTGTCTGATATCAATGTTTCCGAACAAGTTGAGCAGCAAAGCTCACGTTGCAACGCATGTACTTTCCCTTTCTAATAAAACCAGAGGCACAGTGTCTCCCCTTGCCCTTCAGTGTGCCATTTGAAAGGTAAGAGCCGAGAAGGAGTGACTGTCTTAACCTTTTCTTTTTTGTAGCAAGTCACTAGCCAGGCCAGAATGGATGCTACAGCTCTGAAGAGCAAAGCCACTTTGGAAATACTACTTTGAGAATAAGCTCTATGTTTATAGCTTATATATTATATTATATATATTATATATTATAAGCTATATTATATTCTGTCAATTCGGTCCTGTTGATAAAACGGTTCTTTTATCAACAGTGGTGGCGTGAATTTTAAAATAGACCTGCCCCAAAGCATATCAACTTCTCTCTTCTACAAGTTTGAAAATTTGGAGTTATTATGTTACAAAGGGAGAGATGCCCCTTTGAGACTATACGGCATCCATCTACTCAGAAGACCTGCAAATATTTGCAAGACTGTCTGATTCTATTTCAAGGAATTGTGTGTTTAGGCCTAATGGATTGAGGTCATGCTGAGCAATTTACAAAATGTGTGCCCTCCCTGCTGTAAAAGTTCAATATCTGTTCAAAACTTTCATTTCTATTCCATGTTCAAATCAAAGTTGAAGTAGACACATTTTATATGAAGTTTGAAAATAATTCTAAATGTTCTTTCTTTCCATTACACCAAGGGAAAAACCATCTATCATTTAGAATTCAGTTGATAAAATAATCATGAAGATAGTCATAAAAATATATATAGATATATAAAGATATTAATATGCTGAATTTCTGAACTTAAGGATTCAGTTTCTAACTGAGATCACATTTTGCAGTTGTGATCCATGCTATTGTTGGTGTAGTGATTGTTTTCTTGAGTGTTATTACTAGCTCTTTCCAAGAGAGAGCAGTAGTGAATTGCATTATTTGTGCTGGCTATATAGTTTTACTCAAAAGTACTGATTTTCATTTTCAACTTTATAACCTTTCAACCCACTGACCATGAAAAATGCTCTGACACAACGTGACACATATAAATGTTTAAAGTCCAAAGGGTAATTATCTATATTCATAGTTAAAACTGTGCCTTGATTTCACAATAGAAACCATATGTTCACTCAAAACACTTTCAATAGGTTAAATAACACCCAGATTAACCCTGAGTTAGTTTACTGGTTAAAATAATAGCAGCATCTTCTTCCAATTCGGTAGTTCATTTATCATCTCTGATCAAGGCACTGGACATGAACTTTCAAGATTTAAAAGCTTAAGTTTAAATAGAAAAAAGAAGCAAGAAAAAAAAAAGCCTACAGATGTTTAAATATCCTCTTTCTTGACCTTATCATCGTCCTATCTGTTCAGGTACTTAATACCGGCTTTGAGAGTTATTTTTGAAAACTGCATTCAGGTTTGTTTTACATTTAATAAAATAAAACCATTTTCTCTCTTTAGTCATGAAGGCAATAACTAGTTGGTGTTTCCTTGGCACCTTAGCCATATGGGGAAAGATTGAGATCAATTATTGAATTGTTTTAAGTGCAAATTGCCTCAGACCTGGATCAAAGGAGCAAGGAGGCCCCCAGCGAGGAAGGTGGAGCTCTCTGAAGGCTAGGCTAGATCATCTTGCTTTTCCAGTCCGTCAGATTTTTTATGCTGAGCCATAGGAAGGAAAACTTCTCATAACTTGCAAATAAGCCAGCTCGAATATCTATCATCTACCATCTATCTATCTATCTATCTATATCATATCAGCCTTGTAATAATTTATTATCCTGAAACTTTGAAATTACCGCAGCAGAAAATTATAAGCAGAGAACAGAATTGTAAATTAAGGAAGTAATGATAAAGGAAAAAGACAGGGTAGGGAGAAAAAAAAAGAAGAAAAGAAAAGGACAAACAGGGAAATGACTTTTCAGGGTGCACAGCTGGGCACTCTTCCTGTTGGTTGCAAGCCACGCCTTGTCCTGCTTTGTAAAGTCCCAAGTCCTTGTCAAGCTGCAGACATCACCTCCAGTGAACAGATGATCTACAGGGGGCTTCATCAGAAAGGGCCTTTCTGTCTCTGAAGAAGTGACATGTCTTCCTGAATAGTCTATGCAGACCCCTGGAAACAGCATATAAGCATTGTGCGGGAAGAACTAGGAGGCCTATAGGTGTTTGGTTGATATACTTTTTCTGATCACAAAATTATTATTTTTATGACTATTTCTAAAATCATTTGGAATTGCCATTCTTCTTTACAAAAAAATGCAAAGGCTGTGGGATTTGGGGAAGGGATTATTCCCTTTGGACTTAAATGAGTTCAATCTTCACAGGCAAAACCATGAACTCCGGGGCGGGGAGGGGGGAGGGCTTGCCTGAGTACTCCCTCCCTTGAAATAGAGAAAGGATATCCTTATGGCATATAAAAACCAGAAGCTCTCTAGAGAACAGGCCTCTTTCTTTGCCTCGGAACAAATAGCACTCTTAAGTGTTGCAGTTTTGTATCTATCACGGGCGGATATATTCTAAAACAAGTGAGCAGAACCATTCACCCTTAGAAAAGCTGGCTCCTGCCCAATTTTTGCTCTACCTATGAGTTTTCATATGTTCTTCTTATACACCTTTACCATCATTTATGCATCATTTACCATAAAGGTAGGACTTCGTAATAAATCTTTTCTGTGGAATGCTAAAAAGAAATCCTAGAGGTCTTTCATATTTAATATCTCAATGATTCTGCAGCCTTCATTTTGTCATACTGTAGATTACTGTGGCTAAGGCTTGCTTGAGCCCTAGTGTTATTTATCAACAAGACTCTGAGCACATGAATATAAGGGAAATGTCTTCGCATTTGCATTGAAGGAATACGCGAGCCTCTTGTCTCAGTTCCAGTTATTGAAAGTTAACACCAAGGCAGCAAGGCTTCTAAAGCTACTTACACTCGCAGTAAGTTCCCAGCAGTGCCTGCTAAAGCCCACGGATCCAGAGGTGGTAGGAAAACGTTTATGTTGCATTATCGGCTCAAAGTGACAAAAGGCAGGTAGCAGTGCCAGGGTAAGTGAGTGTTTCATTAAATTTTGCAGTCAGTGCCTTAGCACGTGGGGGGCGGGGAAGGATACGTGGTTAATGTTAATATGTGAAAACGGGCCCTATGCTGATTGAATAGACCCCAAATACAAGTAGTGGCTCAGTGGTGGGAAGAAAGGTCGGAAAGTTTGTGTCGGAGGAGACATTGTGTCTATTTGTGTGTAAGTTCAAAGCAATTGAAATGTGGCCCAAGGTTGTCTTACTAGCTTTACTGCTCATTTTGCCTTATGGAATAAAAGAGAATTCAAATTATCAAGGAAAGGAAAACTTAAATGATAGTGAAAAAAAAAAAAGTGTTCGAACATTTATTATCCTTTAGCAGGTTTGGTGTTTATCAGGGGTACCCATCTTGGTAAAAAATTCAGCTAAGTAAGAGTTGAACTAAGCAGTCTTAAACCCAAGGCACCTGGGTGACTCAGTCAGTTAAGCGTCCGACTCTTCATTTCGGCTTAGGTCATGATCTCAGGGTTGTGAGATCAAGCCCCATGTGGAGCTGGCTCTGTGCTCAGTGGGGAGTCTGCTTGAGACTCTCCCCTTGAGATTCTCTCCCTCTCCCTCTGCCCCCCCCATAAGTAAATAAATAAAATCTAAAAAACAAAACAAAACAAAACAAAAAAACCCAAAACCCAAAAAACCTTAATGCAGATTCTTTAGACGACATGATCTGAGGCTGCTACTGACCTAGTTTGCACTTTCTGAGCAGTCAGAAGCTTCATTATGATATTTCCGTAATGTCCTTTCTGTCTTGTTCTTATATTCCAGGGGCCAATAGTTCTGGATTTAGTACAACCCCTAAAGAGGCTTTTAAAGAGAATAGTACATTTTAATGCCTCTATTATTTAAACACAAATATATGTAATAATTTCAAAATATATGCTGTGAAGTTCTGCTGCTGACCTTTATCTTCCCCTTACTGTGTCTCTCTTGAAGACCGCTAAGCCTCTGATCTGACTCCTCTGGAGCTGTTAGGCTGATTGTTTTCTGGGCTTTTCCCTGACCTCATTCCTAGTACCATTTTGTTTGAGCTTCTTAGTCTTTGCGATGCAAATGCTCAAAGTGAACTTCAAATTCAGTCGTTAAGGAAGTCTTGCTCCTTTCCAAAATGCTCAAAAAAAGCTGGCTGCCTGCCTTTACTTGTTAACCGAGAAGCCGATTTTTGTCTCTACGTTGGTCCTGCAGCTCTCTCCAGCCTGCTCTGTGTCTGTGTTCTTTCTCCTGCACGGAGTTGAAAGGAAGAAGTGAGCTGATCTCCAGAGTGGAAGAAACGCTTCCTTGTTGGAGTCGACTCAAAACAGCTCTCCCCTCCAGGGGCACCGTGTCATTTCCCATGTAACATTAACATGCTTCTGAAGAAAGAGGAGAGAGATGTTATTGCTTAACCACTTCATACCCCAAAGCATCTGGGGCAGAAAGTCACTGTCTGAGGCGCAGAGAGGAGGGAAAATTGTTGATGCAGGAAGACGTTGTGCAGGAACATCAGAAACTGGTTTCGTTTTCTTTTTTTCTTTTTTTTTTTATTAGTTCACTCAATATTTATTAAGCAACAACTTTACATATCTAATATGATAGGCACTTCAGGGGCTTAAAGATGAATTAGATAAAAACCTGTTTTTAGGTTTTACATAGAGGAAAAAAATAAAATAGAGAAAACAATCAGATGTATTAATAACCTTGACACTAAGCAGAAAGACTCAGTCAGCATCCCTGATGAGCAAACTCTTTGGTGCCAGGGGGGAGGGCAGGGAGGTAATAAGAGAAGGCTTCCTGGAAGAGGTACTATTTGATCTGGTCTCTAAGGGTAAGACCCGAGTATGTGGAGGGAGGAGTTTGAGGTTCAAAAGAGTTTGAATTTTAGTGCTAAAAAGGTCCTGCACATACAATAATATAAGATTCTGTTTAGTGTTTTTCATAGGAAGAGGGAACAGTTAAAAATAAGTTTTAAGAAGTAATTTGGAAGAGTTTGCATAGAGAAGAGGAACTTAAATTTTTCATTTTCTCGGGCAGCCTCTCTTCAACGCTTCGAATCTCCTGGAATGCTTCTCAAACAATCGTATTCATAGACCCTTACACTTCGTCTTAATTACTAAACCAGTATTCTGGAGTCTCTGTTTTTAACATATGAAAGTTATTATTATGTCTGTTAAGGACTGGGGACAACTAATCGAGGGGGTATGGAGCTTGAAAATTTTCTTTCACTCAACAGATAGTTACTGACTATCTACCATATGACAGTCATGCACCGGGGATGGAATATGCAGCAAGGCCAAGACCACTCTCACAGAAGAATAAAGGCCTTTTGGCTGCTATCAATGATAAAACTTAAGGAATTACTGTAGTTCACTGGAACTAGTTATAATCATCAGTTAAGTTTTGCATGCTTCATTTACTGTGCTTCTACTAGAGATGATCATGAAACAACTTATGACCTTAGTTAAGCAGGATATTACGTGTTGCAGATAATAAATGCTATAGAACTTCATAGAAGGGGAATCTTAGTGAGATGAAGGAAGTAGACAAAGGTCAGAATTTATGCTGACCCTTAAAATGTGGGTAGGCTTTGTCCACCTACATGGGGCATTGCCCTGAATGAGGGTAGGAAACATTATGAGATGATCTGGCCAAGAGGGGTATTCGCTTTGGTGACTTCTAAACATTAGTCTGAGGTTGGATAAAATTGGGGTTAGGGGGTGCATTGACAACAATACAGAAAGATTGGAAAACCATCAGAAAAGCTAAAAGCATGGGGTATTTCTAGTCAGCAGCATGCCAGGAGATGTTTGTATAAAGACAGAGAGGTTAGTGCATTGGGGGAAATGCTGGGGTGATGTTGCTAAAGGAGGATGGAGAGTGAGGTCAGGCAGGTAAGAGACCCTAAAGTCAATTTTATTAGGAAACTAGAAACCTAGTAAGTCCATTTTAACACATATTTACCTCCCAATTCTTAGCAAGAAGGTAATACTGTCCCTATTTTCTCTGAATAGAAGCACACATGATCATTTCTTGAGATTCTTTCTTAGCATTAAACTCATAGAGGGATTTATCATGTGAATTCTCATTAAAGTGACAGTATAATACCTATATGGTAAAATGTCTGTATCTTATATAGATATGCACTAAGTAAGCAATATGATAGGCAATACTATCAACAATGATTTTGCTAAGTGTCTGTAATTTTTTTTAAAGATTTCATTTATTTATCTGACAGAGAGATAGAGAGAGTGCACAAGTAGGCAGAGCCGCAGACAGAGGGAAAGGGAGAAGCAGGCTCTCTTGCTGAGCAGGGGGCCCGAGGCGGGGCTCGATCCCAGGACACTGGGATCATGTGGGTCTGTAATTATTTTCCGTATGATTATTCTTTATGTTAACTTTTGATAAAAATTGGGGCAAAACATAAATCACAAGGAAGACATCGTTAAGGAAAGTCAAGCAAAGACAGTTCAGTGATGTTGGCCTCCAGTAACATATTTTAGAGGACCTGAGACTGAATTCCACACTCAGTGATTAAATCTTAGATGTCTGTGTTACTGTTTGCAGAAAGGTCCATCCCCACGAGAAATTCAAACATCGGCAAGCAACCCCATGCTTTCCTTGTGCACAGTAGGAGTCTGAAGTACACCCTCATGGAAGGAGGGTCTTCTGATGAATCCGCAATGCTTTCCTTAAGAAAGAGCTTTTAGCATACTAGCTTGGACAACAACTACTCAACAGAAAGTTCTGTGTGTAAAGTAAGTCATTTGTACCTGAACTATTATGAAAGCACACAGGTCTTCTCCATCAGAATTGCTCCTGCTGCTAAGTGGTGCTGCAAGCCGATTGGCCCACCAGGAGGAGGTGGCTACAAAGTACACTCTTCGGAAGAAGATGAATCTGCTTGCGGGATGGAGATTTTTAGGAGTGTCCATTCTTACACCTGAGAGCTCTTGTCAAAGACAACAATTTAGATTCAGTGGAACTGATATTGCAACAGAACAAAACTATTCTATCTGACAGTAATTAGTCAAAATATTTTATTGCCTCTTGCAGTTGTTCTTAGCTCATGCTATAAAACCATGTCATCACTATGGAAGAGAACACTTTTCTTCCTTTTTGTTATTGCAGGTGGGCTGGTGTCCAACTCCTCTTAAAACAGAATCAAGCTCTTTAAATGGAAGTTAAAGAGGGGCTATGACATAAGCCCTTTTAAAAACTGTATAAAATTAGAATTTGATTAGTCCAGAGACTCTTTCTTCACATCCTTCTTCTGACATAATATTATAATACAGGGATATTATAATATTATGGTAAAATTTGGAGCACCCGCCTGGCTCAGTCAGTTGAGCATGCGACTCTAGATCTCAGGGTTGTAAGTTTGAGTTCTGGGTTGGGTGTAAAGATGACTTAAAAATAAAATCTTTTAAAAAATATTATAATAATATAAAGAAGCATGGATATTCAAGGTTTTATATCGAGATCAACAGTCCTTTAAAAGCATTTCTTTCTTGCTTGTTGCCTGTTGCTGAAGAAGCTAACATTCAGAAAGTAGCAACATTGCTGGCACTGATACTGTCTTAAGCATCTGTGATTGTAATTTAAGAAGTCCATGACTTTGACAAGCATCTGTAGAGTCAAATGCTAATGAGAGACCACTAAAGTCTCTGAAGGATCTTGTGGTACTGTTGGGCTGGTGAGATGAAAGAGTGTAGGATGATCAGCAGTGTGAAATCTTTCCTATAAGGTGGTGACTCTGAGACCTCAAGCTGAGTGACATGGCCCAGAGGAGGTAGCATTTTAAGTTGATACCTGGAAAACTAGTGAGTCTATGTTTGAGGATTGAGCAAGATTCCAACACATTCAACCCCATGTTAAAGGTGACGAATGCCACACTTCTAGTTTTTTTCTGGGGGAAGTAGACATGGATAATTAATTAGAATAATTAGTGTGGGACTGATTAGAACTGTCTGTTCAAAAACATGTCTAATGTATTTGGCGGTTTAATGTTCTTCTCATGACAGCTATGCAGCTTAAACTGACTGATCAAATGTTCTATAACAGGTAGAGTTTCTATGCTTAAGAAGAAAATAAATTTGAATTCTATAGAAGAATAGTAAACATTAGATAGGAAGGAAAAAAAGAAAAATTTTCTTACTTAGTTCTCACAATAATTGAGATTTTCTAATTTCTGTCTAGAATCATGTCATTAATGACCATGCCCAGATAAACAATTATTGTTAGCCCTGATAGTCTTAAAATACTCCATTGAGATCTAATAACACTTTTAAAAGGTAATTTTATTAGGCAGTTTGAATTTAATAAACATCTATGTAACTTCCTCTGCACTATTATTGACATTTTATTTTATTACCTTTACAATGTCATTTAACTTCTGGGCAAAATGTTTTGAACTGAAAGATAGGTTGATCAATCAATCCAGTGCCCACAGGTATAGGACTACTGCCTTTCTCTACTTTGTTGCTGTGTGGTGAGGAGAAAAACTCTCCAGTCAGAGGGCAGTGATTTTTTTTTAACCTTATATTGTTATTTATGGTATCTTAAAGCTCCTTACTTCATTTTTGTTCTCAAATGGAGGTATCAATATTAAGGAGCTTAAAGGACTTACAGTGGAAATGGTCATTTTTTATACTGCCCAAGTTGGAGATAGGAAGGCAGCCAACATTTATTAGTCATTAAATAAAACTTGTTCTTTAATAAGACAGTTATAGCAATATTCACTCCTTATTCCCTAATGTTCCAATTGTTAAATGGCTGCCATTTTATACAGCAAATTTGTCATTATAAATAGATTTGACTACTTTTCTTTCTTTGATCAACTCAATAGATCTGTAGAATAATCCATACTTAAATTCTGTTTGAACTGCAAGTTTTATTTTTTTTTAAATATTATTTATTTATTTTGAGAGAGAGAGAGAGTGTGTGCGTGTGTGTGTGCGCGTGCGTGTGCACGCAAGCTGGGGGAAGGGCAGATAAGAGGGAGAAGCCAACTCCCCACTGAGCAAAGAGCCTGATGTGGGATTCAATCCCAGAACCCTGAGATCATGACCTGAGTGAAAGGGGACACTTAGGGGCACCTGGGTGGCTCAGTGGGTTAAAGCTTCTGCCTTCGGCTCAGGTCATGATCCCGGGGTCCTGGGATCGAGCCCCACGTCCCTGCTCAGCAGTAAGCCTGCTTCCCCCCCTCCACCCCCGCCTCTGCCTACTGTTCTGCCTACTTGTGATCTCTGTCTGTCAAATAAATAAATAAAAATCTTAAAAAAAAAAAAAAGAAGGGGAACATTTAAGGGACTGAGCCACCTGGGTACCCCATCAACTGAAAGTTTTCTATTAATAATAATTTGGTAGAATATTTGCCAACCTTAATATTTAGGTTACACATAATTGTCACTGGAAGACATACAATTTTTCAATCTATTAAGTTATAATTAATCATTGTGAGAGTCTAAGTGGATCTTACCTAGAAGGAAATAGGCATATTGGCCATTTCAAGATTTAGATCACCCAAATAGCCAATAAACCTATCATGAGATGTTCAACAAATACAAGTCACCCGTTGCCATTTCCATATCTAGCCAACAATTAAAATATCTGCTAACACCCAGTGCTGAGGTTGTGGAGAAGTTTAGCAGATCACTTAATTTGCATTAACTTACTCACAATTTCCCAGGTGTTTGCAGAGAATTTAATTTTAGTGCTAGGGGATTATGCCCTCAAGTTGCCTAAGGTGCACAAAGTGAAGGTTGGGAATATCTTTTGTTCTTTGGATCTTGGCATTATTTATTTTCCTGAGAGTCTGCCAAGTTCACTAGTGCTCTAATTATCTGTGATATGAATAGGCTTTTTCAAGGAGTCACTCAGTAAGGTGTAAGCTCTGAGAAAGAGCACTGGTCTGTGGCCGGTCAAAATAGAACTAAAGTAATAAAAAGCCAATGTGAATGCCTATGACCTCAGTAAAACACATGTTGGAGGATATGTGGGTATGAAAAATTCCTCTCAAGGGAAATCTTGGTGAAAGGCTATACAGTCTTTCCTATGTCTTGCACCATGCCAAGTAGTAAGTTATTGTCTCTCAGCTTCAAATCCACCTTCTCATATCCTGCTTTGTGATCCTGAAATTCTGAAAACCATACTTCTTCTTTGCCAGCAGACTTTCTGTTCCTTTCTGCCAAGAAGGGATGCTGAAAGGAGACAGTAAGTCTCGCGGAGGAATGCAGTCCTTTCTGCCTATGGCCTGGGCCTGCTTTGTTTCCTATTCTTGTTAGAGTCACCCTAGCAACACTTCTTCACCCCAGGAACAGCAGTTGACTGCAATCTGCAATGTTTTCTGATGTCGAGAAGCGGTCCTGCCACCCCTCACAGCCCCCAGCAGTCCTTTCCTCAGAAGTCTAGGTCCCACTCCAGAGGAGCCCCCCAACTCCAAGATCTCAGCTGAGCAGCAGCCCCTCTCAGTGCTGGGGTGCCCCCTCTCCTACATTCTGTATTTTAATCATTCCAATCCCTTTGTTTCTTCACCCAGTCTTAGAAATGATATCTACTTCCTGAAATTGCCACCTCAGGGATACCTTGTTTCCTTTTTCGCATTTTCATTTTTAATACTTAATTAATAATTCTTTGTATTGAATTATCTTTATTAAAATAAGCAGCATTGTCTTCATTCTGTGTCTGGAATGGAAGAGTGAAGCAAATTAATCAAAATGACTTTCTGAGGGTGTTTCCTGCTCATCATTTAAGGGTAAACAATCAAGGAAGTTAACAACAATGACAAAAAAGAAATAGTATATACAAAGAAAAATAAATAATATTGTAAAATAATTTTGTTCTGAGAAAATCATATACATACAATAGACACTCAATAGATAGATGTCAATGTATATTTATATAGAGACAGTGTTATGAATTGGATTGTGTTCTTCCCAGATTCAGAGGTTACTTTAGTACCTCAAATGGGACCTATTTGTAAACATAATCAGTTAGGATGAGGTCATACTGGAATGTGGTGGGGCCCTGGATCTCTGTTACTAGTGTCTTTTTATAAAAAGGATAAATTTGGATATAGGCATGAACGTAGGGAGAATGCTATGTGAACATAAAGACAGAGGTAAAAGTGAATGCATCTTTAGCCCAAAGAACCCTAAAGACTGTCAGAAGTTAGGAGAGGAGCATGGCAGAGAGTCTCTCTTTCAGCCAACAGAAGGAGCCAAGCAACCCTGCCCACAACTTAATCTCAGATGTTGAGCCTCCAGAACTGTGAAACAACATTTTCTATTGTGTAAACCACCCAGTTTGTGTTACTTTGCTATGGCAGCCCCAGCAAACTGAAACAGATAAATTATACACGTTATAAGTTACATAAGTTATAAAACACACACACCCCCCTCAATGGAAAATAGCATGTTCTGAAATAGGGAGAAAAATCAGCAAGGTGGCATGTCTACAGTGATTTGAAGTGGGTTCTTAACTGTGTATATTGAGATAACAGAATTGAAAACTAACTTCTATTCTATTAGCGTTCTCCGATTGAGTGGTTGTGCTATTGTGGTATACAGAAGGCAGAAGGAGGTAGGATCCCAGGCAAGTAAATCCCTGGAAAACAAAGAATTTGTATTGCAATGTCTGTGTTCTTAAACCCACATCTGGTGGTTTTTCATCTGTGCAGATCTAACTGTACAGTCATCGCTTTGGTAAGCACACTAAATCTCTCTAGGGAGTCTCAATGGTGAAAACCCCAAAGCTCCAGCAGTCTAATTAGGTCAATCCCAAATTCAACCTCTTTGACCATAGTTTGGCCTATACTTTTCCACTGTACTTCTGTATCATAGTATATTTCCCCCTAAAACCATTTCAAATCTGCCCTAATCTTATCCTTTCTGTCAAATTCCACCTTCAAACACTTTACTTCCTAAACTCCCCCACTTCCTCCACTGTTCCATTCCACCATTGATGGATTGATTGGTTGGTTGGTTGTTTACCGAGATCATTCTAGGTTTCCTTTTTGGAAAGACTGCTTTCTTCCTGAGTTCTCACCTCTATTGGCAATTCCAGGTTCATTTTGCTGGCCCTAAGTCATCCCACTGCTCTAGTTCTCTAATATTCAGTGTCTCCTGCTCTAGTGCCAATAATGTGGATCTCTTAATTCTAGAGGGTCTTTCCCTTACCACGTTCCTGACTAAGGTGAGTTAATGGGACTGCACCAGTTATGCAACTAGTCACAGAATAATGGGAAAAGACAATTTCACTCTATTAAGGGAATTACAGATAATTTACTCTCATACCTTCATTTCATAGATGGGTTTTTATTTTTTAAGCCATTTTTTTGGGAAAAATCTCAAAATCATCTCTGAGACAAACCTACAGATTAACCTGCATAGATTTATGGGAGGAGTAGAAATAATCCAAGAAGAGTCACCAAGGAAACCCATGTTTTGAATTTTGGACTAGATATTATTTATTTTTTAAAACATGTTATTAGGCAAATATTTATTGGCTGGAATGTATAATGCATTATACTATGTGCATTATGTATATATATGCAATATATATAATATTATATACACACACACGCACACTATGTACATTATATATACTATGTTCACTCATTTATTTCACTGCAATTCTGTGCGGTATTATTATCATTCTCATTCTAAACATAAAGAAACTGATGTTTAGCTTAAGAAAGTTGCCTGTGGTCACATAGATGACAAATTTATCAATAAGTCCTTGAACTCCATTCTATCCAACTTCAAAGTTTGTACTCCTAACATTACCATCATCAACACTGCACTAGGACTAAACTCAATTTTTCCTGAAAATATGGTTAGATCACAAGTGTGATGCACCTCTGTGAGTCATACGCAGCCAGTGAGGAGGGAGGAGAGAGATGGACAATTTGTCGTGAGGCATGAAAATGAAGGGCATGCGTGTGTGCGTGTGTGTGTGTTTGTGTGTGTGCGTGTGCATGCACACACACACACACATGCATATTTTCTCTCAATAGGGAGAATGAATTCACTTTGTCCATCTTTAAATGTATCTCAGAGATATTTATTCTTGACCTGATTTGACAGAGTGTGAAATTGTCTTTGGCTGTGGAAAACTGTCCCATCCCAGATGGGAATGACACTTACAACTATGACCTCATTAGCTCATTCACAACTGAGTTCGCAATCCAAAAAAAATGGAAGAAATATTTCTATGAAGCAAACATTGACTCAAGTTAAGAAAACAATGAAACATTCAGAGAATATAAAAACATTTATTGGTATTATTAAATCTTGAGCCATTAAGAGGGAGATTTTCTGAAGCCCAGAGAACCAGACAAAAGAGAACATTGATTTCCTGCCAGTTTTCACAGGTTTACCACCATAAACGTAGCAAATATCATCAATGTAACTATAAGTCCTTAAATTTAAGTAGGAACAGGGTTATTTTAAATTTTCCAGGCTTTTCCTCTCCATCTTGAATGTTGTTAGAATGCCTGAAACTTTCAGGATCAATGTTACCTACTTCCAAAAGGGTAATAAACATAGAGTCCTATAGTCTTCTTTGTTGTTCACATTCTGTTAAGAAATCTGAAAAGCCTAGCTGTTCCAGAATTGCTTTGTGTCTCTGTGGTGGGGCGGGGGAAAACTTCATTGGACATTAAGTTTGCACAAGAAGTACATTTTCCCTGGTAATGTGTTACTTAATAGTTAAGTGGCTTTGGCAAGTGTGACGGTAATGTCTGCATGCCATTGTTTCCTCATCTGCAACATGGAAAGATGGGGTTAAGTTTGTGTTATGACTTTGGGCAGGTCTAATGTTACATAATAAATACCATAAAATGGCAGTAGAATTGTTGCCTTCACTCATATAATACTCATACCAAGTCCCTGTGTTTTCCAGATTTTGTTTTTGGTAAGCAGAAAAGAGGAAGTTCGCTTTGAGACGTAGCTCACTTATGTTCTGGATGAAAGACAGATTAGACTTCAAAATTCACATGTTCTCATCCTCTATTCTTTCCCGGGAAAATGGCTGAAGGTGAGCACGTATAACTGAGGAAGGAAAATGCTGGTGGCAGGCATACTGAAAAACCCATTCAAATACTAAATGTGTCAAAAATGATATTTCCCAATGTAAAAGGGATGCTTGAAGATGATACTGAACACTTCTGCACCGAAAAAAAAAAAAAAAAGGCTGCTTACCAATGTGGACCTTTCGTAGTGTAAGTCTACAACCAAATCTTAAGTTCCACATCATCATAAAGGTGATAGGATGATGCTCATTTAACCCTATCTGAACAGTATCTTTATTCACAATTTCCATGATTCTCTGTAGCTTCATATTAACATGGAGTGAGTTTTTTTCTTTTTTAGGAACACGGGAGTAATCACCTCGTAAACAAAAAAAATTACTCACAAATCATGACAATAATGTATGTACCTGTTGGAAGTCAAGAAGAAAGGCAAAAGTAATAAGACACACACACACATTAGTTGCTCTATTTATATATAAGTGTATATATACATAATTGTGTGTCTGTGTGTGTGTGTGTGCGTGCGTGTGTGTATTTTACTTTATGCCGTTGTGAGAGTTGGCCAAGCAGTCTCTGTAAAGCTATTCTCTGTAAAGCTATTGTCTTTGCATCTGATACTGCTGAAACTTAAAGTTTACCTGGCAGGCAGTGGGAAATGGAAGATTAGTTCAAACCAGAATCAAGCAAGAACAAGCCTGAGCCCACCAACGTGAAGTGGCTTGGGGTGGAGTAAAACTCATATTAGTCCTATTAATAAGTGAAATAAGTGAGTCAAAGAAAGACAAATGCAGTATAATCTCACTTATATGTGAAATGTAAGAAACAAATCAAAGGGAAAAAAAAACCCCACAAACAAATAGAAAAACCCAGACTCTTACAGAGCTCAGACTGGTGGCTACCAGAGGGGAGGTGGCCGGGGGTGATGGATGAAATGTTGGAAAAGATCAAGAGTACTCTTATCTTGAGGGACACTGAGAAAAGTATACAACTGTTGAATTATTATATAGTACACCTGAAAATAATACAACACTATATGTT
This sequence comes from Martes martes, assembly GCF_963455335.1. Classification (NCBI taxonomy): domain Eukaryota; kingdom Metazoa; phylum Chordata; class Mammalia; order Carnivora; family Mustelidae; genus Martes; species Martes martes. The sequence goes on along the minus strand of NC_137891.1, from coordinate 126,022,682 downwards.
AATTGTACTTCAATTAAAAAGAAACACACACACACACAAACCACTTCACGTCAGTCTTGTTACCTGTGATCTTGAGGGTTTGGGTGCCATGCAGAGGCTGGGACCCTTTATCATAGAACTACAAATATGTGCCTGTCCCAGAAGACAGAAAAGCTATAGGAAGAGCTAGGGAAAGGGGGAGCAGCTGGAGACCTAGTATGTGCCTCCTGCTGAGGTGAGCCAGATTATCAGCATCAAGGCAAGTGGGCTCTGGAATGGCTGCTTCTTCCCCTCCACCCTCTAGATCTCCTACCAGAATCGCTCTGGTGGCCTAACTGACCCAGAAACAGGAAAGGGATTTTTGGAAAATGTTTAGTCTAGCCAAGCTGATATATTACAGAGCCATCTCAATGCACTGCTAAGATACTTTTTGACAAGAGTAATATATGGCTAAAATAATAATTCTACCTTGTTGAATACCTACTGTGTAAACATTTCCAGTCCACCTAAAATATGTGTTTTGCAATTTTCTTTGGTGTGAAGCTATTGTGGACAAACTGTTTTTTCATTTATAAATGTCTTCATTTCTCCACCACTCTTTAAAAGCAGTATCACTGAGCATAATGTTCTAGCATGACATTTAATTGATATTAGCCAATATCCTAACACTGTCTTCTGCCTTTCATTCTATTATTCATCTAACTGCTTTTTGGTCATTTCTTTGTTTCCGTTATAGAATGGGGGTCATGTTGTAAATGGAAGTGGAATTCTTTTTATCAGGCTTCATTTTTCTTCCTTTTTTTTTTTTTTTTTTTTTTGTGTTTGGATCTGAGGATTGGTCTATTTCAACAATTCTGGTAAGCATTTTATCCTTAATTTTTTAAAATAACACTTCTTTTCCCATTTTCTCTATTTTATATTTTTGAAATTACCTTTAGACACATATCTCACTTTCTTCTGTGTTTCAACCTTTCTCTCATGATAACATCCCCTTCTTTGGCCTGTATTCTTGCTAATTTATTCACATGCATTTTCTAGGGCCCGGTCTCTTCATCTCTGTTTTGCTGTTTAATCCTTCCACTGAATTTTTTATTTCAACCTTAATACCACTCATTTCTAGAATCCCCAATTTAGTTCTTTTCAAATCTCTTTATAATTGTCTATTTTCTATGTTGATGTCTTAGGTTTATCTTTTATTTCTTAAAACATATTAAACATATTTCTTATATATTCTGCAGTGGATAACTTTAGTTTCTTCAGTGCTCGAGGCTCTACTTCTATTGTCTGTTGTTGCTACAGGTGGGGTTCTCTGAAAGCAGATGCTGAGATTGAGGCCCAACTTTTTTATTATGGGTCAGTTTGTGTGAAGAGCAGGGAAAGGAGGTCAAATTGCAGGGCAGCCTCCATACAAACATCTGCCAACATGGTGAGTAGTTGGGGAGCAAACATAGTCCTTTGGAGTCAGCTTGGGCAGAAATGGCTGGGCCTTAATATCCCCACCTTGCTCCGTCACCAGATGTGAGCTGCTCAGGAGGGGTGTGCCTTTGAACAAGGCTACTCTCGAAAGCTAAGATGGATCCTCAAAGAAGCTGTCTGCCAACCTCATCCTTTGCAACTGGGCAGCATGACCTTCCTTCAGGGAGTTCTGGGCATCTCCCTGTCTGTCCCACTTGCTTTGAGTAGTTTTCACTCATGTTGCCTAGTTAATTTGTATTTTGTTATTTTTCACAGTGAATGCCCAGTTCCCTTGGATCTTTAAATGAAGGCATTATTTCAAGTGTGAGTGAAGTTTCTTTAGTTCTATAGAAGTTAAATGCTTGCTTTTAGTAGTCACCCAGGTACACAAGCAACTTGGAACTATTTAGATTTTTGCCAAGCCACAAAGTTTTCTCACATTTCCAATACAAAAACACATGAGCCCTGAATTTTGGTTATAAATTTCCAGAGTAGGTTATTTTTTTCCCTCCAACAAAGGGCATTGTTCTGATACTCCCTTGTGAATGGTGGGTTTCTCATTTATATTGTTTCCCTTTAGATTTGCAGACTTTATGAGATTGTCTCCTATAAGATTTTTTACTTTCAATGGGCCTAACCTTTTAGTCTTCATTTTGTATCTCAGTGCCCCAAAGCTATCAAAGTGAGTTTAAATTATTTAGTGTTTATTTAAAATCCTCAACTTTCTTATTTTCACATAATTTCTGGTCCCTCCCTGTGTGTTTTCTTCCACACACCTCTCATTCTCCATTAGGAGAATCATTTAGCGAGAATCATCATTGACTATAATGCTGGAAACAATATTATCTCTACACTCTTTTCAAATAAAGATTGGTATAGCTCAGATATTACAACTTAAAAACCCAAGATAATGTAATTCTAAAGTGTCAAATATATGTTTCCCATAATTTTAATTCAATTAGTTAAGACAATAATATATTTTGATTATGATAACAATTTTCTAATCATATAAAACTGCTTTATTTACAAATGACAACACATTTTTCACCAGGTCAACACCAGCTAATTGATGTAATTCCCAGTTTGGGCATTATTTTTCATCAGCTACCTTACTTTGAATTTTATCATTTCCGTATCTCATCACTGAAACTATTTTCCTAATTCACTGAATTAGAGCATGTGTTTTATATTCTGTATGTTCTAAATATTTTTCCTATTGAGATCTTAACAGAGAGCTACCTGGTGGCTCTTTAATCAAAAGAAATCTTTAATCAAAATGTAAAAAGCCTGTGGTTTGTTTTCTAGATGTTACACCTATATGATATGGCAAAAATCACTCTACCACCTTAGAGCCTTATGCCACTTTTATTAAACAGGACTAATTGCACAGATGTATAGCTCATATCTTGCACTAAAAGCTAGGTATTAGCTAAATTTGTGTATTATTAACTCTATTGGACAAATAACTGTAGATAGTAACCAAAGAAAGAGATAAAGGCTAAGTAAATAATAAATATAGGTTACTCAGTGCCTTTCTGCAGAATGACATCACCTGCGAAACTGTGTTACCTGTGCATATCAATTGGCCTCTAGGCATGCCCGAGGTCTGGAAGATTCTGTATTTTCCTTGTCCTCCCCTCCTAACTTTATCGACTATTGTTTTCCTTTGCACTGAGTTGAAAGGACTGCCACCAATAAACACATCCAGCATTTCTTTTGTACTTACCAATTAGAGATAGAAGGGAGAAGTCTCAGAGTTTAATTTATTATCTTGCTGGCTGATTTCTCATTAGGCTTTTTTCCTTTTCAGGAAGTGTCTGGATATAACTCAGTAGGTGGACTACTGACTATTAGCATGGCCGGTAGCAGAGTATTATTATATTAATGCTATGAACAGTTTCCTGATTCTAGATATGAAGGGAAAAGAGGGATCACTTGTTGGTGTAAGGTTAAGGCAGAGGCATCACGGGCATATTGCTAAATTTTATGCAGAATATTTTGACTTTTGAAAAATCACTTAACCTCTGCTTTAGTTTCTCTAGTTGTAAAGTGGGGTGTTGAAGAGGTTATACAATTAATATTTCTAAAGTATTCTTAAAATGAAAAATGCTATGCAGGTGTTAATTATCTTGTCATGTTATTATTAATAGTAATTTAGGTAATACATTTTAAAACACAACCATCATGCCATTTTGCAGCCCAGTGAGCTGTTTTCCCTGAACAGCAGGCATATTAGTATAATATGGATTTTAACATTTATAAAACATCTCCTTTATAATCTCTAGAGGTAATCGTATCTAAACAAGTTGTAGGATTACATTACATTAAGAGGGGAAAAAAAAACCCTAAAACAGATAATAATACATGCACCGTAAAAAACACACTGGAAGAAAACACGCTGGCTATGTGTGTGCACGCACATATGTGTTCTGTGCCAACCAAGACAGACAAGGGCTGGAGGAATATTATCTTAATGAAGGAAACAGGTCGGTGATCTCCAGTTTATTTTGACAAATTCTACTTTCTTTTTACTTTTTTTTTTTTTTTTTTTTGGACAAATTCTACTTTCTTCTGTCAATTCTCTTCCCCGGAGACAGAACAGGAAGAGAACTTCAAATAGCTTTACTGGTTTGTGCAGTCAATAAACAGAACATACGGGAAGATAATGCCACAGGGTATTAACAGCTCGTGGGTCACGTAAAGAAGAAATTTCTATGCATAGCTCTTGCATTCGTGTTCTCCAGAGAAACAGGATCAACAGGATCCACACACATGCACACACAAACATATACGTACATATACATATACACGGAGAGGAAGCGGGAACAGAAGAGGAAGAGGGAGAAGGAGAAAGAGAGAGATTTGTTTTAAGAATTGGCTTTCACTTACATATTTATGGAGGCCTAGAAGTCCAATGATGGATCTGTGTCCTTTCAGGTTCCTAGAAAACCAAGAAAGCCAGGACGTAATTCAAAGTCCAAAGATTTGAGAAGCCAGAGCGCTGATGCCAGAGGACAAGAGATGTATGTCCCAGCTCAAACGAAAGAGCAAACCGGCGCTTTCTCTGCCCTTTTATTCTATTCAGGCCCTCAATGTATGTAATGACATCCACCCACACTGGTGAGGGTAATATTCTTTACTCCATCTATTGATTCAAATGTTAATCTCTTCCAGACACACCCATAGTTAAAGTTTGACCACTATCTGGGCATCCCTTAGTCCAATCAAGTTGACACATAAAATTAACCTTCACACTCTGTTATAGACATTAAGAAAAAATTAAAAGTAGCTAATATTCAGGGGAGTCATGTGCTTTCTGTATCTGAGAAGAAATACCCTTGGATCTAAGAAGAAATGCCCCTTCTTAGAATTCCAAAGGACATGTAGTGGGTAGGCTATGGGAGGGACCTTGAAAAATTTATCAGACACTTCTCATCAGAAGGGTATAGATTTGTGTAGATTAAGATTTGTATAGGTTAAGATACATGGGTAAATACTTACGGAATGTCACTAGAACCAAATACAGAACCCAATACATCAAGCTTCCCCTTAGATGAATTGTTGCCTTCTATGTCCTCATATAATATTTATTTGAAGCACAAATTTTTTTTTAAAGATTTTATTTATTTATTTGACAGAGAGAGAGAGAGAGATCACAAGTAGGCAGAGAGGCAGGCAGAGAGAGAGGAGGAAGCAGGCTTCTCGCTGAGCAGAGAGCCCGATGCGGGGCTTGATCCCAGGACCCTGGGATCATGACCTGAGCCGAAGACAGAGGCTTAACCCACTGAGCCACCCAGGCGCCCCTGAAGCACAAATTTTTATTCCTAAGATCCTGCTCTATGCTGCTAATCATGATTGTCCTTATGGAAAAATAAAAGATTATATGATATGGATCTTAGCCACAAGCTCCTTACTGCCTAGCAGTGGAGATGAAATATGTGGATAAATTATTGTGTGGTTCGGACGCTTGTTTTCAAAACCTCCCATATCAGGTAACTTTTGTTGTATAATAAATTACCCCAAAATGCAGTGGCTTAAGATATCAGCCATTTATTTAACTCAAAATTCCAAGGATTGAAAATTTTAGGCTAGATTTAGCTGATCTAGACCAAGGATAATTCATGCATCTGTAATTTGCTTTAACCACAGTTCTTCTCCACAAGAAGTCTTGTCCTCCAGCTGGCCAGCCCAGTCTTTTTCATGTGGTAGAGTGTTGCAGAAGCATAAAGAAAGAGACAAAATGAAAAGTGTTAAGCTCTCTTCAAGCCTTTGGTTGTGTCACATTTGCTATTCTCCTATTGGCAAATATAAGCTAAATGGCCAACCAGATTCATCTCTTAATGCAAGGAGCCACGATGTAACATTACAAGGGCATAAAGGAAGGTAGGGAGGAATCTGAAGCCATTATTGTATAATTTACCAAGACTATAGAAGAAAAATGGACTCGCCTTGGAATGTCAGATGACATTGCCAAGAACTTCGCCCATCAAAAACATACTTGCATAAATTAATGTAGTTCCTCTTCCTTAGATCCCTTCCTCCTTGAGATTACAAGAGATTTCCAGGGTGTATAATCATGGCACAAGGGTTATTTCTTGTTGCTATCTCCAACAAGTTTTCTGGATTTGGAACTAAGTTGTACTTCCCTGAAGTTAGAGAGTGTCCACAAGCTGTTTCTTCCAAAATAGTTGGCCTGCATCAACACTGAATACAGCTTCCACACACAAAGCTTCTCTTCCTTCCGAGGGTTGACTCTTGGATTATATCATTGCAAGGTAGATAGAGATGAGCTCCCTGCTCTGATTGCTGTCTCTGTTTTTTGCTGCAAAATTCTTGAAGTTGCAGGTGAAAAGAGACCACTGTCTATGCTACTTCAGAAAAGGATGTTTAAATCTTAATTCCCAAATTGGTGCTTGTACTTCCAATGTGATAACTTTTTATATTTACTTACACATGCGTATCACCAGAAAGCAAACCTACTCTCTCAGAATTTCAGAGATATCATGACTTTTTTTTTTTAACAATTGTAATTTCTAGCTAAAGTTCAGGAATGTCATGATGGTTTTATCTTAAGTGCCCTATTGCTCTGACCTGTGTCTAGACCTGGTATGGGATCATTCTGGGTCATCCCTATAGGTTGTTTGTTTGTTTGTTTGCTTGTTTCTCATTGACTGGCCTGAAAAAAACAGTATTTTAGGAATGATCAAAACTGGTTGATAATTACAATGAAGACTTTGAACCCAAAGGAGAGTGTGTGTCTACAGGAAACCCATCCAGCTACATTGAAGTCTGCTTTTTTAATAACTGAATTCAGAGATGATGTGATCTTGTTCATTCTTCCCCAAATCTCCCCGGGATTCCAAAGCCTGCTTTCCAGATCTTCCCAGTAGCTTCCATTACGTCAGTATATGTCCCTATACCTCTTACAGCCACAAAACCAATTAATATAAATATCCATATCATTAACCACCCAATGCTATACAAGTATAATGGGTTAAGTTTTGCAGAAGAGCTCATAGCAGAGAAAATTGTTCATGGTAGAAATAGATTATTTGAAACTGGAGAAATCAGGAAAGAGTTCATGAAAATTGTTATTTCATTTGTTTTTGGCTTGGAGGACGTAGGGATGTATAATCTTTGGTTATAAAGAAGAGGGAAGAGGGCATCCCTTGAGTAGGTAAGTTTAAGCTATTTGGACAGAAGAAAGTTTTGGAATATTTTGGAATACCTAGTTTTTAAAGGGATAAAGCAGGTGATAATTATTGCAGTATTACGTAGCAAAACCTCTTGTAGTACTTTGAATGGTAGCCTAAGAAGCTGAACTTTTTCCAAAGGGAATGATGATAGCAACAAGATCAGAAATATGGTTTAGAAATATAAATTTATAAATAGCTTGAAGACTGTACTGGACAAAGCCTGTGGATGACTTGGAATTGAGCTTTAGGAAAATTATAAAGATAATTCAGGCAAAAAACTTTTTGGTTCCCTTATTTATTTAATGGGAAGAAGAATGTTTCCTTTACTTACCTTAAGTCGTGAATAAAATATTTTACTTCTGGCACCTAACATTGTGCTTGGCACAATGATAATGGTAAGTTGCTACTTGAGGTTTCAAATCACCCTAAACAGAATGCAAATCTTATTTCCAAAAAAGTCGTTTAAATTTCTTAAAGGGAAACTCTTTCTTTGACCTTAAAGGACTTCTTTTGCTTTTTGTCCTTTATTTTTGACACAATTTTAAGTTCTTAGAAAATACTGGCTGAATGGAAATATGAAACCATGTACCACACAATTTTTAAGCAAAAGTATCCATAATTTGACACCAATTCAGATTATTCCAATTGTGAGCCACATACACTTTAAATATTTTAATCTGTGCTACTATATGGATTTTCTAAAGCCCTCCATTGTTGAAATCACCTCACAAATTTAGACATTAGATAAAGTCAAAAGAAGTTCCTTAACTGCCTCATTCCAGCGCTGATCCAAATTTCAGAGTCCATTGTAGTTCATTTCATCCCAGGCCTTCTGCATAGGTTCAGCAGAAGTGAATTATCTGCAGGAAGTCAAAATATAACCCCACATCCTTCAGCACATGTCAGAAACTGGTCTGGCCTGTTTCTTTATGCTCTCTCATCTGCCCTGACTTTTGAGACCCTATCGGTGCTTCCAATTTGTCTTGCTTCTTAGATCCTTGCTTAGGTGCACTTTTGTGACTTTGTTTTGTTATGTCATTTGCATACCATTTGCTTTTTGCTCTCTTTCTCTGAGCTTCACAACTATTATTCTTACTTCCTTCGGACACCCCAGATGCATATGCCCCTCACAGGTTGGAACATGGGGTAACAGAATCAGAGACCGTTAAAGACTTGGATCTATGTTAGAGCAAGAAATAGGAGAGGTGCTAGAATTAAGAGCTGAGGCATTGGGCCACCATGGGTGCCAGTGGAACTCCTAGGTGGCAGGATACATTGACAGAAAGCTTGGCATAGGCGACGTGCCTCAGAGGTTGTTTCTTATTGGTTTTGTATACTCTGGGCACTGGATTGTTGATTGTGATCATAATTCAGAGCCTACCCATACTAAATATGGCTATCTTAGGTTTGTGTATGTAGTCCAAATGTTTAGCAGACTCATTTGCCTACAGAGACCATGCAGTTATCATCAATAAATAAAATGGGTGTTGTGTCAGAGCAAATGGCAAGTGGAGAGCACTGAGATGAACCAAGAGGACAATGCCATGGAGATCTGCCAGCCTCTACTCAGCTCCAGCTAAGAGTTCCACAAGGAAATATAATTCAGAATATACTTAATTTTTGAATTTTTCAAACTAAGATAGAAACCTGCCATTTCATATGCCTTAAGTATATTTAAGAGACTGTAGGACCAGCATTCTCTATGAACTCTCATCCAAAATAATAAAGAAAAGGAGTGGAATTTTACAAAAAATGATACTCTATTAATAATTGGGGATATTAAAATTAAATTCTGTAGAATTTATTCAACAGTGTAAGCATGAATATATTTATAAAAATTATCAATATTATACTGTGGAATTTGTTTTTTAATGCCAATTATTTTATCCCATAATGGAATAATATTTGGGAAATGTTAATATAATTTATTTTTTTCCCTCCTAAATAGTTTTCCTCTGTAGTGTTCTCTTAAGGACAAGCCAAGAGGCTTAACTCTGGGAAAGATGGATATACCAATTAGAACAATAAAATCATTACTAGGTTTTGACTGTCAAATTAATCACTGAAGTCACTAAGAATTTCTGAATCCTTTGTGAGACAATATTCTGGAAAGCCAGGCATTACTGAGAGAAAAGAGGATTTTCTAAATTCCTTAAGCTCCCATTAACATATCAAGAGCCAGTTTTGATAGAGTCAAGCTTGAATAGTTAGTTTTATTCTAAGCCACATAGAGAGACAGAGAACTCTGGATATGATGTAATAGAAGTCCAACCTGCCAAAATGGGATGTGGGAAGTTGTCAGAGTAGGAAGTAAGAGAAATTCTGCTAAACTTTTAGTGAAGGGAAGTAGGAGCTAGTTTAACATTTTTCTTCTTCTTCTTTTTTTTTTTTTTTAATTTTAAAGGGTTTTTATTCACTTGAGAAAGGGAGACAGACAGAGAGAGAGCATAAGCAGAGGGAGAAGGAGAAGCAGACTCCCCACTCAGCTGGGAGCCCAAGCATGGGGCTCAACATGGGACTCCACATGAAGCTTGACATGGGGCTCCATTTCTGGACCTGGAGATCATGACCTGAGCCGAAGGCAGACACTTAGCCCTCTGAGCCACCCAAGTACCTCTTGTTTAACATTTTTCTAAGGGAATCCTCAAGATTATGAGTATATGAGAGAAATATCGATTAAGACAGAGAAATCTGGGAAAGGACAAAATCTTCCTTTAATAGTACCACATTATTTTGGTACCATATCTAACCTAGCAAAAATTTTGCAAAGGCTTATGTACTTCAGGTAAATAATCAAAGAGTAGCATTCCAGTTTCCTCACAGCCTGCATAGGTAGAATTTCAATGTAGAAGATATAAGAGGATCAGAAGATTGATCTTTTTGTGATCCAGATGAAGAACTCATGGTGTAAAAGGTTCATGAACAGAGGCAAAGGGCCACCAGCTTGAACTTCCACAGCAGATATCTGCAGAACATCACTCTTCTGCTGGCTGGCATCTTGGATAGTTTGGAGGGGGCGAGGGGAAAAATCTTCAAAAGACTAAGCTTTTACCTACAACAAATGGAGTCTATCCAAAGAGACTGAGTTGACTGTTAAGATCTAGAGCTATTTGCACTTGGTAATTTTCAGTCTTAAGTCCTTTCATCACTACCCAGTGGGTCTGGAACTTACAACCCCAATTAAATAGTTGAAGGTAGTAGTTATTTTCTTGTTCACCTTAAAAATTGTTAATTACTGACTGACTTTACCGTATCTTTAAGGGATTAGAGAATTTAGGGTTAATGCAATTGTTTCTGGTGGGAAATTTAGTATATTTCTCCTTTTTTTTTTTTTTTAACACCTGTTTGTCTTATGTTTTGCAGTTGTGCCCAATGCCAGTCTTACCTCATTTCTGCTTTGAGATACCAATGTCTAAAATCAAGGCATTTTGCACATAACTATATGACAAGAGCATCAGCAGAACCTCATTTTTTTTTTTTTTTAATTTGGAATGTGGAGAAAAACTTCACAAACAAGACGGACTTACAGGTCCCTGTTAGCATTTTCCCTCACCTGACTCAACCAAAACTGTTTGGTCCTGCAATATGGACATTATGATGCTTATATAGTGACAGTATGAAAAGGTTCTCTTATAGTAATAGCAGATTAAGAAATTTCTATGTTGTCAATTCCTGACTACTTTATGTAGTTGTTGTTAACATGACATGTGATTATGTTGAGGTTGGGGCTTGGGTGGGGAACAGTAGGATATTGGGATGTTTGAGAGAAGTGGCCCTTCAGAATTAGAAAATTGTCATAGTAGAGAAAATATGAGTGGAAGAAGAAAAAAAAAAAACAAGCAATGGGCAACCTGTATGAACAGACACTTTACATAAAAAAAATTAGAATGACCAAAGAAGGTGAAGAAAAAGACATTATTGGAACTAAAGTTGGTATGACAACTCTGAAGAGTGATTTTATGGAAAATAAGAGTGTGAATATGTGTGTACTCTATGTCACAAAATTTACATTGCCACCTATAGTACATATTTTAGAGACATTCACACATATGATTAGGGAGGCATATACAACATATTTTCATAATTGTTTCTATTAATAAGAAATTGGGGGAATATTTTCAAATTATGCAATGGAAAATTAATGTAAAACTCTAGATAGATAGGTCAATAGATTACTTTTTCCGTATATATATGTCAATGAGTATTTGTGTATATGTGAGTGTGATATATATGTGCATATATATGAAAATTTGACAAAATAGTAATAATTTCCAATTTTGAATTATTGGAACATGAGTGTAAATTATATAATTTTATTTAATATCTATTTTTTAATTCCTAAAGGTGATGGGTGGAATCAAATTTCTAATGTTTTTCAGCTTTGGAAAAAAAGAATAAATCAGGATTACATGCTTAGTATCTTCCATTTCTTTCTAAGGAAAATTAATCTTAAGATGTTTTTCAAGATAATCCATAGTAACAATAATTCTACTATTTTTTGTCCTCTCTCCCAAAGAAATTTGTCCCAAATTCCTTAAAAAGCAAAGAAAACGAATGTGACAGCTTTATCTCCACGCTTCGTCATAGGCTGGGGTAGCTGCTGGCATTCTCATTGGTCAGTAATTAGCTAAGGCAGCTCCTGCAAAGGTATATTCAAGTGACTGTGGTTCTGGATAGATGTAGTAGCCAGTCACCACTCAATAGCTTGCAAAAAACCACTTGTCTACATTTTTTTTTAAAGAGTTTATTTATTTATTTGACACACAGAGATCACAAGTAGGCAGAGAGGAAGGCAGAGAGAGAGAGGGGGAAAAGCAGGCTCCCCGCTGAGCAGAGACCCCTATGCAGGACTCCATCCCAGAACCCTGGGATCATGACCTGAGCTGAAGGCAGCAGCTTAACCCACTGAGCCACCCAGGCACCCCTTGTCTCTATTTTTTAAAATGTATTTGTTCCTGTTTCCATGATGTCTGTAAACTCATTCAGAATTCAGAGCACAAAAAAGAATATGGGTAAATGCCTTTTGGACAATAAAACTTTGAGAATTGTGTTCATGTGTCTATGTACTTCACACTTTACTTTAAAATACCTTAGAAATGTATGGAAGCAGTTGGGTTGCTAAGCTTCATGGGGTTGAGAACAGTGTATGCATCTAGTAGTGGTAGTTAATAAGTATTTGTGGAAAGAGGGAAAATGGTAGGAAATTTATTGTGAATAAATGTGGAGGCTAAAGTTAGATGTAGTCCAGCTAGCCTCATGTACAAAAAATGAATTGCCTTGTAGCTTTAAAGGGTAGCACCTACCTTAGGCAGCCATCTTGAAAATTTGTGTTTAAATTACTCTCAAGGTATGGACCTGGGAAAATTGGATGGGAGAGTGTTTGAAGGGAAAGTTGTTGGAAGAGATACAGAAGGGAGAAAAGATCATCTGGAAGCTCCCATAAGGCCAGTTAATTTTCATTTCATCTTATATCACTTAGTTATGGCAGGTGGTGATCCTCTTTTCCTTAAAAGAAAAACAAATTTTGGTTGTACTCCCTAATGAGTACAAGAATACACGTGCACACGTGTGCATGCACACACACACACACACACACACACACACACAGATGTGGGGTTTTGGGTACATGGAAGACAAGTGCCCTTATATTCAAGTGACATACCTCTCTATGGACTGAACTTTCAATTCTCATGTCACGATTCATTGTCTTTGGATAGAAACCTAGGAAAGTCAAATGTGAAGAAGGGACCATGGCTCCAAGGAGCACATTATTTTAATGCTGTATAGAATTGTGACTTCCTAAGCAGAAGGTCTTGTGACTCACACAATATTGGGCCTGAGTCACAAGGTCCAGGGCTTGCACATAGAGATTAGTGGCTACCAGTGTATATGAAACTTATTTGTTGCTCCTCTCCAAATATTCCTGGGATGAAAACAAACAAACAAACAAACGAACCAACATAAATGCGTTTCTTTAAAAGTAGGGTAATGCATTTTCCCATTGCATTGCTACACGAACTTGGAATGTGATTAACTGCCTCAAGAGACCCGAACATTCACAAATTCAAACTTCACAGCTCTGCTAATTTCTTCATTTTCATGTTTTCATCAGCATTATACTAAGGAGAAAAAAACAGTTACCATTATCCATATGAATGTCACTTCATTTTCCTTATTATAACTTCTTACTTAGTCCCTAACCTGTCATTAAAGTGAACTGAAATTGCACATGAATATAAAATAATCAGAAATCTAGGTGTGAAAAATTGGATAAAGGTTATTTTTCTTTCTAAACTCGACTTTTCGAAATAAGAATATTTTATATCTGTGTTTTCTCATGGTCTTTTTCCTTTTTGCTTGCTTGTTCAGTTAGTGGGCAGGCTGCTGAACAATGGGGCTTTTCCGTCTGAAATATAGGAATACCCTGTGATTCCCCGTCACTGAGATTTGCCTGCTACACTGAGTTTTAAAGAGCAACTTACCTTGACAGTGCCTGTTCCATATTAAATTTTATGTATAACAATTAAATTCCCTTCTGAGCCATCTGGTTTATTGGTTCTTTGAATTGATATTTTTCAACTTGTCCTCCCAATTTACCCATAGTGGGATCAGATTCTCTCACTCAGTTTTTCATAAATGCCCTGCACGTAACCAGTCCAGCAAACTCCCTGCTAATGGGGCTGTAATGTGACTCATATGTTTAAAGCTAAATATCTGTACATTAGACCTCCCGAGGAAGCATGCACGTCTCTAGTTCTGTTCACTCAAGTGAGTTGGGTCATGATACAATTTTCGGAAAAATTACATTGCTGGAAACGAGTTTGACTTTGAAGTTAGTTCCTCCTGGGTTTTTCGGTTATAATGGTACTCTGATAAGAATCCTCTGCTATACGTGTTATAAATATCCTTCATTAAGTCTTTAAACTGAAGATAGTTAGTTCTCTTTTTATGTTTATTTACATAAAAAATAAAATCATTTTTAAATGGGTGACAGAAAGAAAATCAGCATTTCCTTCAAGCTTTTATTTTAGGAGTTTCTTTAGGTCATCAAATAGAGGGAAAATATTCAAGTGCAAAAACCAAATTATTTTCTGATTAAATTTATATAATTTCTTATTCCTCATACACGTAAGCTAAATAATAGAGTGTATAGCATAAATAATATATCAATTCAATTAAAAGGAAAGCTAGCTGGACCTTCATGTTAGCAAAACAACTGGTCGGAAGTTTAATATTTCATTAAAAATAACTTTAAAACAAAACTTCAGGTTTTAATTTTTGTGCCATGTAATTTAAATGCTAACAAAAGAAAATCAGTCCTATTCTACTTAATTCACAGTCTTCAAATGTGTTATATTTTAGCTAATTCTTTTATCAACATTTAAAACAATTATAAAATGCAAAGAAAAATAATCATTTATATTCACAGACTACCTGGAATTAACAACTGTGAATTCTGTGTCATATTTTATTTCTGCTTTTAGTAAGATGTTGCATATAATATAAATATAAATAATATACAATTTATATATACATGTTATGCATACATTTTGAGGCACTATCAATGAATGACATCAACAAAAATCTTTTCCATCTTGGAAATTATTTCCAGTAGGGAGGAGACAGAAAATAAGCAGTAAGTGTAATAAATACATAAATTATATAGTATCCTAGAAGGCTATAGATTCTATCAGATAAAAGATGAGATATACTTACACACAAAAAATTCACATTATTAACTCAGGCTTCTTACATAAAATCTGTCTGTATTAGTAGGGATAATCATAGTATCTACAATGTAGATATGGTGTAGTATATAGAAACTGCTTGTACTAAGAATCTTAAAATTGTACTTTATGTGGGTTAATAGAGTTTGCATACATGTAAAATGCTTACAAGAATAATGTAATAAAGAGTCAAAGAATGTCAAGATTATGATATTACTAATAATATTAACATCATTGTATTATCATTATTATTACATTAAAGAGTCCATTTTCTAGGTCTTAGGTTATTTTCTGGGTAAGTTATGCAGTTGCTTCTATTGTACATTGCTTGCTCATCTGCTTTGCCCGTTTCCTATTTGAATGCTTCCTATTTGTATTTATTAGAGTCACACATTTTGTCAATATCTTCTAGTCTTTTGTCATTTAAATTAATATATGGCTCAAAGGGACACATGCAACTCAATGTTTACAGCATTATTATCACAATAGCTGAATTATGGAAAGAACCCAAACGTCCATTGACTGATGCATGGGGGAGGAAGATGTGATATATACACAACAGAATATTACTCAGTCATAAAAAATAGTGAACTCTTACCATTTGCAGTGATGTGGATGGGACTGGAGAGCATTATGCTAAGTGAAATAAGTCAGAGTAAGACAAATACCATACAATTTCACTCATATGTGGGATTTAAGAAACAGAACAAATGAACATAAGGGAAAGAAAAAAAAAGGAGAGGAGGAAACCATAAAAGAGACTCTTAACTACAGAAAACAAACTGAGGTTGCTGAAGGGGAGGGAAGTAGGAGGATGAACTAATGGGTGATGGGTGAGCACTTGTCTGATGAGCACTGGGTATTATATGTAAGTCATGATTCACTAAATTTTACTCCTAAAACAAATGTTACGCTATATGATAACTAACTAGAATTTATTTTTTATTTATTTATTTTTTAAAAAAAGATTTTATTTATTTGACAGAGAGAGATCACAAGTAAGCAGAGAGGCAGGCAGAGAGAGAGAGGGGGAAGCAGGCTCCCTGCCAAGCAGGGAACCCGATGCGGGGCTGGATCCCAGGACCCTGAGGTCATGACCTGAGCTGAAGGCAGAGGCTTAACCCACTAAGCCACCTAGGTGCCCCGCTAACTAGAATTTAAATAAAAGCCTGAAACATTATAAATAAATAAATAAATAAATAAATATTCATCATTATAATATTTTTATGTTTCTTAATCTTTCATTATGCTACTACGGTGCATTTAAAAATTTTTCCTTTTAAATAATCTTTATATCTTATTTAAAATATTCTTCTTATTCTGAGGTTAAAAAAAACTTTGACTTAGTGTTCTAAAAGTTGAATTTTCTTCCTCACTTAGATGGTTAATTCAGGAGAAAATTTCTTTTCTTCCTATGTGGAAAGCTCATTTTTGTAACCAGTTATTGAAAGATCCTTTCCTTAATGATTTGCAAGACCACTCCTCATTTACTCAGGTGGCTCTTTTTTTTGTAAACAAACCGTCCCTTTTGTTTATGAAGTTTTTGTGGGCAGAGAATATTATTTATCTATCTTTCTATCCATAGTGGTTGCCTGGGCCAGTTAGCAATGAAATATTTTAAAAAGAGATGTCATTTAAAATGGGTCTTGACAGAAAACTTATAATTTATGAAGACAAAATGTCTAGGACATATATTTTCACTAAAACTGGTTCACTAAATGTGTCTGAAAGTCAATACAAAAATGTGAACTGTTGTCTTTTCCTTTCTAAATTTCTTAAGGACTTAATTTTGCAATTTGATGTGTGAATAACTATTAAGCATGCAATCTATAATGTTGTCTACCACATGTTAAAGATGATTTTCAAGTATTTACTTATTTAACAAAAAAACCCACAATTATTCAGTGCTAATATCTGCGATGGGCTATAACTCAAGACACAGGATATAAAAACAGTCAGGTCGTATTACTTGCCGTCACACAACTCAGTCTATCCAGGAGACAAACACACGAGAACATAACTTTGATATAATTAATACTATAGGAGGGGCACATATGAAGGGCAATGGAATGCAGTGAAAGAATGATGAATTTTGCAGTAAGGAGTCAGAGAAGTCTTCACCAAATTGATCATGTGAGTTGAATCTTGGTAAGAAAATTTAAGTTCACTACGCAGAAAAAAGAAATGTGCTTTCTTCCTAGTAGGAGTGACAAGCACAAAGGCACAAAGGCATGATGGAGAATGGCATGTTCAGGAAATAGCAGCTGACCTTTTACAACTAAGGCAAAAACATCAGGAGTGCAGAAAGGAGTTGGAGATTAATCTGGAAAAATATATTGGGGTCAAACTTTGGAGAGATTGATAGGAAGAGGTTGGACATAATTCTGTAGGCAAGGAATAACCATTGAAATTTTGAAATGGTCAAGTCATGTGATCAAACTTGTAGTCCAGAAAAGAACTGATGTCAGGCAGAAGGATGAACTGAATGGCATGTAGACCAAGACTTACTAAAGTTTATTTTCATAGACCAAACAAGAAATGGATTTCTAGGTTTTTGTAATAAACTCTTAAACTGGTCTTCTTGCTCTATATTTGCCTCCTGTAATATAATCACAACACAGCAGCCAGAGTCATTCTTTAAAAAAAAAAAAAAATCGGGTCATGCCGTTTCTCTGCTCAACTCTTGTTAACTGGTTCTTCAAATCATTCAGAGTAAAATCCTTGTGATCCATAGTTTACAAGTTCGTATCACCTGCCTGTCCTCCCTCACTACTCTTCCCTAGGCCCTCCCCGTTCCAGCCCCCCAGCCTCTTTGCTGATCCTCACACATACTGGACAAATTCCCATCTTAGGACCTTCACCCCACAAATGCAGGGTTAATTTCTCCACTGCTTTTAAATCTTGGCTCAAGTGTCATCTTCTTATTGAGGACTTTTCTAGTCATCCTCTTTAAAATTGCAAACATCTGTCTTCACCTAGCAATCACAACCTTCTGTATCCTGCTCCACTTGTGTGCCCCAAAGCATTTGTCATTCTCAAACATTTATATATTATATATATAATATATATATTATATATATAGTATATTTATGATTTATTTTATTATGCTTGTTCTCTCTTGCTAGAATCAAGGGCATAGATCAACTATTTGTTCAATATATAAATATATCAACTTTTGTTCAATAGTGTATCTGAAAGTGCCTAGAACATTGGCACATAGCAGGCTCTCAATAACTAAAATTTGTAATGAATGAAATGATGAGAGCCCTAAGACAGTAAGATGTCAACAAGGGAATAGTTGGAGTGAACAGTGCCAAGATGAATTTAGTGGAATTTGAATGAGACTGGTTTAATATGGCCATTAAGAGAGACGCAAGATTAGAATCTGACTCCTTTTTCTCTTGTTTGAATCAGTGGATCACAGTGCTATTAAGCTACATTTTTCTCTTATTTCTAGTATTAATTTTAAAACCATGTGGGGACTCTGTAAAAATAAATTAAGGACGAGTTCAAACTTTAAAAAAAATCTCTTGTAATCTCTAGTTATTAAAATATACATTGTTGTGGGGTTATGGACATCGGGGAGGGTATGTGCTACGGTGAGTGCTGTGAAATGTGTAAACCTGGAGATTCACAGACCTGTGCCCCTGGGGATAAAAATACATTATATGTTTATAAAAAATTAAAAAATTAATAAAAAAATACATTGTTTTTTCTTTAAGGTCTGATAAATATTTCACCTTGAAAGAAAAGAGAGAGAAAGAGAGAGAATGAGAGAGCAAATGAGAGAGGGGCTTTCAAATTATCATCACCTTCTTCAACTATTATGTCAAAGAATGGGGAAATTAAATCATTTTCTAATTTATCTCTAATTTAAATTACCCTCCAGTGCTTGTGTTTCCTTTTCTTTAATTGGGACTATTGTCCTCTTGATACTGGTTGCATTGATTCGGAGCTCTTACACAGGTGCAGTTACTTGCTCTGGCCATAGTCTGGTGTCCTCCAAGAGCATAAAGTCATACTGTTATACTCTGAATAGTGTCGCCCTGTAGGGAGAAAAAGGGGGGAAAAACCCACCAAAAAACAAAAGCAACTATGCTCAGGCTTCTATTGAGTAGAACTGTTTTTTTCTGTTGTTGTTGTTTTGTTTTGTTTTTAATTTTAAAAATCTAATGATAGAAGGGCTATGTTTAATCCACTTGACTGTGATTTATAGGCATGAAACCAGCTCGGTACCCAGTGAAGGAGCTGTGAAAGGAGACTCATATCGCTGAGCAGAGCTCCATGGTTCTTGTATCTGGGTTTACTTGCTTCCTTAATAGCAAGTGGGTTGACTTTTCTGTTGAATATGCACGTATTATCTTGTAAATTAAATTCTTGCCCTATTTGGCTGAATGGGGCCAATGACAAGAGAATTTGAGCCAAAGACTGCCCAAAGAACAAAATAATCAAAGGGAAATATGGAAAATTGTGTTTAAAAATCCGTCTGTAAATAATTTCATAATCTAAGTAGAACTGTTTTTAAGTTCCAGCTTTGTTAATGTATAAACAATGTGCCTGAAACAAATTATTGAACCTCATTAAGAATCATTCCCTTCACCAGTAAAAATTATACTGTCTTAAAATATTGTGTGAAAATGAAATGCAGTGTTTTTCAAAATTGTGAGGTTCAATAAAAGTGTCATATGTAGTCACCATTCTGAAGAGCATGGTATCCAGTAGAGAAATTCATGACAAGGTGTCAAGTAGAGAAATTCATGTTACTTGGTCTCCATAAAACTAGCTGGTGAAAGGAAAATTAGTTTTACAAATTCTTTTTATTTTTCCCCTAACCAAATTTGTTCCTAAGTTATAGAGGTTTTTTTTTTGTTTGTTTGTGTTTTTTTTCCCCTACTAAACAGCCAGAGACTGAGTTATCACATTTATATTTTTGTTTCACAACTTGCCTTGGAGTATGATCACTTAGAGACCCTTCTTAACTTCATGTGAGCTCATACTAGGATATTTCCTGTGTAAATACACTGCCCAGTGAGCATCTCTAAAGGAGTTAAGTGTTTTAAAAATTAATCAGCGACTCTAATTTCACCTTCAGAGTATTTTCCAGAATCTGATAATGTGTAGTCACTAATATAACTTCATACTACTTCTTATTAAATCTAAGATTTGAGTTTTCCATCTTGATTACATGCTGGAAGATTTCCATACTTGACAATTGCTTCATTTCCCCCCCCCCCGCAATTTTCATTGCTAAAGTCCTTCCCACATTACATAAGTTAAAGTCAATGGCAATTTTTTCTCTTTTTTTGTACTTAGAAAATTTAATAATTGGAGTGATAAAATATTACAGGCAAGAGAGGACTATTTTGACCCTCAAAAAACAGGGTATTAATGCAAGACAGTTTAATGTAGGAGTAAGGACACTGAAATGAATCACCAAAGATTAAAATTTGGTTCTGAATCTGTCATTTAGGTCCTAGGCTAATCATTTTACTTTACTTTTCTTTTCTTTTTTTTAAATATTTTATTTATTTATTTGACACAGAGAGAGAGATCACAAGTAGGCAGAGAGACAGACAGAGAGTGGGGAGGGGGGAAGCAAGCTCCCTGCTGAGCAGAGATCCCAATGCGGGACTCGATCCCAGGACCCTGGGATCATGACCCAAGCTGAACGCAGAGGCTTAACCCACTGAGCCACCTAGGCACCCTCATTTTACTTTTCTATATCTAAACTCTCTTACCTAAAAATTATGAAAATAAACCACATCACTTTTCAGTATCTTTTAGATACAAAATTCAATGCATATTCTATGAATATCTGATGTCTTCCTGGAATTAGATGACAATTAGTGTGAAAGGGGTTTTTAAAAAAATCTGCTCATGATAAGTTAGCCAGAGGTGCATGGCACAGACATCATCCCAGTTATTTGTAGTCATTAGAGAAGACATTATTTCTTATTGTAACAGAACTCAAAATATGAGCTTAGAGAACCAATTCAATTATGTTTACAGTACTCCCCGTGCAAGTAGTAAAGAGTCTAGTAGCCAGCAATATTCAACAGCATGCATTTCCACTGGATTCCCTGTGAAACTACTTTTGATTGTCAGGTGAGAATTGTTGTGTTTTATATACTTTGCTTATATTTTGTTTATATTTACTTTGTTTATAATTTGTTTATACACATACAAACTTTGTTTATAATTACTTTGCCCATTTCAGTGTCCCTGAACAAGTCTTTACAAAACTACAATGAAAGTTTCACAAAACTTTCCACATCTGTTCCTCAAGGTTGTTCTGTTTATTCTGAACCAAAGAAAAAATCTGATATCTCACTCAATAATAACAATGTAGGCAATGTATTAATTATTCATCAGAACATCAGAGAGTTTTGAATAAC
The DNA here is from genome assembly GCF_963455335.1 of Martes martes. NCBI lineage: Eukaryota > Metazoa > Chordata > Mammalia > Carnivora > Mustelidae > Martes > Martes martes. The sequence continues at coordinate 126,001,430 of NC_137891.1, read as the reverse complement.
CAGGCAATAAAAGCAATATACCAAGGAAAGATGAGAAAAGTAACAGCAATTTCATTTTGAACCAATTCTGCTAATGTTATTATTCTTTCTGGAAAAGCTCATTCACCAAAGACTGCATACTGAGGCATTCTGGCAGAAATAAAGGGATGGCAGGTACAGTTAAAAAGTTGCTATGCCTATTTTTTTTCCTGGGAAACCAAAACAATTCCCACACTAATAGCTGTCAGTCTGACTTGTGAATAAAAACATAAACAAAATAATCAGAGTAACAGTGTGGGTTGTTTGTATTTTCTTTTATAGGGTCATTGTTTCATTCAGGAAACATCTATTGACAACTTGCTACATATCAGGTATGGCGCTCTAACTTGGATCTCTTCATAAGTTTGATCTGGTTTATTACTTTAAAGGTTGCTCAGTACTTTTGCCTAAAAAGAATCACCATTCCCCTGGCTTCTTCACTTCAGCAAGTTCTATCTGTCTATTGCTGTTTATTTCTTGATGGTGACTCCGTGTAATGTCACCTTTATGCTGTACTTCTCATAAACTGAAAACATTTATTGATTCCATCTTGCTTATTACCAACACATAAGCTTTCCACATATTTTGCTATTATATATTGTTTCCGATTTGTCCAGAGCTTTATATCTGAGATGCTGTAAGCACAGTTTCATAGCTTGCAGACTTGTCACACTCCTAGGATTAATTGTAAATTATTCTACCTTGTCAGGTGATATTAATTATAATTCACAGTGGGTGTTGGAGACATTGCTCAGGAAGTAGAAGTGCTTAATAAAACTCCTCTGAAAAAAAGATTGGGAGTTTAGAGGTGAATTGACCTCACAATTTACAATTACATGAAAAAAGTCTCCCCCCCCAACTTTCTGTTTTGACAAATTTCAAACCAAGAGCAAAGTTGAAAGAATAGTATGATATGAACACCCATATATTCTCCAGCTACCTCTACTAAATTGTTAACATTTATCACTTTAATTCTCTTTACACACGCAAACATACCTACATACAGAAACACACACACACATTTTTGATGGACCATTTTTAAGTAAGTTGCATAAATCATGACTCTAAATACTTCTGTATATAGAAAAACTTGAATTAAAAAAGCATGAGAATATTTTCCACATAAACACAATAATTGCATAATTATAACTGTCAAAGATTTTCAAATTGATAAAACAATATTATCTTATGTGCAGCCCATTAGCAGATAGCCTCAGTTTTCCCAATAATGTCCTTTAAAGCTACTTTGTTGTTGTGTTGAGCCAAAATCGATTGAGGATTCCATGTTGCAGTTGACAGAAAACTCTTTATCCATTTCATCTAAAATAGTGCCAGTAATACTAATCTTTAAAAAAAAAATCACTTATACTGTTGAAGCTTATGAAGAATATAAACCAGTTGCTTTTGTGATATAAAATTTGTTTTTGTATAATTGTTGTCTTATGATTTAATTCAAATTAGACATTTGTGGTTTGAATGTTACACACCACATGTAGCTCAGTGTAACTTACTAGAGGACATGTAATGCCAGTTCGATCTACTGTTTTTTAAAGATTTTATTTGTTTATTTGACAGAGAGAGATCACAAGTAGGCAGAGAGGCAGACAGAGAGAGAGGAAGAGGAAGCAGGTTCCCCACTGAGCAGAGAGCCTGATGTGGGGCTTGATCCCAGGACCCTGGGATCATGACCTGAGTCAAACGTAGAGGCTTAACCCACTGAGCCACCCAGCTGCCCCCAGTTCGATCTATTGATGATGTTTGTTTATCTACTGTAACGGCATTTATTCCCATTGTAAATATTTTTAAAAATTCTATTTAAATTCAATTGCACTACTGGGTATTTACCCTAAAGATACACATGTAGTGATCCAAAGGGGAATGTGCACCCCAATGTTTATAACAGCAGTGTCCACAATAGCCAAACTATGGAAAGAGCCTAGATGTCCATCAACATATGAATGGATAAAGAAGATGTGGTGTATATATACAATGGAATACTATGCAGCCATCAAAACCCCAAAGTCTTGCCATTTGCAATGACATGGATGGAACTAGAGACTATTATGCTAAGCAAAATAAGTCAGTCAGAGAAAGACAATTATCATATGATCTTACCTATATGAGGAATTTGAGAAACAAGAAAGAGGATCATAGGGGAAGAGAGGAAAAAGTGAAACAAGATAGAAACAGAGAGGAAGACAAACCATAAAAGACTTTTTAAAAAAAAAAAAAACTCCATTCTTTATTTTATGTTTTTTTTAAAATTTTAATTTATTTTTTCAGTGTTCCAAGATTCATTGTTTATGCACCACACTCAGTGCCCCATGCAATACATGCCCTCCTCAATACCTACCACCAGGCTCATAAGAGATTCTTAATCTCAGGAAACAAATTGAGGGTTGGTCAAGGGGAGTGGGTGGGAGGGATGGGTTAGCAGGGTGATGGTCACTGGGGATGGTATGTGCTATGGCGAATGCTGTGAATTGTGTAAGACTGATGAATCATAGACCTGTACCCCTGAAACAAATAATACATTATATGTTAATTTTTAAAAAAGGGAAAAAAACGAATTTTGTTGTTTCTTTTTGAAAATTTACTAATGGTTTAGAGAAAAAGTTGATGACTTCTTTGCAATCTTAAGACTCTTTGTATCTAGATATATTCATTACTCCTCTTGCACTGGGCAAGTTAGTTACCAGTAAGCCTGTTCTCCCATGGTTCTAGGTAAACCCCAATAATTTTTGGACATGCAGTTGTGGAATCACTTTAAACTTTTGATTGAATGTAATATCTATTGAATTTTCTTTTCTTTTTTTTTTCTATTGAGTTTTCTTATAGTGATTCCTTCAAGCTGGTAAAAATTAAGCTAAGATGAATTACTCATAATTCAGCAACACTGAATTGGAAAGTAGTTGATACTATATTACTAATTCTAAATATATCTGCTACATGATACAAAATTTAAGCATATTTCCCAATTCTTCTTTGGGGAATTAAATCTCAGGAACAAACAAACCCAGGAGAGCTTTAATAGAGAGAGTAAATAGGCAATATGATTATCTGCTGTTTTCCTAAGTGGTACTCTTTCTGACCTGCTAGTGTTGTAATTTCTAAGTTGTTCAGCTCAAATATCTCTTCAGGGTGAGACAACGTAGTTATTCAGTAGGTTCTATACATTCTTTTCTTATTTCTCAAGTTATTAAGGATTAAATGGAACTTCAGGTTTTGTTTTTGTTTTTTTTTTCTTTCCAGACTTTTGTTTGCTTGTTTGTTTTTAGTTTTTTAAGTGAGGACTTTATGGAGTTGTTTTGTAAACACATTATCTTTCTCTCTAAGCCAGCTTTCAAAGCCAGATGAATATATGAGCATGGCTGGGAGCTTATCATACTTTACTGCTCTGACCAAAAGAACAACATCTAGAAATAGGATACAGTATTACAAATAAAATAATAGAAATAAATTAGGTATTCTCTTTTCTGTAAACATCCTCTATTTTGCCAAGAACTTCATCAATACTAGGAGAAAATATAATGAAAAGATTTCTGAAAATCCTTGTTCCTTAGAGGCATTCTCTTCTTGTCCATGAAGATGAGCTATTTTCATTTTTTTTTTTTTTTTTTAATGTGGGAAGGTGGCCAAATGCCCTACTCGGTTTGATGCTCTCTATTCCAGAGAATTATCTGGCTTCAGTAGGCCAAATTGACCATTTAATATGTCTTCCTTTGATAAGCAGATTATAATCATGGATTATATAAATTTACTTCTTCAGCTTTAAGGTGGGGAATATATCTTATTTAATTAAGAATAGAAACAAAATTTACACCACCTAATTTAATCATGATCTATGGTGGAACAATTTTCCTAAAGGAAAGGGGATATTAATAAAAAATGGTACAATGTGCACAGATCAACATGAGGTCCATGCTTTAATATGATTCCTCACCATTTGACATTTGTTGTTTTTGAATTAACAATTACCGGAAATGACTAATTTGACCAAGTTTATGATATTTCTCGAGTAATCAAATCACAGCCAGAGTTAAATTTCCATACTGTACTGGTATTGATAGTGAATTGTTATCTTGAAACAGTGAAAAGTAAGACATATTTCAGATACACTCAAGTGATCTAGGGTTAATAGACCAGGAGACCTATTTCTATTCTGTGCCTCTTTGGTATCAGTAATTTATAAGCTTGATCAAATGACCTGTGAGTTTCGGTTAAGACACTCAGTGTATGAAACACAAAAGATTCCATACACTTTGTGTTCTAGGGTTTAATAAAAAATAGGTAAATTTGCTTGGGGCTAATCATCTATCCCCAGTATTGGGGATAGATGTCTGTTTGTCCCAGAGAGTATGAAAGACCCAAATAGAAAACCATCATGGTTATAGGGAAGATTGCTCCAGAGTCTGTATGGCCAGTGCTCTGTGAGAAATCAAACTCACCTGTACCAGTGAAAAGTGTTGGCACCTGCTATTGTATCATTCAGGGAAACTTTGTAAAAGCAATTCATGACTAAACATAAATAAGTGTTATTACTCTTGTCCTATCCTGGTAAAATTATGTAGTGGAGACATGCTATGACAGTTCTCTCTTTTGCCCACGTATTTTGCTTTGGAAACCTTTTTCTTAGTCACTTTTCTGTGTTAGATTCTTTAGTTCTTTATGGGAGCACTCTGAGTGGTTCACTAAATGGAAAGGATTTGTAGGAAGGGGCATTATAATGTTAAGTATAATGGGAAATCACTCTTTAAAATGTTAAAGGGTAAAATTTTAGGATTCTCTATCCTATATTTATATCCCTCAACTAAACAGCTAATACTACCAGTTCCTGAGTCTGTTATTAATGGGATTTCTTTTTGATATGTTCTTTTCTTTCTTTCTTTATAAATACAATACAGGGTCTCTACCTAAAACAGAAATGGGTAAATCATAAATATGAAATATTTTCCCCAGCTATGAACTTCAAAAGCTACCAGTGTTCACTACAGAGGCTGAAGTTTTTATGTTTTAGGAGCACTTGAAGTTAATGATATTTGAGCAGCTCTGAATAATTTGAGCTCGTATTTTTTTAACTAATTGTTTAATGTCCCATAAATGAACTATTGCTTAAAATAATGTCATGCTCACTTCTAATTTTTTAATAATTTTTGCATGAATGATGCTTGTAATTTAAACAATATTATATAAATTAACAATCTGGGGGCTAAAACACCTTTCAACCATTTGTTAACATCTCTGTTATGGATGTTAAAATAATTTTACCTTTTTTTAGATCAGTCTTACACAGCAATAACAGAATATCATTTTATTTTTTTCTTGAAGATAGAATACTGACAGAGAATAGCCTGCAACTGTATTGCAAGGATATTTATCTTTTTCAAAGAAAGTAATATTCCATTATATTCCATTATACTCCATAGGCCTTGTTAAGTTATTCAACAGAGGACCAAGGACATTTTTTTTTTACAGAAAATACAGAGAACACTCTCAGTTTACCAAGTGTTCTGTCATTAGGGGTCCAAAATGTTGTACATTTTTCTTAGATCATTAGGCAAGCTTGTAGTAAGATTAAAAAAAAAAAAAAAGTCTGAAACAATTTGTCCGTAGTTGTAAGACTACATCCGTGGTATTAAAATCTCCTTAGTGGGCAGGGTAGTTCCAGAATTCCCATGTGATATATAGCACTGCAGACGAGGTACCATGAAAATTTCTACAGATGGCTGCTTACTGTGTAAATTAATGTGACTCAGTAAGGATCATGCCAGTCACTGGCAGCTATAATTATAGATCAGAATAAAATCTTGCTCTGCAAATTTGTTCAACCAGAGAACTATAGCACAGACACAAGTTTATTTAAATACTTTAATTATTTACTGTCAGAATTTGTGACACATCTGTGATTCAACTTGCTAACACTAATAGGAATGACATAGCACCATGTTACTAGCATAAAACAAGCAAGGTAATTAAAAAAATACAGGAAAGAAATACCACAAAGCAACAAAACCAAACATCCATCTCCAAATACAATGGATTTTTCAAAGCAAATGGATCAAATAACAGACGAGTCAGCATGGGCATTTTGAAGGATCCAATTAAATATGAAGCTAATACTTCTTTACATTTTTATAACCTTAAAATTAAAATTAAAATCTAAGTTACTCCAATCAAGCCCTTATTAACTAGTTGAACTCAGAAGTCTATTTCAACTTCAAGGTAACAGCTGAAAGTTTACTTAAGACAAGCATATTTACACTTAATGAGATTCATATGAATTTTCAGCTTTTATTTGAAGAGTTTAGAAAAGCACCAACCTTGAAAAGCACATCTGTTCCTGTTACTAGTCCTAGAAAACAATCCCCTTCCTCCTATTAACTACAAGAAACAGAATTCTCTGGGAAAAAAATACATGGTAATTGATAAAGAATCTTTTATTTTTTTCCCCCAAGGTAAGCTTTAATCCTGTCCTTACTCAATTAAAGTAAATCCTAATTAAAATAAACTAATCTGAAGCTCTCATTCATTCACAATGAAGGAAAAAGGGGTAGACTAAGATGAGATCTGCTGTGATAATTTCAAAGTCGCCAGTGTTCTCTTTGACGGAGAGGGTAACATGAGCCAAACCCTCTGCCCAATGTTAAGAAATGTGGCCTTCTCTCTTTTCATGCCAGCCTGGCAATGGAGAGATGATTAAACTATACACATCTTTCTTCACATTCATTAAGAAGTTGGGTAGCACGATGTAAGGAACACAAGGCTAGAAGTCACGACCTTGATTTCTGCTAGAATAAATGATTGTCAGCAAAGCACTTAACCTTGGTGAACCTCAGTTACCTCCTGGATAAAATGAGAGGGTTGGCCCAGACAACATCGAAGGTGTCTCTTTCAGTTCTAATAGTTAGTCATTCTATAAAACGTGTATATACGAATGAAGAGAAATGACTTGTTTTTCCAGATAATTCTGGCCATTTAAACAAAGCTTATCTCAATGGTAGGGATGCGTCAAGCAAAATATTCTGTCTTACTTTTCCATTTCACTTTAAAGACACATAAAGCCGTACTTCTAGCTAGACGAGGTATGTGCCTTTGTGCTGTGCTTTGAGGCACCTGGGAAATCTCTATAACTCACTAAAGGAAATTTTCAGCTTTAGAGTTACTCTTTCATGTTTAGATGGCAACATTTTTCTGTAGGTTTTGAACTTGAAGTTGGTTCACTGTTGGTTTGTCAAACTGGAAAAGTGAATGTTTATTGCAAAGGTCACTATGAAAATGCAAGTACATATTTCAAGTCATCTGACAGGGAACTGTGTTTTGGGGTCCCATAGAGAAGGATGCAGATGAAGAGGGCAGGGAATATTACCTTAGGAAATAAGACTCATTAGGAACACAGCATTGGCATGACTGGACATTAACCCAGAAAAGCAGAGATAGGAACTCTGTGTTTCAAGATGTTGGAGGTACACACAAAATGATGATATTCTGTTGGGGTATGGGTTATCAACCTAGTCTGAGGAAAACTTAATTTTCTCTGCTGATTGAATCATAAGCTTCTAGCAGGACTTGATTATACTTCATTCTTTAGTCTTCTAATTAAAGCAAGAGTAGAAAACTGAAATGTGACTGACGTAAATGTTTTAGCAGCAAGGATTTTTTTTTTTTTTAATTTTTATTTATTTATTTGACAGAGATCACAAGTAGGCAGAGAGGCAGGCAGAGAGAGGGGAAGGGAAGCAGGCTCCCCGCCGAGCAGAGAGCCCGACGCGGGGCTCGATCCCAGGACCCCGGGATCATGACCCGAGCCGAAGGCAGAGGCTTCAACCCACTGAGCCACCCAGGCGCCCCAAGGATTTTTTTAAGAAAACAATAAAGCTAGAGGAAAAAGGGGGTTGATGATTGCCACCTAACACTTGGGTTTGGTATAAGGAAGAAATCAGATTAATGGAGACAATGGCAAATGACCCATTTAAAAGGGGCTATTTGGGTCTTCATTTTCAGCTAATGGACCCACATGATTGCTCGTTCAGTGCTGCCATGTCTTCTGAATTTGCACAAGAAACCTTAAATCCAGACTTTCATAAGCAACCCTCCATTTTATCCCTCCTTTTTTTTTTTTTTAAATTTTGGCAGCTATTTCAAAAAAAGAAAATGTTTGAAATACTTGAAGGTTAAACAAAACATATCCGTAGGCTGCATTTGGCCCAAAGGTCAGCAGTTTTCCACTTTTGAACTAGAGCGCTATCAAACTTATACGTATATATTGCTAAGACGCCAATACTTCTCATTTAGTAGAAAAGAAGTCTAATGCCCAAGTCAAAAATTGCCTAAGGGCACACAGTAGGATATCATAGCCTAATTTCCTGGGTTTTGGACTGGTACTTAATCCACTGTGACAGGCTTTCACCAGTTAAGACTTTTTTAATTAATAATATGAACAGAAAAGTACATACAAATTATAGAATCCAAGTTCACTCATTAATACGGATAAAACATAAGGCATATTAACAGAGAAAATGCCATACCCTCAAACATTTAAATATGAGTATTTGAATATTTAAAAAAATTACCACGCATTGTGCCTTGCTAATACGTGCCATACTACTAAATTCTTAAATATATTTGGAGGTTAATTAGTGGTTTCTTTCTATGCCAGATAATAATAAGGTTTTAATTTTTGTTCGTCTTCTCATCAGCCATAACGGGGAGGTATTTGGCATATATTTTCTTTTGCAGATTGCCACGAGACAGATAACATTGAGTCTGATTATGCCATTGCTTTGTAGCTGCTCTAAAATCAAACCATGAGAAGAAAGAAAATAGAATTTAATTAATTCATACCTCCTAATGGCATCAATAATGTGGAAAAAATTTCAATACTCTTAAAACGTCCCTAAATCAAGTGTGTTGAGTAAGGGATATTACTCCTTAGTTTTCATATTCTTTCATCAGTCTCATAGAATCTGTGTATACTAATACTAATACCATAGGGTAGTGGCACCCAAATATATTTGCCTAGTTTCCCATAACTAAAAATAACACAACTTAAAAAGTATATTATTATATATCTGTATGTATATTTATTGAACAATTATTTGCAGAGCACCTAGCACAGGTCAGACCACAATTAAGTAAGACAATTATACCGTCTTCTGTCACGGATTTCATAATCTGGTGATTGATATAAGCATTAAACAAATAATTGTTGAAAGACTTGTTAACTGCAGAAATTGCTAATTAGGAAAGAAAGAGACAATAATACAGGGTTAACCATGTGCCCGTTGGGGTAAGGGCTAGCAGTTGGGGCAATAGAAGGCTTCTCTGAGAAAGAGGCATTTCTGTTAAACCTGGAAGAGAGAAATGCTAGCCAGAGCAGGGACTGGTAGCAGGGCATCCCTAACAACCATAAACCAGGGGTGGGATTCTGAATAATTATTCATTAATGTGGCCCTATTCAGTATCCTCTCAGGCCTATCAACAGTACCCCATTCCACTATTGCTCTGCAAAATGACAGAGCAAATGACCAAGACCCTGAGCTGTAAAAACTGGGTTCAATTCTACTCACTGTAGAAACATAAAAATTGTGTAAAATCTCTAAATCTGGTTTTCCTGTTTATAAAAAGAAGGCATAAGACCTTATTCCTTCTACAGAATTTTTTAGGATTAAATTAAGTAAGATACACTCAGTGGCTGAACTTTGATATATAATAATTGTTAGTATCTTACATATTCTTTCCCATAAAGATGAAAACCATATAAAGTAAGACATTTGTTAAAATAATGCTGATAGTGAAATAAAGTTAGAAACTTTTCAATACAATGGGATTTTATCCTTAAGACGTTTGTAACCTCTGTCTGTCCTATTTTGTCCTTAGAAAGGAAATCTGCTTAGAAAAACAAAAGCCATCATTTATTTAGTGAAAGACATTGTACTGGGCAATTTCAGAAATCTCATTTAGTCTACAAGACTGGATGTTAGGTATCCTTGCTTCCATTTTACAGATGAAGAAACTGAGATTACTGATGTTAAGTAATCTGCCCAACGTCAAAATCTTATCGAGTAGCAGAGGGAGATTTAAATTTAGGTTGCCTATACCAAAGGCCATATTCTTAAAAGTCTGGGCTCTATTTCATGAAGTAAATATTTTAATTTTGTGTGCGTGTGTATATAAGTTGAAAAAGTCTAATAAGTATTACAGTTGAATTTTATATTTGAGATATAAAAAGTATTTATTTTTATGATATAAACCTTAGACACTACAATTCAAAAATTATTTTCTCAGCTCAGTATCAGTATTTCCTCAAGGAAGGGTTGGAAGAGCTGAGTTTCAAGGTTTTTTGTTTGTTGCTTTAAAGAGGATATTTATTTATTTATTTATTTATCTTTAAAGATTTTATTTATTTATTTGACAGACAGAGATCACAAGCAGGCAGAGAGGCAGGCAGAGAGAGAGAGGAGGAAGCAGGCTCCCTCTCTCTGCTGAGCAGAGAGCCCGATGTGGGGCTTGATCCCAGGACCCTGAGATCATGACCTGAGCCGAAGGCGGAGGCTTAACCCACTGAGCTGCCCAGGCGCCCTGAGGATATATATTTAAAAAGGAAATGAATTTGAGGAATACTGGCATGGAGGTTTTCCTCAAAAACATAGTAGGAATTAAGACAACAGTGTGTATTTATTAATACATGCAAATTTATTGTTGTTTTTTTTTTTTACTATTCCTGCCTCTTGAGCTAGCAAATTCTTTGAAATATAATAATATCTGCAACTAAATAAATTGAAGTGAAACTTATTTCACATTGTTTAAATAAATTAAAATTACTTTTCTAAATGTTCTTGGAAATACATATCAAGAAATATAACAACATTGAGAACATTTGCTTTAAGAATTTTTCTTCTTGTCATCACTCAAAAAGAAATGATAGAAAATGTGAAAAGAGTTACATACACGAAGATTTTTTTTCAATATTACTTATAAAAGTGAGCAACTGGAGTCAACACATACACACAACAAATAAATGATTGAATGACATATAACTAATTCATTGAAATAGATATCAATTAGACAATTAAAATGATAGTCCTGGGGTGCCTGGGTGGCTCAGTGGGTTAAGCTTCTGCCTTAGGCTCAGGTCATGATCTCAGGGTCCTGGGATCGAGCCCTGCATTGGGCTCTCTGCTCAGTGGGGAGCCTGCTTCCTCCTCTCTCTCTGCCTGCCTCTCTGCCTACTTGTGATCTCTCTCTCTGTCAAATAAATAAATAAAATCTTTAAAAAAATAAAAATAAAATGATAGTCCTAAAGCTACTGGCAAAATAGGTAATACTTAATACATAAAGTTTTTTGGGAGGGGTGAGGAAACTTGATATAGAAGTACATGTATTAAGATTGAACTATATAGAAATAGAAGTGCAATAAGCTGTCAACAAAATGATAAACAGTTGTACTGTTGGATTAATATATGGGCACTTAAATAACTTTTTAATTTTTTATAAAGTAGCCAAATTACCTTTAAAATTTTAAAACTATTTAAACTAAAAGCCCGCAGCAAATCTTAGGTATACAGAGCAACAGGATCTCCAAAATTGCCTATCAGTTGGTTAGTTATCTATCAAGCTACTCTTTCTCCTTTTACATATAACTAGACAGTAGGATTGTCTTATTTCAATACATTTATCTATGTGTCTAGTTCAGATCCCAGCCTATTGGCTAATTAAGAGCTGGGGTTGTATCCTAGCCATCTTTGTACACTCAGTGCTTAGCACAGTGCCCTCCATTTAATAAGATTTCAATGCATTCTGTTTAATAAATGAATGAATTACTCTGTCTTAATGGCATACATATGTTCTCTAGTGTAGATACAAGGGCTCGGTGACAAAAAGTAAGTTTTCTATGTAGTGGAAAATTAAGTTTACTGAATATTTTGCCCCTAACAAAATAATGGATTCAGGCAATGATTATCAATCAGTAGCTAACAAACACAAGAAAAGGCAAGGAGGTAGATCTTATTTATCTCCTAATAAAAGTATACACCTTCAACGAAGCATTCTTGCCTAAAGTTGAACCTGAAACAGATAAAATCTCAAGACTGAATTATCAGAAATATAAAGAATGAAAGCACATTAAACAACCTCACAGGGATTCAATTACTAAAATCCAGAACATAAGAACTCTATAGGAGAAACGACCAGTTTCTCCAACAAATAAATTGCAGAATAAAGAAAATGAGTGGAATTTGTAGATTAAAAGAGAGCTAAGAGACAAATCAATCAAATGCAGACCGAGGAGTTTGGATCCTTTTTCAAGTAAACAAACAAGTGGACGAATAAAATGAAAAGGGGCAATTTGAAAAAGTAATCTGATAATATTAAAAAATTAATGCTAACTTTGTAATAATTGTGGCATGTTTAATAATTTTGGTTTATTCCTGTCTTTTAGAGATCTACATGAACATATTTATGGATGATATGATGTCTGAGTTGGTGGGAGAAGGAGGGAGGTTATGCATGAAATAATATAGATCATGAATTCCTAATCATTGGATATGGGTTATGGCTATGGGAGGATTTGTTAAGCTATTCTTCACTGAGACATAGTTGAAGTTTTTATAATAAAAGGTTAAAAATGGTTTTAAAACAATTAAAAACAAAACAAAACAAAACATCCTTAAAAAAAAAAAAACCTGGCTTAGGTAGGAGTAACTAATTGATTCATCCAAACTTCTTCCCAATAAACTGGCTGATAAAAACAGTTTTGTACATGATTAATGCATTCCCATCTGATGATTATGATTTCTTTCAATGATTTAGCACACTTAGGAAGAGTACAGAATATATCCATGCGTATGTGCAAATGAATGGATAACTGTTAAATAATCACTGGTCTTAATATCACAGATTCCTTTTCTTCAGAAAGAACTAACGCTTTGATTTCTTTGGTATTCAATTATTTGCTGCTCATCTGCCTCTCTTAGGTCCTCAAAGTTTATTCAAAAGATTCCCCAAAGGCTTCCTGTAGAAGAGTCCTATCTGGAGTAGAGTGCAGAGTTAATTAGGCGAGCCAAACAGAAGACAGAGATTAGCATAAAGTACAGTTAACCATGTCTACTATATGGCTAGTTGTGTTTTCTTACCACATACGAAGAAATGATTATATAGTAAATTCATGTTCCAATTGTACTATAATTTACAGAAGAGCCACAACGCGAATGGTGTTAGCCTGTACAATATTTTATTTTGTATTTCAGCTTGGCTGGGCCACAGTGCCCAGATATGTGGTCAAACATTCTTATGGATGTTTCTGGGATGATATTTTTGGATGAGACCTACATTTCAATTGATGGACTCTGAGTAAAGCAGATTGTACCCCATAACCCCATAAGGCCTCATTCAATCAGCTGAAGGCCTGAATAGAACAAAAGACTGATCTGTGCCAAGAAAGAGGGGATTCTGCAGCAGACACCATTCAGACTTGAGCTACAGCATCAGCTCTTTCCTGGGATTCCAGCCCGCCAGCCCAGTCTGCAGATTTTGGACTCGTCAGCCTCCATAGCCCCATGAGCCAATTTCTTAAAATAAATCTCTTTATATATACATAGATACAGCCAATTGGTTTTATTTTTCCGGATTGCCTTGACTAACACAGCTTCAGTCAAAATTTCAGACATAATGGAAGTTACAGTTTATGACTAAACATATAAAACATTTTCACAATAGGAATCAGTAAGATAATATTAGTTGTAGACTGTAGCAGCTCTGTATTATAGAATTCCTACCTTCCCTTTAAAAAATCTTACTTCCCATTCTCTTCTGAAATACTATAGTGCTCCATGATTATTACTTAGTGTACAGATTTTTCTATTTTTGTTAAGTTGGGTTTTTTTGGATTATATTCTTTTTAAAGCAAGTCACATTTTGTCCATTATGAATTGTTAAAAATACTTAAGATTTGATGTACTCTTAAGATATGCAAGTTTAAAGACTGGAGCAAGTAAGGCACAGTAATAGCTCACAAATGCACAATTTAGAGATTACAGTTTTTGAGTCAATCTATGTAATTTACTTAAAGAATATAATTAGTTTAAATGCCTGATATATGTATATCTGTATATACATGTATATGTATTTATAGAAAGGCCATCTTAGTTCAGACTGCTATAACAAAATACCATAAACTGGAGTGGCCTGAACAATAAGCATCTATTTCTCACAGTTCTGGAGGTTAGGAAATCCAAGATCAAAGTGCTGACAGATCTGTGAGGACGTTCTTCCTGGTTTGCAGATGGCCTTCTTTTTGTTATGTTCTCCCATGATCCCTGGTGCATTCTCAAGAGAGGAGAAAGAGAGAGAGAGACAGAGACAGATCTCCTGTCTCTTCCTCTTTTTAGGGCCTCATTAATTTCATTGAAGTCCCTACTTCCAACTAACATAATTTTGGGGATTAGGGCTTCAACCTGTGAATTCTGGGGGAACACAAACTTTCAGTCCAGAGAAAAGGTAAATAAAAATTCAAAGCAATCAACATAGATCAGTAACTTTCAAATATATACTAATTATACTAATTTTTTATCTCATGAAACACTTTAATGCTTATATGATGGTACTAGATAGATAATAACACACACACACACACACACACACACACACACACACACACGTAAGAGAGCCTTCATTCATCCATGCTGGTATCCTGATCTGGGACTTACAGGCTCAGAACAGAGCAGCTCAGAAAGACTTACACTTACCTCTTCCCATCTTTTATGAGAAGTTCTACCCTCATATTTTGTTATCTGGGCTCCTACCACCACCCAGTCCTTTATGATCTCTTAGCTGATTAGAGTAAATTGCCTTCATAAGTGAAATTCTGGTGCTAGGTGTTAGGATACTGATTTCAGCTTATTACTCAAATGATGATAAAACTATTTATGTCATAGAATTTTTGTATTTTTTGATGAGATAGTGTTTGTAAGGACTTCAGCACTAACCATGGTAGAGTAAGTTCTTAGTATATGTTAATTATTTTTTCTATCAATACTATTACTATACAGATAAATAACCATGGCTACATCCAGAATGGAAGCCTTCCTGAAGAGAGAGAAAGAGAGACAAAGAGACCTGAGAGAATGCAAAGCTAGGTCCTATGCAATAAAGAGATAAACATCAGAATACCAGGCTTTAATTACTTAGCTCAAGGTTGTGTATGACTCAGCTTTTTGTCTTTGAAACAGGAATATCATTAATTCTTATTTCTTAGTACTCTTGAGAAAAAAATGTTTTTCAGTATGCATTAAAATTACTGAAGAGGCACAGATGCTGTGTATGACTGGAGAAACAAATTTATTTCCAAAGTATTTCCTGCAGCCTTTCGGGAAGTTGGTGGGTGGTCACTGGGTCAGCGGGTAGAGCGGTAAGAGCCTTGACTGAACTCAATCAGTAAGCTAATTTTACTAGATGGGTAAAATATGCAATCACTTTATTTAACTCATGAAGAAACAGGGCTATTTCCCTCCTTCCCAGACTCCTTCCCATCCTTCCTCTCTTCATTCCTTTCACCTCTACCTCAGCCACCTTTCTTATGAAACGAGTGTCATATATGTCAAACAATAATAGGGACCAAAAATACACATGACTAATTCTTTATCTTCAGAGCTTGCTATCTAGAGGTAATTATATGCAAGGAAAAATTATCTATCCAGAAGTGAGAATTATAATAGAATTATGCACATAGTACCAAAATTGCACATGGCAAAGCACCTATATTAGCAGGAGTTAATGAGCCATTCCTTTGAGGAGGTGATGTTGAGCTAGGCTGTGATGTGGAAATTAGCAAGGTTGGATGGGAGAAGAAACAAGAAGTGGTTTCCAAGCAGACGGGGCTAGCTGAACAGTGGTACCCAGTCAAGGGAAGTCACTTTGCATAGTGCAGGGTGTAAAAAAAAAAAAAAAAAAAGAGTTCTACGGACTGATTTGATGAGTATGAGAGAAAAGGGAAGATTTGAAGCTAGAAGATTGAATGGGGAAAAAGGGAAGATTGAAGCTAAGGGCTGGCTCTTCAAAGGTCTTACATGCTGCACAAATAAGCTTAGAATTTAGCTTGTAAGTAATGGGAATTTAAATAAATATTTTTAAAAGGAATGTGACATACTTCGCTTTGTATTTCTGAAAGATTATGTTCGTTGTACAAGAGAGAGAACGTTAAGAGCGAACAAACCTAGAATCAGGAAGAATTACTAGGCTGCAGATACTGTAACCAAGATGAGAAATGATGAGAGAGTGCATCTGAAGAGGGAGATTGGGGGCCAACACTGAAAAGGAGGATGACATCTCTGTTGTTTCTTAGTCAGATGACATTTTTACTAGATATATACGATTCTATTCACTGACAGGGTAAGAAAAAGGCAGGGGAAGAACTGACTGGAGGGGTCGATAACTGTATTTTTGAGGACATTTTGAAAAAAAATGATTTATTTTTGAGAGAGAGAGAGAGAGAAAGAGAGAGAGGACAAATGAGTGGAGGGTCAAAGGAAGGAGCAGACTCTCCACTGAACAGGGAGCTGGATGTGGGGATGTGGGCTCCATCCCAGGGTCCTGGGATCGTGACCCAAGCCAAAGGCAGACACGCTTAACTGACTGAGCCACCCAGGTGCCTGAGGACATTTTGAATTTAAGGAATATTCATAGTTGTCTGGGGTACAGTTAAAGGTCTGAACATGAAACAGATTTAGAGCTTTTACCTCACCCAACTTATGTCATTTTTCATCTGATTATTTGCAAATACTTATTGAGTTATTACTAGATATGAGGTACTTTTCTCTGGGTCATGTCCAATGCCAGTGTATATAGTGCCTTGATATTAGTGTAATGACCTAAACATTAGAGAGTTAAAGTAGAATAATCCTCCACAGAGGACAACATAAATAAGTGTATAATAAAAATACTGATTGAAGGCAGTAAGACTTATTTATTCATTTATTCCATGCCCAGATGTATTTTTGAAAATGTCTTTTCTGTTTCACTGTATTTTCCAAATACTTGCTTAAATTTCATCGTTCCACACCTGAATTATAAAAGTAAGTGGATATCCTAGATCTAAATTGTAAACGTTCTGGCTCATCTTTTAGTATCTATTGAATTTTATGTAGAGAAAATGGGATATAAAATAATTGAGAGAAAGAAAAAGGAAAAATAAATGAATAGTAAGAAGCCTGATTACCAGAGACCATATTTCTACACCATCACTTGATTTTTCTCTCCTCCCTCCTTATTTTCAATAATTCTACGATCTCGAGTAGTACAAAATGATAATATTCATTTCATTATCTGTCTGAGTACATGACCCCAATTTCTAACAGCATCCAAATTTGCCATCCATACGCTTTTTTTTTTTAAAAGATGCAAGCCAAACATTTCTCTTTATAGGTTAATGCAAGTAGTCCATTTATACAAAAGGAGCTTTACAAGTCCTCGAGGAAACCCATTAAAGAGGTCCAGGGATATTACACTGCAGCTTCCTTCAAACACTGAATTTCCATTGGCACTATTACCCTGACAATAGTTTTAAAAATGTCTTATGCAGCCCCAGAGACCTTCCAACATACTTAATAAATGAGCTAAATAATGGTTAGAATGTTTTAACTAAATAAATACCTGACAGGTGCTCTTTACTCATTGGCAAGGATCCACAAGTCTAGTACTGAGTACAACAGAAAGCCAAATCTCCCATTAATCCTCCACACTACCTATGTTTTCTCAGAGTTTTCATTAAAATGAATACTTTTAAAATTTAAACCTTGAAGCTCTTACCTCTAAGGTTTGCAGAAATGATTCTTTTATTTATGGGAGATCAAGGAAGGTTATATAACACCAGTCATGCTGTCACAAGGGCTTTTGAAGTTTAGTTATATTTTTAGGCTTCTGTTTCTTTTCTTAAAAATACTAAGTTTCCAATAGCATATAGTATATTTCTTAGAGCTGCATGAATTATTTTTCTTTTAGGAAGGATAATACCCTCATTATATCTTCTTTCTTTCATGAAGAGATACTGAAATTATATATATTTTAAGAGCACACTTAAAGTGAGAAAAGAAAGAAAAATAGAGATTCTTCTAGATCCTTAATGTTTGCAATGTTTCACTATTTCATCTTGCAAAGTTGATAGAGGGATGCCCAGGAAAAGCCATGCGTTATATTCTGTGTGTGTGTGTGTGTGTGTGTGTGTGTGTGTGTGTGGTATGCATAAAAACAAACAAAACATAGTAAATATTTTCTTCAGAAGAACTGATCTAGTAATTATCAACAAAACTTAGGAAACATATGAAAAAGAAATAAATTATTTCAGGTAACTCTTGGGCAGAAATCAGTGTGCTTGGTATCTCCAGTTGGTTAAAACTTTCCTTTCACACGTTCGATCTGTCAAAGGCACCTGCCGTCAGTATGGACTCCGCTGTGAGTCAAGCATCTTACTTGAAGTCCTGGGGCACGTTTACTTTACTTTAGAGAAGTGTGATACCTTGGTATTATTTTGACTTGCTCCTGTATAAATGACGGATGCCTTGCCAAGTTGTTATCAGAACCTGCAAGGTTCTCTAGAGGCATAGGCAAAAGTTAATATCTATTGAAAATCAATCCAGTTAACTTTTCTGAATAATATAGAAGAAACAGGCTCATTGCTTTTCTAGGTTCAAAAGCCTAGAAACCATGGTTAGAAGCCAGAGGCAAAAGTTACAAGCCTTCTCCTCAGAATGTTTTCAAAGACTTCACATTTCATTTTCTTGAAGGTCCCCAAGCAGCTCCCAAAAAATTAGCTATTCTTTTTAAATACCAGTTTTAATTGATGTCTCCTTTCATCCAAAGAATCCAAGGAAAGAGAAAAGCAATATCAAAATCACTTACCTTCATTTGAGCCCAGTTCTAGGGAATGCTTGATAAGATTGGAGAGTAGATGATATAGTAGCAAGCTGAAATAAAGATGAAACAAATATTTTTGATTAAAGTATTAAAGACAACCGTAAAAACACAAAAACCTAGGTTTTAAAGATTTCTTGGAAAGGTATCCAAGTATATCAAAAAGAGGAGGTAATGTTTTTGTAGCTTGCACAAAACTATAGTCAGATTATAAAAGCACATCTCACTTTAATATAATTCTTTTCACATTGGAGATCTCAGCATGCAACAGCAAAATAATACATTTTACGTAAATATATAGTGGATTCATGCTTTTCATACACTTTGCCTTATTTTAGACAGAGTACTAAATGTCAGCAGTGTTGGTAATTCTCTGTGTTTGCTGATTGAGTCTCATCTACAAGGCTTTCTTTGTAACATGAAACGCATACCGTGTGAGTTGCTGGTATTTTGGATCAATGGCCACAAACTCAAATGCCTATAGGAGTCAGAGAAGGAATTATGCTAAGACTGGATGTTCTGTGCCACTTATCAGTTTATGGCCTCTCGGTTTAAATCCACCTTCTGCTGTCCTTCCTTGGTGTTCTCCTCTCAATTTGCCACAGTCACACCCTCTGCAATAGGAAATCTGGTCGGTGGGGGTACGAGTGCTCTCTCCCAAACTCGTTTCTTCTCTGGGTACTCTGTCTCAGTCCTGGGATACTGGTTGCTGCATACAGTTGTTATTCCCGTATCCCTCAGGTTTCCCTTCTCCACCTCTTAGTGGTTTATCCCTTGTTACTTGCTAATAATTTCCATATTAAAGTCTGCTTGGGCAAACAACTGTTATGGTTCTTCTCCTCTGACTTGCCCCTTAAAGATACAAGTCCCATCACCTCCAGTTAACTGTTGCCTGGGTGGAACACATGTTAGCAGATCATCAGATTTTTCACAGAAGCTGGGATGTTTTCTGTGAAATCTTTTAATTGAGTATATTGGCAACTCATGCAAAAATCACCATGTGGACAAAATATTTTGTAAATTTGACAAGTTTCTGATCTTACTACAGATAAATGAGGAAACAGAGAGATGGATGTAGAGTATGAGACAGGCAAAGCATTGGTAAGGATGAAGGGAAGGTTCAGAGAAACTAAATGGTATCCCATAAGAAGGATCTATTAAAACGGAGAGACTGGGGAGGCCAGGCTTTTTAAGAGGATGTTAGGAAGGAAGATTTCTCTCACACAAAATTACTGCCACTTAAAATATTGGTAGGAAAGAGCTCCACAAGATGTGCGCATGCACACACACACACACACACACACACAATATTAAATCATATAGGGAGTTGAAGTTGAGTCATTTGAGGCTTGAATGGAAATGATTTCCCATTTCACTTTAACACGAGGAGAATCTTGAGACTGCCTAGTTTTAAAAGGGCAAATTGGCACTTTTCTGCAGCCAAGAATTTTAAACATTGGGAAGGTCTAGAAGGGGGGAAAGTATAAGCCATTTAAAAAAATACATGTATTGTTTTTGAACTACTTCAATTAAATGCGATATGATTTTGTCACTTTTACAGTGATCTAATCGCATATTCAGGAATGCAAGTCAGTTGCAAGGGTTTGTTCTAATTTTAGAACTCTCTTTCTTCACATTAAAAACTGAGAACAAAAGGGACAGCCAGGTGAATAGTGTCCGCTAATCTAGATACTGGCCACTCAACCTTGGCATAATGGTTAACACACGCACACTGAATATTTGAACAGTTTAGCATACAGAAGCATAGGATCAATGCATCTTTATTTTTCATCTAGGCAGCTGGGCAGAAAATTAGCCAATTGAACTCCATCTGTCTCTATCTTTTCTCATTAGGTTTTTGAGGAAACATAACATTTTGCAACGTATATATGCTCCTTTGGCTTTTTAAAAGTGTATGAATTATCCTAATGCAAAGGTATAGTGAAAAATATTTTATGTCATGTCAGGAGGTTTGGGTATTTTCTACTAATGCTTGATTTATTGTGATCTCTCCCGTAATAACATAGACATGCTGCTAAGAAGAAAACGCTATTTTCATGATACAATATGAATAACATCAACAGTAATTTGCAAAAGAGTTAAAAAAGGTTTAATAATAAACATATTTGGGACTTACCATGGAAAGGAAATAAAAAGCATGTGATCATTAGGAAGACAAGTTCCCTGCATTTAAAGGGCTCTGCTTACGGGGGCTGACAAACAAGTATCTGATAAATTTTAATTCTTACTAGATTGTTGTGTTATGAGAGAAGAATAAGCAGACTGCTAGGCACCTGGATGGCAAAGATGATAAATTCTTCCCAAGCATATGAAAAGGATGGATTGTGATGTGAAAAATGATTAGGTTTTCCGATGTATAGAAGGTAACAGTGGTTACCCATTCAAAGGAAATTGTCTGTGAAAAATATAGAATATTTGGAGATAGCCAATGGTCTAGTTGTGCTAGAACATGAAGTATTGAAGAAATATAACAAATGGGGCAAAAATAAAGGGATTGGTGCCTTGCTAAGGAATTTAGATGTCATTATCTGTAAAATACTATCACCAAAAATGTTTTCCAGCATCTGAGTGGTTAGATTGCTGTATCTGTGTTTTAAAAGAATAACGCTAGCAATATAAAGAGAGTATTCTGGAGATAGAATGAACTAGTTCCTGGAGGCTTAGCAGATAGCCCCTTGGAATAATTTAGGGCATTTGACAATTAGGACTTGAACAACAGAAGGAATGGTGTAGATGGAGCATAGAGGACAAATTCCAAAGACATTTCAAAGATAAATTTGAGAGGATTTGGTTGATTCGATTTAAGGGGTCAGGAGAGGTCACAGTCAAAGATGATGGAAGTTTGCTAGCCTGTGTGACTGGGAGGAGAGGGGCCCCATTACTGGAGCAAGGGAACACAGAGGAGCAGTGCTCTAGGGCGGGGGTGGAGAGATAATGAGTCCAATTTGGAACATCTTGGGTTTTGAGTGTCTGTGGGCCAGGCGTGCCTCGTATTTTCTAAATATAAAAGGGCTTTGGGGGCAATCATCTAAAATAATTGTAATATTAAAATATAATTTATAAATGTCACCCTGATGTAAAAATATTTAGCAATGCACATCATTAGCTCACAAACCATGCTATTTCCAAGAGGCCTATGTATACACATTAGGTCTAAGGTGTAAAAGTCTATCCATTAGAGAATGAGGCCCAGACAATTACATTTGATTTGACCTACCTCTTTGTACATTTCGGAGACATAGATTAAAGAAAGAAAATATTTTTTCTTTTATTTTCAATCAAATATTTTGGATATCTCTTATTTATAGATAATTGGCTTTTTAAAAATACGATTTAGACAATAAGGGACTGAGAAGAGAATCCAGTGGCTTTAACTAATGGAAATAGAATGAGCTATGTATTTTAGTCAAGACCATTTCTTTTAAAATGTCTAAAATCAAACAAAAGTGCTCAGAAATCTTTTCCATTAAATTACTATATTCCACCTTCTAATTATGACTCCTAAGTATTTGGATTGGATTGCAGAACAGAATAAACAATAGGATTAATACTAAATTACAAGTCCATTTTATATAGTAGTATTGGATTTGATTAAATCAAGGGTGCTTTAGCAATTAGTAAAAGGACATATAAGATGCTACTAGGCAAACAGTCTGTAAAACATACCAGCAGGCTCTTAAAACTGGGAGCTAGAGTACAAATTAGCTGTTATTTAAAGTCTCTTTTCTCACATGCTCTTCACTTTACCCAAATACAAAACTGTCTAGAATATTCGACCAGTTTGGTACACATAGTAATTGGCTCATCACCAACTGATCAGTATTTTCTACTTTATTAAAACTTTGTCATTCACGTAGAATGCTTGGGGAGCCTCATTCACCAGCCCTCCTGTTATATGCTTGTCAGGTGATTGGCTCATCCCAGTGCATAAGATTTATAAGAATCTAAAACTGGAACCTAAATTGACCATAAGTAGTGATTTCTTCCTCCTTTACAAATCCCGTAATTCCTCCCTAATACCCCATCGCCATTTTTACATATATTTTCAGTGACAAATAGCAATGCATATTTCTTATGTGTCATCACAGTTCAAAAAGATTTTCATGTATTTTTCTCATCTGATACCTTCAGTGGCCCCAAAGAGTTATCTGAGAGGCATTATTTGACCATATTTACAGAAGAGGAAATAGTATCCATAATTTCTTTAAGTTCATGTTGTTAGCAAATGATAGAAATAACCCCAGAAATCAGAACCTCAAGTTATTTTTCTTATCTAAAATATACTTCATCAGGATGCTTGGGTGGCTCAGTCAGTGAGCTTAGGTCATGATCCCAGTGTCCTGGGATCAAGTCCCACATCAGGCTCCTTGCTCAGTGGGGAGTCTGCTTCTCCCTCTGCCTACCTCTCGTCTTGCTTGTGTGTGTTGTCTCTCGAGCGCGCTCTCTTTTACAAATAAATAAATAAAATCTTTAAAAAAATAACATAAACTATACTTCTCGGATTTAGAGAATCCATAGACTGCCCAAGTGAGGGAATAGCTGGGAATGTCAGTTGCAGAGAAACTTTACTCCGTGGAGGCTTGTTTGTCCTTGCTGTTGTAGGTGGGACAGCTCTCTCTCTCTCTCTCTCCAATAAACTTAAGGCAGAAGGATTCCTAGTGCAACAGCTGAAAGATGCTTGGCTCCTGGCGCACACTAAAATAATATTCTCCCTGTATAAGTAAGTGTAGCTTATCTGTGTAGATTAAGTCTTGTTTATACTCAAAGTTTAAACTCATTACAAAAGAGTCTTGAACTCTCTAAAAAGCCATTTCTGTCAGCAAAGAAAGTTTGTCTAGGTGTCAGCATGTCTGAGCAGAGGGAAATAACGACTCTGGATATGTCCTCCAGAGCATCTCCGGGAACATCGCAGGGCAAGGAGCAGGACCTTGACAGATCCAAAGGAATGGACTCACATGGGTATCCCAAGCCAGCTCCATTTTGCATGAACTAGAGTCCTGGGGATCAAAGTGGGCAGAAAATAATCATCTCTCTATTTACTTCTTTTTGTTTGGCTTTCCTGTGTGCTCTCACTTTCAGTGAGGAACTAGTGGGGAAAAGAAACAGGACACATTCTGCCTCGTCAACAGTGTTCAGTGTAAATAGTGAAAGCACACTGGATACAGTACTGCAGCTTAATTAAAAAGCTTTTACAGAAAACTCTGAAATTCCTATGGAAAGTCGTGACAGTGGCACAGCCAGTTCTCTTAGAAAGCTTTTAACGGAAGGAGATATGCTTCTATAAAGTGAATAAGGTGGTTGTCATTGTTCTGCCTTTGTTGACAGGTGGGGGTCTCTCCTCACTAAAAATGTACAAGACTCTTAGTGTACCACCTCTGTGAATTATTACCAAATCTCACAGGTCTTTCTTTTTCTTTTTTTAATTTAATTTAATTTTTTTTCAATGTTCCAAAATTCATTTTTTATGTACCACACCCAGTGCTCCTATTTATTTATTTGACAGAGAGAAAGTGTGTGCACAAGCAGGGGGAGCAGCAGGCAGAGGGAGAGGGAGAAGCAGGCTCCCCGCTAAGCAGTGAGCTGGCCACCTGGACCCCGGGATCATGACCTGAGCCCAAGGCAGATAGATGCTTAATGGAATGAGCCACCCAGGTACCCCTCATAGGCCTTTCTTTATCTGTTTTTAATGCTTTATTTTTGTTTGGCAAAACATGTGAAAACGTATGAAGCCATGTAGCCTGTATTTTTGATCTGGATTCAAATTTCAACTCCTTTCCTTTCTAGTTGTAAAATTTCGGCACTTATTTAACCTTCTCAGCTTCGGTTTACTGAGCTCTAAAGAAGCATGACCTACCGGCGTACCTACCTCACAGGGCTACGGTGAGTATTCCGTGAAATGAGTTCTGTAAACTACTTACCATGCTGAGGTAGAGTTCCTTTGTCAGTGTTATCATTCCTTTTATTTACATCCATCTCGTGGTTATTCTGCGATCTCTCGGGAATGCAGCAGTAGGTCAATGCTAACTCTTCACTTAGACCACAGCTACTCACTGTTGTCATTGACTTCTGGGGACCTGTGTGCTCGCATGTCCAGAAGATGCTAACTGTGACACAAATTCCTAAAAGATCAACAAAAGTTTGTTTTGTTTTGTTTACCTTTCAAATTCACTGCTAGGAAGGGCTCCACGAAAAGGGACAGGCATTTGTACTTTGATCCATTATTTCTGAATTCGCCTCAAGAATTCTGGGGAAGTGCAAAGACTGAGAAGACAAATATTGGAATCAACTTATATTTCCTTTTGCTTACTACCCTTCCCACTCCCTGGAGCCATTGAGGCAAGGCAGAAAGGAGAGCTGTCTGCAGATCAATTTGACGGGCAGAGGTGTGGTTTCCTAGCTCTTGCTGTGTCCTGGGCAACACATTTCCTGTTCTTCTAGCCAGTCCGGCCGAAATGGGGGGCGGAGATCACGCCTCCGCATTGGACAGGAGGCTGTACAACGGCTGTCTCTGAATCCTGACAAGTTAAATCACTGCCAGGGAAAGGACACTTATTGAATTTATGGGACTTTTGTAATTAGTTGAAATTGTTTTACTATGTTCAGTTATTAATTTTATCATATATAAGCCGTGATCCTATTACATTTAAGTACTACTGTAAATAGCAGAGCTGTTAATTTTAAACTTGGGTATATTGTTTTATTGCTGAGTCCTCTCTGTTTACCATATTCAAAGATACTTTTATAATTTATTCAGTTAAATATCTTGTTTATTCGAAATCAAATCTAATAAAAATTTCTGATTTGTTCAATCAAAATATTGATTCAGTGCCTACGTGAACTCAGCAAAAGGAAAGACTCATAACTAGTGAGATGGGCCTCTTTTTGGACTGTGGTATCCATAAGGTGCGGTCCTCCAATAAACACCTGTTATTTTGGTAGAGGAAATGGCATTTTATTAGTTTCATTAAACCACTGGAACACTACTTATTAAAAAATTAACTATGAATTTTATGAAATAATCCATAAGCATAAGTAATATGGAAGGTTCAGATTTACCCACATGTGCCAATTTGGTCCTTTTGTTTTTTGTATTTTGGCAAAAATAAATTAATGTGATTTGCTAAAATAATAAAAAAAATTGACCTGTCCTTTTATCTTCCCAATAACATTTTTTTAATTAAGTGTTCAATAGATAAATACATTTTAAACTTAAATAAACTGTCTCACCTTCACCCATTTGGTGTAGCACAACGTTAAGCAGCACCATATTCAAGGTTAGATAGGGCTACTGTCCCATTTTTGTCCTCCAGAGTCCACTTAGTCTTTTCATGGCTTTGTGTATGAAGCTAAATTCTCTACACCTCATTCATCTCATCTGTCTAAAGGGATCCTACCAAAACAAGATTGTTGTAAAGAGGAGATAGGATAAATGTAGTAAATAATTCAGTACCGAGCTCCGCACATAGTGATTAGTCAAAAATATGAACTGTTGTTATTAAATGTGTAGGCATTTACTAGTGAGTACATATCAGGAGTGGTTGTTCTCATCTGCATAGTCTCATAGAAACCAAAGTTCCACCAGTAGGTAATTTCTTGGGGGAGTCATTAAACACCAACTGCTCTAAAAATGCACTAAAGGATCATATTGGTGCCATGTGGTTTTGTTCTTGATTTTGAAAGCTGTTTCATTTAAGGGAGAGGGAGAACAGAAAGATGAGAAAGATGGGAAAAAAGAGAAGCATTTTCTGTTCCTTCTTGGATACAATGTTAATTTTGGAGAACAGTTTGAAAGATGGGAAACCTTCTTTGCTCTCCTTATACGTCGACTTTTCATGAAAGTTCACAAAGCAAGATTTTCAGATCTGTACTATGGACATTCTCTAAAAAAAAATCTTAGATTTTTCACAGTAATTCTATTACAGTAGTAGAAACATCAGGGAGCAATAAAATAGAGAAGTAAGAAGGCTTGTTTATTTATTCCTTGCTTGTACTTATTTCTAACCTGAGTGTTGCTTTTACATGGCATGTTTTTACATTGGAGACTTTCTGTACTTAAATTTATAGAGTTGTATGCACAATGTGTATTTGTGTGTGTTTTATATTTCAAGAGTATTGCAAGGTCCTTATAAGAAAGGTATCCTGAAGTCATTTTTATCAAGAAAGGTTATAATAAAGCTATCTGGAATATACTTAAATGGAGAAAATATATTCGCTAAGGTGGATGTTGAATTATTTTTATAAAAATTTCATGGGGAGTTTTTCCTCTATTAATCTGCTGGCGCACAAAGGATAAAAACCAGTGACTTACAAATTGAATGCAGAGAGGAACCCATGCAAAATGAGAATAGAAGTTGCAGACCTGGATAGTAGTCCTATACATAGGGAGTTAGTGCGGTCCTGAAATGTTGTCCAGAGCATGAATTTCTCTACATTGAAACCCTTTATCTTTCGTTCTGTTTACTGGACGGAATGCATTTTGCCAGGGGCAGGGAAAAAGCCATAAGAAAACAGATCCTGGTTTTTAGTTCATGATGTCAATTCCCTACTCATCACCAATCTACTTCCAAATATCCCTCCTCTTTTTCCTTAAATGGACACCCTGGGGGTAATGCCCTTCAAAGAGACTGCAGAGGGTTTCCAGAGAAGCTTCTGGAAGAGCCTCCAGCCTAATTAGGATGAAGATAATTTCTTGTCCTGGCCCTGTTTTCTTTCCTACCCTCAACCTAGTTCCCATCTGTGTCTTTCCAGAGATCCCGAGAGACTTTTGTCTCTCCCCCTACAGCGGATTCTCCTTTACTTCCTATATGCCCAGGAGTTGGGGTGGGTATAACACTCTTGCAGCTGAAATTTACCTAGGAACTGTTCATTTAGAAACAGAAAGAGCAGCAAGGCTATTCTGCTAGTGGGCATCGAAGCTTAGAGTTTCTGTTCCCTTGAAGATCATTCATTTGGCCCTAGGAAACATTCCACAAATGCAGAGTTGGGGTAATGCATGCCTGAAACTACACTCTTGATTTATAAATCCCATAACACAAAATGCTGTACACAAGGTCATGAAGCAAAAATCCTACGTGGACACATAAAATACTCTGGCTTTATTTATTTAAAGAATTAACCTTTCTCTCACAGACAGCTGGAATTTCTATCAGTTCTACTTAACTAAGGTATTTTGTATGTAATTGCCACATTGCCCCACTCAAATAAGAGACACTATCAATTCACTCTGTAGCCTCCAGTTGTTTCTGTCACAAAAATAGGACCCTTGGCTGCTTTTGCTTCATTTTAACAAGTATTTGTTAATTTTTATAATTTGCAGAGTTTAAAGAACAGCAGTTCTGTTTGTGTAAATCACAAGATTTAATTAGAGAAGAGGAATCCAAATGGTGCAAATAAAAGTCTGTGCATAATAAAATATTAATTGCCTTTAAAAATACAATAGCGCTCCAGTATTCTATTACACTCTGGCGGGAAGTGCTACAAGCAACAGAGCACAGGGCCGCAGCCTGGCTGTGATCATGGCGGCCTTGGAAAGCCTTTGGGGACCCGGAAGGGCTGTGTCAACAACCAACCACCTTTGTTGCATCATGGATGAGGGTGCCTGAATTCTCACTCTTGTTGGGGTGTGGGACATTTCCCGTGTCCTCATTGAACAGTCTTCTTATCTTTCTTGCCTCTTCCTGCACATTTCTGAAATCTGGTGCTGGGAAGAATTTAATGTTTTAGGGTTTTGCCAGGTAAGAATTGGTTGGAGAAAAGGAAGTAAAGCGAAAGACACAGAGAGGAGGTTTTGTTTTGGTCCTGCCATAGAGGGTTTGCTTCATTCACAGGCCCCGTGACCTTGGGTGCATAGCTTCCCCTCACCAGCCCTCTGAGTCTTCACCAGTACAGTGGAGAAAGGGAAGAGCTCAAAGTCCCTTTGGTGTTTGAATAATTCTAGTATTCTAGTGAGTGTCTTCTTTCGTGGTGTTTTCAGGGGAAGGTCAATGTAGAATAAAAATAAACAATATGTTATCTGACAATAAAATGTACTTTCCAAATAAAGTGTACAATAAATATATATAAGACCTAAAGTAATACCTTGTAATTTAGCATCATGTTTTATCGTTTCAAAGATCGGTTTCATGTATATTATTTATTTGATTATAGCAATTGTTCTAAAACTCTCATAGGATTAAGTAATATTCCGTGTGAGAGGAACTTGTAAAGTTTAATGCTGAATAAGTATCACTAGTATTATTATTAGAGCCAACAGATTTAGTTTTTTAAGGAAAATGAGTACAGAGAAATGTTAATTAAAAGCTGAAATCTGTATTAGATTCCTATGTTATATCCTAGGTTTATTTTAACTTATACCATCTGAGCAAACTTTAAGCTTATAGGATGGCCAATGTTTCCTTGCAATAAATTCCTTCTCATTTTGCCTTGGTATGTGGAGGGTGAAGGGTAGGGATCTATCCGACCCCACTCTCTACTTGCTCTCCTCAAAGTGGAGCTGACATACATTCACAGGCTACACTGAGTCCTAAAACTGAGTTGGAGGGTCCAGGCAGAATTCCTCATTTAGGAAAAAGACTTACCTATCAGAGGTAAAAACAGAGGAAACTCCCAACAGCGATGTGCCCTTCTGCCTTCAAGATGAATGAAAGACAAAGATCACTAAGCATAAGGGGGAATACAAGCAACACAGGAAAGAGAAACAGCAAATAATCAGGAAAATTTGCTTCACAGGACACAGATAATTCATAGCACCAGAACTTTTGGAGATTCCTTACTTATATTCTCAGAGATCTTGAAGAAGTTATGAAGCTACTTAAAAAGATTAAAAAAAAAAAAACAGGAACCAGCTCTTAAGAGATTAAAATATGAAAGCTGAAATTAAAATAAGCTAATAGAAGTAGAAAATATTAATGGACAATATTCACATAGCACTGGCCTTGTGCAGGCTCTGTTTTATGCACTTTAAATGTATTAAGTTATTTAATCCTCACAACACTGAGATGGGTATACTTTTACAGCTGAGAAACCTTAGTGCTTAAGTAACACATTTTTCCCAGCCAGTAAATAGCAGAATTGAGATACAAGCCCAAGTAACAAAAAAAAAAACCTGCTTCCAAAACCTGGCAGTTAATGTGGGCAACTCTACTTCTTCCCACCAGAAGCAGGGTGGGGGTGGGGGGTTAAGGAAAATTTTCCAGAGGGAGAGAGAAACAGAAAGTCATTCACAGGTTAGTAAAAACCAGAGTGGTATCAGACTTCTTTTCAACCCTGCTATGAGCCAAACAGCAATAAGGCACTTACATCCTGCGATCGAATGATTTTCAATCCAGATTTTATATCAAAGCAAGCAGTCGACCCCATGTGAGGGCAGAATAAAGGCCTTTTATGACATTCGTGAACTGGAAAAATTGATCTCTCCGAAACTTCTCTCAGGAAGTACCTGGAGATGTGCCACATGAAGAAGTAAAACAAAAAAAGAGGGGTGTATCTGACACATAGGGTTAAGGAAATGTCTGACACAACTCAGGGGAGGAAAAGGAAGAAAGAAAGGAACTCCCGGGAGGCTTTATGCAACAGTCTATGAAATTAAGTAGTTTCGATGGGAGCAGGAAGTAAGAGGCTCTGGATAGTGATGAACAGGAAAAAAAAAAAAAAAAAGTAAGAAAACAAAAAGTGGAGTTGTTTCAGAAAAAGTGAAAATACGAAGAAGGTATAAAATATTATAAAATAAAAATCATTTTAGCAGCCCTCAAAATAGCAGAAATGGGTTCAATGTGTTTGAAATATACACTAAACTGAAAAGCGGCATAATTCTTAGAAACTGAAGGAGTGTAAGAAAGGAGAATATATTGGGTATTGATCTTCAGAACATTCCCTTTACAATAACCCAGGGGCGATGACATTGGGCTACTGATTCAAGAGCACCACTGCCTGGGCCAACAGTGGACAAAATACAAACAGCAGAGTCATGTCCATGCTGATTCTCAAATTTCGAGTCAATCAGCATTCACGGAAGACCTCCATGTGTTTTCAGTGCAGATTATAAATATGACCTGCATTGATCCATAGCACAAATGTTATGTGTAGTATCATGTGTTATCATAAAAGTTATCAGGTGTAGTGAAAAACAGCATTGGGAGAAGTGGGGGAAAAATTAGAAGTGTTAAAATACTTACCTGACAAAATGGAGAATCAAGAGACACTTTTCAAAGTCATTAAAACTAGCAACGGGGGTTTTAAAGGTAACTAATAGGAGAATTTAAAATAAAACTGATAATTATCAATCATAAAAAGAAGGCGAGGACAAACGAATTACATCTTCGTGTATAAGAGGAAGTGTACAGACACTTGCCGGTATGGTGTTTACAGAAGTTAGCACTAAAAGAGCTAAGAAGGGTCTCTTTTAAGAGTTATAGGGAGTGGAACAACAGGTGGTAAGAGAGGTAATAAGGACATTAATTTTCACCATAAGCTTCTGTACTCTTTGTTACCCTGTGCAGGTGTTAGTCTGATAAAAGGAAAGATTTTAAATATTATAGTATTTTTGAGATTATAAGATATGCTAATTCTCATTTTCTAGTTTCCTAAATTTAAACACTTTTTATGTGTCAATTTGTGATCACGTGTAAAAATGGAATAGGAAGTGTATTTGCATCAATGTAGCCAGAAGGTCCTATTCCTTTGTGAGCTGGATCCTGGATCCCATGGATAAATTCCTAAGATAACACCAGATGATGGGGCCACTGTCTCTTTATGATGTGGGTCAGTGTGTTGTCAGTATTGCTTTATAAGAATGACACATAATTCCGTGCATAGTACATTGACTAAAAAGGCAAATTTTTAATCTTCCCAACAAGTACCAGATGTTAAGAAAAGGCTGACATTTTCCAGTTGAAGGCATTTACTTCTTTAGTTTTGATGTGTGTTAACATGTGATGTGACGAGGATGTGGTAAAAGGAATCTTCAGCAAAGAAGTAGAAAGACACGGGCCCTGACTGATCACCATGTCGTGTTAGACACCTCTCTCTACCGTGTTTGTGATGCAGTTTTCTCATCCACATTAAAAAGGAAGTGAGGAAGAAAAGAAAGCAGGTAGGAGAAGAAGAAGAGTCGGGGGTGGGAAGGAGGAAGAAAAAGAAGAAAGAAGGAAAGTAGGTAGGTAAGAGGGAAAGAGGAGTTGACTGGTTTGGCTCCAAAGTCCTATTATCTTAAGTGAGAAAGATAGTTTATTTTGAACTGAGATGATTGTGTCAGCGCGGAGATAGGAGGGGAACTTAGAAAATTTGGAGCCAGACAGTTGGGATGTGTACTTCAGTCATGGAGCTTCAGGGAGTAGGGAGTCCCTAAAGGCTTAAGAAGTAGGTGATGGGATTAAATCAGTGACTAATTACAGTCAAGAGAAACAAAGCAGAGGATGACTGAATGCCTTGGAAATTTATTAATACATCAAAACTGTATTAAGTTACATTCAAAGAACTTTCCTGAAGCGTTAAATGTTCCAAAAGGCATATAAGGTATGAACCCTAACTTAGACATTTACACCTAGATAAGGAGATAAGGTTCTCTGTAAGATAAACGTACAAGAAATCAAATACGTTTGCCAAGTATGTTGCAGACAACTTTCACCTGCTGTAATGAGATAAGATTTTACAGGGCATAAGGAGCTAGAGATGGAGTTTCAGGGATGCGGAGAAGAGAAGGTCTGTGGTGAGGTAAGAGCAGTTAATGAGGTAGAGATCACTATGTTTTATCCTACCTTCAGAACGCCCTGTGAGGTTGACAGAAACTCTATTGAGGCTTCATAGAAACTCAGCTTTTCAACCTCTCTCTTTCATTCTCTCTTTCTCTCTGTCTCTCTCTGTGTCTCTCAAAGAGTCTTCTTGAAAAAAAAAAAAAAAAGAGTCTTCTTGAAACAGTAGACTTAAGTGGGAAGGGACGAGCCTTAACATGGTCTTTCAGGGAAAGCTGAGTCACTTTGTTTACCTGAGAAACAATACTAGATTTTTGTCACTAAAGAGGCCTTAACTGTATGGGGTCTAGAAGGAGATGGGTTTTCCAAATCCATAACGCTTTTGATCTTTGGCCCTCCATTTTTTTCTTATCTCATTTTTTTTTTTTTATTTATTTGACAGACAAGTAGGCAGAGAGGCAGGCAGAGAGAGAGAGAGAGAGGAGGAAGCGGGCTCCCCACTGAGCAGAGAGCCCGATGCGGGGCTCGATCCCAGGACCCTGGGATCATGACCTGAGTCGAAGGCAGAGGCTTTAACCCACTGAGCCACCCAGGCGCCCCTCTTTTCTCATTCTTAAATAGCTTGTTAAACCCGGCAAGAGGGGCCAACACTCTGGCCCTTTCCAACACCTCTCCCTGACCTACTCATTTAACAGGCAAAGCATGCTATCAAGTTATCAGAGCAATTTTACCAGATATTTTTTACCGTACAGCCAAGGTCTGTAGTTTTTCGGTCTCAGATATCCGTTTTACCGCCACCTGCTGCCTCATTGCTGCTTTTGCTCTGGCCGCTCTAGCTTCTGGTTACCCTTTCTACAACGCATACGGCCACACTGGGAATAGCTCCATTCCAACCTCCAGGGGGAATTGTATGTAAGTGGTATTTTGGCGTCATTGCTAAATATACTGCACATCCTTTCTACTACACTCCGACAGTTAGAACTGCCACGTGGTCATTCCTAGCTATGGGGAGGTTCTCAAGGGAAATCCAGCTGTGTGCCCAGGAGGAAAGGAAAATCCACTCAAGGGTCCAGGTAGCGGTATCCGGCACAAATGGCGGTAGTGCTGTGTTTGGACAGTGCCTGCCATGGAGGAAGGGTTTGTGTCACGTGTCTTCCATCTTTGTATTCATCAATGTAATGAGAGACACTGGTTAACCCAATATTCATATAGATGTGTAAATTGTTCTTCTGTTTTAATTACACAGATTAGTTTCTAAGTAGTCTAATTTTCCTTTTTTCTTAATAACCCTCCTTAATAACGCTTTCCGAATAAATTTTGGCTCAACCTGACAGTTTAAAATTTAAAATAGGCACGAAAGCATCTTTTATTAAAAAAAAAAAAGCCCAGTTTTAGAAGATCCCTCGCTTTAAAATTCTGCTGTCTGTTCTCTAATTCCACAGTGCCCAAATATTTCAGAAGCAATATAATCTTCAGTTTATTTCAAATTTCTAAGCTTTCCCTAGGGCACCTGTCTCTCTATAGGGCATGAATAACTAGGAACTTTGGTCTGATGCTATCCACTTGGTTAAAGTTCACAGAGAGGAGAAATTGCCCACGTAGAAGCTGCAGTTCCAATACTCGTCGCTGAACATAAAATAACTCAGGCCTCCAGGGTTAATGGTAACATTAGAATCACTTGAGGCTCAGGTAAGAAAATTGTAATTAAAAAGGAAATAGAGTTTGAGATATAGCTGAACTTTATTATATAAAAGTACAACGTAGCATTTCCTTCCTAACCTTGGAGCCGAGTCTCTGAAGGTGCTGGAGTGTTTGATACCTAAAAAATGCCTTGATGAGGAAAGGGGAGAAGGAGGGGGAGTTAAGTAGACCACTGGCAGAGTTCTGCCCTGAATTCTACCAAATAATTAAAGCCTGCTTGCCGCCTATTTTAAGTTTCCCTATTTTTGTTTCACCCTTAGCTTGATTTTGCTCACCCTGGTGCCTGGGGAAGGGGCTTCAGGCCTCCGTCCCATGGCAGCTGAGCCATCACCCAGCCCGAACCCTACTGACTTCTTCCCAATCCCCTCATTTAGGAGTTGAGCCAAGTAGGCAGAGTATCCTTAGTTTGGGTTTTCCTCCTGTTTTACGGTCAAAACTAAAATTGCATGGCCTAGGAGCTGTGTTTTCCTATCTCTTCCCTGTGACAG
Organism: Martes martes; assembly: GCF_963455335.1. Classification (NCBI taxonomy): domain Eukaryota; kingdom Metazoa; phylum Chordata; class Mammalia; order Carnivora; family Mustelidae; genus Martes; species Martes martes. The sequence goes on along the minus strand of NC_137891.1, from coordinate 125,966,614 downwards.
ACAGAAGTAAACCTAGCACCATCTGATAAAGGTCAGCTTGGAAACACGGCTGCCTGTCGTGCTCCCAGAGTAGGCCACAGTGCACCCTAAACCTTTCCTGCCTACTAATACAATTTAAAATCCAATTAAAACCCTTTGCCTCCTCTTTAGATCCTGAAGGGCTTAGGGACCCAGCCTTCTCAGAAACAGCCCACTGAAGTCATCTTCCCCTTCCTCTTTCCATCGCACTTGCTCTCAGCAGTTGTTTACTTCCAGGATTAAATTGAAAAGACCTCAACGAAGTCATTTTGGAAACAAAAACCCGAGAGCATAGACCTCTCACTTCCCGTTTATCCACCTGGGTCTTGCTGTAATAATTCACAACGTGGCACGCGAAGCTCCGTCTCTCAACAGGCTCATTGGCTTGGAATCCAAAGTCTGCCGCTGCCTGGTTTTTCCCCACTTGTATTCACATGGTTTAAATGGAGTAGCGCCCGGGAGAAGTTGATTTCCCTCTGTTGCATTATACTTCCATGTTTCTCTGATCTCATAGCTACGCCGAGTGCCTAGCGATAGGACAATTTTAATAAACACGGCACCGTTCTGTCTAGCATGCGTGCAGTCGGGAAAGGTAGGGACCTTTGAATTCATCTGCGATTAGTCCCTTTGACAAGAGGACATTTGTTCTCTCGCACCTGCCGCAGGTGCTAAGGTCCTCAGTAGCGACATGTCCTCACCTGGAAACTACCTCACAGCCCTGCTTTGCATTTCTCTTTGTTGAACTTCCGTCCCTCTTGATACCTCAGTTATGCTCCATTCACTGGGCCAGAACCACTCGTTCTTTGTGTTTGTGCACGCGGTGTTAAGGGATTAAAACACGGGGAGGAATATTTACCCTTTAGGAAGTGAAGTCTTGGAAGGGTACACTGCTCTGAAGCAGCCCATGACTGTTAATGGTGGTGCGGGGGTTCCTTTCACTCCGATGGTCTGGGAGCTGGAAAATCACAAATGTGGCTCCAACCCTTGACTCAGTATCTATTGTGGCAACTGTCCTCTCTGTGCTATTGTTTGATGGCTGATGTACAGAGCAATCCCTCTGCAGAAAATTTACATGTATAGAAATTTTGCAAGCACTGAGAGGAGTTTCAAGTCCTCTCAGAGAGTCCACAGGGTTCAGTGAAAATAGAATCTAATCAACCTGTAAAAATTGAAATCCCACATCTATTGCACGACTTGATTTGATTTGAGGTAACTTCTTTTTGATCCCCGAGCAATAAAATGAGTTGACTGTCTCTCAGAACTTTATGTGTGTCTGCGTTTCTCAGCCTTTCCTCTTCATTCTTTGCCTTCTTCTTCCAGGCTTCTTTGGTCCAGCGATAATCCATCCTTACTCTGGTGGTAGTGGCTTGTCTGCTGACTAAAAACAAAAGAAAACCAGTCCTCATTGCTTCCCTCCTATTTATGGTGGACACTTCTTGGCCCAACCCCTTTTCTGCGTGTGCGTTCTTTGCCTGAGTTTCATAATTCCCCCCAATTCCCAAGGTTTTATGAGGACTTTGTGAAGAACCATTTCTTAATCAATCAAATTTGAATCAGAGCAATTTCAGAATTCCATGCAGTGTTTGGGCAAGAATCCCCTGTGTTCACAACACACCAGGCTGGAGGGAAAATTATGTTTAAGTAAATCTTCTACTAAGGGTTTCAGGATAGGGATGCCTGTAATGGGGAGAATCAACAGTGGTTGGCTGGTTAAGGCAAATAATCAAAGCCACGTAGATTCAGTTTTGAGGAGAGTGTTTTGAAGGGAGTTACGCTGTACGGTAAGAGTAGAGATGCACATATGACGGGACAGAGGGCCCTACCTACGTTGTGATTTGGATGGGGAAGTAACTATTACAGATGTTTTGGGGGGGATAAATTTTTTTTCTCTAACTTTTACTTCAGTTTTATGCAGAAAACAGTGTTTGCATACATTATGTTAACCCAATTTTGCAATGCTTTGTAAAAACCTATTGATTCATGAGTTTCATTAGCTTCTGCTTCATGAGACATGTTGTCCCCAATACTTTGTCCTACTTCAGCCCCCAAAGCATATATTTAATTTAGTATATGACACCATGTTCCTTTATAGATTAATACAAACAGTCCTTCATCCAGAGAAATGCTAAGGCTATCCTTAATGCATTAGTTCATCGTAGGGATTAAAAAAATTTTTTTCAGGCAGGAATGTATGACTATAACAGAGAACTCATCAGAATTTCACTACAGAGTCCAGATACCCATAACTATTCTAAAACCATTGTATGGGGATATTACAGAACATGGTTTAGAGTCACTTCGCCTAGCCAGTACCTGAAGCAAGGGTGCATTCTGGCCAAGCGTGAGTAGCGGGTTCAGCTGCAAATGAGGAGAGCCTCTGTCAACTGGTCCTGCTTTTCCATTATCTACTCCTAGAGTCATCTCCCCCCACCCCCCACCCCATCACACCCTCAGTGCTCTGTGTTGTTCACCTGCTGAGCACTTGCAAGATCCCAACCTGGAATGAGAAAGCTGGAGTTCATGTTGACGCACCCATTCAACAATAGGGGAGGGATAGGTGTGGGTGCTTTGCCCAGCTCTGGAAGCATTTCTTAAGGAGAAAGATTATTGAGGCCAACAGACTTGACCTGTTTGGCCTTCAGTTTCCATCTGCCTTGAAACTCAGGTTCATCCCCTGCCCCCTTTTTTAAATTGCCATAACCAGTGATAGGAACTACAAAGAGAATGTCAAGCTGGTCTGTGTATGCATGTGGCCACTGAGTGTATTTGGATGTTGTGGTGTGCATATGTGTGTGTCTGGCATTACATTAATAAACGAATCCCATTTTAGAACTCTAAAACCTAAGATCACTGGGGCCGTTGAGTGGCTCAGTCATTTAAGTGTCTGTCTTTGGCTCAGGTCATGATTCCAGGATCCTGGGATTGAGCATCAGGTCCTTGGGCTCCCTGCTCAGTGGGGAGTCTGCTTCTCCTTCTTCCTCTGTCCCTCTCCTCTCTTTGTGCATGCTCTCTCTCTCTCAAATAAATAAGCAAAATCTTTGAATAAAAAACTAAAACTAAATAAAGTCTAACATTACTCGTTTGAACACTTTTCATTTTTTTCCTGATTCTGTGCTCATATACCCTAGCATACTTCATTTATCCTATAATATGAGGAAAGAAAATAAGAGGCAATTTCCACATTGCTTATCTCTGCTTTAATTACAACATATTGTATGGGAGACATTATTTTCAAATGATTTCCTTTTCTCTCAGTCCTGACTGTTTCTCATCCCACAGCAAATATTTGCTTAAATGGTGTAAGCCATCTGTAGTTTATAAAACACCTTTAAGCTATTGTTTTAAAGTTTCATACCTTTTAATGTTTTCCTATTTATTTCCTGCTGATACCAACATATACCCTGCCAAAAACAATCTTTGGTGGATACTAACATATTCATATCGAACATTTGATCCAGAAAGTTTGCAGATAATAAGCAGAGTGAACATCTGTGAGGGCTAGATAATTTTTAATATTTATGGAGAGTTCACTTCTGTGTTGTAACCCTTATGATGAGTTCAGTTATCCAAGACACTGTACAGTGTGAGTCCTTGCAGTGGATTGCATAGTGGGAGAGGTTTGAGGATTGAGGACTACACTGTTTATTAATTGGGGTTTCAACTGTGTAAGAGAATATTACTTGTAAGAGCGCCATGCAAGGTATCTATGGGAAGGAGTTGATCTCATACATTTTAAAATGGTACATGCCAAATGCATTATGGAAAAATGTTTCTATTTTAGAGAGAAATGGCCAAAAATAAAGCAAATTTATTTTTAGTAGCAAGGCAATTAATGTTTTTTTTTGTTGTTGTTTGTTTGTTTGTTTGTTTTTTTGACTATGAACAAGATGTCTTGGTGCTTGGCTAACCCTGTGGAAAAAAGAAAAGCAAATGATAACTGTGGAATTAGAACAATATCTCATTAGTGTATTCCACTCTTTGTAAAGTGTTAGTGCCTGGAAACAATTAGTCACAGGTTCAAGATTCATACCAATGCATTTTATGGCCAGGAAACTGGTCCAAGGTTTTGCTTTTTTTTTTTTTTTTTGAAGAAAGTATTTTAATACATTCCCTACCCCCACTCTGAGGCTATATCCCATAAAATCAGATAAGGTGAACTGGCTGCCACAGTAAGATGGTAAAATGATACATGTTGTTCTGATCTGGTAAATAAATTAGCAGTAAAATTTAGATTCAGAGATCTGAAGAGTAGTTTTAGAGATCATGGGGTTTATCCATTTGTTAAACTAAGCCCTGAATAAATTAAAAACAAAATGAAACAGTAACAACAACAACAACAACAAACCCCAAGTGACCCAAATGGGTAGAAATATTAACCTGCAGTGACTCTCCCCGCTTATGAGCTCCTGCTTAGGAATCTCCATTTGTTTTACGCACATTACTATTGTTGAGAAAGCCTATCCCCAAGTTGTTTAAATTTGTTGCAAAATCCTGGTGTGCCAGAGAGCACTGTTTGTAGGAAGAGGGGCTTCAGGCTTTTTATTCTCCTACTCTCTTCTAGTCTCTTTTTCTGCCTTGCAATTTCCATTCAGATTTTGAAATGAATACTGAAGATAATTTATCTTGGAGTAGAAGAAACACCCTTCTCCTCTTACCTAGTAACAGCTGGAAAATAATTGAAGAAAGAATCAGAAGATTGGCAGAGGACCATTATTTTGTTTTGTGTTGTTTGAAGCTGCCCGCATATATAAATTTGATCAATTATTAATTGACCAGAATGAGGCTATCAATTTCCATTGCAAATTTCACTTTGTGCCCTATAGGAAAAAAAAAATACAGGTTACCTTTTGTTGAATTTGGAGGTAATGATCTTGCTAAAAGTACTTTTTTAAAAAGATTTTTATTTATTTATTTGACAGAGAGATCACAAGTAGGCAGAGAGGCAGACAGAGAGAGGAGGAAGCAGGCTCCCCACTGAGCAGAGAGCCCGATGTGGGGCTTGATCCCAGGACCCTGGAATCATGACCTGAGCTGAAGGCAGAGGCTTTAACCCACTGAGCCACCCAGGCACCCTTGATCTTGCTAAAAGTATTAATGAAATATAGATCTCTCAAAATTCCTCAGCACAGGAGTGTGGTGTGGTCCAAAAAATTCTGCATAGCTATAAATCTGATAAGCAAATAATTATCTCATCTCATGGAACTATATGGTTTTCACCAAGATGAAAAATAATTTAAGAGCTTATGAGTGGGCTTGATATAAACAAGAGGTGCAAAGAATATATCTGTAGAATAAAGAAATCATCTGGATGAGTAAAAATCAGTATGTTACAATCTGTAATGTGATCAAGTAGTCCAAGCTGTCTGTGGATCTAAGAAGCAGTGACCTCTGTCCCCGCATTGTCAACAGCCACGGAATGCCTGACCCGTGCTTGCTATCCAGTAAACTGTTGTTGTAGTAATTAGCTGATTAGCTAATCTGTTATTCACTAGGAAGAAGGCTGTTGGGGCACATGGGTGGCTCAGTCAGTTAAGCAGTTAAGTGTCTGCCTTCACCTCAGGTCATTATCCTAGGTCCTGGGATGCAGCCCTGCATCAGGCTTCCTGCTCAGTGGGGAGACTACTCCTGTTCCTTTTTTCCCCCTACCTCCAGTCATGCTCTCTTATTCTCTCTCCTTCTTTCTTGCTCGGCATGCACTCTCTTTCTCTCAAATAAATAAATAAATAAATGAGGCTGTTTTTCTCTTCTTTTCTGAATAATTCGTCTGCATCGAATAAAAGTTAGTGTAGTTAAGTGATTTGGTGATAAGACCCCTGGTAATTCAAACAAATCAATAAATCTAGAGAAGAAGGTAAGGTGGGTTCTCATCTAGCTGAGAGAAACTGAGTATGGAGGACCATCTTTCAGGTATGTAATGCTTCCCCAAAGCTTGTGTAGTATAAACAAAAGTTTTTTAACGATTTGTTTTCCTACTCACTTGACTCTTCAAAATTGGTTTAATAATAATTTTGCACACTGCTTTCTATCTATTCAGGACAACACAGGACAGGCTATTATTTCACATATAATGGAAGTCTGCAAAGGTAAAATGCTAAATGTAATTGGGCTACGTACTTGAGCTTTATGCTTCTCTTGAACGAAACACCAGCATCCCTCAAGACTTGCTGACAGACGTTATCTATAACGTCTTATGCAAACCTCTGTTAACTCTGGCCGTGAAGATATGAAAGAGTTTATAGAAAAAAAAATTTTTTTCAGGAGTAGTAGCATTATTTCCCTTCTACTATGAGTCTTTACAATTCTAACTCCGATGTTTGAAAAATGCATTCTTCATTTCTTTCTTCATTTAAACTTAATCCAGGGGGCGTAATGCAGACTTCCTCAGTGACGCGTTATGGGGGTACATATTATTGTATCGGAACAGTGATATAGGCAGGGGGGCAAATGACATAAACTTGTCACGATCCCTCACCCAGGTCTTTCCTTCCAGGCCTTACCCCCTCACCACGCTGCTGCTGTATTATTCTGATAAGCGTAACTCCGCAGCCCGGTGGCCCCAGGACGTAAGGCTTTCTGAGGTCTAAGCAAATATTGACATACAGATAAACCACGGATTCAAGCAGTTATCAAATGTTACAGTTTGGAGAGGGATCTGATTATGTCGTTTCCCTACTTCTCTGATTCTTTGCGGAGCTATTCCAGTTCCATTCCCTTACTTGGGCTTCTTTAGATTTGTAAAAATTAGTTGAATTCAATAAATTTTTGATGAATGCCTTCTGTGGGTCAAGCACTAAACTTTGAGAATGGATAATGGACGTTTCTGCCCATGGCGAATTTACCATCTATTATCCTTTAAAAAATATCGAATTAACAGGTGTGCTTTTTGCTTCCCTCACGCTGAGGCCTACTGCCAACTGCTGCTTATCAGCACACGTGCACGACCCTTACCCAGCTTTGAGGAAAGTGAAACACCCCTCGTAGACTTATCTCTATCACAAGTGAGAAAATAACTTGCCGCACCCAAGATGTTTATTTGTGGAGGAAAGAATATTCCTATGGATCTAATTTACAAACCGGTATTTCAGGATCATGACTTAAATCACCTTACCTTCCACCTTCACTTGGGTTATATATCTGCCCCATAGGCACTTGGGTTTGTGATTATTTACCTGTTGTTTACTGGCTACTTCTAACTTCTGCCGACAGTCCTGCCACAGATGGTTCATCATCTTTGATAACTTCTTTCTTTACCTTTTGTCTACTTTTTTCTTTCCTGCCTCCTCTGTTTTTTTTCTTTCAACTATTTTGGTTTTCTTTTGAAAGGGCTGAATTTTCAAAGATGCCATTAAGCAATAAGAGTATTTCTTTTCTTGGCAGACAAATTAATGATAGCATCTTCACTATAATCCCTTTGATTCTGTAATTGTCATTTGTTTACAACATATTTGTCAGTAGTGATTGGGTTGTGAGGCTAAGTACTATAAAAAAATAATCCTTTTGTCTTGTTCATTTGTTTGAACTCTTCCATTCAAGCAAAGATCATATCATGAAGTGAGACAGTCACATTTTATATTCCACCCAATGAAATAATCATAGGTGTAACTATTCCATATATGAAAGTGAATATTTTTGTAAATGAAATAGCTTACGCTTTTAGTTTATCATTTTTGTCCGAGCATGTTTCATCTTCTCCTAGATCTCCATATTATAAAGATCCCAAGACAGCTGTTGTCCTGAGTCTTTACAGAGGCTATCTGACCCCACCACATAGGAGAAACTAGAAAGGACTGCTTATAGACACATTCAGAACATCTATTTAATCAGTGACAAGAAAACATACAATTAGCTTTAAAGGGAAGCCGCAACGCAACAGCACGCTTCGGAGGACAAAGCCCTCATGACATTTTCTGTCCTTGGCTGAATGCAAACTTAAACACCCACACTTACACCAAAATAGCTGTCTATAAAATGCCATCTGTGAAACTGGATGTTTGGGGGGCGGGGGAGGTGGAGAGAAATAATGCAAGGTAAACCGACATGGGGCAGACATCAGCAAAAGCAGGGACATTCAGAAACTCAAACCTCATCTGCGAGTCCTGTGGTACAAACAGCAATAATGTTAAAAATTGCCCAAAGAAACATAAAGACATCTTTCTATAGACACGGAACAAAAGTGTCTTCAACTAAATGTATTTCTGTAGTGTCTGAAAAGGCAAAGCTGTTTAGTATTGCTGTAATTATCACAAGCACAATTTTCCTGGGAGTGAGAAGGTTGTTTTTGTTTTCTTAGGTTATTGTGAAGTGCACATTAGTGAGTAAAGGCAGTCCCTTTAGGTAAACACCAATCTCATCTTGTGTGTGTAAACATAGATTTAGGCATTTTAAAAAGTTCGTTTATTATCCAGTTAAATAGGGAGTTTGCTGTTTCTCTTAGAACAGAGGGAAGAGAAGTATGCACTCAGAGTATGAATCAGGAGTATCGGGAGGTTTGGGATAAATAGAATGGGTAGCATGGAAATACTCCTTTTGTAGGATCTATGTAGCATGAGCTTCTGAAAAATATCCCAGTTCTGAATTGGACTAGAAGTGCCATGGTTCTTTCTTTACTCTCACAAAACAAAAACACACAAAAACAACAAAAACGAAAACAACAACAACAAAAAAATGCTAAATTTGAACTGTGGCTTTATGATTTTTATTCCTTACACATAAAAAAAAGAGCAACATTGATATTGCATTAGCAGTGGGGCTCAACCCTGGAAGAAGTGCATACTTAGAATCAATTCATCTAACTTATTTATATTCAAAAGTAATGAGTACAGAAGTTCATTACAATTGTCCTGAATCAAAAGGTCATGACCTGCAATACTAGGGCTTCATCTTGTGGGAATAAGATCAGAAGAAGGCAAAGACAGGGAGAGCTCTTTATGCCAGAATATGGTATATGAACCCAAAAGGAAAAAAATAAAGAAAGGAGGGGGAGTTGTGAGTGGTTTTGTTTTTTTTTTTTTTAAATGTTAAAAAAATGTTTTAAGAGATTTTAGCAATGAGACCAGGGGTGAAAAAGAATTGAAATATGGTGCTGAAGTCATGGAAGACAAACTTTTAGATGAAAAGAATCTAGAGTCGAAAATAAAAATAAAATTCTCACTTTCCGTCCTTGGCATGCCTTTGAAATTCAGAGCACTATTCTGGTAGACAAGAATATTAACAATTGGAATGCAAACTGAGTTGGTATAATAAGAAATATCAAAACTCTCATTTTAGTAATCAGAGTCTGAGTCACAGAGGACAGCCCTGCTTGAAGCCCATTAACACATCATAATAACAACCACCTGATGTAATGAAAACAAATGAATTCCAAAGAAATAGAAAATATAAGATTGGGTCATTATCGCACCAGCTAATGAGGAACAGACTTTACCTGTTGTCTTGGCTTCCAAGGAAATTTTTCAGTCCACTGAGGGCATTTTACACCAGGAAATATTTCATTCTGTTTTGGAATTTCTCCTTGGAACATGTTACAGAACCATTTTCTTGCCTTCAGCCTTCTTGTTTTAGTTTAGCTAAGCTGAAATCCCTGTCTGTTGCTCATTACTTTATTTGTAATTTTGCAGAAAATGAGGAGGTGAGAGAGTTGGGACAGAAAGGGGGAGAGATTGAAATGTTAGTGTTCTAATTCAAAATGCCCTGGTGATCCCTGGACAAAGCCAACGCTGAAAGGGTCCTTCTCACTTTTATTTTACATGCTTTATTTACAGTTTAGTCATTGCTTCTGACAACCGTTCCTGGTACGGTGAAAGGGATGAGCACCAGCTTTGGAATTTATGTGACTTTTGGTAACTCAGGATTCTAATCCATAATATGTGTTGAATAGTAATAATTCACGCACTAATTCCCTATCTATTATGGGGATGAAATTGTGTGTCTTCCTATACATTTCTGGCCAGCTACCAACACCCTAGGTATCTTAGAGCAGTTCACACATGAACCACATCAAAGGCCTCCTACCTTTTCTCCTTACTTCCTTCTTTTTTCAATCCAGCCCACCCTCCACACTATGCTGGAGACATCTTCCTCATATTGCAAATTTAGAGCTTGTTTTTGTTATTATTTATTTATTTATTTATTTATTTTCCCTTTTTTCTCTTCTGATCCATTACCCAACCATTTCTCTGCTAAGGGAAAATTCTCACATGGATTACATGTCTCTACTGTTTTTTAGACTGGATATAGGCAAACTTGGCTACAAGTAATGAATACTTCTTCTCATCTGATTGTAATTCCACTCTTTCTTCAGTAGATTTAATTCTGTTTTAGCGTCTGCAGTGCCTAGGTTAATACCTCGAGCCTAGTAGATGCTTAAAAGTTAGGATAATAAATTAATAAAAGTCATATAGAAATTCTAAAATGCTATATGAATGTTAGCTGTCTTCTGCAACTATCAGATCCTCTTTTGGTTCCTTGCTCTTGTTATCCAATGCTGACATCCTGGAATGTTGCAAGCACATACTTCTGAATAGATATGGATTCGAATTTGAATTCCCCACTTATTAAGCTTATGTCCTTGGACAAGTTATGGAACCTCTCTCAAACTTGGTTTTCTGAGCTATAAAATGGAGACAATAGTACCTACTTAACAAGGTGATAATGCCCACCACCTCATAAGAATGCTGTCAGAACTCGGTGTGTAGTACCTAGTGTCATATCTGGCTCACAGTAGACACTTAATCCAACTTCTTGTCTAACTACTTTAGTCTGTGGACAAGTCTGGGGGGACCATGAAATTTTTTTTTCATATGGCTTGTTAAGTTTATGTCATACATTCCATTATATGGCTATATTCTGAACGAAACTTAGCTGCAACCAAATTATATATGAAGGCAACAGCACAGTGAGATTTAAAGCTATATAACAAAGATGTCAACCTGCTCAAAACATGCCCCACTGGCTTGCCATGATGTCAAAAAAGAAAGAAAGGAAGAAAGAAAAAGAAAGAAATAAAGAAAGAAAAAGAAAGAAAGAAAGAAAGAAAGAAAGAAAGATCCCACAGTTGCCTACCTACAAGTCTTTTTGTTTTGCAAATGCACTCAGGAATGTAAATTATTAAACTGTTATTGATATGTTAATGTTAAGAAATAATGCAAAATGATCTCAGATTTGGAAGATAACCCTAAATATAGGTGGACCGTATAACCTCCTTTGCTTAAGATAGTTAGTTTTTGCCTATTTTTTTTGGCACAACTGTTAATGGTACTCCTTTTCACTCTGGTCTGGGTTTGAAAGATAAATTTATGGTCACCCTACCTAAAGATATTTGTCCGATCTCTATCTCATGCTTGAGATCTTTCTGCTATGTCCCTTTCATGTGGCTATCAGTTGGTTTAAACTATTTTTCCGACGAGGAACTTAACTACCTCTTGAGGCAGCCAAATATGCTGTGGTTTGGTTCTGATAGATCTTCCTTAAAATAAACCAAATTAGGTCTAGTTTTTTGCTTCCATCCACTGGTTCTCACTATGCCCTAGGGTTATACAGAACAAGTGTAATGCTTCTCCCACATGACAGCCCTTCAAATATTTGAAGACAGCAATCGTGTCCTGCCCGAGGGTGTTCATTTCTTGGTTATGCGTCCTCACTGCTTAGTTCGATTTTTGCCCATATAACTTAACAAAGAATTTTATAACTATTCTGATTGTTCTCTGAATGCATTACAGTTTATCTTTATCCCTATCTAACTGAATCGCCCAGAACACAACAACGTAATACAATTGTGGATTGACTAATATCAAGAAAAACAAGACTGGAACCACTGTCATCGGGTACTTTGCTTCTAGTAACAAAACCAAAAATTTAGTAGTTGTTCTGCTCACCACCTTAAACTATTTTGTTTTGTTTTTCCCAGAACTTATTTTCTAAAAACAAAGGCATGTTTCCCTCATTCCGGTGTTTGTGCCATTGCATTTTCATATTCAGATTGCAGCATGGAGAGCAACCTGCAAAGAAACAGAGCGTAGAGCAAACATAATTGTTTAGGAGAGAATATTTTCACTTCAGGTTGTTATCCGGGAAGAGAAGGTCTGGATGTTCATGTCTTCAAGGACTGGAGTGTAGTAGAAGAACCAAAGCCAAGAGAGTATAGGAATCTTGATGTGGGAGACGTTATTAACACAGTAATACTTCTGATATCTTCCCTTTCCAGGGCTAATGGAAGATTAAATTTCACATCTCCCTATGCCATTAAGCAGGGTCAAATGATTAGTGATGGTCAATGGGTTTTGGCAACAGTGATGGATATCAGGTATAAGTTGGTGTACCAAAGTGGAGGTGTATAACTTTCCATGCTTCCTTATGGTGCCAAGGATAATTCTGAAGCTACATTTTGAAGAGAAGTATTAGAATATTAACATAGCCTGAACACTTACCTACCACTTGGGGAGAGCTTCCATGGAGTATCATCAATTTTTACAGTTTCTAAGGCCTATACTGACTGTGTACTTTACAGGGGAGTCTGAGTCTATAAATATTGAAGAACCAGTTAAGAAATGATTCTTCACTTCCATTTAATAATCACTTACTATAGGATAAGCACCATGCTGAGCACTAGATTTTCTCAATCTGTCTTTCCAATGGTCCCATGAGTTAGTATGGGCTTTAATGTACAGATTAAGAATAGAGATGAAGTTACTTCTCAAGGTGTTAGATGGTTAGTTTTTGTTTGTTTGTTTAAGATTTTATTTTTTTGAGAGAGAGAGAGAGAGAACACAGATGCGGGGAGGGCAGATGGAGGAGGAGACTGCTTGCTGAGTACGGAGCCTGCCACAGGGCTCCATCCCAAGGACCCCAAGATCATGATCTGAGCCAAAGTCAGTCGTTTAACTGAGTGAGTCACCCAGGTGCCCTGTTGGTCAGTCTTTTTAACATGAATTTTTATGCCTTCAAGTCTGTGTTCTTGCTACTTTACTAGGCTTCTTTTACTGTGCATATCTAGGTATTTAATTTTGGCATACCTGTTGTCAAGTGAAAAATTATTATTCTAAGTTTAAAAGAAAATATTTTAATAATTCATTCAACTATTCAGCCTTTCTTTCAATAAGATTTTATTGAGCAAAGATATTCAACCAAGTGCCAGTATTAGTTATTAAAATGATTAAGACAGGCCTCTGGCCTCCCAATTCTCTCCTTACTCCCTTTTTCTTGCTTTTTATTATGAGAGAATTCTTCCCTATTCTTAAAACTTCCTTCCAGAGAAAAAAGTTCAATTGGTGTAAGTCTGGGTCTCTAATGTTTTACTTGCTATGCCTCTGGGGAGGGGGAATGATGTTGCTGATTAGCCAATTTAGGAAAAATAGCTAAAAGTTCAGACTAATTCCACCTTTCTTCTTTCGAGGGGATCTGACTTCTGTGAGTTCAGTTTCTTCTCTGCTGTTCTTTCCTGAATTTCTCTTCTGTGAAAATTTCCCTTCTTTGAAAAAGGGAGGCCTGCTCTAGCCCAATGTTGCCTGTTCCAGAGTTAGCAAATCACTCTAATTTTGGAGATCAGTGACCAAGTCCATTTGGCATTCACATTAGTCAAACTTCTCCAACATAATGTCTACCAATACTAAAAGTGGTATATTTGCCTTTCTATTAGTTTCCTGTTAATGTGTAACAAATCACTACAAACACACAGATGGAAAACACACATATTCATTCTCTCATGGTTTTTGTAAGTGAGACATCTGCTTAGGATCTCACCAAAATCCAGATGTTGGCCTGTGTCATGGTTCTCATTTGTGCTTGGAGTGCTCACTCCTGCTAACTGCTTGTAGGGAAAATTTATTTCCTTGCTGCTGTAGGACTGAGGGCCCTGTTTCCTTGCCGGCTTTCTACTAGGTGCTGCTCTCAGCTGGTATAGGCCATCTGCACTCCTTGACATATGACCTCCTTTATCTTTAAACCAGGAATGGCAAATAAAATCCTTCTTCCACTTTGAATGTCTGACTTCTGTGACCAGCCAGAACTTTCTGCTTTCACAGGGCTCATTTTATTATGTCAGGCCTCCTAGATAATCTTTCTATTTAAGGTCAACTGTGCCATATTACAAAACCTAGTCATGGGAGTAAAATCCATCATATTCTCAGTCCCAGAAATTATGCAGTACATGTACACTACCGGGAGGAGAGTACAGGAGATCTTACTGGCCATCTTAGAATTCTGCTCACTAGAGCCTCCATCTTGATTTTTCATTTTATCTGTCCAATTGTCAAGAAGTGATAGAAGAGGGATAGATATGTTTATCAGAGACCTTTCAATGTTTTCAATAGTTTCTTCCTTCCCTTATCTCAGGGGTGTGTGTGTGTGTGTGTGTGATCTTTTTGACTGTAGAAAACAAAAGATAAGAGAAATTGGGAACACATGTATAAAATATGCACACACACATGCACAGACACACAGACACACAGACACACACACACACACACTGCTTTCTATCTAGTATTCTAGTTTCTAGGAGAGAAAATCCTAAAGGTTAATGAGTACTAAAGCAAGGGGTAGGAGTGGAGAGAACTAGGAGGAGAATCACAGAGCAATTTTTTTTTTTTTTTTCCCCAGAGTGTCAGCCTTCTCCTTCCTTTCTTTTTGGCTTTAAAATCAAGTGATCATCCAAGAAGCATTAACTAGTGTATCTGGCTCTTCCTGTAAGACTGGAGACTTAGTTCACTCTTGCTTATTAGATTCCTTACCACAATGTTTACTGTGACTCTTTTCACTCAGAATCTGACTTCAAGAAATTGTTCAGAGTTTTCTATGAATTAAATTCCTGAGATCTAAGGAGGTTGCAAATGAATCCTTTCATATTATCTCTATATTTATTATATTAAAAGTTTCTGACTTAAAAGAAAGTACACCAAGTTATGTACAAGCTTATGACTTTAGACCTGGCAGGTTAGTTAAGGAAAGACCATGATTTATTTCACTGACAGGATCCATAATAGATGGCTAGAACTCCTCAAGAACAAGTCTCCAAGAATCTCTAGGATCTTCTTAGTAAAGTCTCATTTTGCATATAGAAAAAGTTGCAAAATACCTGTGACTAGCCAGAAGTAAGACAGGACAATGATGAATCAAAATATATTTTGTTTGGTAATGACTTTTCTGTTCACTGGAAGAAAGCAGCATTTTAATAATTGAATTGAATATGAATAATAAGTTGTTATACAAGATGCTTACAATGAAGTTTAAATAAGAATGGAATCATCTTTGCTTATGACATGCAAGCTATCCATTCACCTAAAGTTGTATGACCAACGAGGTACTATCTAAAGTTATTCACATCTATTTAAGGTTGGTGTTGCTGGTTGGAGAGCGATTTGATAGTCAACATGATTTTTCTCTATCATTTAAGCCCATGGTATAATAAATGACGACATTAAATGATCAAAATATATGATTTTTCTCTAAAAACATTCATATAAGAAAAATTGAATGATATTGGGAGATCAACTGGAAATATACTAATGGAACTCATAACAATTTCAGACACCTCCTGCTTCAGGGCTAGTGAAGCAGCAGCACCCATGACATGCCTACCCATGCCAGTGGTGAGTTGGCAAATCACCTTCCAGGATGAGTGGCATATTTGATAACTAGAGAGCATGCAGCCATAAAATCAAAGCAAACATTGAGGGCCTTTTCTTCCAGAGTTGTTGAAAAGAAATGGAGACTTGCTCTCTTTTTCATGGACTCTAGGCTAATGTTTAGGGATCACAGTGATTTTAGCCAATAGAATCTCGTCAAAATTCCTGGATTGCTTCTTCATGGCTATGACTCCTCATGCTGTGTAATGCTGGTCATGCTGCAGTACAGAGCATGACATGCTTCCCACTGACAACAGGGTATTAGAGCACTGGCTTCACTCCAGTATTAACACGATCATTTCTGGGACCACAGGGAAATTGTACTACCTTTTTATGCTGAATGAAGTGTCTTAAATAGGCATTTAATTTATTCATCGTAACAGTTCTTTTTGTTGAATAAATACCAACTGCTTATTAAAAACCTATTTATTGAAGATGAGCAGCTATATCATAGACACATATCAAATTTATGGTTACTAAATCTCACTTAATACGCTTTGAATATTCTATTGGTCTTTAACATACTGTACCAAGTTGACTGTATTTATTCTAACCCTTCAAATAAAAATAGATGCTATTGACTAAATATGGATTTTTCCCCCTCTCAGGCTTATTTACACAATGTTAAAAACTATGCAATAGTTACCTACTCTATCTTATTCTTAGAAGTTAAATTTTCAATAAATGTGTTTTTAATATTCAATTGATTTATAATCAACAGGGATTAAGTATCTTGTTAAAACCAAATTAAAAGTGTGAGATATTTATGACATTCATTGTAATATGTTATCCAAAATTCCTCTTAATCTCTTTGTAGCTCTCCTGGGAAGAAGCTACAATTCTCTTACCAGAAAAAGGATTATTTAATTTGTTCCAGAACAAAAGCGTATGAAGGAGCTAAACTCTCTGGTCAGTGATTCAGTTGCCAAATGGGTAGCTAGAATCTTCACCCAAGAAACAGCAAATGAGACAGTTTTGTATTTTTCAAATGTTCCATATTCTCATTCAAGAAGCTGATAGCAATTCTCCATGCCTTCAGTGTACTGATAAATAATTGAATTGTGTTGTTTCCAAGATGCAACGCTGGTTTATTATCATTATTATTATTTTGCACTATTGGTTAGGATATGAGGGTAGACTCTCTATACTAAGTTTGATAGGGATTTTCATGCAACGGCTGACATTTCTAGGCCTTACATCCTGAGAAGAGGCTGCCTAAGATGTGGCCTTCTTACGGCTTCTTGTGCGCTACACACTGAGACATCTATAATTTGAATTGTTTTCAACTGATTTCTTGCATTTACTGATTAATAAAAATGCTAGGTATATATTTCTGTTTCTTCTTCTTTTCTTTTTAAATCTACCTTTCTGGCTTCCTTTTGAGAGCAGAGTTGTAAGAACAAGCAACACAATTTATAAACATTGACAATTTATAAACATTGGATATAGAGATTGCAGCTGTTGGAATCCATGTTGTCTGTTTTGGGAGTGTTTTAAGATCTCAAGAAATGAACTTTCAATTCAAGATTGACATTTTAAAGTAGAAAGTGGAATTCAATTACGAACAGGAAACAGGATATTTAGGGGAAGAATAATCAAGTTAGTATACTGTCCTATCTAACTGCCATAATAACTTCAGTGAAGGTAACTACCTCCCACTGGGCATTAGGATATTTTTATGAGGTCATTCAACAATACAGATATTATACATACTGCTCCAAATGCTTTCAATACAATTTGTTTTATTACTGTGAGATTTGATTGGAATCATCTTTTGTAAAAGTCAGGAAAAGCTCATTATGATATTTTTCTTTATTCTTCTGACTCTCTTGATTGTTATCTTCTCTAGACAATAGCCAGGCATGTAGTTAGCATTGTCTAGGGACTTGAGCTTTTTCCTGGCAAACCATTTCACAAAGGTCAACAGAACAAGAGATTAGCCCCGACTGGTTAGATAGAAGCTAACCTAGGCACTTCAAAGGAACCAACAACCTTTTTTGCTCTTTGTGAATTCAGTTATAATCAATGGGATGTAAAGATTACATTCATTCCTGCTTCCAGTCACACACCCCTTTTTCTTTGCATTAGTATTGATTTAGCTATGAGCCTATTTAACCATTAAAGGCATTACTTTATTCCCAAACCCTGTGCTTAAAGGAATCTAGAGTGTCCTTTTAAGAACTAAGAGAACAGATGGGTCTACCTCTCTTAAGTTATACTGGATTGGATTCCTGTTGGGAAAACCACCATCAGGTAGCTATTTATGCACATGGGGGAATTATCTGATAGTGATTTTGACAAGCAGGATAGCTGTTTCAATTCTGTGATAATAATTGTAACATAAATAATAATATAGTTACTAATTATATGAACCAGTTCTTGTTATAAGCCCTTAAGGTAATTTAAGTCATTTAATCCTCAGAATAAAACAGTTATATCCCATTTTATTAATAAGAAAATTGGAACTTAGACCAATTAAGTAGCTTGTGCAAAGTCACACCACTCTTCAGTATTGACCCTGATATTAGAATCTAAATCTGTGTGAAGCAAAAGCTAATGTTTTACTCATTATGTTATGCTATTACCAATACTTTAAAATACTTCTCAGTTTTCAGAAAATTTGGTTGATTTCATATGATAATAAAAGTTGTTGAAGACCACTTTTCTGCTTTTGCGCTCATTATCTTATAATAATTTAGCCTTTGTCCAGCTTCCTTGAAGCACTGATGAGCTAGAATTACCTACCCAATTGTATTCACATCCAGTTATATTTAACATGGCAGAAATCCACGTGAGATAGCATTTACTACATTGGGTGAGACCACAATTATTTGTTTCTCCATTATTATGTTTGTTTTTGTTTGTTTCCCCAGTGCTTAAATGTTCACCTGAAATAATACAAAAATTTGCTCAATGTTTACAGAAGGAAGGAAGGAAGGAAGGGAGGGAGGAAGGAGGGAGGGAAAGAGATGAGTAGGAAGGGAGGGAGGGAGGAAAGAATAGGATTCGAAGAGGGACAGAGGAAAGAGGGAAAAGAAGCAAAAGAATCTGGGAGATAATGTTGCACCCTGGAGTGTGCTTTAGCTCTTGAATGTCATTCTTTGAATATGTGAATTGACTGTGTCTACTTGGCTTTATGATTGTGTGTAAAAAAAAAAAAAAAAATTGGTGAAAGCAGATTTTAAAATAAAAATAAGTTACTGTCTCATGCCAAATATGTCTTTGATATTGCCAGAGAAACACATTAAGAGCTAACTTCTTTTAATTGAATATTTATTCCCTACTTGGCACAAATCCATCTACTAATAGGTCCGATAATTGCACGGATGCCTGTGTTAAATTTACATGAATAGCTCCATTGTTGGAAAACAAATTGACCAAGTATCCACCAGACTCTGTCTTATCCAATACTTCATGGTAATTTTGAAGAGATACCATAAGAAACAGTGAAACAATGTAATACTCCTATATTAACAACAAGATTTTTGTATCAAATACAAATAATTGAAGAACACGAACTAGGTTAAGAGGTCTTTTTTATGTTTTGGGCAAATCAGAAGTTCTGAAGCAAAGAGCTGGGTAATACAGAGGGCAAGAATTTACTTGGAAAGTACACATATCACTCAAAGTTTGACAAATCATCTACTAGAATTGATAATCTTTTTCTTCTTTTCTCTGAGCCAGATGGCCCCTCCTTAATTAATATAAACGCATGGTTCCAAAGAGTTCATTGCTGTCTCCCCGTGGCCCAGCTGCGCCACAAATGATTCTTACTTCTGGGAGAATATATTGTCTTCCTGCTATCACCAGAATTTTCTGAACAACCTTCTTTGCAACTCTGTCTCCTTCTTTTTCTTAGTCTAATTATCTTTCAAAAATAATCAGAATTGTAATTTAAATATTACAGTACATAATTAACCACACTGGTTGACAGAGAATGAGAAACTGTGGCTTTAGGCAAGCATCAAAATTAATATGTCCAACTGGGAATACATCTTGTAGCGTAGGAATGTCATCTGGCTAGTATGCAGCGAGGAGCCAAGCTGAGCAGCCCGGGCCCCCTCTGACCATGCCACTTCCGTGGGTAAGCTTGACGAGATCCCAGGTATGCTCAGTCTGTTCTTGCTTTCTTCCAGTGCTTTGTTTCTCCTGTTTTTCAAGGTGAAATTTAACTGCAGCTCCCCAGTGACCACCTCTTTCATCCTCTTAGAATTCTCCGGTTCCTTTCAAGTGTCAGCATTTGTAGGTATATATAGCCATTATTGTTTCTGATTTAGCCTCATGGCCAGTTGTAAAGAGTTTTTGGTCTAGTTCTCTCTAGAGAGAGTCTAGATGGTCTAGAGAGGTGACTTAGCTGGGAACCCTGGGCTTTCAGAACCTGGAGAGGAGGAGAGGGGGGACGAGGGGATGCGAATACGTGGTTAATTGGGTCTCTGGGCTTCACAGTCCAGAATCACCTTAAAGTGGCCCAGTTGTGAGCTGAAGCTATACATGTTGACTCTCAGAGAACAAGGAGATGAGTGCCCCAAGCACAGCCAAGGGGTTATTTGTGGGTTTTGCCCAAAACTGGACATACGGAAATTTCTGTGATGTGGGTTTTTAGTACCATCCAGCTGGAGGACATGTACTGGGGCTATGCCAAAATGATGCTTCCAAATTTGTTGTCACCATTTGTCCTCTGAAATGAGCACTAAAGGAAAAAAATATACCATTACTTCATCTGTTAAGAGAGCAAAAAGCAATGGCAGGCTGCAGCCCCGTTTACCAAACGAGGCAAAGGGAATCGGCTGAACTAAAAGTTGAAAAAAAGAGAAAAATAAAACAAGGAAAAAAATAGAAAACTAGTGATAATTTGACAATCAAGCAAAGCTTTTTGGTTGGCTTCATGGTGAACTTTGTGAACTTTAGAATAACCTTTTGCCCCCACTTGCAGCTTCCCTGCTGATACAGCGTGCTTACTCTCCTGCTCTCTATCCTTTTTGGTTGTTGTTGTTATTTTGTTATTCCCTTGGGTTCCATTGTTGTTGTTAGATTTTTTTTTTTTTTTCTTCAAGAAAGGGCATAACGTAATGGATCCATTCACCAATTTTTTTTTTAATTGGGTCCATTGCTTCTCCCATGAAAGGAGAGCTGGATGCTGGCATTTTTCTTTGGAATCCTGTGCACCTTTATTGAGAGTGATAGAAAGATAATGTCTCTGGCAACTATGTTCTAATAAGGTCTTCCCCTTAATGACCTTAGAAAGTAAATTAGAAAACATGACTATAGCCGATGTTTCTTGATTAGGTCCATTTGTCTTGCCCAGAGAGTGTAAATGCTAGCCAGCATTGTTCAATTAGATGCCAACTTCTTCCTTAGCAATTGAATATTTTTATGTAGATTTCACTTTAAACTGCATAGGAATGTGGATGACTGCATCTGACTGTGCCCAAGTTTGATAACAAGCTAAGCTGACAATGGAAACAACCATTTGCTACGTTTGCCTTTGATTGCAAGTGGCACTAAATATCTCTTTTCTTCCAATATTTTCTCAAAATTAAGATTTATTTGTTTAGTACTCATTTATCCTTGTTTTTTTAAACAGATGCAATTATAATAGATGACTATTTTTCCAGTATTTAGCAACCAATTTTACAGACAATTAAATTATGCTAACAAGAAGATTAATCAACTTTTAATGTGAAACTGTATTGTTGATTTCATTGTATACGTATTTTATGCTACTATCAAATATGCCAACTAGAAGTTTGTGTATATTAAAATACCTATACCCGCTTGCACCCATGGCTATTAAACAATTAACCCACTTTTCATGGGTAATCAACCCACAATAATTTGGTTTGGGTGTTCATTACCCAGATTAATTCAAATAAAAAAGACACAGTGAGGCAGAAATTGGATAAGTGGATACTCTCTAATCCCAACTGTCTTAATTTTCCATGGGGATGTCTGAATTGGATTTTGACAAAATACCTCTCTTTATCACAACCCCCCTAATCAAATACAATGTGATATTTCTCTCTTTCTTAAAATAAATTATTCTTCCATGAATGTGTTGAGTTACTAGTCTTCAGAATTCTTAAGGACTGAGGTTATAGCCCCTCCAAATAATAATGGTACAGTTAAAAATTATTTCTATTTACATATATATAATATAGAGAGCAATAAATTCAAAGCACATATTGGAGGCATCTTAAAGTTATAATTAATCAATTTTAGATTCTTAACAAAATTATGAATTCTAGCAGTGATGTTCGGTTTTTCCAATTTTCTTTATAGCTCCCAGCTACTGTCAGTTAATCAGTGGCCAAAAGAACTAAAAGGAAATATGTGTCATCTCAGGGTATTAGGTCCATTTTATAATTTAATTCCTCTCAAAAGGTCAACACATCTGCATCGTCTGATAATAATAAGTGTGTAGGAAGATTGAGTATTTACATATATTTGGATCTATCTATATGTACATTTATAATTAAAAATAACCTAAATAGCCAACACTAAGAGAATTTAAATAAATTTCAGTATGTCTGTGTAATGCAAGCACTCATTTAAAGTAATGTTTATGAAAACTATTTAACAACATGGACAATGCTTGTACGTTATGCCAGCGGTTCTCAACCCTGGCTGCACTTTACAATCAACCAGGGAGCACTTAAAAAAATAAATATAACTAACCCCACCTCTGGGGATTCTGATTTAATTGGTCTTGAGTGCGATCTGAGCATGAGTGTACTTTAAAATGTCAGCAGATTGTTATTTTCCATAACAACCAGGATGCCAAGTTGTAAATATAGTATAATTAAACTATGTTAAAAATCTCCCAAATCTTGTTGAGAGTGAGAAGGAGATTAAAAAAAAAAGAAATGATTTCAAATAATATGTTGTTGGGTTTGAGTGATATGACTTTGGATAATACTTATTTTTCATCTTGATATATTTAAATACTTTGTATATTTTCGATAAGTTTATATTCATTTTAAATAAAATTAAAGGCACACAGTACTCAAAATACATATTTTAGAAAGCAAAATCTGAGATGTGTACTTAGGACAAATTCATGGGCAATATACTGGCATAAAGATTTATTAGATGCTATAATCTTCCTTCCACATATGCACAAAGACAAACACAATCTCTTGTATTTAGACCATGAATTCACACATGGAAATGTGATGTTATGCTTTGAAGTACTGAGCTTTTCCAATTCATGTGTCTTCTGGTCAGAATATAGGAACCCACATATAAGTGAACATGACATGAATAAGTAGAAAAACACAGGTGGGTCAGCAAGTAAATGATTTTCAATCCCCAACCGTTCTACCTGGAATAAATGTCACAGAATAAGACACAGGAAGCAATCCCAGAAAAAGTGTTTCTGAGAAACATGAGAAGAATCTCGGGACAGCAAACAAACTAAATCCTTTCTCTCCCACCTTAAATTAGAAATGTTTAAAAAGCCTTTCCCATAGTAGTAATATAATACAGATGCATAAATATTTGGTACATGCCATTAATGTTATGTTCTGTAACCACAGTTGAGTCTTCTGGGTTTTATATAATCATTTTAAAAATAAAGCTTTTATGTTATCATAATGGTTAGTTTTATGTGTCAGCTTGCCTGGGTCATGGTGTGCCCAGACATTTGGTCAAATATTGTTCCGGGTGTGTTTGTGAGGATGTTTCTGGATGAGATTAACATCTGATTGGTAGACTGAGTAAAAAAGATTGCCCTCCCTAGCCTAAGTCTCCAATAATCAAAGACCTAAATGGATCAAAAAGCCTGAGTAAGAATAAACTCCTCCTGTCTGCCTGCTTTGAGGTGAAACATTGGTCTTTTTGGGCCTCAGGACTTGGGTGTGTAACCTATCAGCTTTTGGGCTTTAACTTAGACCATGGACTCTCCTGGTTCTCAGGTCTTCAGATTCTGACTGAAACCACACAGCAGTTCTCTTGGATGTCCAGCTTGCAGACTGCAGATCTGAGGACTTCTCACTTCCATAATTATGTGAGCCAATTCCTTACAATAAATTATTCGTTGGTTCTCCTATTAGTTCTGTTTCTGTGGAGAACTATAGACTAATAACTAATACACTTATTATGTCTATGCGAAAATCATTTACCACCTAACTGAACAGTGTAATTAGACTTCAGTTTAGTCCTCTGGTTTAAATATTACTAACCTTAGAGATCTTTAAAGAGACTATTTAAAATATTCAAACTTGTAACATTTTGGCCAGGTTTGGTACATAGCTGTGATTCTCATGAATTTGTTTTGCAGCATTCATGAGCTAGACTCACTGATTTGGAATCCAGTATCTCCAAGTTTTAGGTATCCTTACTTGTTTTCATGCAATAAATTCTCAAAGAATTTCCATAAGTTTCTTAACGGTGATGTTTTTGTTGTAACATGTTTTTTGTTTGCTTGTTTTAAGAGAAAATGCCTTTTCTGTACTTACCCTCTTGAAATATAATTTTTTCTGAATACAAAATGCTAGGTTGAACTTTTCGTCTTCTTGGGACTGTGAAGACATTCCCCTATTGCCTTTGGCTACCTAAATTGCTACTTTTGTAATTCTGCTGTCTAATTGCTTTTCCTTTATTTTGATCTCAGAGAGCTTTTAGATATTTGGGAGTAGAGGACAAGAGCTATTATACAGTTTTACCACAATGAGTGTAAGTCTGAATTTGCTTTTTATTTGTACTACTTGGAATTAATTGGGATTCTCAAAATTTAGAACTAATTTCTTCATTCTGAATATTCTCATTTGGTAACTTTTTTCCTTTAAAAAAAAAAACAAAACTTTTTGAACATTGCCTCTCCTATGTTCTCTTTCTCCTTTCACTCTGAATTTGGCTACCAATATATCATGCCTTCAGACCCTCTTCTTTTTGTTACTTCTTATAATACCAATTTGCATGTTTTCCATTAACTTGATTCAGTCAACTACATTCTCAGCGATTTATTTATTTATTTATTTATTTCCCAACTACCTTTCCTGGTCACCAATTCTCTAGCCAACTCAGATTTTTAACTTCAGTGATTATATATTTCACTTCCAGTGGTTTGTTTGTTTTTGCACCTTGAACATTTTCAATAGTCTCTTATTCCCTGCTCATCTTAGGAGCCCATTGTTTATTTCTTTGAACGTTTTTTGTATACACTTTATATTTTGCTTTTGATGACTCCAGTATCTAAAGGCCTTGAGGATGTAAATCTGATACTAATTGTTTTTGGTCTCAGTATTTTTCTCACTCATGGTGGCTCATTTCCTTGTGTATTTTATTTTATTTTTTTTTTCCTATTGTGAACCTATATTTGCCAGGACTTAATTTATGTATAACCCAAGAAGCCTAATTTGAGAATCTTCTTTTCTGAGTGGAATTGTGTTTGTTTCTTTTTTTGTTTCTTTATTTCTCTCTCTCTTTCTTTCTTTCTTTTTTTTTTTTTTTCTTTTTTTTTTTAGTTTCAGGTATAGAATTTAGTGTGTGTTTCCATCGGGCATTGACAACCTACTTTAAATCAGTTTCTTCTCTTGGAGTTTCTCTGACTGTCATCTTTCTCTGGTTCCCATAATAAATAGACTTAACTTAATGTGAGCCTATAATCATCTAATTCTCAGAGTAGGCTATTAGGGCTGTTATGGTTACTTTCCCACCTGTTATTGTGGCAGACAGACCGGCCTCTTCTTGGGTTTTCCTTGCAACAGATAGGACGATCACATTTTGGAGACCAAAGTCCCATCTGCTTTTTCCCGGGTATTGCTTGCCCTTTGACACCCACCCCTACGTCCTGGGATCCATTTTTGCCTTGAGGTAGCCGAGCTTCAGTATTTATTTATTCCTCTGGCTTCAGAATTCTGCTCCATGATTTTTTAGTCCCTGGGCAATTTCTTTTCTTATTTTGAAATTAGTACATTTAAAGTAAATTTGTAATAATCTACTAGTAACTAAGTGTTTTGCAGATGGAGCATTTTTCAAATGATCTATGTACTGGAATTGTACCATATGGAACCATTAGTAGTATCTCTACACATGAGTGGTCTTAGAACAAGTCTAATTCTCCTTTGCAAAATAAAACCTCTCATGTATTTGAAAATAGCTACTGAGATGGATCCCTTGTTTCTTATTTTTTTAGTGAGTTAGACTTCCTTCTGCCCTACTACATTGTTTCCCATTGGACATTGTTTCAGGTCCACTCAACATATTGACCTATTGCCTCAGAGTGCATTTCAGTTGGTCTATGAACCAAGAACGGAAAAAACACTACAGGTAGGTGGGGGAAAGCACAGAGCAGAACATCACCATCACCTTCTTCAGACTCATTAATATAGTGTAAAGGTAAATTTGCCTCTTTTGTACAGAAACAGAACGATTCTCTTGTGCTTGTGGTCTCTTAAATCCATATGTCCTTTTTAGAGTTTTGCTCAGCCATACTTCCCAATCTCATACTTGTGGAGTGGTTTTTACTAAGACGAACACCAGAAATTGATATTTGCCTTTATTAATTTTCATCTTCTTAGGTTAAACTCATTATCTTGGCCTCATGGGTTCTCTTAGGATCCTAAGGTCTAACTTATCTGTGGTCTTTCCTGGCTTTGAAGGATGTATAGTTAGTCAATATTTTCTATTCCTCACAAGTTTCCCTCAGTTAAATTTCACAAATATATATCAACATATTTTTTTATTGCAAATTTTAAGCTGCTACCACCACAGATATTTCTAAAGCCTGTGTGTGTGTTTCATCTTGGCTATAGAATAATAAAGATAAAGTTGTTAAGCCGAGGTAGAGATTTAGGTCTCAGAATATAAAAGTATAAGAAATAAGATATGCATATAAATGTAAACACTGCAGGCTGGATTAAAATGCAAATTCACTTTAAATTTTATAACTGCACACAAATATGTGCTAGGTTGGGTGGTTAAAAATTTATTTAATTACTTCTCACATACATTTAAAATGTCTTTGAAAAATACGACACAACACTGAGGATAGGATTTGCAGAAAATTCGCTTCATCTCTAACAACCTTTGTCAAAACATTCTTTTCCCTCATTACCTTAATTAATTTGGTCACTAATTTTAGCACATGAATTATAGGAGAAAATTTAAACCAAAACACAATTCATTTTAATTGCATATATTAAAATAACTTTAAAAGAAGAGAGAAACTTACTCATTCCCCAATTCCACCACTATTTGTTATCTGCTGTATTTGTGACACTATTCTAAGTGTTGAAGATAAAACAGCCAAATCCTTGCCCTCGTGGGGCTTAATCGGAAGACAGATTTAAAAAAAAAGAAAAATAAATAATCACATAATTGAATAAGAAATAAAATTAAAAAATGAACATTCAATATGTCAGATTAAGGAAGTACTGTGAGGAAAGAATGATAGTGAATAAGTAATGTCTTTAAGGGATAGGGACTATGATTCTAAATTGGCTGGTCAGGAAAGGCTTTGGTGAAAAAAATGACATTTGAGCAGAGCCATAATGTATACTTTATATGGGGAAACACAAAATATAAAAGTCTTAAGGCATGGCGATATATGGAGTGCTGCAGGGCATCTAAAATATAGTTAAGGGGAAGATTTTAACAGCATGAAGTTGAAATGGAAAAAGTGGAAAATGGCCAATTCTGGCTATCTGATGAAGGTAAAACAAACAGAATTCATTGTCAGATTGGATTTACTATATGAATAAAGAGGAATCTTCTGGGAATGGCCAGCAATCCCTCTATGGAAGGATGAAAGACTACTCAAAACTTTGCTGTGAAAGAGAGGAGAAGGCAAGGGGGTCAACGCTCAGAGAGGAACACTCTTGGCTCTGCTTTGCTCTCCCTTTTATTGGTCTTTGAGGATAATCACAAATCCTTATCACTGTTTCTCAAGCACGTGATGATGTGTGACAAGAGGTCTTACAGAAACTGGCAGGATATGTTTATGAGAAATATATGATATGCTAATCTGAGGTTCTACTAAATACAGCCTACGGGACAATGCCCAGGTCTCTTAGATCACAAGGCAGCTGTTTGGGCTAAAGCAGCTTTGGGAAGGCAACTCCTGGAGGCATTCTAAAGGCCTAGGCCCTTCTCCGAAACCTTCCCTGCCCTCAGCAGCCTCTGTGTTACATTCTAGTAAGCCAGGTATTATGGCTAATTTCATGCTCTACATGAACCTAAACAAGGATCAATGATGAAACCAAAGTTTTTATCTGAGCAACTGTAATTATGGAGTGATTGATCATTCACTGGGATGGGAAAAACCAGAAGGCAATCATGCTTGCTAGAGAATGATCAAGGGTTTATTTTAGACATGCTGAGTTTGACATGCCTGTTAATCATCAAGCAGAGACATCTAGTGGGAAGAATATCTAAGTTGGAAGTTCAAGTGACCCAGTTTTTTATTGCTGCCTAACAAACTACCCAAAACTTAGTGGCTTAAAACAATGATTTATTATTATTTCTCACAATTCTGTGGGTTGACTGGGCCCAGTGGAAT
This sequence comes from Martes martes, assembly GCF_963455335.1. Taxonomy (NCBI): domain Eukaryota; kingdom Metazoa; phylum Chordata; class Mammalia; order Carnivora; family Mustelidae; genus Martes; species Martes martes. Next base: position 125,938,480 of record NC_137891.1, on the reverse strand, counting down.
GGCTCTTGTTTTGGGTTTGTCATGTGGTTGCAGTCAAACAGGTGCTGGGACTGGAGCCATTTGAAGACCTGAATTAGCATGGGAAGAACCCATCACATAGTGCACTGTTGATGCTAGCTGTTAGCGAGTAGCTCGGTCAGGACTATTTACAGAGCATCTACCCATGGTCTTTAATTGTGGCTTTACCTTGCATTATGGCTGGGTTCTAAGAAAGAGTTCCATTCCAGGATCAAGCACTTCAAGAGACCAAATGCAAGGACTTTTTATGACCTAGCTTTAGAGGTCATATGACCTCACTTCTGCTGTATTCTACTAGTCAAGAGTAAGTCATGGGGGCAGCCCCAATCCAAGAAGAGGGAAATATACAAGAATGAGAATACCAGTAGATACAGGTCATTTTTAGAGGTTAGCTATTACAGTTGGATATATAGATTTAGGCATCAAAGGTCATATAGATGGCATTCAAAGCAATGAGATTTGATTAAGGGAGTAAGGATAGAGAAAAGAAGAGGATTCCAACTGAGCTCTAGAGTATTCTAAAATTTAGAGGTTGGGGAAAAAGAGAGAAAGGAAAAAAAAAAAAAAAGAAGATAAGAAAGGATAGAGACATGGCAGAAAATTCAGGAGAGTGTAGTGACCTGGATGCCAAAGGAGCAGAGGGAGTTGCCATTTATGGAAAATTCTGATGATCATTCAGTATGAGAAATGAGAATTGGCCACTCCAACATAAAAGTCATTGGTATAGTTTCAGTGGAATCATGAGGACAAAAGCCTGATTACAGTGTTTTCGTGAGATACATTGATGAGAAAAGCTGGGGATAGCCAGTATAGATAGCTTTTACGAACAGGCTTATAATACAAATGAGACAAGTGAAGCATGTGGTAAGGGACCACAAAGTCAAAAGGTGATTTTTTTTTTTTTTAAGCCAAGAATGTGTTTATATGCTGACAGGAATGATCCAATGTAAAGGGAAAAACTGAGAATCTAAATTGGCCAAGGAGAATTGTTGGCTCTCTGTCCTTAAGTAGGTGAGAGGATACTAATGGAAGGACTGACACCTGATTTGTAGTGTGGTAAATTCATCCATAACAGTAAGAGGGAAGGCAGGAAATGTGGACACTGATGCAGATTAGCAGATAGCTGAGGTAGTAGGATATTTAGAAATTTTCTTCTGTTTGCTGGTATTTTTTCAGTGAAGTAGCCAGTGAGGTCATCAACAGAGCAACAGGATACAGAAGGGGGAGTTAGAGTTTGAGAGGGAAATACGAAAGAGGTATTAAGGAATATGGGAAAGTATGTATGGAAAGTACACTCAAGGAATGCAGGATGGTAAGGCTGCAGTGAGCTCTCACAGGAGGAGAGTGATTGTGTGTTTAGAATAACGTCAGTCCTATAATTTGATGTGTAGGTATAGAGATTAGAGAGACAGACAGAAAGAGAGACAGAGAGAGACTCTCTCAGCCACACCTAAAGGTGGGTATTCTCTGTTTAAGCAAAATAAATGGACAAACTTTTGGTCTTATATCAGAGGAAGGGAAAATTATGCTTACTATTAATAGCTGGATAGAGTAAACTTTATGAAGAATCAAAAATACAGTCTAAATATTTTGTTACTGTTATAACCTGTATTCTTAAAAACCTCACAAGAGGTTTTGGACAAAGAACAACTGGAAATTATATATATATATATTTTTTAAGTAAAATTATTATGGTTAAGACTTTCAGTTTTTGCTTCAAACTATGAAATCTTAATCCATGAATGGACTGCTAACTTTATATTTAATGACTTATATGTAAGGACAATTGCTTCAGAAGTATGCATGCTTAGGGATATAAACTGGATAAAATCTATATAATTAAAAATATTTTTTAAGTACCTTATTGGAAGTAGTGGGAGAAGGTTCAAAAAGTTCTCAGAGCTTAGAAACATGGCAGTAAGGGAACATTATACTGCAAATAAACATAGCCACAGCATCCTGATAATGGGATTCTTATTTTTTACTTTATTTCATCTGAATGGTTAGTGTCTGTTGCGATTTTTGGAGAAGAAGAAAAATTGAAAAAAATTACCACTTATGTTAAATAAAATAATATCTTTTTAGTGTTGAAAATTTGGAAAACACATACATTTTTAAAAGATTTTTATTTAAGGGGCACCTGGGTGGCTCAGTGGGTTAAAGCCTCTGCCTTCAGTTCCGGTCATGATCCCAGGGTCCTGGGATCAAGCCTTATATTGGGCTCTCTGCTCAGCAGGGAGCCTGCTTCCCTCTCTCTCTGCCTGCCTCTCTGCCTACTTGTGATCTCTGTCTGTCAAATAAATAAATAAAATCTTAAAAAAAAAGATTTTTATTTAAAAATTTTTAAAATTTATTTCTTTGAGAGAGAGACAGTGCATGAGTTGGGGGGGAGGGACAGAGAGAGAAGGAGAAGCAGACTCCCCACTGAGCGAGAAGCCAGATGCAATGCTGTGCTCCATTTAGAACCCTGAGATCATGACTTGAGCTGAAGGCAGATGCTAAATGCTGAACCACCCAGGCACCCCTCTTCTGTATCTTCTAAATGAGGAAAACTTGATTGTTCAGGTGCAGTCAGTATGGGATCCCTTTGTCCATCTGTACTTATTAATTACAATTGTCAATACACACACACACACACACACACACACATAATGCTCTCTCTATATGTACGTGTGTGTGTATATACGTATATATGAGGTCAACAAATATATATATACATATATATTTGTTGACCTCATATCACCAATGGATATGTTGCTTTTACTACCTGACTTTATATTATGTACACTTTTGTATATTCTTAGATGTTTTTGATAACATGGGATCATTACATTTTGTCTAATGGAGACAATATAATTTACCCATCCAAGCCCTTATTTTTAGAAATTTGAGTTCATTCTAATTAGTATTATAAGTAATACTATGAACATCATTGTACATAAATATTTGAGTATATTCCTGATGATTTCTTAGAATGCAGTTTTATGAATATTTTATGCTACTGATACACAATAAAAATTGTTTTAAGTTAAAGAATGCCAATATATGCTTAAGAATATGTTACTTTTATATTACCACCAACTTATTTCTATTATTATCATATGTTACCTAGCATGTTATTTAAGTTCTAACTTCTTGGATGGTGAATGGCATGTAACTTTTTCAAATTTACATTCTGAACCAGCTGGTTTGATATTTATCATCATTAGGCAACATTGTCAATATTATTTTTATTTTAAATAAGTTATATGGTCATGTCCTTTATAAGTGATTTAACTCATTACTTTGTTAAGAGTTGTCTATTTATTAATAGTATTAACAATTTACCCTTTGCTTCATTATGTTATTTTTTAGTTTTCTTTTTGCATATATCTACACTGTGGACAAATACATCAGCTTTTTCCTGCCCATTGATTATATGTTTAGAATGTTCCTCCATTATAATAGTAGCAAAACAATGAATTTACATACATTTACTATCTCTTATTTGATTTAAAGTATAACTACTTAGTTCATCTGGAGTTTATTTTGATCTAAGAGAGGAAATTAGGGTTTGACTTCTATTTCATCATTTTCTTCTCTTTCTCTTCCTCCTCCTTATTACTATTATTGTTATCCTTACCATGGATAGGTAGCATGTAAGATGGGCCAAATGATCCTTATTATCTTCTGTGCATAAGCAATCTTGTGGAAGCCCTCCTCTTAATTAACTTGCTTCTAACATTGTAGAATACTACCATGTTGAGAGATGTCACTATCATGATTAGATTACCAAAGATTCTGACTACCTTCCTAGCACAATCTCTTCCGTGATAGCTTTGATAAAACCAGTCAGGATGTTGGGGAGGACCACATGGTAAGGAATGGAGGATGTCCTCAGGCCATGAGCCAGCAGGGAACTGAATCCTGCCAACAATGACATGAGCTTGATAGTGAAGACTTCTTCATTTGAGCCTCCAGTTAAGATCACAGGGCTGGCCACAACTTGATTGCAGCCTTTTAAGAGACTTTGAAGCAGAGTATGTAGCTAAGCTTCTGACCCTCAGAAGTCATCAAGTAATAAATGTTTGCTGTTAAGATACGTATTTTGTAAATAACTTGTTACACAATAATAAATAATAATCTACTTACATTATTAATATTTTGTTAATTAATTACCTGTTAACACAGTATCATTTATTGAATAGTTTTCTTTCTCTAAATAACTGCAATATAATAAATTCTTTTATGTTTGTTTCTGGGCTGCCTATTAATATTCTGATACATTTGTTGGTTCTCACTTAAATATAGTAAATATGTTATTTTAACCTCCTAGTGTTTTTATATTGGATGGGCAAGTCTTCATTCTTATGTTTATTAATATTCCCTTCATAAATTATGTTAGGAATACCATTCTTAACAATAATACTACAATTTTTTTTTGCTAAACTTTAGAAACATTTTATGTTCACCTATAAAAAAGATCACACCAATTGTGATTAAGATTGCACCAAATATACAATTTAATTTGGTAAATATTAACATCTCTAGACTTCTTAGGACTTCCATTTATAGCTATGTTTTTCTCAGTAAAGATTTTCATTTTCTTTATGTAAGTCTCATAGGTCTCAATGACATTTTATCACTTACTTATTAAAAAATATTTATATAGAACATCTACTCTGTGCCAGACACTGTTTTAAAGACATATATGATTGTGATCAAAGCAAAATTGTACCCACCTTGATAAAGTATATAATAGTGTGAGAGAGATAATTATCAAGAAGACAAGGTAAAAAGGTAACAGAAAGGAGACTCCTAAACCAATGTAGGGTTAGGTATTGTTGAAGTGTTCTTTGAAAACAGTTACTTATGAGGCATAAATAAAAAAATGATAAGAGTTATTTGGGGGGAAGGTAGTGGATTTGCTGCACGGAGAGTCTTCCAGTCAAAGTAGAATTAAATATAAAAGTCAAGACTAATAACGGCCATGTAAGCAAAACTATTGTAGAGGGGCCAGGATTCTAATCTCAAAGCTATATCATTGCTATTTTGAATGTGATAGTTTCTTTTAATGTTTTCTGATTGATGTCTCTTGATAGATAGCATATTTTTTTTTCTATTTTGTCTCTGAAACTCTATTGAAGGAGTTATTTTTAAACATATATTTTTTTAAGATTTTATTTATTTTTTTGACAGACAGAGATCACAGGAGGCAGAGAGGCAGGCAGAGAGAGAGGAGGAAGCAGACTCCCTGCTGAGCAGAGAGCCCGATGCGGGGCTCAATCCCAGGACCCTGAGATCATGACCTGAGCCGAAGGCAGAGACTTTAACCCACTGAGCCACCCAGGCGCCCTAAACGTATTTTTTATTGAGTCAAATCTTGCGCTCTCTCAGGCCATATATGTCCTAATAAAAATAATTTTAGAATTACATTTTCAAAAGGCATTTTTATTTATAGAATGATTATTTTACAGTGGTGAGTTAATTTAGTGGAAACGGAAAAAATTTATCTTTTATAATTTCAAAACACATTTAAGTCATATATTCACTACTTAATAGCTGAATACAAGCAGATCGACTTGAATTCACTTAAATTTAGTTACTAGACAAAGTAATACAGAAACCAAATTTTCATATTTAAAAAAATAGTACCTTTATTGTCAGTAAATGGAGTTATAAGATTTATGGATTCTTTTCATTTCTTTGTCTTTCCTTTTCTAATTGTGGTAAAATATAATATATAATTTATATAACATAATTATATAAATTATATATATATAAGTTTATATAATTTATATAACATAAATTTGCCATTTTAGCCATTTTAAATGTAGAGTTCAGTAGCATTATTTACATTCGCCATGTTATGAAACCATTACCACTATTTCCAAAACTTTTTTGTCACCCCAATGTATCTGTAATCATCAAGCAATAATCCTATTCCTTCCTCCCTCCAGCACCTGGTAACTTCCAATGCATCATATGTCTCTATGAGTTTATTTATTCTAGATATTTCATGTAAATGAATTATAAAATATTTGTCCTTTTGAGGATTAGTTATTCAATTTAATGTTTTCAAGGTTCACCTATGTTGTAGCATATATCAAAACTTCATTTCCTTTTATGGCTGAATTATATTCCATTTGAATGTGTATACTGTATTTGGTTTGTCAATTCATCTTTTTTTGAGTATTTGGGTTGTTTCTACCTTTTGGTTTTCGTGAATAATGCTGTAATGAATGTTTGCATACATATATCTGTTTGAATCCATGTTTTCAATTCTTCTGAGTATACATAGGAACAGAATGACTGGGTCACCTGGTGATTCTATATTTAGTCTTTTGAGGAATCACTAAACTATTTTCATGGTAACTATTTTATATTCCCACAAGCATTGTTTAGGAGTTCTGATTTCTCCACATCTTTACCAACACTCCTTTTCTGATTATTATTATTTTTTTTATGATAGCCTTCCTAGTAATTTAGAAGTGATATCTCATTGTGGTTTTGATTTGAATTCCTCTATGTATCCTATATTTTCTTCTAAGAGCTTAATAGTTTCAACTTTTATATTTAGGTTGTTGACTCATTCTGAGTTAATTTTTGTCTGTGGTACGAGGTAGGGCTCCAACTTCATTCTTTTGCGTACTGAATGTTTCATAGGTTCATCTCCTTTAATACTCAAAATAATCCCATAGCATAAATACTACCATATTTATTTTTCTCCAGGTGTGGAAACTCAGATTTAAAAATGAGATAATTTATTTAAGGTGAAACTTGTGTACAGCACTGTCCAAAGTTCATGATCTTAACAATTATTCAACATAGGCTCACAATGTTTTATCACCTGTTTATACTTTTTCTTTGCGAGGATCTCACTCATGAGTTGCTGGATAAAAATTAAAAATCACATCATTCATTTTGTGTCCCCAGCTCATACCACAGGGATGCCAGAAATGAATTGCAAGCCTATTATTTCTGTGATAGGTATTGTCAACTTTGACCACCTTGGAAGAAAGTGCCACAAAATCAGTAACAGCTCATATTTTATAGTATCTATATAGTTGTTAAGGATTCTGAAGGAAAATATAGTTGATAATTTTTTGTCCCTACATAGAGCATCTGAGCGAGGTCTTCTATTCAGTAAAGCTAAGACTAGTCTAGCAACATGTACTGTTTCCTTGTCAGTGACTGTGTCTAGGAAATGCAAGCTACTTTGGATATCTTCAACCAAGTAAAATTGAAAGAAGTCTTAAGAATATATCAGATAGGCTATTTCAAAATCAGGGACAAACTATGTTTGAAGAATTTAATATTTTAGATTATCTGCACCATTGTCTTTTTTTCTATTATTGACTTATTGATACCTAATTTTACATTAAATAACTGATCTTTAACATCAAAAATGAACTATCTCAGAGAACTACTTGATAGTTGCACAGGAAAGGAGAGTGAAGGGATGATCAAAGTGAATAAAGGGGAGTGGGAGGTACAAGCTTCCAGTTATGGAATAAATACACAGGGATAAACAGTTAAACATAGGGAATATAGTCAACAGCACTGTAATAGTGTTGTATGGTGATAGATGCTAGCATAACTTATAGAGTTATCAAATCAATATGTTGTACACCTGAAACTAATGTGACTATACTTCAATTTTAAAAGTACAATACTCTATGTTAACTAACAAGAATTTATTGAAAAACTTGAAACATAAAAAAAGAACAAAAAAAGTAGGTAGAATAACAAAACTTCAAAGATACAGACTCTTTTAGAGATCTTTTTCTCTAGTGTTAATTATAAATCATTAGTCTCATGTCCTTGAACTCTGATTTAGAGATGACTTCCTAATCAGACAAATCCCATTGTAAACCATAGTACAGCAAGTACTTAAGTTTCTCTCAGGTCCCAGAACTCCAGCTGTCTTATATGACAGTAGTTCTTAAAGGCCTATCTGCAAGCCAGTTGCTATAAAATCTCTAAACAACATGATACATACATATGCACACATGTATTTATATGAAAAGCCAAATATATGCATAATGAATCTTGAGTTAGACGGAGGCCTGAGGACCTTTCAAAAATTATTTTTCACAGTAATTCATAAACAAGACTTAAAAATAATTATTTCAAAAGATTCAAAAGCTTTTGAGTAAAAAACAAGTGTCCTCTGAACTTTACCTCAGAAGTAAGAATCTACCTACCAGCTTTAAGTTTTAAGACAATCTTAATGAAATAGTATGAATTCTTGGTCAGTTCAATAATTTGTTTAATTTTGATGTAATAAAAATATCAGATCAGTTATCTCTAGCCAGTTGAATTGCATTGAACAAGTCCATCTTGAGGTTTTAAGGTTTCCAATATTTTAAGGAAGAAATTAGTTTATTTCTTAAATGAATTTCTTAGTGGTATATAGACGCTCATCTTTGAAGTCCTTGATCTAGTTTTACGTCTTCAAATAGCTGTAAATACTTTGAGACTAAATTCTATAACACAGACCACTATAGCTCTAATGGAATAGTTAAACGCTAATGGTTATATTATCATTAATGTATACAAGGTACCATTTACACTAATGTCATATGTCACCATAGATATCCATTAATAAACTATCTTTGGACAAATTTTTAAATTAGTGGGTGTTAGTTCAACACATAGATATTACTTTGAAAAATAACCCATTCATCAATAATTTTTCTAAAGATTTATTTATTTATTTTAGGGAGAGAGCAAGTGTGTATATGAGTGCAAGCAGGGAGGGGATAGAGTGGAAGAGAGGGCCAAACAAACACTGCTGAGTGGGGAGTCTGATATAGGGCTCTACCTCACAACCCTGAGATCATGACCTCAGCCAAAATCAAGAGTCCTATACTTAAACAACTGATCCACCCACGTGCTCCTGTTCACCAGTAATTTTATGTTAATATTCCAACTATGAACTATTTCAGAATGTTAGCTAATTCAAATATATAACTTTATATTAAAATGTTAAGGTTACATCTAATATACATGATCTATATAATACATATATATATAAACTTAATGTAAAAACAGTATGTAAGTTTTCTTTTTTAAAATATAAAATATATAATTTTATATAAATAGGTTACATTCTAAATTTTATTTCAAAAAAGGTTAAAACAACTTTTTGAAAATAAAAGAAAATTGAATATAGTCACTTTGACCAGTATTGGGTTTGAGATATCATATTAAGAATTTTGAATTTAACTGTTGAAAATATTTCCATAGATAGGATAAGGTAGCATGAACATTTTTGAAGATAAGCATAATAAATAAATATTTCAGTAACTACTATAAAATATAAAAATGCCATCTGATTCACAGATTCAGCATTTACGTAATGGCTTATGGCTAGAGTAGGTAAAATGCAAATAAGTTAAGGGATAGGGAAATAGGCTGATTAAGTTTTTGTTTACTAGGTTAATTCTTTTGGGGAGTTTTAGATTTCCAACAAAACTGAGAGGGAAATATAGAGATTTCCATATATTTTTTGCCTATGCACATGCATAGCCTCCCCTATTATCAACATCAGACACCAGAATGATATATATATATATATATATGTATGCATATATATATGTATACATATATACATTGTCACACTGTAATCACCCAACATGCATAGTTTAATATAGGTTTCACTCTTGGTGTTATATATTTATGGATTTGGACAAATATATACAAATATATATCATCATTTTAATATACAGAGTATTTTCCCTGCTCTGAAGATCCCCAGTATTCCGTACTCTGCCTATTCACCTAGCGCCTCTCCTTCCCACTCCCCACCCATACCTCTGATCTTTGAACTGTCCACAGTTTTGCTCTCTCCAGAATGTCGTGTAGTTAGAATCACACAGTATGTACCCTTTTCAGATTGACTTCTTTCACTAGTAATATGCATTTAAGTATTCTCCATGTCTTTTCATGGCTTGATAGCTCATTTCTTTTTAGCACTGAATAACATTCCATTGTCCGGATGTGCCAGTTTATTTGTACATTTACCTACTGAAGGGCATCTTAGTTGCTTCCAAGTTTTGGCAATTATGAATAAAGGTGCTACTAACATTCATGTGCAGGTTTTTGTGTGGACATAAGTTTCAGCTCTTTGGGGTAAATATCAAGGAGCATGACTGCTGGATTGCATAATAAGAATATGATTGGTTTTGTAAAAAAACCCATCAAACTATCTTGGAAACTGACTATACCATTTTGTACTCCCACCAGCAATGTATGAGAATTCCTGTTGCTCCATATCTTCATCAGCATTTCGTATTGTCATGTTCTGGATTTTGGTTATTTTAATAGATATGTGGTACTATCTTATTGTTGTTTTAATTTGTATGTCTTTGATGACTTGTGATGAGGAGCTTCTTTTCATATGAGTATTTGTTATCTGTATATTTTCTTTGGTGAAGTGTCTGTTAAGGTCTTTGGTCCCTTTTTTAATTGGGTTGTTTCTTTTCTTTTGTTTTCTTTTCTTTTTTTTTTTTAAGATTTATTTATTTATTTCAGGGGGCAGAACGAGGCAGACTCCCTACTGAGTGGGGAGCCCAAGCGGGGCTCACTCTCACAACACTGAGATCATAACCTGAGCCAAAATCAAGATTCCAGCAATTAATCGACGGAGCCACTCAGGTGCCCTCAGGTTGTTTGTTTATTTATTGTTGAGGTTAAGACTACTTTTTTTATTTCATTTATATACAGGTAGATATACATAGTATGTATAAGCTGTACAGAAGCAGATCCATTTCTATTATTATTTTGAAGTTATCCTTTAGATCAATGAAGAATAAGAAAAAATAAAAGTTATTATTTTACCCTCACTTATTCTACCTTCAATACCCTTCATTTCTTTATGTAGACCTGAGGTTCTCACCTATATTCTTTTCCTTCCTTCTAAAAAACTTCTGTTTACACTTCTTGCAAGGCTAGTCTACTGGCAACAAATTCCCTCAATTTTGTCTGAGAAAGTTTTTATTTCTCCTTCAGCTTGAAGAATAATTTTGCAGAGTGCAGAATTTTAAGTTGTTTTTTTTTTCCTCTAGACATTTTAAATGTTTCATTCAACTCTTTTCTTGTTTGCATGGTTTTCTTAAGTCTGATTTAATTCTTATCTTTGTTCCTCTATTGATAAAGTGGTTTTTCCCCCTTTTCTGGCTTTTTTTTTTTAATCTCTAATTTTCTATAATTCGAAATTGTAGGCCAGTTTTTTCCCCATTTATGCTGCTTGGTGTTCTCTGACCCTTTTGGATATGTGGTTTGGTTTTTAACATTAATTTATGGAAATTTTCAATCATTATTCATTCAATTTTTTTCCCCCTGTTTCTTTCTCTCTTTCTTCCTCTCTGGTATTTCAATTTTACCTTTTGTAGTTGTCCCACAGTCCTTAGATATTCTATTTTTTCCCCCTTTTTTTCTAGTTTTGTTCTCTTTGTTTTTGGGTTTTGAGCATTCTGTTGTTTTATATATATATATATATATATATATATATATATTCAGAGACTTTTCCCTCAGTTGTGTTCTGTCTACTAAGCCCATCTGGGTCTTTTTTTTTTTTAAATATATAGAAACTTTTTTTGTTTCTTTCTTAAGATTTCCATTTTTCTGATTACATTGCCTATCTGTTCTTTCATGCCATCTACTTTACTCATTATAGCATATTAGATGTAGTTGTTTTAAATTCTCAGTCTCTTAAGTCTAATATCTTTGCCATATCTGCTTCTAATATTTGGTCTGCCTATTCAGATTTTGTTATTTTATCTTTTGGTATGACTTGTATATTTATTTTTTAAAAATATTTATTTATTTATTTATTTGAAAGACAGAGAGAAAGCACGAGCTCAGGAGTAGGGGCTGCTGGCAGAGGGACAGGGAGAAGCAGGCCCCCCACTGAGCACAGAGTCAGACATGGGACTGGATCCCAGGACCCCCAGATCATAACCTGAGCTGAAAGTAGACACTTAACCTACTGAGCCACCCAGGTGTCCCTTACCTTATAATTTTTTTTCTTAATAGCTGGCCATGGTGTTTTGAGTCAAGGGAACTGCTGTAAAGAGGTCCTTAGTACTATGGTGATAAGGGTTGGAGGGACAGGAAGCATTCCATAGTCCTGTGATTAGGGCTCAGTCTTTAAATGAGCCTGTGCTTCTGAACTGTGACCTTCAAAAATGTTTCTGCTTTTTTCTCCCACCTAAGAGGGGACAGTCTTACTGGAGCCAATTGGAATCAGCTATTTTATTTCCCCAACTCGGTTAGGCTCTGATAATACCTAGCAGATTAGGTTCTGGTTAACTAGTTTCCCCTGAGGGCAGGCCTGGTTAAATAGAACATGGTGTTCTGGTGTACTTCAAAATGGTTCTTTATCTTCTCTGTGCCAGATGTTTCAGGAATTTTTCTCTGACACTTAACTGTGGGAACATGGCCAAGCTGCTGGAGATAAATCTCACAATAGGACGCTCTTCTGTGACTGGGTCTTTCTGGAGTTTTTAACTCCCACAGTTGTTTGCACTGGGCCTTGGGCAACGTATCACTTGAGATACGTTCAGATTTCATGACCGCTGCGCGCTGGTTTCCATGGAGCCTTCCATTCCCTTCTCAGATAGACTGTGACCTCCTGTATTCACCTGTTTCTTCAATCTTGGCAGCAGCTTGCCCTGGGTCCTCCCCTTTCTTAGAAATTCAAGAAGAGTTGGTTTTTCAGGTTTTTCTTGCTGTTAGGACGCAGTGGTGATTTCTGAGCTCCTTGCATGTGGAACAGGAAAATTGGTTTTAAAAGTTATATTTTTAAGAGATGCATAATGTCTAAAACTCAGAACATATGCTTGCAACAATGATGAAGTCCTCTATGAATATATTCTATTTTAGTGGTGCTTGTAAGGATACACTGAAACATCAGTTTCATTAAAATTGCTGTTTTTAACATTTGTTAATGCATTTATTAATTTACTTATTTATTCGCCAGAGTATAAGTATATATAATCAATGAAACCAGTGATTTATATTCTGAACTGGTGTGTAATGTGGTTTAGAATATTAACAGGTGAATAAAATATTTTTAAATACTGGTAAAAATGGAACAAAACAAATTTGTAGATTTTTTTTAATATTCTAGAAAATATGGATTTCTGAGGCAATTTTTTTTTAGAGATTTTATCTATTTACTTACTTTTAGAGAGGTGGGGAGCGGGAGGGAAAGAGTGGAAGAGGGAGGGAGAATTGAACCTGAACCTGACACGGGACTCAATCTCACAACAGGAGATCATGACCTGAGCTGAAATGAAGAGTTGGTCACTGAACAAACTGAGCCACCCAGGTGCCTCCTTTTCCTGAGGCAATTTTACCCATTTTTGTGGGGAAATTGTATTGGGGCTTTGAATTTATACTGGTATCTTTCTTATGCTGCTGTTCAGCAAAGGGAGAGGTCCTTAAAAGGTGATGTTGGTGTTTTGTTTTGTTTTCTTGTCTGATAATATGTTTATAACCATAGTTGGAGATTAAAAAAAAACAAAACAAAACCCAAAAACGTGCATAGTCTTGGTTCAATATGAAGTTTAGCAAACTTATGAAACATTGGAATAAAAATTAAAATAAAAGATTTTTTTATTTTTTAAGATTTTTAATTTTTTAATAAAAAATTAAAAGAAAAAAAAAGATGCATTCCTACAGTTACACTTACCAACTGGTGTAATTTTCTGTAGTCCTGTATGACATGGTAGTCACATATTTTCATCAAGAAGTTTATGTCTTGGGGCACCGGGGTAGCTCAGTTGGTTAAGTGTCTACCTTTAGCTCAGGTCATGATCCTGGAGTCCTGAGATCCAACCCATCATCAGGACTCCTGGTCAGTAGGGAGTTTCCTTTTCTCTCTGCCCTTACACTATTGGTGCTCTCTTATCCCATTCCTACTCGCTGGCTCTTGCTCTCTCAAATAAATAAATAAAATCGCTTAAAAAAAGTCTATTTCTTAAAATTTTGAGAATCACTAAATTTAATATACTATTGCTATTAAAAATATTTGCTTTTTTTCACTCTTTCTTTTTGAGTTTCTTTTGTTCTGAATGGGGGAAAAATAACCATTTTTTTAAAGATTTTATTTATTTATTTGACAGAGAGAGACACAGCAAGAGAGGGAATGCAAGCAGGGGGAATGGGAGAGGGAGAAACAGGCTTCCCACTGAACAGGGAGCCCCATAGGGGGCTCTATCCCAAGACTCTGGGATCATCACAAAGCCAAAGGCAGACGCTTAATGACTAAGCCACCCCGGTGCCCCAAGAACCTTTTTATCATAGATTTGTTGGACACTATATATATATATATATATATATTTTATATATATATATTATATAATATATAATTAATATATAATAAAATTATATATTTATTTATAATAGATATAATAAATATATATTTATTTATATATAATTTATTATATATTTATTTATTAATTTATTTATATTATATATTTATATAATAAATATATATTTATTTATTTATTTTGGTGGAGCAGATCTTCTTTGTCTACATAATCACTGACTACTGTTTAGAATTAGACAAACTTAGTTATCATGCAAAGAATTTACATGAAATGCACATTTGGTGAATGTCAGTAATTTGTCTATGGGTCAGAAGTAAAAATAATATATACTAAGAGATGTGATCAATACAAGAGAGCCACTCCTTTCAGGTTGGTCATAATACAACTTGAAACAGCATGGGATGACTAATTAAAATTATTAAAATAATCAGTGAAATCAGTTGATTTAGAAAAGTAGTATTTAAAAAAAATCAAAGATTTTATTTATTTATTTGAGAGAAAGAGAGAGTGAGCAGGAGGGAGAGAGAATTTGAAGACTCTGTGCTGAGTGCAGAGCCCAGCCTGGGGCTTGATCCCATGATGGCGAGATCATGACCTCAGCAGAAACAAAGAGTCAGACACTTAACTGACTGAGCCACTCAGGCATCCCCAGAAATGTAATATTATTGAATTATTGAAGCATCATGGCCTTTCTTTTTTGTGCCTTTAAATAGTTATTCTTTTATGAGAAACTTCTAGAACATTGGAGCTTATGACTAAGTTCATACATATACTTTATAGGTGTTATAAAAATTTAGATAAGAAATGATAAATACAACTCCTTTTTTCTTTTTTAATATAAAATCGTCAATATCGAGGTTGGTGTATACTTATTTTCTAAGTGGTTAAATGAGATTTATGCTTATACATGCATACACACATACTAATTACAAATCATTTTACTCATTTTTAATGTAGAAGGCTGATGAATGGAAATGGAAACGATCAAGGAAAAAGGTAGGGATAAAGTGAAGTATAAACATGTTCATTGTTGGGTCTATAAGTATGATGCAAATGCAAGCTCTTGTCCTGGGCCACCCATGCTTTTAAAACTCAAAAGGAAAAGGAAAGAGGGAAGTTATCATGATTGAGAAGTGGGCATTAGAAGAATGAGAAAAAGAAAATTATTTTCACAAAATGAATAGGAGATTCTTTCTTGCATCAGGAAGTTTAAACCCAAGACAGGATAAATGTGTCTACTAATACTTTAAGTATGAGGAAGAAACACACTTTGTAACTTAGGTTGGATTTTCTAGAAATTGAGCCTGCTGAAAACAGAGATTTTAGGTTCCCGAATTTACTGAAGTAGTGATCTTTAAGGAAAAAGCGTAGTGGGGGTGGCTGGGGGGCTCAGTCCGCTGAGCTGCCTACTCTTCATCTTGGCTCCGGTCATGATCTCAGAGTCCTGGGATGAGTCCAGTGTCTTAGTCTTTGCTCAGTGGGGAGTCTGCTTCAGGATTCTTTCTCTCCTCTGCCCCTTCCCCGCCTCTAATAGATAAATAAATCTAAACAACGACAACAACAAAAAAGTGTGGGGGAGTGAAGGAAGAACAATGAGGAAGAGGAAAAAAAAAACTGACAAAAATATGGTCTCAATTACATGTTTTTGCTAGCCCCATCCAAGGGCTCTTTTGGAGTACACATCACATTGTGAAAGTATTCCGCTTGCAACTAGGGGAAGGAGCTTTGCAGCCAGGTATCATCAGCCCAGCCTCCCAAAGGAAAAGTGAGAGTTGGCTCTGTCCCCCAAGGGAAACGCTTCAGAGTAGGTTGTATGTATAAACTCCTTTTTTTCCCCAGTATTCAGCAGGAGTTAAGAGTGCCAGCTGGTAAAGGGGACTTGGGTGAAACACACCATAATGCTAAGTAAAGGCACGAAATAATGTGAGTAGAGGAGTCTAATTTCAGCCGGGAGACTTATCAGATTTTAGAAGATGAAGTCTTGGTTTCCCTACATAACTAGAGCTTGTAACTGAGGTCCATCCGTTTCTGTTACTCTGAAGAATTACTTGTGGAAGATACGAGACTTCCTTTGCAGTGATTTTAAAACTGTATCCAATAAAATAAATTCAAATAACTTACTTCCGGTTTTTATAGGCATATTAGTAGTGAAGGTTGCAGGTTATCTTGAAGAAATATGAAACATGAAACAAGGATATTTTATGGTCCGAACCTTTATAGTTTCTGTCATTTTTTACTACTGCACTTTTATGCAGCTTTGAGTTTATGTGTGGTTTGTTGTTGTGGGGGATGTAGTTTTCTATTTTGTATTTCTGGAGCTAGTGTTTTAAAAGTCTTATTTAGGAATGTCTATTCTTTTTTTTTCCCTTCTGTTTACATTGTGGTCTTGTGATTTAATGACAATAGAGGGAGCTATATTGTATTGGAGTTTGTAAAATTCATATGGTTAAGAGAATTAACTATGTGGGCATTGGGGGAGTCACAATCCACCTAACAATTATACTCAGAGACTCAAGTAGACATGGAAGTTGAATCAACCTGAGTCTGTAATGTGTTCATAGTCTGCTGGATTGCAGAGTATGAATATTTTTGAACATAATACAATTTTACCTGCAATGTTACATACTTATGCTTGCATTAAATTCAGTCTTCTTGAATGTCCATATTCATTTTCAATAGCATACATCAAAAGTACAAAATGAGAATCTAATGTATAATATTAGTGAATGTAGTTGATACCACTGTATTGTATAATTGAAATTTGCTAAGAGAGTAGAGCTTAAATGTTCTCACAAGAAAAAAAAAACAGGTAAATATGTGAGACGATGGATGTGTTAATTAACTCAATGGGGGGAATCCTTTCAAAAGGAAAAAAAAGTATAAAGTAATCAGGGAAAAATCTATATTTCTAACGCTCTCAGGAGAAAGTTAGCCACCCACCTATCTGGGAATTTCTTAAATGATACCTAATAATGGACTGTTCCCAGAATGGCTTATTGTGTTGACCATATTATCTGTATTGGGGAGAATTCCGTCTATATATTTTCTTCCTTCCTTCCTTCCTTCCTACACAGAGAGAGAGCACAAACAAGGGGAGAGGCAGGCAGGAGAATAGGCTCCCAGCTGAGCGAGGAGCCCAAAGCTGGACTCAATCCCAGGACCCTGGGGATCACAACCTGAGCCAAAGAGAAGCTTAACCAACTGAGGTGCCCCACTTTTTCTTTTTCTTTTTCTTTTTCTTTTCTTTTCTTTTCTTTTCTTTTCTTTTCTTTTCTTTTCTTTTCTTTTCTTTTTTCTTTGCTTTTCTTTTTTTTCCCCTTCCCTTTTCCTTCCTTCCTTCCTTCCTTCCTTTCTTTCTTTCTCTTTCTTTCTTTCTTTCTTTCTTTCTTTCTTTCTTTCTTTCTTTCTTTCTTTTTCTTTTTTTCTTTTCAGATAGAGATCATACTCAAACAGGATCAGGGGTGGTGAGGGACAGAGGGGAGGGAGAGGCAGAATCTTAAGCAGCCTCCACACCCAGTGCAGAGCCCTAAGTGGGGCTCTATCTCATGACTCTGAGATCATGACACTGAGCTGATCACATCCTGACCTGAAATCAAGAGTCCAATGTTTAACCTACTGAGCCACCCAGGCACCCCTCTCCCTATTTATTCAAACAGAAGCTATGAAATGTTTGGAATGTTATTTGGGGAATTGCCCAAGATATTTTTGCCTGAATTAGGGATATCAATCTCTAGAGATAGAAATTAGGTTTTTATATACAGGAACCTTTGCTATTTGATGGTCATAGATGGGATTCTTGGGGGCAGTGATCTCCCATTCTCATACCACCCTTCTGATTCTTCTCACTGCTTTACAACATTCCCAGGATTATTCCTCACAGTGTGGTGAGAGAGCTGTTAGACACTAAAGCAGTAATCTAATTCCTTTTGTGAACCAGTCTGAAGTAGGTGGGCTTCATGTGGGGAAACTACAAGTCTATGGAGTGGACAGTGTAAGGGTTGATTTGTAAAGATGTGGACGAAGTGGTGAGCCAAATGTGTCAGGAAATCTCAGGACTTAGGAGAGGTCAGTTGTGAAAATCAGGAAGACTGGAGTTGGATCTAGGGACTGGGACTCTCCCTTCTTGCCTGCTGAGATCTCAAATTTAGACCCAACACCAGTGGCACTGTTTTTGAAGTCTCCCCTGAGAACCTCCAGTAGATTTGGCTGCTCCCTCCTTCCTGTTCCACAGAGCCTCCTATGATGGTTCAACACAGTCCCTAGGACATCTCTTTATCCAGCTAGAAAGATAGCTGGGATTTACTATAATGACATGGAGTCCAAATTTTGAGTAGAGCCTCATCTTCTGTCTTCCCAGTTGTAGGCAGCTTATTTATCTGCTTTGAATCATTTTCTTTTGTAAAACCATTAATAGTATTTTATAAGTACAGCTGTTTCAAGAAAGACCAAACACACCATTTAGCACAGAGGTAAAAGGATTTGCTTTGGCACATGACAGATTTCAAATCTTAGTTCACCACTTAATAGCTATGTTAATTTGAGCAAATTGCTTGATTTTTCTAAACCTGTTCCTAGTTAGTGATCAATTTGCATCGCATTTGGAATGGGAAACATCACTAAGCTTGATGCTTGTGTGTTAACTGTTGTAATGTTTACATGTATATATTGAACATAATTGTAATTATATCTTGTATATGATATGAAAAATGGTCTGCTCTGACAAGCCAACATTTACTCAAGGATGCATTTTTTATAAAAAGACAATGTTATTTTGCAATATCTTATTTCCTTCTGTACACAGATCTTATTTGTGGTTGTTCTTTTCTACAGATGCAATTTTATTCCTTTCATAATACCATACTCTTTTTATTATAGTGAATTTATAGACAGTTTTACTATATGGTAAGGCAAGTATATCTATGTAGTTCTTTCCTATAAGTTCTTTCTTATTTTAATATTGTTGTATTTTCCCCATATTTTTTCTTTCAAATCAACTTTAAAATTAATTAAAATTAATGTATTAAAGTAAGAGTAATTGGAATATATATTAATATGATTGACATTTCCCCCTAAAACCCAGACTCACATATAACTACCTGCATTTCCACTTGGAAATCGAAATAGGCATCTCACGCTTACAGGTCTGAGTATCAAGCCTCTGTGCCGTCTCTCCTTTCTCAGTCAATGGTAACATCCTTTGTGAAGTCAAGCCAAAATCTTTGGTGTCATCCTCAACTTCACTCTTTTCCTTACACCAAAGATCCAGTATTAGCACTTTAGCTTTCAAACATGTCGGGGGTATAATCAGATCTAATCACTTCTTACAAGTTCTGTGGCTGCAATTTGGCCCTTGCCACTGCTATTTTTGACCAGGACAGCTATGACAGCCTCACGGCCATCCTTTCTTCTTCTGTCCTCGCACCGTTAATATGGTTGATAGAGCAAAGAGAATTATCCTGTGAGAAGTTAGTCAGATCATGACACTCCTCTGCTTCTAGCCCTCCAGTGACTTCCCATTTGATTCTGAATAAAAACCAAAATACAGGAATACGATCCAGTCCTTCCTCTCCGAACTCACCTAGGACTCTACCCTTTGTTCACTCTGCAGCTATAATAGCCTTCTTACACAACTGTCAACTCACAGATATTGTACTTTTCCCTCTGCCTGGAATGTTCTTTGCCCGGATGCCACATCAGCTTACTCTCCTACCTCCTTTAGGTCTGCATTCAGATGTCACCTTCTCTCTGAAGCCTCTTTTGATCATTCTGTGAGAAACTGCTATCTCTATAACTATTTCTATTTGCTTTTCCAGCTCACTTTTCCTCATGGCATTTTACCGCTGTTTAACATACAGTATGTTTTGTTTGTTTATTTTATTTTTTTGTCTATATCCCGTTGCTGTCAGCACTGCATTCTCTATGCACAGAATAGGGAAAACTAATATTTCTTGAAAAACATGAATGATAAAAATATACAAAGAACTGACATTTTTGTGAGATTAGGTCTTACTATGCAGGATGATATGGGTTTTCATTTATTCAGGGTCTATGTCATGTTCTTCGATGCATTTTATAGTTCTTTTTAAATGAACTCTACCTCTCAAATAGTTTGCTCTAATATTATTTTATAGTTTCATCATGGTGGTAAATGGGTTATTTTCCATTTTAACTATTTATAGTTATTCTTTAAGAACTATTAATATGTTATATTGATCTTGTACCTAACCATTATGCCAAATTATTTTATTAATTCTATTGGTTTGTGACCTGACTATATACAAGATTATGGAATTATAGTGTTTTACTCAGTAGTCTTCAGCCATCATTTTATGGCCTCCCAATGTTTCAGATGAGAAGTCTAATGTTAATCAGATTCCCATAATGAATAAAGCCTCCTTCCCCCTTGCCTTCAACCTGCTTAGATTTTCTCTTTTTAATGTGGGTTTTATAAATTTTTATTATTTCTGCCTATAAATTTGTGAATCTCTTCCATATGCAGACTCAAACCATTCAGCTCAGAATTTGTTTCTATTAATTGTCTAATTATTAATTTTTGTTCTATTCCCTTTTTTATTTATCTGGCATTTTTATTTTCTATAGTTTTAGATCTCCAGATAGCTGTCTGTCTTATCTTTTAACTTTTCCCTGAAGATTCCATCCTTTTTATTCTTGCCCTGTGTTGTGAAATTTCATTTTCTATTTGATCTTCAAGATCAATAGATCTGTCCTTGGCAGTGATCCTTCTCATTTCCAGTTTCTCTATTGACATTTTACACTTAAAAATTATATAATATGTGTCCTAGAATAAATTCTATGCTCTAATTGCTTGTCCATGTGTATTAGCGGTTTTTTCAAGTTTTTTTTTTTTTCCTGACTTTCCATCAATTCCATTTCAGCGGCTGCCAACTATTCCAAATTAACACTTGATCTTCTGTCAGTCTTCTAAAGTGATACATTACTTTGTTTTCTTCTTTATGTATTCCATCAGCATTCATAAGAGTCTGCAGAGTAGCAGCTGAATTTTGGAAGGAAGGCATCAAAATTTCTGTCCTTGCGGCTCTGTTGACAACAAACTGGAGAGTGTTACTTTCTGCTGAAGAATGGGGCAGAATTGGGTGGTGCCTGATTTCCTTCGTGAAAATCACAGCTCTTTCCTAACCAGTGGCACTGAGACTGATGTTATTGTAGCCTACGCTGAAATTGCTATGAAAGTTAGGGTTGGTCTTTCCAGAAGCACAAGTAATCCTTTCTGTGGAGATTTCATTGCCCTGTGTTGTTTGGATTTTCCCAGAGATCTGTGAATCCCATCTTGGTCTTGGCCTAGAGAAGGCCAAGTTCTCTCCCCGGCTCTTCCTTGCTGACTCTCACTGCTCAAGCAGAATGTGGTCCCTTCCTTTATCCTAGTTGCATAGCTGCTACCATTGTCTCAAAGCATCCCTGTGGTGATATGACTCTAGAAAAGGAGATGGGAAGAAGAAGTTTAGAGACCATCATCCTAACTTGTTACATGCACTTGTTACATGCACATGTTCAAACTCTGAGACTGTCAGGTTTGAATGAAATGTTAACAATTCACAGATATTTTCATGTAAACAACCGGTAGTGACCACTGTACCATCAGGTCATCATTACCACCTTTACTGTGGTAATCTCATACCTTTAATGTAAGAGGATAAGTCTCATTTCCCAAGACTCTTGGACAAAAACGCCATTTAACACACTTCTTTCCATCAGCTGTAAAAACTTTGTGGGAAGGCAGTACCTACTTTTTGTTCTTTTCTTGTTTCCTTGAGTCTTTGGCTTTGAAGAGTATGGAGTGAAAATTATACAAGGCGAGTAGCTGAACATAGAGCTTCCAATAAGAAATAGTGGAGAGGCAAAGGGAATAAAAATGCAATAATTTCTTGAAAAAGGACTTAAAAATGGGAGGATATTTTATCTCTGTGTCATATAATATCTCACATGGCTCTTGACTGTTGCTAACCACGGCTAGCCAAACGATTTCCAACAGGTAAACTGTAATTTAGCCAATGTTGTGGAGTTGTCCATGTCAACTGAGGGTCATATATGACTTCACCTGTCAAGAGCTGCAAAGTAAATGCACGTTGTTACTTTACTGAAGTGCATATAATTTAAGTTTCTTGTTCTGTTCTTTACTGTGGCGTGATCAAAACTTAAGCTCACACCATTTCCCTACTGAGTCATCTTCAATGCGTGAGAATATGCTTTCAAGCTATAACTGCATCAATACCCGTGGTTGTCCATTCTATCAAGAACAAAAATGCTTTTTTCTTCCCCTCCAGAGCTGTCAAAACTCCTGATGCTGAAGAGTTTATCTTGGAAAATGCAGGTTCTGTCCTGCTACCCACAGGGAGTGGAGAAAGTCCTTTATTTCACAACCAGTGTCATCTGAATGATGCCAGCATTTCTTATAATTGTGCAAATATGAACTTCACTAACTTTTGTCTTTGTGTATTTTGGAAGGTAAAATGAAGCGCTCATCTGATATGTGATATGAAAATTAGATATCATATTCTGTTAAAAAAAAGTTATATTTGTTCAACAAAGCCTCACACATCAGTGGTGCTCTGTTTTAGGTTAAATAGCACTAATTTCTCTTAGTTTCTCCAGAAATTTGACATTTTATATGAAGCCTTACACAGGTTGGAGGCACAGTTTTACTATCCATTTTTACGTGTCTATAACTGACAACTAAGTAAGTAAACACCCATTTGGTTTTTAGCCACTCTACTTAATTCCACTCTAGTCCTGTACATTTGCTTTCATTTTATATCCTCTGCCTTTTGGACTGAAACAACTATTCCTCAATCTTACTTAGTAAGCACTATTTAAGAACAAACTTCTTTGGTAAACCTTCTGCATCTCTCAGTCATCAGATGTTGGGATCAGATGGCTAGCCACACATTCAGTTTCTCATGCTATACATGTAATGTGTATATTACAGTAGCTTACTTTATATATACTCTGTTTTGTCAAATGTCAGTGCATACGTGTTAGGAGATTGGATGCTTTTTCTACATTTAGTGAATTGCAACAATGATTCTGCTAGGAAAGTACACGATAGTCAATACATTCATTTTATTAAACAACAAAAAATATGTCATTATTTTAAATTGTCTGGTAACTGATAAACATTAGCTTATTTGAATAAATATGATTTGAAATCATAATTTTTTCTCTACTAAATGTGAGTTCTAGAATTTGGTGAATAGACCTTTATTAGGCCTTGTGTCTATTTTATATAGCACTTCGAATGGTATCAGGCTAGTCTGGGCTCAGAAAATGCATGCTATTTTATTTAATACAGAAACAAATACAGTTAATCCCCATTATTCACAGATTCCATATTTGTGAGTACGCCCGCTAACTAAATTTTATTTGTTACTCCAAATTGATACTTGAAGGCTTTCAGGTCATTTGCACACATATGCAGAGTGGCCAAATTTTGAGTCATTTGACCATACGTGCTCCCAGCTGAGGTTGAACAAGTAAAGCTCTGCCTTCTTGTTTCAGATTTTATACCGTAAATAAGTTTTATTTTGCAGTGTATTTAGTACCACCTATTATTGTTGTTGTTGTTGTTGTTAGTGATTTTCTGTTTAAAATGGCTCCTAAACATAGTGCTGACATGCTGCCTAGTGTTCCTAAATACAGGAAAACTATAAGGTGCCTTGTGGGGGAAAACACGTGCGGTGGATAAACCTTATTCAGGCATGACTGAAAGCGAGTTCTTAAAGTGAGTTCAGTGTTCATGAATTAACAGTATGGTACATCCAGGAAAAGGAAGAGAAAATTCACCAGTCTGTACCTTTCTGGAGACCACGCCAGAAAGTACCAAAGTAATATCTATAGTGTGTGATGAAGCTATGGAAAAGATGAAAAAATGGCTAAATTTGGGCTTTCAACAGATTGAAAAAGTGCAGGGCATGACACTGTCATTAGGCTGAAAGCCAAAGAAATTTATGCTCCTGTTTACCAGGATCAGGAGAACAGTAAACCCTTTTCTGATTGTGCTGGCTGGCTCAGATGTTTCACAAGGTAATATGGAATGAAAAATGTTAAACTTGCAGGTGAGACCGGCTCTGCAGATCAGGGAGCTGTGGAAGAGTTTAGGATATTCTTGCTATCTGTGGTATATAGGAAAAGGATTATGTAGAAGAGGTGATTTTCAATGCTGACAAGACTGGCTTGTTCTACGAGGAATTTGGCAAATGACCCATATAACACAAATGGTGTTTGGTGGAGGAAACGTGATCAGAGGCTTGCCATCCTGCTGTTCTTCTGCCTGGAATGCATTTGCTATCATTCCCTCTAGGTCTGGTTTATATTTTCTAACCTTTTAAAACTTCCTGCCTCTTTCCCATCTTTTTTTTTTTTTTTTTTTTTTGCCTCTGTCCCATTTCAGGTGGAATTATCTGCTCTTCCTCATTCCAATAATAAACCATCTTTCTCATAGATTGTAGCACATTGTATGAAACATATCACTATATATATATCCACCAGACTGTGAACTCATTTATGGCACAGAAAGTGTATCTTAATTATAATTGTATGCCAGTGTCTTGTGCAACACTTGGAACATTTCAGTTTACTAATAATTGTTGAAAAAAAATAAGTAAATGAATCAGTATTGCTGTTAGAGCAGATAACATTATGTGTATAATTTAGACAACGCAAAATTATAGTAAGCCCAATAATACTTAATAAATCTGATAATAATCGAGATACCTACATGTTCATAGAATTTATATATCTGGAGAACTTTACAAACCTTATAAATTAATGTTTTCTTTTTTTTAAGATTTTATTTATTTATTTGACAGGCAGAGATCACAAGTAGGCAGAGAGGCAGGCAGAGAGGAGAGGGAGGGATGAGGAAGTAGGATCCTCACTGAGCAGAGAGCCTGATGTGGGACTCGATCCCAGGACTCTGAGATCATGACCCGAGCCGAAGGCAGAGGCTTAACCCACTGAGCCACCCAGGCTCCCCAAATTAATTTTCAACCGAATATTGAATACTTATGGTTTTCTTCCTGCAGAACTGATGGAAGAAACCACAGGAATAACTTCCAAAGCATTCTGTAAAATAAGCAGGGAGATGTCTTCTTGATAAACTTGAAGAATTTTCTGACTTGCTCATGAATAATGCCCAGGAAACACTTACTCAAAGACAACTTTTTTTTTTTTTTTAAGAGAAATAAGGACCTGAAGCAGGTACTATTAAGAATTACCAACATTCTGTCCTGATTTTCTGATTCAGAAATTAAAAAATTAATTAAAGAAGTTAAAAAATAATGCAAAGAAGGAATTTCTCCTTTGAATGATGAAGCAAGGAGATTCAAACCAGAAGTTATATCAGTCCTTTCTTGTAGCAATGGCACTTTGCAAAGAAGTCCATACACATCAGCCCTATATCCTGAATTAAGATTAAAGAATTTGAAACCTTAAGATTTATTTAAAATTTCAATATATTGGCAGTTTCATAGCTTACCATTAAATGATGCAGTTTTCCAAGACTTAGTTGTAGCTTCCTTCTTCTTTCTATTATCATGTGTTTTTACCTATGTCCACCTCTTAAATTACCATTTATAAGAAGATTATTCTCTAATTTATGTGTAGTCTATATCTATCATCTATGACCTAGGTGTCTATATTCAGCCAGCAATGTAGCTTCTGTGGATATATTGAAAGCATCTCAAACTCAATATTTCTAAACGTACAATCATACTCTTTCTTTCCAAACTAGTTTTCTGTGTGACACCATTCAATGAACAGCACCACTATGCATTTAGATATGCAAATCTGGTCTGGGAGTCTGTTTTGCCACTCTCCAAGTTTCCAGTATCCCATATATTTCCATGCCCTCCCTGTTTGGCTTCTTGAGTAGATTTGCAATCTACCTCTCTCAACTTCCAGTGTACTACCCCAAGGTAAACTACTATGAGCTCACACCTGGAATGCTATAATAGCCAACATGCCTTTGGCCTCACCAGCAAATGTCTATGTTTGCATTAGGCTTCTCCACATAAATAGAACCGCTAGGATGGATACATGTATATATGTACATATACATAAATATAGATACAGGTACAGATGTAGGTAGAGGTAGAAGGGAGGGAAGGAAGGAAAGAGGAAAGAAGAGGGGAGGAAGGGGAGAAGGAAGGAGGAAAGAAGGAAGGAGGACAGGAAGGGAGGGAGGGAGGGAGAGGGGAAGGAATGGATTTTTGAAATTGTAGAAGATGGCAAGTCCAAAATCTGTCTGGTTTGCTGCAGACCCAAAGAGGAGCTGAAGCTGCAGTTCAAGTCCAAAGATTACTATCAGAATTTTTCCTGTGTGGAGGAGGCCAGTCTTTTGTTCTTTCCAGCCTTCAGCTGATTAGATGAGGCCCTCTCACCTTATGAAGGACAATCTGTTTTACTCAAATCCACTGATTTAAATGTTAATCTCATCTAAAAACACCCTCTCAGAAACATCCAGAATAATACTCGACCACATACCTAGGCACTGTGGCCCAGCCAAAGTGACACACAAAATTAACCATCACAATATTACAGTCAAAATTATACTTTTGTATTAGAAATTCAGTCGTGGCAGCCTTAGTGGGGCTTCTAATGGCCTGGCAGCTGCTTACTTCAGCTTTACGAGACCCTTCTGTCTCTATTGACATCTCAGCTGAATCTTCTCTAATCTACCCGAATAAGTCAAATATCCCCAGTATAGGTCTGTGTAGCACTATTTATATTTCATTTGGAACTGACCACACTTGAAAATTTATATTATTTTGGTAGTGATTTGATGTTGTATTTTAAGCTCTATGAGAGCAGAACCAATATATATTTTTGTTTCCATCTGTTTTTTTGCTCATCACAGTATTTCAAGCATAAAGCACATCAAAAGTAATAATATTGCTGAATAAATGGATACGAATCAGAAGAATGACCAAATGCCCAAGTTCATGTCTTTAGTAAACTTCAATGTGCTAGCCATAAGAAAGGACATACAACATGAAAAGTACATGAAAACTAAAGAATAATTTCAATAACACTGAGCATGTTGTACTCCCATTCATTACCTAATTTCTTTTGTAAATTCTCTTTGGTATCAATCCTCAAGATATTGAATATCCTGATTTTTTTCTCTGAATATTTATCACACTCACTTTTTTTTTTTTTTTTTTTTTTTAGTGTATCCCTATGCAGGACCTTTGTAAATGTGTTATTATCAACTATTTTCTAGACAAGGAAAATCAATTTAGTCCAGCACATATAACTTGATCAGGAACCTATCCCTATTCAAACCTGGGAAATTAACGTCACCCAGTTTTCCCAACATCCCAGCTCTCCCTTATCTGGAGATTGCCAGTAAATGGGGTTTTAATGCTTGCAGCATACTGTGTACTCAGAGCACACAGAGCCACAGGCTAGAGAACTCTAGTAAGAAACTTTCTTAGTAAATGCAAGAAAGAAAACTCTTGTGTAGACATTAAGACTAAAGGGATATGAGCAGTAGGAAGCTTTAGCACCGAATTTTAGAATTTGAGCCAAGGAAACCACATGAAGAGGAAGTTAAACAGTGCAAGTCTTTAAAGAGAAAGGGCAAATGCTGTGGTCTAGAAATCAAATAATGTAAAGAAACAAAAGTCGTAGTAAAGTGAGGAGTCTAGATAGTAAAGTTAATAAGAAGCAACGACTATTAAAGGAGACTAGCAAGGAAAAGCTGAATACCTGTTGCCTTGTAATAGAAAACACCAGAAGTCATGAGAGAAAACGAAGCGATCATGAAGTGAAGACGAAAGAAAGAGGAACTAGGGAATACGTATTGATACTTTTCATAAAGAAAAGGAATATTACCATCCTGGATTAGAAGAAAGATAAGGAGTAAGCTTTTTCGGTATAAAATCACCAATGAGATCATTATTAGAAGATTTTCTCTCTCTCTCACTTTTTAGACTGATTTATTTACTTTCATAAATAGAGTGTGTGGTTGGGGAGAAGAGGAAAAGGGAGAGAGAGAATCTTGAGCAGACTCCCCACTGAGCAGGCAGCCAGAGCCCAAGGAGGAGCTCAATCTCATGACCTTGAGATCATGAAACCTAAAACCAAGAGCAGAATGTTCCACCCACGGAGCCACCCACGCTCCACTAGAAGATTCTCTTTTAATTGTTATAAGATCTGATTAAGATTCTCTCCTTGAGCAACCTCTACTCTGACTATTCTGAACTCTCTTCTCAACTAGGCTTTGACTTTTGGTCTTCCGTGTTCATCTCCACGTTGTCCAATGTTTGCAAGAATCTTCCTAAGTCAATTTAGTCAGAATATCCTATCCTTGATATCTGATTAACCTGGAGATCTGACAATCAGGTGACTTACCCCCCAACATTTCCCAAGGGTATCTGGTCACCCCAACCTACCTTTGGCAAGAATCTGTTATGTCAGTTTATCCAGAAGCTTCCTTTATCCTCAATGTTTCCTTTTATAATATTTCTAATGATCCTCATCCTGCTACTCAGTCATGAATTCCTACTTTTCCGTGTTGTATTCAGAGTTGAACCCAATCTCTGTTCCCTACTATAAAACCCCTACCAGCCCTCTGTACACCCATCACAATAGCTCCCTTGAGTAAAATCTGCCTCACTTCTCACATTACATTATTAAATAGAGAGAGTAAGAGATAAGGATATCCAACATGCAAACATGGTCCTGGGACCAAAACTAAAAGAGAACAACAGCCTCTTCTGTTCTGTTCCAAGAATTACTTTGTGATACATTTCTTGGAGCGAAGAATATATTTTAATGCAAGTAATACCTGTTAAATAGTAGTTAAGTTCCTAGATGAAACTCACCAAATATATTTGTCCTAAAATGCAAATGAAATAGTAATTTTTGACATTAGACTCTGTTATTATTATCATTATTTTTATTTTCTCATCTGAATACTGGTGTTTGAGGACACAAGGTTAAATATGAAGAGAGTAAGGAAATAGATGAAAATATCTTGATAAATCAAAGGGGAATTTGAGTTTGAAGAATTTTCAAATACTTTAGATGTTGAAGCACCAAAGTTTAATTTATCCAACGTTAGAAGTTACTAATAAAAGTATTTATTAGTCAACAATCATGTGCCCACATTTACCCTAGTTGTGAGCAATCCCAAGATGAGAGCATTCAGTTCCTGCTCTTAAGGAGCCCAAATTTATTTGTAATTTCTGTTTTCTCTGTAGCAATATATTATGAATTCTACTCCTTGGCTTATGACTTAAGCTGTTATGTTTCCTGGCACATAAATGTCAGAAGAGAAGACAAAAAAGACAGAGAGGAGACAGAAAAAGGTTTGTGTGTGTGTGTGTGTGTGTGTATGTCCATGCTGTGTGCGTGTGTGTGTATGAAGGAGGTGAGTTTTGGCCTAGGTAGGGAAAGAAGAAATGGGACTATACTGGTTTCCTACGGCTGCCATAACAAATAACCACAGACTTGGTGGCTTAAAAGAATGGAAGCTTATTCTGTCATATTTATGGAGACCACAAGTCTAAAAGGAAGGTGTCAATGGGCCCCATTCCCTTCGAAAGATCTAAGGGGAATTTCTTTCTTTGGTCTTCCAGCTTCTGCTGTCTCCAGGTATTCCTTGGGTCCTGGAAACACCATTTCAGTCTCTCTCATTGCTTTTGCATGGCCTTCTCTGTGTCTCTTATAAGGACACTTGTCACTAGACTTAGGACTGACTCATGTAATCCAGGAGGATCTCATCTCAAGATCCTTAACTTAATCGCATGTTTGAAGACAATTTTTCCAACTAAGGTGACATTCACAGGTTCTGGTGTTTAGGATATAGACATATCTTTTAGAGGGCCCACCAGTGAACTCACTAGATGAGTGAAAACAGGAGTCATTTGTGTATGAGGAGACAATTATAGCAGAGGATATACTAAGTTTAGAAAGAAAAACACCAAGAGAAATGGCAAAACAATGAAAGGGCTTCTGGAAAACAAAGTGACTAGGAGAGAAGGAGGAGGCAGATTCTTATCTGTAGTGTTACAACTAGACGAGCACACTGGTTGAGCTTTGCGGGAAATAAAATAAGGTCTTAAAGGATGTGTAGTGCTTTGGGAGATGGATATAAAATTAGGAACATGTGTCTAGATGGCTTCCTCTATATTGGACTATATATTTAAAAACCAGTGTTTTGCTCATCATGGAGTATCTTTGAAATAAAACAGAGGTTTTTCAATTTAGCTGATTATCAATCAGAATCTTCTAGAATGATTATAAACCTGGAAGGCTTACAAATAAGAATCTTTAGATTCTCCCCTCAACTCAATTGAATCAGTTGATTTAGAAGTTACTAGCCTACTATATAATCAGGAGAATCAGAGAAATATGATAACAACATGTAGACAAAATGTCATTTGAAAGGGGTTATCCCTGCTTCTTCCATAAGAGTAAATACAAATATAGTTCCATTTTTGCAGCAGTGTTTGAAACTTCTAAGTCTTGCATTTCATAGCAGAAGAGAAGTGCCAGGTAGTTTTATATATGGAAGCACTAATGAATCAAGTATTTTGAACAAAGAAAGCTAAATGCCATTTCTCAATTGAAAGAACCCAGATATTTTTAGGGTAAGTGACCATTTTCTTTTTCCATGGAGAGACCTTACATTATAAGGAAACTTGGAATCTGTATCAGGTTTGGAGGCATATTATATTAAAGTTCCCTTATAAAGAAAAACATAAGCCAAAGAAATGCATATCTTCTCTCTGTGTCCTTTTTTTTCCCCTCTTACATTGGCATTAGCAGCCTTATCCATAGCAGAAGCATTTGCAACTACACAGCAGGGACCATCCTCAGTTTACGTTACACTTGACTCAGCACTCTACAAAACCCATGTGTTTTCAAATGTTTTTCCATATAATGGCCATCAGCTTTCAAATATATGCAATCTGCAGGCAAATAACACGTGGTTGATTTTAATTGAAACAGATTAAATATTAGTTCCATAAAAATAAACATGTGAACATAATATCGTATTTGCATTTGCCTCCATTTGTGTGGTGTGATGTGATACACTTTCCTCTTTAGAATTTGACAGGGCACCCAGAGCCACAGTGTAAAACTTCAAGGTAGTGCTAACCCTCTACAGACGCTAGACCTCAGTGGGAGAACTATCCTCAAACGGAAGGTTTTAAAGGACACAGATGAATACGTTACTGTAAGTAGGTTGGGGTGGAATCCTTGTTCATGGAATACTCCTGTGGCCTCTTAAAAAAAAAAAAAGACTGGATTCTGTTTCTCTAATTAATATCTACTATGTTTAGTTGCATCTGTGATGTATGAATTCCCAAAAGGCTTCCACTCTGAATTATGAATCATATTTCTTCTTCAAATTCTTCACGGTAGATTGAGGTGGATACATCTCTGAAACACCCTTGCCACTTGTCTGTCTCATAGATATTTGCACCAGTAGTAGCCTACCTACAGCTGGGAAAAGAAATTTAAGAAAGTAATTGGCAGCTGGCCCAACCACATCTATAATGGGGAGAATCTGAGGATCAGTGACAGGAAAAGGATGGTAGATACATTCTCATGGGCACTGTGGAATGAGATTCCCTCTACTGAAATGCATTTGAACGACACTGAAACTGAACAGCTCTGGACTCTAATCCTCATAGGATTGGCAGCTATAGAGTATCACGTAAAAAGGGAGGTAAGCCAAACTGTTGAGTTACCAATGCTTTAGCAGAATAGTAAGAAATATTGCATTGCATATGTCTGGTTGTGCATGCATACATACATGCACGTGTGGGATTATTTTAAAAGAAGGTAATGAAAATATAAATAGGAAAATACATGTAGAAAAGTGATATAAAGATATAAAAGAGGGTATAAGCAGAAAGAAGGAAAGAAAAAAGGAGGAAAGAAAGAAAGACCCCTGCTTGTTTGCCTATTTCTCTCCTCTTGCCACAAAAAAATTGAACCTAAATTCCAGTGTCTGATGTCCTCTTGATAACTGAATCCTAGAAGATGTACTTTGAAAGACTTGGATGTTAATCTGATACTAATTCAAGCCTTTGAGTTCAAAAATTGGATTGGAAATCTTTTAAGAGCAGCTTTCTCATGAGATTTTCATTACTTCTATTCTTACTGATAAGCCACAGGTATCAGAGAAACATCCATTTGTGTGCTATCTTTGGATCCTTCACTATAAGAGAAGAGGTACAGAAAAAAAGATGGAGTTTGCTTTGATTCAAGTTTCAGAGGAAACTTTCAATCAATTCGAATTTTGTCTGAAGCCACTCTACTATAATAGCTTAAAGTCTTTATTAGATACTCGTATGATGTTACCTTCTGCGTAATATGCCAACTTAAAGTGAGATAGTTGATCTGTTCTAACAGAGAGGGTCTAGTTCTGGCTCTATTCCTGACCTAGGAAATTGACCTTGGATAAGTAATTTACTTTATTTCTCAGTTTCCTTACACCTACAGTGCAGCTAGTTACTTTAAAGAAGCATAGTCTGCAAAGTGATTTGAGTTACTTGATCAAAGTTGACATTTATACATGTAATTTTGTTATTAACACTTAAAAAGCATTTAGACATATATTGGCTGTGATATCGCTTTTCACTTTTCAAGTAGAGTAGCTTGTCAGGAGAACTAGCTGTATGTTATATGCATACAGCTAGTTTATGCATATATGTGTGTTATATGCATATATAGGGAATATGCATAAGTGTTTGGTTATAATGTAGACATACACATAATCTTCCTTCAGTGAGGATGTAAGTACTTTTTTTTAAATTTTTATTTTAATAAACATATAATGTATTTTTATCCCCAGGGGTACAGGTCTGTGAATCGCCAGGTTTACACATTTCACAGCACTCACCATAGCACATACCCTCCCCAATGTCCATTTCCCCACCACCCTCTCCCGTCCCCCACTTTTTTTTTTTTAAAGTGCTTAAGAAATGCACATTCTTCTTGTTTTTTTCTCCTTGGAACATGATTCTGCTGGTGACACTAAGTTTCTACCAGCTGAAGAGTTGTATTTGTCCATTGGTGTGATATCAACACCTTAGCACTGAATTATGGCCATGGCCTATTTTTTTTTTTTTTCCTACTCCATGCCCTGATGCCTCACCTGCTCAGTAAAATTACAGCGACAAGGGAACAATGTTTATCTTTTGCATGCTGGAAAGAAAGGACTCAAAACAGCTTTTATTTTAACCCCACTGAGTCCTCTTAGAGATCCCAATTAATGGGATTAATAAGATGAAGCCTGCTTCCTGAGAATTATCAATATATTTTAAATACGAGTTTACATGGCCAAGTCAATACTGGAGGCAGAAATAGGAAAGGATTGTTAAAGTTTCTAATTCTGTAGTAAAAAGGAACCTTTTCCTCAATCAATTCCTACATCATAGGCTGTAAATAAAAATATCACTAAGGACATGTCTTCTTCAGAATGACGTACTCCCTGTGGCATGGCATATTGAGCTTGAATATACTACAGATACTGAATAAGTAACAAGCTGATTGATAATTCAACTCTATTTAGCACCGAAGAAGGGAATTTTTTGGTTAACTACCTTACACTAAAATAATGCACAGTTGCACAACTTACTTTGTGTTTTCTTGGTGAAAGATAAAACAAAGTGCAATCTGCTTTTATATACAGTGTCTGCTTTCCTTCAAAGACTTTTTTTGCTCCTCTGACCTGGTGCTCTACCAACACAAATAGAAATAGGGAATGTAGTTTTGTGTTTACTTAAGGTCAAAATCTAAGATGTTGGCATTCTACTATGATGCTTAAGAAGTGCCGCATTCTGTTGAGAAACTATGGTATATTTGTGGCCTACACAAGGAGGACCTACAGTTATGTGTTAAGAGCAGGGAGTATATACAGCAAGTGAAAGGGGCACTGAGATTCCTTCACTGTGTTGTCCACCACGTTTAAGAAGCAATATGTTGAAGTAAAATTTAAGACAATGCTATTTGTCCTTAGTTCTGTTGTTGTGTATTTTCTATTGTTTTAATTAAATATCACAGCTAATTTTACTCATCATTTCCATGGCAGAAATAAACAGATATGAAATGTAAAATGTTTGGTCTAGTCATGTGGATCCTATTGATTACGCATTAAAAGCACCATATGGTCCTACCCATTAATCATGCTATTATCAGTTGAATATAAATATGCTACTATAGTGTACACACACACGCACACACACACACACATTTACTGTTAAAGTACATTGTGCTAGTGCAGAAGATTCATGCATACAATCATTGAAAGAATAGAAATCACTGATTAAAGAGAAACAAAAAGCCTAAACTCATTCTTACATTTACTATTTTCAGCAAATTCTCATTGAGGCCTAATGCGTGTTTGACACAGTCTGGGTTTTACAGTAAAGGAAGTCACTAAAGCATAGACCCCAATCTCTGCTTTTTTGGAACTCATATAGCAGAGGAGGAGACTGACAATATATTATATAACTACATAAAATTAACACTGTGTTGTATAGTATGGGGCATATATTATAAGATTAAGAAGAAAAATAAGCCAAACAAGTAGCCATTATGACTTTAGACAAGATGGTCAAGGAAGACTTCAACGAGAAGGTATATCGGTCTCCTATTGTTGCTATAACTAATGAGCACAAACTAAATGGCTTAAAACAATACAAATATATTACAGTTCTAGAGGTCAGTTGTCTAAAATCAACTTGTTGATAGGATTGTGCTCTCTTTGCCTTCCTGGGAGAATTTGTTTCTTCATCTTTTCAGCTTCTAGAAGATGCCTGCATTCCTTAGTTTGTACCCTCTTCCTCATACCTCTCCAACCTCTTGCTTCTATTGTCTCGTGTACCAAAACATGAGGTCTGATCCTCATGACCCCTTTTTATAAGGACCCTTGTGATTAGATTGGATTTACCTGGATAATCCAGGATATTCTCCCCATCTCAAGATTCTTAATTATATTTCCAAAGTTACCATTCCCATTAAAGGAAAAATAGTCACAGGTTTTAGAGATTAGGACATTGATATCTCAGTAGCCTGGGAGGATCATTAGGCAACCTACCAGAGAAGGTAAAATTCGAGTAAACATCTGAGACAATGAGAGACCTAGCCATGCTATATACTTAGGGGAAGAACTTTCTAGGAAGAGTTAAAAATAAACTCTAATGTACTGAACAGGAGTATTCCTTATATGTTCAAAGAACAGGAAGAAAGCCACGTGAGAGAGTAGTGAATGGAAGTGCAGGGTTGTTGAAGTAAAAAAAAAAATAGAGACAATGAATAAGAGACAAGGAGGTGGCACAGGGTGGGACATTTGAAACTGAAGTTGTGAAGAGTTTACCCCTAATGACAATAGTGACAACAGGTTGGCTGTGAAGTGTGAAACTGAACACTTGGGTAGAGACCCAGTTCATTGGAGGAGGAAAAGTCAAGGATCCAAGAGAATTAGGGCATCAGAAATAATTTGTGTGAATATTGTGATCACCAGCAATGACCACCAATGAGAATAATGTTGGAAAGGGGTGCCTTGGGGGCTCACTTGGTGAATTGTCTGCCTTTGTCTTAGGTCTTGATCCCACGGTCCTGTGATCAAGTCCTGCATCAGGGTCCCTTCTCCTCGGAGGGCCTTCTTTTCCTTCTCCCTCTGCCTGCCGCTCCCCTTGCTTGTGCTTTTTCTCTGTCAATAAAATAAAATAAAAATAAAATCTGGAAAAAAAAAAAAGAATAGTGTTAGAAAGAGTTACCAACAAACCAGGTACTAATGCATTTATGGGATGTCACTATTACATGGAGAATCAGCAGGTCACTACAACGTGGAGAGCAGCGGATGTCTTGGTCCAGAATGAGATTCAAAGCTGAGAAATTTTTTAAGGGAGGGCAGTGGCAACATGGATCAAAGAAGAAAGATTCCCCACCTCTGGGAATTGTGTTCTGAGGGAGAAAACAGCCACTGCCTGAGGAAACTTCAAAGAGACATGTAGCATTACAGAACAAGATTTCATTAGAGAAAGAAGGTGAGAAGAACGGTCACAGAAAAGATTGAGATTAATGATGATTTTGGTGAGGAGGAAGCCCCTTAAAATAAACTTTCACTGAAGTGGGGTAGGCTTCAATAAATTTAAAAAGATTGAAATCATACAGAACACATTCTCCAACCACAAAAGAATTAAATTTGGAACCAATTACTAAAAGATATCTCTAAAATCTCTAAATAATTAGAAGTGAAGTGACACATTTATAAATAATTACAAGGGAAATTAGAAAATCTTTTTTACCCAAATGAAAATAGAAGCGCATACTATCAAAATTTGTGTGTGAAGATAGGTGTCAGAAAAAAAATTGTAAATTTAAATGCTCATATTAAAATAAAGGAAGACTCTTGTATCAACAATCTAAGCTTCCAATATAGGAATCTAGGAAAAGAAAAGCAAATTAAATCAAGATAAGTAGAAGGTAGATATTAATTAAAGTCAAAAATCAATGAAAAAATAGATAAAGAGAAAAAAGTGACAAAAATAAAAAAGAAAATATGGATTAAGTGAGCTCCATCAAAGTTAGACATTTTTGTTTCTTCAATAAAAATCATTAAGAAACTGATAAAAAGTTGTTTTGTTGGATTTTTTCAGCACATTTTTTATAGTTTTGTATTCAGATATATAAAAACCTTTGAGAGTTCAAAAACAAGAAGACAAAAATATATAATAAACAATGAGTCAAATATTAAGAATATATTTTATAAAATAAGCTATATAGATAATCAGTAAGCACATAAATGATTCTCAGCATATTTAGTAAATTAAAACTGCAATGCAATATCACCAACACACCCAACAAAATGGCTAAAATTAAAAATATAAACAATATCAAGTTTGGCAAAGATGAGGAAATACTGGAACTCATACATTGCTGGAAAGGTCATAAAATTGTACACATTGGAGAGCTGTTTGTAGCTTATAAAGTTAAACCTACATTTACCATATGACCAAGAAATTACACTCCTAGTTATTTACCCAAGAGAAGTAGAAGCATATACCCACAAAAGACTTGTACAAATGTTCATAAACATGCAAAAAAAAAAAAACCCACACATGTCAATCAACAAATCAATGGATAAACAAACTACAGTATACTTGTAGTATGTAATATTACTTAGCTATGAAAAGATATCAATCACTAGTGTATGCAACAAAGTGGAAGAATCACAAAACCATTCTGACTGGAAGTTGTCAGATACATAAGAGTATCTACTGTAAATTCCA
The DNA here is from genome assembly GCF_963455335.1 of Martes martes. NCBI lineage: Eukaryota > Metazoa > Chordata > Mammalia > Carnivora > Mustelidae > Martes > Martes martes. The sequence continues at coordinate 125,900,847 of NC_137891.1, read as the reverse complement.
CTGTATGAATTATAAAACAGACAAGACTAATTTGTAATAGCTGAAATCAAATTAGTGATTGTGTGGAGAGGGAAATAGGAGTTATTTAGATCGAAAACAGGTAAGGGAATTTGGGGGCTGGCAGAAATTTCTATATTGATTGAGACTGTGGTTACACAGTAGACATAGCTGTACAACTCATCAATCATTGATATCAACTATACTTCAAAAAAAAGTTTGAAAAATGAATTGCTTGATACCTGTTATTTTATTGTATGTCCAGGAAGTCAGCAAAAAATTAATATTTTTGTTTTAAGAAAACTAAAACATCATTGTTTTGTTTTGTGCCTTTTATAGTTCTTGTGTTGGGGTAATTTGAGACGATGACTAGCTTTGTTTAATATCTTATGACATTTTCACAACCAACACAATGTAATTATTAAGAACAATTCTAATAACTTGATAAAGCAGATTAGCTTTTAATGAAAATATGTCCTTTGATTCTAAAATATGTCTAAAGGAAATTCTACTTGTCTGGATATTTTTTTTCTTGTTCTCCTTTGGTGGCTAATGAGCCTTAATTAAATTTAATTACAAAGTTTATCATAATGACAAAAATGTATACTCATCTGTTCTTCATCTTCATGCCCCCCATTTCCACCTTAAGGAAAAAATAAAATTGGTTTTTGTTTTAAGGAGTAGGTAGTAGAGTCATATAGGATGATGGAATAAAGTATTGTGTTCTGTGTACATTTCTTAGGACATAGTATATTGAAATTAAGTTAAAGAGCTTTTATTGTTCTTGGCCCAACGATGATATATAACCCTGAATAATTATTTTTCTGTCCAAATTATCTTTGCTTTTTAAAGAATTATTGCTACTCCAATAGCTGGCTTTAATTTCCATTTTTAGACTTTCTGTTTGTTGCACAAGATTGTCTTCCTTTTACAACCTTCTCTCTTTTCTCAACACCAACCAGTCCTACAATGGTGGTGGGGAGTGTGCGGTTAGAACAAGCCTGCAGGGTCTTCTGGATCCACTCAATGGTAAGAAACCGTTTCTTTTGCTTGTATCTCACAAGCTCTTTTCCTCATTTTACTTCCTGAAGCTAATCTGTCCTTCAATAAATGAGATCATGTTTGTGTTGAGAAAAGCCCTGCCTTCCCTGAGTGTTTCTCTGTTCTCTCCTTTTAAAGCATTTCCTTTAGTCTCTAAATGTAGCTCACCTTGCAATTTTTTTCCTTAGTATCTTGGGGGGAAAAAAAAAACACCAAATAAGAAGAGATTTATTTTTGTCTTTACTTTTAAGTTCTAAATCTCTTAGGATTAATGAAAATATATTCTGCATATTAAATCCTATCTAATATAGTGTCACTGTGTACGGTAAATATTAAAGACATTAAGAAAAATGAATGTCAGGTATTTATTCAGTTCAAGAACAATTGTTCTTTTTGAATGAAATGAATTTCAATTTATGGAGATGGAGAGGTCTGGCAAAAACGATACTCTCAGTCTGAAGAACTAACAAAATTATCTACTATTTACCACAGAGTTGAAATTGTTTCTGTGGACCCAATTTCGGCATGACTGTAAAATCTGGAAGCATTTTATTAAAAAGAAAAAAAAAAAAGGAAATGGGAGAATCTAACAACAAAACAGGTTACTTTATTCTTTTACATTTGCTCAACAAAAAAATACATTTGAAGAGTTAGTTTTATTTTCTTCCCCTTCATTTTCATAGTAATATAAAAATCTTTTTGGATAAAAGCCCATTTTGTAGGCTCAGTAGAAAAATCTGGACCAACTCACTTCAATAGCTCTGGTCATTGGGGTACTAATTATAACAAGTTAAAAATAGACATCTCTCTCTCTATCTCTCTTTTTTTCTTCCTGCTGGATGATACAGATGGATTGTGCCTCTGCTAGTTCATAGTTCTCTTAAGAAAGCGATGTTCAATTGCATTTAGAGCAATCAGAAGAGATGTTCCCTGGCAGAATGGGTGATCTGAATTTATGTGTGAATCACACAATGGCCATTGCCACTGTGTGCGTCCCAGTTACTGTTCTTGGTCCACGTCCTGATAAGGTAACTGAAAGAAGAGCTTATCCACCAGGTAGAAGAGTGGGATGTCATTGGGAACATCTGACTTCTGGCTGACTTTCATAACCTCTCTGTGGAACAGTGACATATTTCCAGGAATATCCATAGCCCCCCCGCCTTGCGTGCAACCAGCCAACCCACAAACTTCCATCTGTAAGAAGCAATGTAAATAAACCACAGAGTAAGAGGTATGAACATTACTGAATAAAAACAAAGCTAAGATGTTGTAGCCTACAAACCTCCTCGTATCCTGAAGGTGGCACACACAAGTCATAAAAATTGAGAGCACCGTGAAAAAAATTTCAACAAAAGATTCTTTCTTATTATATTTTTAAAACTAGTAATACTTATTGTTTTCACTACATTAACTAACATTGGGTGCTCACTATGTGCTCAGCACTGTACTAAGCACTTTGTATGACTTATTTTAAGTAATACTGGCAAGAGTCCTGAATCAGCATTTCATGAAGAATGAAGTAATCATTTCTCTCTCCGGGTCTCTGCCTGATTTCATCCTCCTTGAGGAAAACTTCCAGTCAAGGCGAGGCACAAGATGAATATTTCTTCACTCTTGGATCACATTCATGGTGATAACTGCCACGGCCGAGCTCTCGTGTGGAATGTCAAACAGGGCTTGTGCGTGCCTCTCATTCAGAGAAATGGAAAACTAATTTCTGGATTTCAGAGAACTGGGTTTACCAGCAAATGACATGGGACTTAGGCCTCTTTCTTAACCTTACCAAGCTTCTGTGTTCTCACCTGTAAAAGGAGACACTCTCCAAATCCCATACACCTGAAGTTTAATGTGTTAGGAATTGAGGAATGCAGGTTAAGGCCTTCTGTCCAAAACTATCTCTTCTGTTACCTAAAATGAGAATAAAATAAATGTCTGTTTTTTGTTTATCAATTATATCTCAAAATTATATATTAAGATGGCTATTCCTATGGTGGTTGGGCCCCGAATAATCTTGAGACGCTGGTTAATAGCTGTCCGTGAGCTGTTTCCTGGTGGTGCTTGTAATCATGAAGCATTAGAAGAATCAAGAAAGGGGCAAGTTGTGCTGAAGGTGGGGAAGCCACATAGACCTTTTATCCAAGCAGGGACATCTGTGTGCCTTGTCTGCAGTATACCCTTCTGGGTTACCTGCTCCTAATTACACAGTAGCTGTTTCATAGCTCTGAAAGTTGTAGATAACTGGGCTTACTGCAAAATAATTATTGTCTAGAGATGTGCAAAATAGTCCCACTGGTGAAGGAAGAACCCCTTCTGCCCAGGAAATAACAGTTTTGCCCCCATTCCTACACTATGTCTACCTATAAATGTATCTGTCCTTGGATTGACCCTTCGAATGGGTGGTAACACCTCACCAGGTTCTTATTTAGTGAATGATGTAAAATCTTTAGTATGTGATCATTTTTGTAACTGTATGAGATTTTTGACTTTACCCTCTTTCAAAAATTATCTTTTAACAGTAGACCCTCAGTGTTGGCTTTCTTCTCTCCTGGGGCATGTTTATTGTACCCGTACAAATAAGTAGAGTTTCCACACGGAGCATCATGGCAAGACAGAGCAAACCCAATGTGTGACCTAAAGTAAAGAGACTGGTGGGTTTGGAAATATAGTTCCCTCTCCCTGCAACCTTCCCATCTTCCTTTTTTTTCTCTCTTCTTTGCTTTACTTCTTTCTGCCTTGTGAAGTAAAATAAATGAGATGATTTTTTCATTATGACGAATGGTACAAGCATAGGTAGATTGCCTCTCATTTATAATAACATTGATAAAGTATTTGAATTAAAAAGATTATTTTTCAATGCTACGAAGATGAAATACCTCTCCCTATCAAAAGGGGAGAAATGTGACATGCCACTTTGTTCCGATCGAGATTTTTTACTCTAAAAATCTCAAAAAGAATGCCCAGAAACAGTGGAGTGATTTGGTGACCTGTTCTATGCAGACAGGAAGGAAGGAAGAGTCTGAAAGGAGCTATGGTACCCGACGGCCGGTAATGGGTTCAGTCACCACTGCTGGGCTGACAGGTGAATTAAATTGAAAGATATGCCTGCCAGGTTATTTGGAAGACTTTCTTCTTCTCACCCCATTATATGCTCTGAACTTTATGTTGTGTCATTGTGATGAAATGAGGAATCACAGAGTAAAAAACTAGCTTTTAGCTCAACAATGGAAACCATTCCCTACCCCATTGTAATACTCATGTATTCTCTAACTATAGAGAGAGATAAAAACCATCACAGAAGGGACACATTCAATCATTTCTATTAAAGCTGGATATGACCCGTTACTTTGACCATGGCCTTTATTTTTCTTCATCTTTGGACTAATTTTATGAGAACTGTAAAGTCACTATTCTGTGATTACACTTATAAAGTCAGAAAAGTTGAAGCTGTATCTACATAACCAAAGTGAAGAGAGAAGAGTCAATATGATTATCTGTGTTTTTTTTATCCTGTTATTCACTCCCCTTACTCTATAATTAATCAAATTCATTAAGTATTTATTAAAGGTTATATATCCCCTGGCACTGAGTACATAGCAATGAATAAAAAAAGATAACATGGATCTTAAATTCTAATTGAAAATTTAGCTTTACATTTATTTTTTAAATTTAATTTTATTTTATTTTCAGTATTCCAAAATTCATTGTTTATGCACCATACCCAGTGCTCCATGCAATACCCACCCTCCTTAATACCCACCACCAGGCTTACCCATCCCCCCCCCCACAACTTCCCTCCCCTTCCAAAACCCTCAGTTTGTTTCTCAGAGTCCACAGTCTCTCATGGTTCATCTCCCCTTCCGATTTCCCCCAACTCACTTCTCTCCATTTCCCAATGTCTTCCATGTTATTCCTTATGGTCCACAAGTAAGTGAATTTAAATAGAATTTATGAGTTAAAAATAAATTTAATATAAATGAACAAAATTCTTACATATACACACACACTCAGAGAAATAAAATTCTGACAATGGTCAGTCAGTGCTATGTAGACAATTAAAATAAGTTACTATTACTATTATAAAGAACAAATGGGTAACTACCTTCTATTAGACCAAGGGGGAAAAGCCTTTCTTGGGAAAGTTTTTTATTTAAGCTGTTGATGGAAATGACAAAAGGATACAGTCATGCAAAGATGTTGGCAGTTGAGCTCATATGAAAATAAAGCAGTATCATATTGCCCTATGATCTAGCAATTCCATTTCTGAGTATATACCCAAACAAATTAAAATAAGAATCTCAAAGAAATATATGAACACTCATATTTACATAATAACTAAAAGGTAGAATAGATAAAAGGTAGAGTAACTCAAGAGTTCATATACAGATGAATGAGTAAATAATATGTGTTTTATCCATATAATGTAATATTATTCTGATGGATACTACAACATGGATGGATGTAGATGACAGTATGCCAAGTAAAAAAAAAAAATACAGTTTCAGAAAGATACCGAGTCCACTTATATGAGACACTTGGAGTAGTAAAATCTATGAAGACAGGAAGTAGTTGCCAGCGCTGAAAGAAGGGAAAATGGGGAGTTGTTCAAAGGGCACAGACGTTCAATTTTGAAAGGTGAAAAGAATTATGGAGATTGGTCACTCAAAAATGTGAATGTACTTAACACTATTGAACAGTATACTTAAAAATGGTTAAAATGACAAGTTTTACATGTATTTTACCTCAAAAAGAAATTTTAAAAAAGGTTATTATAAGAGAAAAATAATTCCTATTTTTAACAGAGGACCATATAGTTAATATTTTTTGTCTGTTTGTAATGCAGAGACAGCAGCTACCACAAGCATCATGAACAATGGAAAAGTAGACATTCCTGAGAAACTACCTCATGGTGAGATAGAGAGAGAGACAGTTTTCAGAGTCCCTGTGTCAGTTTTCTTTCTAAGAATGTCAGCACCTGGAGAGCAGAGGGTTGGTCTCTTTTAGTCACTGTTATAACCCCAGCATCTACCTCAGAGCCTGGCCTATCATAAATATTCAATACATATTTGTTTACTTAATCGATTTGTTAATGAAGAGAGGGTTTTGGGATAGACTAAATATTAATAACTCACTCATCATTTTTTTCCATTTTGAGCAGTATAGCACAGAGTTATATATAAAATACACATCAGAGGGATAGAGACTTCCTTTTTCTTTGATTTCTTAACCTTATCTTTCTACAAGGAGGGAGGAAAAGTGATTATTTGAGGACTGGATGAAAGATATTACGAGTTAGATCAAAGTGTCAGCGTTTTTCAAAAACGTAGCAGAAAGTGCTAGTCACATAAATGAAGATGATATCTAGAGAAAAAAAATGAAGGATAATTTTGGTTCTTTTCAGCTGAGTGGATTCAGACTTGAAGAGGAGGAATTCTTACCTAAGAGCTCAGAGTTGAACCCATGTACCACTGTCAGAACTACCAGGAAGGGTGTGAGACTTGGAATCCTAGAGTGATAGCACCAAAGAGAAGAGAGTGGTGTGTAGAAGAATGGCAGGGCATTAAGTTTGAGAATTTTTTGAAAATCGGAATATTCTGGTAAGAGCAGATATCTAGTTACAGAGATCTGATTCATCGAAATACCAAAAAAGGGTCCATTTTGCCCACAGATTTTACATATATTTGTCAATATAATAGTGGTTCCAAAGTTTGGGAAGAAAGGCATCTAGGAAACAAGCACAAAATTTCTATCTCAGGTCCCTTCCTCAAATAGTCTTAGCCTGAATCTTTTTTTTTTTTTTTCCAAAACCCTCTCAGTTTGTAGTCCATAGGCTTTACTTTTTTATTGTTGTTTTTAATTCTGGTTATTTATTTATTTATTTATTTATTTATTTATTTTAGTTTAATGGCGATACAGTTGGCACAGAACACTGTGTAAGTTTAAGGTGTACAAGGTAATGGTTTGCATTACATGTATTGTAAATTATTACCACAATAAGTTTAGTTAACACCCATCACCTTACATAGATACCAAAAGAAAAAGGTTTTCCTTGTAATGAGAACTCTTGGGATTTACTCTCTTAACAACTTTCCATTATGCCATACAGCAGTGTTAACTGTTGTTGTCATGGTGTACATTACATCTTTCATACTTATTTATCTTCTAACTGGAAGTTTGTAACTTTTGACCACCTTCCTCTAATTCCCACTTTCTCCATCCCTCACTCCTGGTATCCACAAATCTGATCTCTTTTTCTATGAGTTTTTTTTTTTTTAAGATTTTTATTTTATTTATTTGACAGAGAGAGCGAGAGAGAGAAAGAGAGATCACAAGTACACAGAGAGGCAGGCAGAGAGAAGAGGAAGCAGGCTCCCCGCTAAGCAGAGAGCCAGACGTGGGGCTCGATCCCAGGACCCTGAGATCATGACCTGAGCCGAAGGCAGAGGCTTAACCCACTGAGCCACCCAGGCGCCCCACTATGAGTTTTTTTATTAAGTTTTTTTTTCTAGTATTTAAGATTATATATGGGTATAAGTGAAATTGTGCAGTATTTGTCTTTCTCTGCTTGACTTATTTCCACTTAGTAATATGTGCTCAAGATCCTTCCATGTTGTCACAGATGACAGGATTTCCTTCTTTCTCGTGGCTGAATAATACAGATCATACATATATATATATATCCATTATACATATGTGTCTCCATTACACATATATCTCCTATGTGTATATACCACTATTTCTTTATCCATTCATCCACTGATGTACACAGGTTGTTTCCATGTCTTGGCTATTGTAAATAATGTTACTATGAACATAGGGGTGCTGATATCTTTTTGACATAGTATTTTCTTTTCCTTCAGATATATTTCTGGTTCATATGGTAATTCTATTTTTAATTTTTGGAAGAACCTCTATGCTGATTTCCATAGTGACCACAACAATTTACAGTCCCACCAATGGTGCACAAAGATTCCCTCTTCACATTCTTGCCAGCATTTGTTGTCTCTTGTTTTTTGAAGATGGCCATTCTAACATTGTGGGTTTGATTTACATTTTCCTTATGATTAGTGATGTTGAGTACCTTTCATGTATATGTTATCGATAACTATATCTTTGGAAAAATATTTATTTGGGTCCTTTGACCAATTTTAAAATGTGTTATTTAGCTTTATTTTGCTATTTTATTGTGCAAGTTCTTTATATATTTTGGGTATTAATCCCTTAGTAGATAATTGTTTTGCAAAATTTCCCCCATTCTGTAAGTCATCTTTTCATTTTGTTAAAGGTTTCTTTTGCTGTGCATAAGCTTTTTAGTTTGATGTAGTCCCATTTGCTTATTTTTTATTTTGTTCCTTGTGCTTTAAGTGTCATATTCACTCAATTATTAAAAGAAGCCTAAGTGAATTGAAAACAGGTAGTTCCTTGATTTGAAAAGTACTGCAAACAAATAGAGTTTGCTGGGTAAATATTTTGATACATAGAGAATAGACTTACCAATTTATCAATAAATAGACACATAGGCATGTGTAGATATTTTGACAGATGCCAGATTTGTCAATTTATCAATAAATAGGCACATAGACACATAGATACACAGATAGATAAATCTGAGATTTTAATGACCTTGTTTTCTCTGACAAGAAGCAAAATTACATGTTGCATAACTACCTTTGAAAAGAATAGCGACTAGTTGCTTAGGAAGAAACTTGTTTTTTTAAGCTAAGTAATTAAAGAGCAGTTAACTTGGACTGGAGTTAAAAGAACCAAAATGTTTCCCTGTACATAAGGTAAAACTTCAGAGTTATTAAAATTACTTTAAAAAAACTTTATAAACATTTTTAGAAATAATCTTTTCTTTAGTTATAGTCCCTGTATCTTTAATGTCAAAGAATTCAGAACCATATAGAACATAAGTTCATAAGTTCACATAAATGAGTTCCCCCCACCACATACACACACTTACAGCTTCCCTCCTCCTTTTTGCTATCTTCCGCAGAAGTTATTACCTGACCTTGTTGGTTTGAGCCTTTGAAAACTTTTCTTCTACATTTATAATCCTGCAGCTTTTTTTTCTTCTGGAAGAAAAAAATTCAAGTGAGAAACTATCTTACCTAGATATCACCTACTACATTTATGTTTCTCTATAACTTGTTTTCATTTAATATTTTCTCTGTGTCTTTGCATGTTAGTACATATAGATGCATGGTCTCTGGCATATTATGCTACAGTAAAATGCAGAAATAACCTACTTGCCTACTCCGCAGTGCTGGAATTCCTAGCTGCAGGCAAGTAGGTTATTTCTGCATTTTACTGTAGCATAACATGCCAGATTAAAAAATATTGGTAATATTACTTATGGTATACAAAGTACACTACATATAAATATTATGTTAGACATCATTATGTGTTTGTTAATATATATATGACTGCATTTAAATAAGTGTGCATATATGTACATATACATATATATCTTTATATCTCCAACAGATTTTTATTGAAAGCATATTATGTGTTTTGGAAATAGGACTGAATTGATAAACTGACACACATGGTGTTGATATTTTAGTGGTCTCAAAAGCAATAAATGCATTTGTGTTTAAATCATATGCCTGGTGATGATTAAGTGATATAAAGAAAAAAAGTGCAGTAAGGGAACAGGAAAATTGAGGGGGTGCGATTTTTAAGGTGGTCACATTTAATGCTACATGCAATTTTACTTTTGATAAGTGCTTTCAAATTTTCCCTAGTAAGGCTCTACTTGCATGCCTTCTTATTATCTTTAGTCAATATTACTATGAGGTGTCTCAATGTAAATTAATTCCTTTCCTTCCTTCCTTTCTTCCATCCATTTATCTATTCTTTCTGTCCTGTAATAGTCCCTCTTTTTAATTGTAAGTATTATTTTCTTTGGGAAAATCAATGAGATATATCAGATATGAATTTGGAAAGTCAGTCCGTGGTCATCAGGCTTTCTTTGTGGACATCCAGTGAGGACTGAAAAGAGGTAGGCTTTGGTCTTCCCAAAATTTCCTGGGAAGAGACTGGCTACCAGAGACTGTTATGTGGCAATTTTTCAGCATGGACTCATGTGTATAATGTTGTATGTGTGATTTTTGCAAAACTCAAATTTCAAACCCATGAGAAGACAGTCTTGATAGCACGGATTTATGTTGTATGTGTGTTTTTTGCAAAACTCAAATTTCAAACCCATGAGAAGACAGTCTTGATAGCATGGATTTACAGAGGAAACTTTTACTCTACATTCAGAGAAAAGGCTAAAACAGATGAGTTCCTTTGTCTCCTTTTGGTGGGATGCTTAATTTTTCTGAACACTGATGGTGGCGTTCTTAGAGTATCTGAAATTCATGCTGGAGTCTTTTCCAGCTGACCAAATTGAATTTGTCCAAAACTTCTCTCTTTTCCTCATGCCCAATGCCCTAGCTTCTTGATTGCCAAGATTAGTTAGTTCACTTGTAGCATCACTGATATCATCAGTTGGTTTTGAACTCTGTACACTTAAGAGAATATCATATGCACATTTCTAAGTATTTTGTATCAGGAAGGTTTTCAAGATATGTAGTCAATAATACTCAGAATTGAAATTTGGGGTACTTTTCTATATATTATAAATTTTCAAAAATATACAAAGAGTTTTTAGCTAGTCCATTCCTCTTACTCATAAAACACAGGGCTACAGGTGAAAGGCTAATTTATACCTATGGAGTGCAATACTGTTTTACTGACAGAAGAGAAGGACAAAACTACTAATACTAGACTGTAAAACCTTACCAGCAGAGGATTAGTTGTCCTATTTATTGTTCTATTTCTTTTATATTTTTGTGGTATGAAAGGTAACCAATTTTTCATTTTTTCCTACAAATTCAGATACATACAAGTTCTAAATACAGCTTTACTAGTGTTTTATCCAGAAAAGTCAAAGTAAATATGAACTTCTGATTCTGAATCAAAGATCTACCTCTGTAGGGAATACAGGAGGTTTCTGGAGGATACCAGCTGCTCAGATATTTCACTGGCAACCATTGTGGCAAGAAAGTACAGAGAGAAATGCAGTCTTGTTCTGACTATATCTCTGGGAAATCAGTCATAACCAAATGGTTGTAATTCCAGCCCTGTTAATCACATATTTTAAATTGTTCAATATCTTCTCATTATAATTAGAATAAATCCCAAATTTTTCAGATGGTCTATCCTCTTCTTTCTACTTCAGGCTCACTTCTTATCATTCAGTCCCTGGTTTACTAGTTTCCAGCCACAAAGGGAACACATCAGGGAATTTGCCCTTGTGGTTTTGTCTTCCTGGGATGTTCTTTCTCTAAATCTTCACGTGGCTATGCCCCTCTTAGCACTAAGTTTCAATTCTTCACCTGCTCTTCAAAAACTCCCTCTAAAGTCATGCTATCTAAAGTATCCAGTCTGCCTTCCCAGCTCCATTGGTGGATTTTGGTTGGTTTATCTTGTTTCTATGCTGGTAATCTTTACATGTAATTCCTTTTAAACTATATAAGTTCAGTCAATAACTTTCTTTCTTTCTTTCTTTCTTTCTTTCTTTCTTTCTTCTTCTTCTTCTTCTTTTTTTTTTTTTTTTCAGTTCTGGATTCCCAGTTCCTAGAATGCTATCTATCACACAACGGATGACCAATAAATATTCATTCCATAAGGTAGTAGATGGCCCAAAGCTACCATCAGGGGTGGTCCTGACAGCTTCTCAGTGTGAAGCCTACTGAGGTCAAGAAGGATGACTATGTCATCTAAATGGCCCTATTCACACCCTATAGTTACCAGAAACCTTAACTTTTAATGCATATGTCCTATCACCTAAACCAGAGAATTTCGGGAAATGCTCTACCCAAAGAGATCAATCTAAGATCTTTGCAGTCATCCTGACAGAATCAAAGGTGACTAAGTTAGTCTGGTTAGCACAATAGGTAAATGTCCTTTCACAAAATTATACAGCTATACCTGTCAAAGAAACCTAGAGACTTAAGCAATAGCCTTGGAGTTTGGACTTCAGTGTACAGTATTACAACTATTTGCCTATGTGTCTGTGGGTTTCTGTGGAAGTGATGATTAAATGGAAGTTATCCCAGCCTGATTATGAATAAAGTGGAAAATTAAAAACAGAGGAGTATATAAAGCTGTGGGAAAAAAGTGGGGAATCCACGTTTAAGAAGCCTCAAGGAAGAACCTGGGGACTCATTGTTTTGAAGGACCTAGAACCTGTCCAGAGAGAGGGCAACCAGTCAACCAGATAGATGCATGGCCTGAGAAGGGCCGTATTGGTGACTTCCATGGTTTTAAATGGGCTAAGTAAGGGACTTCAACTTTGTGGCATAATTAATTGAAGAAAAAAATGCCAGTGGAGGTCCAAATGGAACTTCTGTAGCTACTGTTGGTTGACATTAAGCTTTTACTGTAGGCTAGTGGTTTTCAAAGAGGGACAGTTTTGCCCCCCATCTGGGAGTAGGGGCTGCTGATGGTATCTGGAGACTTTTAGTGGTCACGACTCAGGGTACTTCTGGCATCTGGATGGTAGAGGCTGCTGAACAACCTGAATGCACAGAACAGCTCTTACAACAGTCATCCGGGCCCGAGTGTCAATGGTGCTGAGGTCAAGAAACCCTGCTGTCAGCAATGGTCGCTTAGTGGAGGTTTTCAGAATGAGAGGGCATATGGAAAGTATTATTTGAGTCAGGGTTCCTTGATTGCCCATAACAAAACCACCTTCAGCAAAAAAGTTTTATTATAGAGGAATGTTTCATGGACCTCAAGAGCAGGAATTCAGACAAGGCTTAAGAGGAAACTGAAACCACAAAAAGAGAAAGCTATGGGAGAAATCTTTTCTAGCTCTCTCTCTGTCAGGCAGTCTTCATTTTTGTCACTGCTTGTAGATTGCCTTTTATGAAAGCTTCTCCATTGCGGATGTCAGACTAGAACTGCCTCACACCTCTCAGGATTACATGTTGCCTTATCGTCCACACTGATAATTGTTATTTACTACCACCTGCTGCCGCTGCTTCTGCTACTCTTCTCTAACCTTAGTGCTATTAAGAATCAAGATTTTCAAAGCCTTCTCTGAGTCTCGACCACCACAAGTTCAGCTCCAAAGGCCCTTTCTCTTTGTACTCAGATGGGAGTTGAGAGTTCCTATTTTCCCTTTTTGGCAGGGGAGAGAACCTGGAAATGAAGCTTGCAAAAACAATCTTTATATGCAAAGTTCCCAATCTAAAACCTTTTGTGCGCATCTTGTTTGCACTTGTGTGCTGAATTTGTTCAATCCTTTTGGCTCTTAGCTGTCAGATGGCCATGATATAACTGAAGGAGTATCATCTTTTCTTAACCTACCATGATCAGTTGATCTTGGATAATGAAGTACTCGTAGGGAGAGTTAAAGTAAATTGCTTTATGATTTTTATAGAAGTTTATAAAATCCTTATCTCAATGTCTGAATTGATCTCAGTGTGGATGGGTGAAACATTTCAAAAACAGGCACTGTCTATGGAGGAGATTTGAGTGATGCTGATCTAGCTAGCCCAGTACTTTTGGAAGGGCGACTAATGGAATACAGGTTTCAGTACTGTCTTTTGGGGGGAGGGTTGAAGTACTTTATGGCTTAAAATGTATTATGGGGGGCGCCTGGGTGGCTCAGTGGGTTAAAGCCTCTGCCTTCCGCTCAGGTCATGGTCCCAGGGTCTTAGGATCGAGCCCCGCATTGGGCTCTCTGCTCAGCGGGGAGCCTGCTTCCCCCGCCACGCCTGCCTCTCTGCCTACTTGTGATCGCTCTCTGTCAAATAAATAAATAAAACCTTAAAAAATGTATTATGGGTTGAATTGTGCCTGCTCCCCACAAATTATATATTGAAGTTCCAACCCCCAACACATGTGAATGTGATCTTACTTGAAAATAGAGTGTCTGGAGACATAATTAAGTAAAAATGAGGTCATTAGAGTGGGCTGTAATCCAATATTCCTGGTGTCCTTATAAGAAGGGATGTTTAGGCAAAGAGAGGAGAATACCAAGACACGGAGGGAAGCTGGTCCTGTAAGCGTGGAGGCAGAGATTGGAGTTCTGTGGCTACCAGAAGCTAAAAGAACGGAAGGATCCTCTTCTCGGGGCTTTGGAGGCAGCATGGCCCTACCAACACCTTGATTTTGGACTTGGAATCTCCAGGGCTATGAGAGGATACATTTCTGTTGTTTAAAGCCCCCAATTTGTGGCACCTTGTAACAGTAGCCCTATGACAGTAACATAGTATGTTTGGAAAGTCTCATATATCATTATACCCTGATCTCAGAAATGCCTCATTCACTTTGAAATGAACAATTTTTGGGTACAGAGATGATACTGGTGAGCCACTCTCACAGTTAGAGTCATACCTTGGATTGGATATGAGGTTTTTTACTACAACATGACAATTGCAAGGATTTAGAGAACAGACAGACAACACCACCAACAGAACCTCATTTACTTTGAAATGAATTATTCAAGTTGTACTATATCCTTCATAAAACTATATCTCATGTATGATTGGGATAAGAAAACTTAGATACACACCCATAATTAAAGTTTTTTAATTCTTGTTATTTTCAAATACCTGTAAAATACTTAAATAATATAATATACTAAAAGAACATATAGAATGAAGATCAGGTATTCTAGTTTATATATTACTATGTGACTAAAATATACAACTATGGAAATAATAAAGTCGTCACTTATTTGATACCATTCTGTAGTGTTTCCAACACTTAATGCTTTGAACTGTTTTACATGTTTGAAGAATCTGGATAAATAAATATGAAAAGATTAGGAAAAACCCATAGTGCTATGCATTATTTTAAGAGTTAAAAATAACATCTAGCAGAGAACAAGAGCAATTATTTTATTGCTTCTCTAAATATGGAACAACTTAAGATAATATTAATAATCAGAAAATTAATAGTAATTCAGCATATTAAGCTACATGATTGTTAAGTACACACATGAAATTAAAATCTGAAAGTACTCTAGCAATATTTTACGAAATGGCATTATTTAAAACAATATCATTATAGTCAAGGGAAAACAACACTGTGAAATGTTATGCTGTATTGATTTTATTTTAAATGACCAGTGTTTCTTAAGATTAAAGAATTTGTGTTAATACTGAGCCTCACATCCTCTTTTTCACATTTTATTCTTAAACCAAAAGGCTTCCAACCTCCCTTTTAAAAAGGGATTCTTGAGGTGCCTGGGTGGCTCAGTGGGTTAAGCCTCTGCCTTCGGATCTCAGGGTCCTGGGATCGAGCCCCGCACTGGTCTCTCTGCTCAGCAGGGAGCCTGCTTCCCCCTCTCTCTCTGCCTGCCTCCCTGCCTATTTGTCATCTCTCTCTCTGTCAAATAAATAAATAAAATCTTAAAAAAAAAAATAAAAAGGGATCTTCCATGGGGGAAATGTCTGAAGCTCATGTTGGGAGTCCAAAATAGGATAAACTGCAGAGGCGATGACACTTGCACTGAGGACCACAAAACAACATGAATTAAAATAAAAATCAAGTGAAGCTGAGTCTTTTCTCAAAATGAGCCCAACTCAGGTTTGAAGTCAGCCAAGTGGCTTGGAGCTACTCATATACTCACAGGTAATTGGGAGGAATTGTGCCTTTTTCATAGATGTCTCATGTTCTCCATTATAATACTCTAAGGGCTTATGATGACTTCTAATACTTTTCTGAAGCTGCCTTAAACTGAGTGTTTTGTTTAATTTCTTACCAATGAAAAAATGATCATTGACCTACAGTTGCACTCTCTCTTCTGCAGTGGGACACAGATAAAAATGCTTGCAATTTAGAATTATTAGGAAGCGGATAGTATACAATAAGCA
The DNA here is from genome assembly GCF_963455335.1 of Martes martes. NCBI lineage: Eukaryota > Metazoa > Chordata > Mammalia > Carnivora > Mustelidae > Martes > Martes martes. The sequence goes on along the minus strand of NC_137891.1, from coordinate 125,884,933 downwards.
TTTGATATATGTTCATTGTATGAACAACTTGTGGAATAGGATTTGTTGAATCTCAATTTGTTGAATGGGATATTGATCTCATGTCATAGGTAAGGAATCTGAGACCTAGAAAATTTTATGTAAAATATTCAAAGTCCCTTGGGCCTCCTTACTTCTGTCCCAGCATTCTTCCCATTATGCAATATTTCTTGGGAATAAATTAGACTCAGTGGGCAGTCTTAGGTCAGAGTTTCCAAAGCCCACTGGTTCTGTATTATGGAATGATAAGTTTGTATCAGTTCCCAAATTTAAAAAAAAAAAAGCAACTCTTTATATCAGTCTCTCTTTATTCCTTAATAATAGAATCCCAATTTTTACTTGGAAATATTACTTCCATTAGGAAGCTTATATTTCTTAATCTTCCTTGCAGCTAGATTTGGCCATGTGACTAAATTCTAGCTAATGATGGGGCAGTGAAAATATTATTTGAGATATCCAAGAGGCCTCCTTTAATGAGAAAGTCTGCACTTTTCTCCCAATCTTTCTATGGTGTGAAATACAAATGTGATGTTGGTGTTCAAATGCCATTTTAGCAGCTTTGAGATGCTCTAATGGGAGAATAGTGCTGTAAGAGAAACCTGGTTAAGTGATGACTATAGGTTCTCCACACCAAAGTGGCATTGCCTACCTCTAGTTATTTTTTACCCAACAAAAATGCATTCCTGTCTTATTAAACCACTACTGTGTGCACACATGTGTCAGAGTGAATGGTGTCTTTTATATGTAGCTGATTATAATATTAACTCAACTGGCAATGTGTTTCTCCTAAAATTTTACGTATTTAGCTCAAAGGCTCAGTCTTTCTTATGGGAATATATCTTCTTTACACTTTTTACTTCTTAGAGGTTAAAATATCTTTTGCATTTTATAACATAACTTTAAATAGTAGATATTAGGTTTTGTGATTATGGTTTTTTAAAAAATAAAAAGTTGTCAAGCCAATGAAATTCTGAAAATTTGAATTTTCACATTTTATTAAAATGAAAAAGTCTGGAGACAACTAATTTAGGTTACTCTGCATTTGTCAACCTCGCAAGAGCAAAGAGAAATTTGGAACATACAATTGAATTCATTGAGATTATAAAAAGAAAAAAAAATTACTTGAAACAATGGCTTTATGTTTATGTGTTTTTGCATATCTTTGTTATTAATACAGTGTCTCCAATAATGCAGGAAAATGTATTTTACTTTATGCAAGGCCTAAATGCCTGACCTTTTATTATTATTGATTTTGATGATATTGATTATGTTTAAAAGTTATACCATGAATTACAAGTCAATGGCTAATTAGGTAGTGGTAATTTAGACTGTAATAGTAAATAAAACAGAGTGACAATGATCTAAAAAGAAATAAAATTCTTCAAAAGCAAGCAGTTCAGTTTGCTTTTGAAGCCAATTTTGTTGCCTATGTAAAATTACAAGCTCTGGCAAGATTTGAACCAAATAGTAGTGAGTTTTATTCCCCATTGATGAACCTAGTAAATATGGAACCTCTTTTCTTTCCTCCTCATTGGCCATTAAATATCTTCATATGTGTTTATTTTATTTGCAAAAGGAAGAAAGGACATATTATGAAAATGCAAGTTAAAAAAATTAATTTCCATGGTCAAATTGCTTTAACCTCATTTATTATACAATTTTGGCTTCCAGAGAAACACTCATTAATTGCAAATTTAAAGCATCATGATATTAAACAAGCCTGTGTATTGATCTACTTAGAGAATGTATGTATTCATGAAATTTATGTTTGGATTCATCTTAAGAAAGATGAGGAAACTGGATAAAATGAATTCAGAATCTTAAGATCTTGAGCTCTTTTATTTTTTTATTTTTTATATATTTATTTATTTTTTAAAAGATTTTATTTATTTATTTGATAGAGATTACAAGTAGGCAGAGAGGCAGGCAGAGAAAGAGGAGGAAGCAGGCTTCCCACTGAGCAGAGAGCCCGATGCAGGGCTCGATCCCAGGACCCTGAGATCATGACCTGAGCTGAAGGCAGAGGCTTAACCCACTGAGCCACCCAGGCACCCTGATCTTGACCTCTTTTAGACAGGATCTTCTAATAGCAACTTATCTTTCCCCTCATTTTAACGTAAAAATCATGAAAGTGTTCCATAAACATGGGCATTGGTTGTGTAAATATATGATACAACTTTTTTAATCCTCAGGATTTGTGGGTACTTTAATTGACAATTTTGACGATATTAGACACATACAGGATGATTTTTTTGCTTAAAATAGTTCATTTATCTTCTTACATTCATTCATTATATGGTTGAAATATTTACCAAACTCAACTTCCTATTGGATTACACTCACTAAAGGGAAACTGGTTCTGTTACTATGTGTGTTATGTAATTCATGCCGATACAAGAGTCTTGAAATTGAACAATATGCCTTGGGGTTCTTATAACTCAAAATTTAAGTAGATCTATAATTATGATATTTTGTGAAATTTCTGCTGTTTCAACACTCCATGATATTTAATTTTACTCTTTTTAACCTGGTACATTTGTTTATTTAGCTACTGACATTTAATATAAAGGATATGTCTTCTCATGTGGCTATAAAGGTCTTTTATATATTTAATGCAAAGCTGGCTAAGCTTTAGCAATATGTATTTTAGTATCTTTATGTTACACCTGGAAAATCTCTTCTTATAGCTATAATTATGTACCTGTCTCTGGTAACTCTTATTTTAGAAAGAGTACCATGCTATACTTAGTAGATACCGTAATGACTTCAATATAATTTTTCTATTATTCTTATGATGAGTTCAACTCACTTTTCAGACACCTGCTTAGTGTTTTTCAATCTGTGAATGACCATTGTACTTTTCCAGGGCCAAGGGTGCAGAGATTTCTAAACGACTACAATTTCCATTATACCAAAAGAATATCCTCTCAGGGGATTATAAAAGCTGTAATTTCATCTCAAGCTTCCTATGACTAAACTGCTTGAGTTTGCTCCTACAATTTATGACATTACATGCACCCTGGAAGGAATTATAGACTTATAATATCCCTTGAGATATATTATTATTCTTTATGTTATCCGTGTTTATGTCTAAAAAAAGGTTCTGCAACTGGCACTTGATGGAAGAGCAGATTTGTAGTTATCTCTTCAACGATTTTTAGCAATTTAAAAGACAACTGTATCTTAACAAAAATGCCTTTCTACAGCAGTGCTCTCAGGCCAAAGTCTACAAAATTTGCAAGGTTCTAACTTCCAGTTGGTATCTCAGAATTCTTAACTCTGCCCTTGAGATTAATGTCTTAATTGAACATAATCACTGGGTAATCATTTTAATAATAAAGTATACACTTTGCAATGGAATATGTTCCTTTTACAAATTAGGCTGATAAATATGTGTGTGTGTGTGTGTGTGTGTGTGTGTGTGTGTGTGTGTATGTGTAGAGAGAGATAGATATAATACTTTTAGATGTTTTTCTTTGCTGAATATGCTGCCTTGGTTTCCTCCTTTTCTTTTATTTCAAGTTTTTATTTAAATTCTAGTTAGTTAACAAATTCTAGTTAGTTAAATTCTGCTTAGTTACTTAGTGTAATATTGGTTTCAGGAGTGGAATTTAGTAATTCATCACTTACATATTCATTTTCCTCCTTATAAACTCTAAATTCGTGTGAGAATGATCTTAGTTACTTTTACTATTATTTTCATAGAACAGTCAGGTAGTCATTTCAGACTTTTAAATTAAAGTAACATAATAATCCAGGGCTTTTTAATCTCAGCACTATTGCTATTTTGAACGAGATAAATCTTTGGTGTAGGGAGTTGTTCTGCCCCTTGCGGATGTTCGGCAGCATCCCTGGCCTCTGCCTATCAGATTACAGTGCTATGCCTCAATCGTGACAACCAGATCTGTCTCCATATATTGCCAAATATCCCTTGGGGGACAAAATTGCCCCTGGTTAAGAACTACCTCAATACGGGGGACCTGGGTGGCTCAGTAAGTCAAAAGTCTGCCTTCTGCTCAGGTCATGATCCCAGGTTCCTGGGACCGAGCCCTACGTGAGGCTCCCTATTCAGCGGGGAGCCTGCTTTTCCCTCTTCCCTCTCCCTCTGCCACTCCCCCGTCAAAACAAAACAAAAAAACTACTATAAAACAGTTGGACTCTTGAACAATGCAGGTGTTTGGGGCACTGGCCCTCATGGAACCAAAAATCTGCATGTAATTTTGACTCCTCAAAAATTTAACTGCTAATCACCTACCGTTGTTCAGAAGCCTTACAGATAACATAAATAGTCGGTTAACAGATATTTAGTATGTTATATATATTATATACCACATTCTAATAATAAAGTAAGCTAGAGAAAATAAAGTGTTATTAAGAAAATTGTAAGGAGGGGCACCTGGGTGGCTCAGTTGGTTAAGTTGCCGACTCTTGATTTCAGCTCGGGTCACAATCTCAGGGTCGTGAGATCCAGCACAGCACTGCGCTCGTGCTTACTGTGGAGTCTGCTTCAGAGTCAGTCCCTTCCCCTTCTCTTTCCCCCAGTCTCTCTCTCTCTCTAATATAAATATATAATTTTTAAAAAGACAACCATAAGCAACAGAAAATATATTTGCAATACAGTACTACAAAAAGTCCCCATGTTAGTGGACCTTCACAGTTTAAATCCATGTTATGCTCAAATTTTCCCTTTTCAGATTGTTCTCCTTTCTCTAATATCTGGCTCTTCACTCTGAATTCATGACTAGCTCTTTGTTTATGCCCTGAGCTGAAAAAAATTAACCTACCTATATTTGAAAATGTTAGCATGTCTGAGATGATGTGGGAAGTCGCATCTTAAAATGCTCAAGTTTTGTGATGTCTGGGTGCCGTAGTTGGTTAAGCATTCGGCTCAGGTTGCGATCTCAGGGTTGTGAGATCGAGCCCCATGTTGGGCTCTGTGTCGAGTGGGGATTCTGCTGAAGTTTCTCTTTCCCTTTCTTTCAGCCCCTCCCCCATCAAATAAACAAATCTTTTAAAAAATTAAAAACATGAAGTGTTCAAGTGTTCATTAACTAAAGTCATTGAATAGCTGCCAACATCTTCTATAAATCTATCATTTTAAGACAATAATCAATGAGATAGCTCATGTATTATCCTATTTCACAGGGATAAAGGAATAGAGGTAAATTGGTGTTTGGTTGAACTGTCCTTGTGTTAAAACTGACATTTGTGGTCCTGCATGGACATCAGCAATTAGGACTGGCAGTTTTTAGACTCAACTCTATTATATATTTAAATGAAGAAAAGCTAGTCTTGATGAAAGAATATGGCCGAAGATATTCCTCATGTGGAACATCAGTAGATCTAGAGTCAACAGATCTAGCTTCAAATTGGAGTTCTCTTTACATCAGTTACATGACTTCTGACAAAAGAACGTCTCTGCACCTCACTTGTCTCCTTGATAAACAAAAATTAAGGCTTTCTTCCAGAGTTAAGGGATATTGAAAAATAATAATATAAACTAGGATCCTATCACAATGATTGTCACATGGTCGAGTCTTGATTTCTACTACATGTAAATTCCATTTCTTACCCATTCTTCCTCTATCAGCTATTAGCATATAAAGTCGAATGTTTTCTTTACCAACTTTTTTTGTGTGTGTGCCTTTCCAGGGATAACTAATTGAATATCTACATAAACAACACCTTGTAACTTCCTATCTAATGTCCACTTTGTGTGTTTAGGTGGATTTAATGACGTGTTTTCCCTCATTCCTCCTTCTGTTCTCTTAGAAGTTTACCACTACATCTGGAGGCCAGATTCTACACTTCGATTCCATGACACTACACTCCTGTGCTGACCTGATCTATGAAAGTCTGTCTGAGCTAAAATCTGGTAGATTTAACATCAGTCCCAGCCTGATATTCCAGCCCCCTAAAATTCCGCTTCTTGAATATCAATGCTGAAATCAATTTCTCTATACCCTATTGAAAATAGAGATTTGAGCTCCTGGCCTAAAATCATACCCAATCTTCCTGCCTCCTTGTTCAGAACACTCAGCATGACTTAAGTGTGATGTTATCCTGACTATGTCTGACAAACACAGTTGAATCTCTCCTTTCTTCATTTTCTCCCAACAGAAAGATTTTTAAAACTCTAAGTGACTACTAAATCACTGTTTACAACATTGCATTCATGTTCAAAATGCTTTCAATTCTGTGGCACTGACTACTGAAAGTCACAGAGAAAAGAAAAGCACAGAAGGAGTGAGGCAACAGCCTGCCCTTTTGATCCATGCATTTTTGTCTTAGCATTCCATAATTAGACGCTTTCGTGGCAAATGCTCCACATGTCCACAGGCTAAATTGTACTCACTTATTTACCTCTCATTAATTCACCTTCCATGAAAGTTTGTACTATGAAGTGCTCATGTATTTTCTTCACCCATTTAACAAAAATGGTATCTATACTTCAGAGAGGAAACATAATGAAAGCTTACACGTTTCCACAAACATCTCCCAAAATCTTTGACTCTAGTAATAATATCTTGATTGTTTCTGAAACCATTTTCTGGCTCCATAATACATCCCTGCCACTGCTCTGTAGATTTTTGAAAATGGTATACTTGATCTGAACACTTTTGCAACAACTGAACAGTAAGTTTAGATTCAAAGCCACAGAGCAACTATTTTTGTGTCCATATGCACTTGTCATTTCACATCAAAGTAGAAATCTGCAACTATATTCTACTTTGTTTCCATTATTTCCACATATAATGATTGCCCAAAAGTTTTCTTCAAAGCCCTCTTTTTTTTTTTTTTATGATCTCTGGTTTCCTTGAAAGGATAACATATTGGAAACCCCGAAATGCTTGTAACAATTTTTTTTAACTTGACTTACACATGAAGACTAAGAGTTTAAAAGTCTGTTTAAAACTTTCCTCTTGAGCCATAATCTCCTCTGCCATTTTCTTACTCCTGTTGACCCTACTCAGTATGTCCTCTGTATGTTTCTACTCATTTGGAATGCCACTTTCTGCCTCAAGTCCCATGCCTCCTTTCAAGCCCAAACTCCATGGCCAGTCTTGACTTCCCAATCATGTTTCCTTAACAGCAGAGGCCTCCCCATCCTAAGCAAGTCTTATTAACTTTAGTAAGATACATATTTTGTGAAACCCTACTGACTACTGTTTTTCCTATGGCTGCTCTACTCATGAACATCATGAAACGGCTTGTGAATTTCTAAACATCCGAGACTGTATTATTTGTCTTTTAATCTTTGGTAGCTAAAATAATGTCATGAGTTACATGCATTCAACAAAGCACTAGTGAATAAAACTAGACCAATATATTCTCCTGCAGAGTTAACAACATCAATCCCAACTTCATTTGCTATTGCTTATCAATTCTTTTATTAGTCGCTAGTTGAGTCCTTAGAATGATGGTGGTAAACTGCTTCTATCCTCTTCAAACACTCACCTTTACCCTGCCCTTCCATTTTTGACATATAATCATGCTTTGATTTTTTTTTTTTCTCAGTAAGAATAGTCAATAGTCTGTTCAATTCACATGTAATTGAATTTTTACTATGGGGAGGTTTATGTGAGATATTGGAGCTACAGAAATGAATGTTACAGTTTTTACCATGAGGTATTCACACGTAATTTATGGATAAACTATAATACAATGCAGTAAGTTCATCAACACATTTTTTTTAAAACTATATAAAGATATAGGGGTACAGTGCTTACTTATATCTGGGTATGGATGAGGAGTAAGGGGTTGTGAAAAGCCTCTCAAGGGGTTGTCCATATGCTTGGATTGAGGGAGAATTATCCTCTAGCTAAAAGAACTGTATTTCTGTGTTCTGAAACTTATATTTACTCATCTTTGCCCACTTTATTCCCTTATGATTGGGATCTTACATCATCCCAACTCTGCCTGGACTTTATATCCCTCCTTTTTACATCATTTTACCCATCATTGTACATACATGGGCTTTTAGTCATTCATTCATTCAACAAATATTTATTAGGTAGCTGGGTACCTGGTTCTGTGTGAACTATCTGTGTAAGACAGACATGGTCCTTCCCTGATAGAAATTACCACCTGTTAGTGAGAATGGGAAATTCAGAGAAAAGAAAACACAGTGATCATTATAAGAGAAATACACAACATTCTGAGACACATAAAGGTGAAAATCATGACTTAGTTCATGAGTCAGAAAGTTTACTACTATCAAGGAGAAGAAGGAGATACTAAGATCTAAAGAATACGAAAGATTAGCAAGCTCCCATAAGTCATGTTAATGTCTTTGGACTTAATTGTTATGTAAAATTGATAAGATGAATAGCCTTATTAAATTTGAACACTTTGAAGATAATTATGGCTATGCCTTAGACAATTGATCGGAGTAGCAAGAATGGAAGCAGGGAGACCAGTCAAGAAGGTTTTTATAGTGGATCAGGCAAGAAATGATGATGTCTGACAATGGGACAATCAGAATTTCTGTAACTTTACATACCAGCATGCTGAATTTTTTGTAATCTTTTCATTTTTTTATTTTTTTAATTTTTATTTTATTTTTATTTATTTTTTATTTTTTTTATTTTAATAAACATATAATGTATTTTTATCCCCAGGGGTACAGGTCTGTGAATCACCAGGTTTACACATTTCACAGCACTCATCATAGCACATACCCTCCCCAATGTCCATTTACCCTCCACCCTCTCCTGTCCCCCCTCCCGCCTGCAACCCTCAGTCTGTTTTTTGAGATTGAGTCTTTTATGGTTTGTCTCCCTCCCAATCCCATCTTTTCATTTTTTCTTTTCCTACCTCCCCCCAACCCCCCCACATTGCATCTCCACTTCCTCATATCAAAAGATCATATGATAGTTGTCTTTCTCCGATTGACTTATTTCGCTAAGCATGATACCCTCTAGTTCCATCCACGTCGTCGCAAATGGCAAGATTTCATGTCTTTTGATGGCTGCATAGTATTCCATTGTGTATATATACCACATCTTCTTTATCCACTCACCTGTTGATGGACATCTAGGCTCTTTCCACAGTTTGGCTATTGTGGACATTGCTGCTATAAACATTCGGGTGCACGTGCCCCTTCGGAGCACCACATTTGTATCTTTAGGATATATACCCAGTAGTGCAATTGCTGGGTCATAGGGTAGCTCTATTTTCAGTTTTTTGAGGAACCTCCACACTGTTTTCCAGAGTGGTTGCACCAGCTTGCATTCCCACCAGCAGTGTAGGAGGGTTCCCCTCTCTCCGCATCCTCGCCAGCATCTGTCATTTCTTGACTTGTTAATTTTAGCCATTCTGACTGGTGTGAGGTGGTATCTCATTGTGGTTTTGATTTGTATTTCCCTGATGCCGAGTGATGTGGAGCATTTTTTCATGTGTCTGTTGGCCATCTGGATGTCTTCTTTGCAGAAATGTCTGTTCATGTCCTCTGCCCATTTCTTGATTGGATTATTTGTTCTTTGGGTACTGAGTTTGATAAACTCTTTATAGATTTTGGATACTAGCCCTTTATCTGATATGTCGTTTGCAAATATCTTCTCCCATTCTGTCAGTTGTCTTTTGGTTTTGTTAACTGTTTCCTTTGCTGTGCAAAAGCTTTTGATCTTGATGAAATCCCAATAGTTCATTTTTGCCCTTGCTTCTGTTGCCTTTGGCGATGTTCCTAGGAAGAAGTCGCTGCGGTTGAGGTCAAAGAGATTGCTGCCTGCATTCTCCTCAAGGATTTTGATAGATTCCTTTCTCACATTGAGGTCCTTCATCCATTTTGAGTCTATTTTCGTGTGTGGTGTAAGGAAATAGTTCAATTTCATTTTTCTGCATGTGGCTGTCCAATTTTCCCAGCACCATTTGTTGAAGAGGCTGTCTTTTTTCCATTGGATATTCTTTCCTGCTTTGTCTAAGATTAGTTGACCGTAGAGTTGAGGGTCTATTTCTGGGCTCTCTATTCTGTACCATTGATCTATATGTCTGTTTTTGTGCCAGTACCATACTGTCTTGACGATGACAGCTTTGTAATAGAGCTTGAAGTCTGGAATTGGGATTCCACTGACTTTGGCTTTCTTTTTCAATATTTCTTTGGCTATTCGAGGTCTTTTCTGGTTCCATATGAATTTTAGGATTATTTGTTCTATTTCTTTAAAAAAAAATGGATGGGATTTTGATAGGTATTGCATTAAATGTGTAGATTGCTTTAGGTAGAATAGACATTTTCACAATATTAGTTCTTCCAATCCATGAGCATGGAATATTTTTCCATTTCTTTGTGTCTTCCTCAATTTCTTTCATGAGGACTTTATAGTTTTCTGAGTATAGATTCTTTGCCTCTTTGGTTAGATTTATTCCTAGATATCTTATGGTTTTGGGTGCAATTGTAAATGGGACTGACTCCTCAATGTCTCTTTCTTCTGTCTTGTTGTTAGTGTAAAGAAATGCGACTGATTTCTGTGCATTGACTTTATATCCTGATACTTTACTGAATTCCTGTATAAGTTCTAGCAGTTTTGGAGTGGAGCCTTTTGGGTTTTCCACATATAGTATCATATCTATATGTGATATAGTGATAGTTTGACTTCTTCTTTGCCAATTTGGATGCCTTTAATTTCTTTTCGTTGTCTGATTGCTGAGGCTAGGACTTCTAGTACTATGTTGAACAGCAGTGGTGATAACGGACATCCCTGCCGTGTTCCTGACCTTAGCGGAAAAGCTTTCAGTTTTTCTCCATTGAGAATGATATTTGCAGTGTGTTTTTCATAGATGGCTTTGATAATATTGAGGTATGTGCCTTTTATCCCTACACTTTGAAGAGTTTTAATCAGGAAGGGATGCTGCACTTTGTCAAATGCTTTTTCGGCATCTATTGAGAGTATCATACGGTTCTTACTCTTTCTTTTATTAATGTATTGTATCACATTGATGGATTTGCGGATGTTGAACCAACCTTGCAGCCCTGGAATAAATCCCACTTGGTCGTGGTGAATAATCCTTTTAATGTACTGTTGGATCCTATTGGCCAGTATTTTGGTGAGAATTTTCGCATCTGTGTTCATCAAGGATATTGGTCTGTAATTCTCTTTTTTGGTGGGATCCTTGTCTGGTTTTGGAATCAAGGTGATGCTGGCCTCATAGAATGAGTTTGGAAGTTTTCCTTCCATTTCTATTTTTTGGAACAGTTTCAGGAGAATAGGAATTAATTCTTCTTTAAATGTTTGGTAGAATTCCCCTGGGAAGCCATCTGGTCCTGGACTTTTGTTTGTTTGGAGGTTTTTGATGACCATTTCAATCTCCTTACTGGTTATGGGTCTGTTCAGGTTATCTATTTCTTCCTGGTTCAGTTGTGGTAGTTTATATGTCTCTAGAAATGTATCCATTTCTTCCAGATTGTCAAATTTGTTGGCGTAGAGTTGCTTGTAGTATGTTCTTATAATTGTTTGTATTTCTTTGGTGTTGGTTGTGATCTCTCCCCTTTCATTCATGATTTTATTTATTTGGGTCTTTTCTCTTTTCTTTTTGTTAAGTCTTGCCAGGGGTTTGTCAATCTTATTAATTCTTTCAAAGAACCAGCTCCTAGTTTTGTAGATTTGTTCTATTGTTTTTTTAGTTTCTATTTCATTGATTTCTGTTCTGATCTTTATGATTTCTCTTCTCCTGCTGGGTTTAGGCTTTCTTTGTTGTTCTCTCTCCAGCTCCTTTAGGTGTAGGGTTAGGTTGTGTATTTGAGACCTTTCTTGTTTCTTGAGAAAGGCTTGCACCGCTATATATTTTCCTCTCAGGACTGCCTTTGTTGTGTCCCACAGATTTTGAACCGTTGTATTTTCATTATCATTTGTTTCCATGAATTTTTTCAATTCTTCTTTAATTTCCTGGTTGACCCATTCATTTTTTAGAAGGATGTTGTTTAGTCTTCATGTATTTGCGTTCTTTCCAAATTTCCTCTTGTGATTGAGTTCTAGTTTCAGAGCATTGTGGTCTGAAAATATGCAGGGAATGATCTCAATCTTTTGGTACCGATTGAGACCTGATTCATGACCCAGGATGTGGTCTATTCTGGAGAATGTTCCATGTGCACTAGAGAAGAATGTATATTCTGTTGCTTTGGGATGGAATGTTCTGAATATATCTGTGATGTCCATCTGGTCCAGTGTGTCATTTAAGGCCTTTATTTCCTTGTTGATCTTTTGCTTAGATGATCTGTCCATTTCAGTGAGGGGAGTGTTAAAGTCCCCTGCTATTATTGTATTACTGTCGATGTATTTCTTTGATTTTGTTATTAATTGGTTTACATAGTTGGCTGCTCCCATGTTAGGGGCATAGATATTTAAGATTGTCAGGTCTTCTTGTTGGACAGACCCTTTGAGTATGATATAGTGTCCTTCCTCATCTCTTATTATAGTCTTTGGCTTAAAATCTAATTGATCTGATATAAGGATTGCCACCCCAGCTTTCTTCTGATGTCCATTATTAGCATGGTACATTGTTTTCCACCCCCTCACTTTAAATCTGGAGGTGTCTTCGGGTCTAAAATGAGTTTCTTGTAGGCAGCATATTGATGGGTTTTGTTTTTTTATCCATTCTGATACCCTGTGTCTTTTGATTGTGGCATTTAGCCCATTAAATGGAGAGATATGAATTTAGTGCCATTGTATTGCCTGTAAGGTGACTGTTACTGTATATTTTGTCTGTTTCTTTCTGATCTACTACTTTTAGGGTCTCTCTTTGCTTAGAGGACCCCTTTCAATATTTCCTGTAGAGCTGGTTTGGTGTTTGAAAATTCTTTCAGCTTTTGTTTGTCCTGGAAGCTCTTTATCTCTCCTTCTATTTTCAATGATAGCCTAGCCAGATATAGTATTCTTGGCTGCATGTTTTTCTCGTTTAGTGCTCTGAATATATCATGCCAGTTCTTTCTGGCCTGCCAGGTCTCTGTGGATAGGTCCGCTGCCAATCTAATGTTTTTACCCTTGTATGTTACAGACTTCTTTTCCCGGGCTGCTTTCAGGATTTTCTCTTTGTCGCTAAGACTTGTAAATTTTACTATCAGGTGACGAGGTGTGGACCTATTTTTATTGATTTTGAGGGGCATTCTTAGCATCTCCTGGATTTTGATGTTTGTTCCCTTTGCCATATTAGGGAAATGCTCTCCAATAATTGTCTCCAATATACCTTCTGCTCCCCTCTCTCTTTCTTCTTCTTCTGGAATCCCAATTATTCTAATGTTGTGTCATCTTATGGTGTCACTTATCTCTCAAATTCTCTCCTCGTGGTCCAGTATTTGTTTGTCTCTCTTTTGCTCAGCTTCTTTATTCTCTGTCATTTGGTCTTCTATGTCACTAATTCTTTCTTCTGCCTCATTTATCCTAGCAGTGAGAGCTTCCATTTTTGATTGCACCTCATTAATAGTTTTTTTGATTTCAACTTGGTTAGATTTTAGTTCTTTTATTTCTCCAGAAAGGGCTTTTATCTCTCTGGAGAGGGTTTCTCTAATATCTTCTATGCCTTTTTCGAGCCCGGCTAGAACCTTGAGAATCGTCATTCTGAACTCTAGAGCTGTCATGTTACCACTGTCCATATTGATTAGGTCTCCAGCCTTCGGTAAGGCCTCTTGTTCTTTTTTTTTGAGGTGAGTTTTTCCGCCTTGTCATTTTGTCCAGATAAGATTTGCTTTCTCTTGCTGTGGAATTCCACTGTTCTTGGTGAACAAAGTTGGTTTTGGCTGGGCTTCTTATTGATCTTCTGGGGGAGGAGCCTGTTGTAGTGATTCTCAAGTGTCTTTGCCGCAGGTGGAATTGCACCGCTCTTGCCAGGGGCCGGGCTAAGTAATCCGCTCGGCTTTGCTTTCGGGAGCTTTTGTTCCCTGAGCCCTTTCCGTAGAGTTCCGGAGGACGGGAATGAAGATGGCGGCCTCCCAATCTCTCGGCCTGGAGGAGCTGAGAGCTTGGGGTTCCGCTCCTCAGTGCGCCCTCAGAGTAAAGCGCCCAACCGCCCTGCCTCCCTGGCCTGCGGTCGCGTCGGCAGGAAAGCAGTCAATTGCTGGAACCTGGAGAAAAGCGCCCGGTCGCTTCTGTCTCTGTGGCCTCCAGCCACGCTCCGAGCCCACCCAGCCTGCGACTGGCACAAGGTAACCCCGGGCTTAGAGCTCACTCCTCGGCTTTGTCGCTGTAGCCGGCTTCCCCGCTCTAATACCTGCGAGCTCTGCGGCACTCAGACACCCCCAGTCCTTCTGTGACCCCGCGGGACCTGGGGTTATGCTGACCCTGCCTGGGTTTCCCCCCAGTTTAGCCTCTGGAGCGATGTCTCCCAGTGGAGCAGACTTTTAAAAGTCCCGATTTTGTGCTCTGTCGCTCCGCCGCTTGCCGGGTGCTGGCCCCTCCCCCCCCCCGGGGTCTATCTTCCCGTCGCTTTGGATTCACTTCTCCGCAGGTCCTACATTTCAGAAAGCGATCGATTTTCTGTTTCTAGAGTTGTTGCTCTTCTTCTCTTGAATTTCCTGTTGGCTTTGTAGGTGTTCACAATGGTTAGATAAGCTATCTAGCTGATCTCCTGCTACCCGATGTCGTCTCAGCCTGCTACTTCTCCGCCATCTTGACTCCTCCTGTAATCTTTTTAGCACCTTTCCTTTATTCTGCTAATCTCTCAAATTAGAATACCTATTCCTCCTTTTCTCATCAAATTTCTTTTAAAAACTTTCTGTTCATTTATTCCCTCCTGTTCCTCATTATCCACTTTTTAGTAACCTTCTATAGCCTTGTTTTAGTGTATGTGTGTGTATGTGTGTGTGGGTGCACGTGTTCATATGTATGTTTTGTTTGTTTGTTATAACTTCATTATAACATAGTCAAGTGCCACAAGGAAGGGTATGTATGGATTGCTCAAGGAGGACATCACAATATGTAATTGTTTTTGCTCCTTTATCATACTTTCTTTCATCTTAAACTCAAATATTCAACTCATGCTAAATAGTCTTTTTTCACCACAACTCCCCTGAAGCAATTGTTGTCAAGGTCAACAGATAACTTCCATGTTGCAGACTAACTAGGTTTGCTCCCTCATCTCCCTCTGACTGTTTTATTCTTCTCCTCTATAGCACCCTTAAATATTTGGTTTTATGTCAGGTTTTGGTCATGGAGCATCTTATCTTCTCTATTTGTAGTATTGAGTTTGTCTGTCTTAGCTAGTCCCCAGGCTATGAACGCATTTGTAAACAGATATCTATCAAACTTACATATCTCAAGTGTCAATTGCTCCCTGGAGCCCCAGCCTTAAAATCCCTAACTACTAACTTGATATCACCTTTTAGTTTTCTGAGATAAATCTCAAAATTATGCAAACCCCAGAATAATTCCCAAGTATCCCTCAAGTCTGTCCCATCACCAGTATCTCCGTTCTTGGTGACCATTATCCACCCAGTTTGTTTAAGCAAAATCCTTGATTCTTCCCTTTCCATCTATCCCTCAAATGTAACCTCAGAAATGTTTCTCCAGCTTTCCCACTTCTCTCCATCCCCATCGCCTCCACCCAAGTCCAAAGCACATTATCACATCTCGTTTGGATTCCTGCAATTGCCTCCTAAATAACCTCCAGGTTTTTACTCTTTCTCTCTAAAGTAAGCCTTCCATCCAGCATCCAGAGCAATCCTGTAAGGACATAAGCACATGACTTGGTTACTTACTCGTTCCTATGACTTTCATTTGCACTTAGGAAAACAATCCAAACTCTCTACCAAAGCCTGTGAGGTCTTATAAGAGTCAGCCCACTTTTCTGATCTCATTTCAAAACCCTCTACACCTTCACTCACTAACGTAATTAGACCATTTTCCTTCAAGTTTACCAGGCTAATCCCCCTCCAGGCCTTTGCGTTGGGTATGCTCTTTCCTGTACACCTTTTCCATTGACTCTAGTTATGGCTTGTTCCATTTTAGTAACTGGGTCTTCCCTTTTCCATCTAAATGCCTAATCCTTTCATAGAAACCAGAACACCTACTCTGTCAATGTGTTCTGAATGTACACTCTTATATGAACATTAAGTACTAAATAAAATATTTTTAATTTATTTAACTTAAAAAAAATCTCTATGGCAGTCACTTCCAGCCTGTAGCATTAATAAAATGTAACACTTACTGAGTAAAAAATCTTGCCTCTTTCACATATTGGTCTATGTCCAGTATCTAGAAGAATAGTAACTGAGTCACCATAGGATCTCAATATACATTTGCCTTTACAATGAATGAACAAGTTCCTGTAATAGTTTATAGTAGAAAATAACTACTTAGAAGGTGGAATGAGTGCTATATTTATAATGGTACCTGGTATATGATAGTTATTGAATATATTTTTTAAAAATAAAATTAATTATACAGAGTCAAGGAAGGCTTCCAAAAGAGAGAAATATGTGAGCTGTTTCTGAGAGGATGAGTTGGATTTCAACAGAAGAGAAAGTGGAAAAAAAAATTCCGGGGAGATGAAATTAGAACATAAAAAGGCCTAAAGACATGAAAGAACACAGGTTCTGGGGATAATTAAAACATTTAGAATGCTTGAGAATTATAACAAATATCTGATAATTCTTTTAACCACCTCTTCCTTGTTAATTCCACTGCTCAGGTATTGAATTCAATATTGTCTACCCTGACAGTCAAATGCCCCTTTAAAATCTTCCTTGGCCTCTAGTCTCCTCCTGTTCTCATCTATATAACTTAATACTGCCAGGCTAATAATCCCACAGTGAAATTATGATCATGTACTTTCCCACCCCCAGCTAGAAAACCTTCGATGATCCCCAGATTCCCCAGCATTAACTGAAAATATTTCCAACTCCTTTAATCCATTGAAGGCTCTCCAAAAGCTCTTGCCAAGCTGTTTTCCCAGGCTTACCTCCCACTCTTCCTTTTCTTGTACTCTATGCTCCCGCCAAAACTGAGTATTTGCATATCCCTGTGCATTTCTAGCTACTTTCAAACTCAGGGTCTCTGTTATGCTTTTTTCTGTGTACAATGCTCTTTCTACCATCTCTACAATCTACACAACTTCCAAGTTTCACATCTAACATCGAGATGTTAGTGCTGAACTATCCAGGAGGAAATAGCTCTCTCTTCACTTAACTCTTCTAAATGGGCAAGTAATTGTTTCTAACTCATACTATGATTTTGGTAAACCATTCTTAAGTTTTCCATTTTACTACATTCATTGTTGTATTGAATGTAACTTATAATTTCTGATATTAAACTTCTTACTTTCCTTATAAGTACTCAGTTGATACTTCATAGTAAAGGATAAGTTGTACAGGGATATAAAAGTATATGAATGCCTTTGTTTTATTAAACTTAAACAAAGTAATAATCCTGTATGAGAGTGAAAAATCACAAACTTTGGTTAACAAAGCTGCGGGAGAGAAGAAATAAGAAGGTGTATAAGAACTGGAACCATCCTCCTCATGCTCTTGCTCTGTGCTACCCACCATGATCAATGCTTTTCGGGCAGTTCTCAGAAAAACTCACTCAAGTAAGTGCTCTTATGATCCCTCCTTTTCAAAAGAAGAAAATAAGACTCCAAGTGGCTAAGTAACACACAGCAGATAGTTACCATAGCCAAGAATTAAGATAATTTCTATCTACCTTCAAAACATGTTCACTAGCCCAAAATACTGAAAAACTTATCCATTCTCCCTAGACTACGTGAAAACTGAAAGTCAGATACTTTAATACCATAATGTTATCAGTGGCAGAATCTGGACTTGAGGCTGAGTCTCCAACATTTCAGTATTAAGTGACTTGCACTATTGTGTACAGATTGCATTTTATATTTCTCATTGTTTTTTAAACTACAATCAAATGAAAGTATTATTCTGCATGATTCAATACAACATCTATTTGTAAATAGCTTAGAATTTTTTTTTTTTCCAACAGAGAAATTGTATTAGATTGTATCTAAGAACAATAACAGTGGTCTGGAAAGCTTATTTTTTTCCAATACTAGATTTTAATGTTTAGAGTAGATATTAATTGTCCTACGCCAATCCATGACATATCTGAGTATTATTGAACAAACATCTGTTACACTTTTGGCTTGAGTAATGACAGGTGATATTGAAAATATGTTAGCTTTCTTAACATCACCATGTGCAGAATTCTTAATTAACCTGCTGATACTGTCAATAACATTGAGTGATTATTCTTTGAGAATGAAATTTGGATGATGAACTCTGGATATTTTGCTGCTAATAAAACTCTGGGGAGTTGATAAGTCACTGAAGAGAGGGCAGTTCTCTTAGGAAGGAGGTCACCAAAAACTTACTGATTCCCTTGTTGACAAATACAGTGATGGGACAGATAGGTGAACTTGTAGATCTTCTGGCTTCCCTGTTTTTATTTCAGGCACTGAAGTGTCTGAGAAGGGGCAACCTGCGCTTGCTCCTGAAACTCTTACGTGCTCTATACTGCCCCCCAGAGGTCGCTGAAATAAAACCAATCTCGGTACTGATTATAAGGAAGCCTGGCCTTGAGGTTCAACAGAGACCACTAGATGGTTTCTTGTTCAACATTTTCAGTAAGCAATCCAGGTGCAGAATAAAAGAGAAAAATGAAATAAAAATTATCCCACTGTGTTAGGGTATAAAATGACAGATAAAATTCTCCCCCTCTCAACTCTCAGTCTTTTAGACAGTTTCTGTTTTAAGTGTATCAAGGATTCGATGTTGAGTGTGTATTCTACTGCAATTTTCAACAATGTGTTTATAGCATGTGTTCAATTGTTATTTATGCTCAGATAGCCTAAAAAAAGTAGCCTATGAATAACAGTGGAAGAGGATTCCTACAAATGTGATACCCAATGGTATTTTAAAATTTGTTTTGCATATGTTATTTCATTTAACCCTCATAAGAACACCAAGACCTTACTACTTCCATTTTTTAGGTAGGAACACATTGAAACTCAGAGAGATAAGCAACTTGCCCAAGGTCACATGAACAGGGTATAAGTTGGAGGAGCCAGGACTCTAGTCCAGGCCTGTTGGACTCCAAGGCCCAAAGATGCTCAGAAACACTGCACTCTATGGTGCTGCCTTTCTACAGCCTTGCAAATTCAAATCATAGTCATTCTTGGATTTCCACCAGAAACCCAGATTCACATCCATCAGCCGAACTGTTTACCTACACATTTCCATACAAATATGCTTTGGTCTCATTATCCACTTCAGGCTTAACAAATAAAAGTCAAGATGCACAGTTAAACTTTAATTGCAAATAATGAATACTCTTAAAATGTAAGCATGGCCCTTACAGAACAGGGATAGTGCACATTCACAGGGTGGTTAACGTGTAGCATTTGGGACATATCTACACTGAAAAAAGTATTCATTATTTATCTGATAGTAAACTTTAACCAGATGTCCTGCATTTTATCTGGTAACCTTCCTATTCCAGCTCCTCTTTGTGTCTCAGGGCTTTGCTGCTTAGCACATGAGCCAAAAATTCCCTTTCCCACAAAAGTTACTTTAACCCTCATGCCTTGTATGATCTCAGCTTCACCCTCTCTTTTCCCAGGCTGCATTATTTCCATTTTGGGAAAACCTGCCATTGGAGGGCCAAGGCTCTAGAGCAATTTGAAAAGATGCGCAGGTTCAGGGGGATGTCCAGGCTCCTGTTCACAGAACACCAAACATTAGGTTATAAAAATAAAATACAAATTTATTCATTTTTATTGAGAAGTACCTGGCCCTACAATCCCACTAAGTGGCATATTTTCCCTAGTAAAATGCATGCAGATTAAAGGAATGTGACAAAAAAAGTACCATTTTCTGAGCATCCGTTTGTCATCTGCAAAATGGGCATCTAAGTACCAAACACATGGCATCACTGTGAGGACTTGAGACAGGGCGTAAGTAAGTTTATTAGTTCATGTATTAATATGAGCTGAAGAATCAGTGACCATAATTTAGAAGTTTGATTGGTGGACATAGAATCAGATTGCCAAGAATTGGATAATCTCATTTTGCTAAAAGTGGTAATTGTCTCTCAAAGAAAGGATCATATGCTTTATAAATAGAACATTCTTGTTTCTGAGTTAGAGTTCCTTCTCACATATTAGATACTTCAAAATGCCTTGCTAATTTTTTTTGTTTTCTTTTAACTCCTCCTTTTTTTCTGGGCTTCTGCTGCTTGCCAAAATCTCTTTGGGTAAAAAATTAATATTTCTTTAAAAGCATAAATACATTAGATTAGTTCCAGATCTACTGATTATACCAACAAATGGAATAAGACCACAGGCCATTCTTTCTCATGAAGGTGATTTTCTACATATTTTTATTGATAAAGAATATGGATTTTAAACTCATTTCAATAGAAATTGCCTGAAGTATCAAAGCGGATTTATGTTTTAAAAGGACATACTTCTGCTTTCTGAAGAAAGGATTATAAGGGCAAACAATGGAAGGCTCTTCTTCAGGCCAGGCCGAGAACATGGTGGCTCTGGTTTGGTTGGTAATGGTGAAGATGTTCACAGTGGTCAGATTTGATATGTATTTTTGGTGGTGGAATCAGGATGACTCCTAATGAATTGGCTGTAGGGTGAGAAGAAATCAGAATTTTTTTTTAAAGATTTTATTTATTTATTGGACAGACAGAGATCACAAGTAAGCAGAGAGGCAGGCAGAGAGAGAGGAAGGGAAGCAGGCTCCCCGCTGAGCAGAGAGCCCTACGCGAGGCTCAATCCCAGAACCCTGGGATCATGACCTGAGCTGAAGGCAGAGGCTTTAACCCACTGAGCCACCCAGGTGCCCCAGAAATCAGAATCTTAAATGAGGGGTGGATATTGACACCATCTATCCATAGGGAGTGGCAGGTATGAGGAGAGCATGAAGTGTGTGAGGAGAGTGTGGGTGCTAGATACTAAGCCAAGTCTTGGAGCTTCAAGAAAGGGTCTTGGTCCTCGGTCCTAAAGAATTTGATAATCTAATACCATAGGAAATTCCTAGTTTGTATTGCCAAGGGTGGGTCCTTAAAAATTATCTGCTCAAACGCCTTTTTTTTTTTTTTTTTGAGAAATGCAGAAAATTGGGACTTGCTCACAATTGCTTTTCTTTTTTTTTAATTTATTTGACAGAGAGAAAGAGAGCACACAAGTGGGGAAGTGGCAGAGGAAGAGGGAGAAGCAGACTCCCCACTGAGCAGGGACCCAGATGTAGGGCTCAACCCAAGGACCCGTGGATCATGACCCGAGCTGAAAGCAGATGCTTAGCCAACTGAGCCACCCAGATACCCCACAATTGCATTTCTGATGAGTGAAGGAGCTGACCGTAAAAAGCATGCCACTCTGGACTCTCTTGGTGGCAGTGTCCCTAAGCCTTCCCTCTATAGCAGACAGTAGTAGTATCTTGTCAGTAACCCTTTGACCTTGACTTCTGTCAGTGTATTTTCTTCTAAGACGGTGGGCTTTTTATAAATTAACATAGCCTTCCTCTACCCTGGGCCTTGAAGCAGTAACTGTAGAGTGTAACTAACACATGTCCATCACCCCTCCCATAGGATAATGCTAAGGCATTATTTTATACCTTGCCCAGAGTTTCTGTTCAGTACAAAGATCCAGTAACCATGGAGATAGCTAGTTTAATAACACACCCCTTAGTAGCTGCTTTTTCTTTTTCTTGTAATACTGTTTTTCTCTACTCATGTTCTCATTCCCTCTCAAATAAAATACTTGCTCTAGAACCTTACCTTAGGCTCGGACTCTAGGACAGCCAAACTGAGACACTCTCTTTATATTTGACTGCTTCTACATAGTTTAATATCTCAGCTGACTGTTTGAAACATGGCACCTGACCCGCTGTGGAAACTTGAAAATGAAGAATGCTGTCAGAATGCACTTTGCTGGAGACCTTTATAAAATACTATAATGCAGCCATTTCTTATTCTACCTCTACCTTTCTTCTCCTCTGCTTCTCAAAAGACATCAAGAAATAAAAAGGAAACCTCTTCCTACACTGTTAATAAGTATAGCACTTTCATAAGCTAAGGCCATGAATGAGCTAATATAATGCCTTGTAAGGTGCTACTTCCAGAAAGAAATAGTAATTTTTCTCAGCAAATTTAGAAACATCTCAGTTATGTAAAGTGCCAGGTCAGCCTATGGACTTTCTTACATCATCTCTATAGTTTATGTTCTATTGAGCATAGATCTGATATTTTCTTAAATTGTACTTGCTAGTTATCTTGTATAAAATATAAACATTTATAGAGATGAACTTGTTCTTAAATGTTTAAAAATATTTCTCCATGTCTCCAATTTAAATGGAATGAAACTATTATCTTTGGGTTGTGGGTGCCAATTCTTCATCTCTCATCATTGACACATGCCATAATTCAATCTTTGTGTCCTGTTGCTGTTCATAAACCAACAAGCTCTGCTGGTTTATGTCATCAGCAGAAAACCTGAAAGTGAATTATAGACTTGCATTCAATCTCTATGTTCTGCGCAGAAATAGCCAGTTTTTCAGAATGTGCAATTTAGAGACTTGGGAGCAAGAGACTTATAAAGTGTATTTCTTGTAGACTGTGCCAAAGTCAAAGCTATGAGCATTCAAAATAAAAGACTGATATAAAATCAGTTGGAAATACACCTCTAGCTTTATGGGCAACAGAATGTTTTCATTAATATTTGGGAAATGAAAGAAGGATACAATCTACTTATTTCCAAACTTCTACCGAGTTTCTGAAAAATAACTCAAATTTGGATTTTGTCAGCCCTAAATTAAGAGCATAATAACTTGGACATACTGACTCATGGTTAGAGTCCCTTTTAATTTATATGGTAATATTTATCCATGTCGATGGTCAAGTATACATCTATAAAAACGGCTATGCAGGGAGCTAACCAGAATATATATACACAAAGTTGCTGAAGAGTTAGATATTTTACAAAGAAAATACATTTAGGTGATTATTTTAAATAAGTTGTTACGATTTGGATTAATCACACCTATAATTCCTAATACTTTCAAAGGATGAACAACATTTCCCGACGTACTTTAGATTCATCCTTCAAAATAAGTTTAGAAGCAAAGTGCCATTGTGTTGGGGTGTGATCAAGATTCCATTTCAGACAAACCACTTAACTTGAAAAAAAAAATTACGGATCTGACTTTGCACTTTTATTTGGAAACAGTGCTTTATAATGAGAGGTGTAGCACTTTTAGATAAATGCTCTTATTTAAAGTAAAAACGTGTCAAGGGACACATGGGTGGCTCAGTGGGTTAAGCATCTGCCTTTGGCTCAGGTCATGATCCCAGGGTTCTGGGATCAAGTCCACCACAGGGCTCCTTCCTCAGCGGGGAGCCTGCTTCTCCCTCTGCCTGCTGCTCCCCCTTCTTTTGCTCTCCTTCTCTCTGACAAATAAATAAATAAAATCTTTTTAAAAAATGTGTGTCAGTGTTCCTATTTGGAAACTGTACAGTGCCCATCTTGACCTTCATTTAGTGCTAAATAAGCCATTAACATATACCATGCCCTGCTCTAGGTGCGCTCAATATTAAAAAAAAAAAGTAAACAAAATAGATACAACTGTGCTCAGTTATTATTATTATGATATGAGAGAAGATAGGCAATAAATAAATGATAATTATTTAATATTGCAGGTGGGGCTGAGCATTAAGAAGAAAAAAGAAGAGGCGTCAGGGAATTAACAGGAGGCTAAGACATAGCCTTTCATATAGGACAGTCAAGGAGGCCTCTCAGAGAAGGTGACTAATATGTGAACATACGTATAAATAAGTTGCTTTAATGAGCCATCTGGATCCTGAAGAGCAGGATGCTCCAGTAGAGGGAAGGGCAAGTATAAAGAGTTTCAGGTGTGAATATGTCACTTGTGTTAGAGAATCAGTAAAGAGGTTACAGCGGCTAGAACAAAATCAGAGAGGAAAAGAGTGATGGAAGATGTGGTCAGAAAAGACAGCAGGATAAAATATCAGAATAATATATGGCTTGTAGGCCATAGAAAAGAGTTTGGATTTGACTTGATATGAAGCAAGAAATCAAAGAAAGTAAATCAGAAATGGTCTGAGGATTGCTGGCAATCAATTTTGTTGAGAATAGACTGTAAGGAAGACGAAGGAAGTTGATGAGAAAGTTATTGGAAATTTTTCAGGCAAGCTGCCGTGATGACTTCCACCAAGGTAGGTTAGGGAGATCAGTGATTCATTTCTATGTAGATTTCAAAAGTAGCATCACAATAATTTCTGATCATTTGGATGTCAGGCGTGAAGCAGAGGAATCAAAGATGATTCCAAGGTATAAAATTTACTTGTTCAACCCTCATCCGCTGGGAAAAAAATGAGTGAAAATGTACACTAATCTGGGGGACAAAAATAATGGTTTTGCAACTACGGCAGATTGTAAGTTGGAAGGGGCAGTCACATCCAACAGTTTATATATTGTGTCAAGAAGAAAGATTTAGAAGATTGCTGGCAATCCTAATTTATTAATAAAATTATGTGATCCTGTGCCTTGATGGATTCAGCAAATAGCACTAAAGTTTAACTTTTGCTGAGGAGAATCCTATTTGAACAGCACTTGTCGTAGTCATGGCTATGTCTGTGGATGTTTTCAAGAAAAGCCCCAGAAAAGCAACAGTTTTGTGGCCCTGAATTATACAAGTCAATGAATGGTGCCTGTGACTCTGTTTTTCACCTTCACAAACCTGAGGTGCTATGTCCTCTTTCCTGGGGCTGTGGGTCTTGAGGGAAGCCCTCCCCAGCTTATCTAGCTATACTTTCCATTCAGTGGGTCTTATCTATCACAGTGTTAGAGGCCCATCATAAGGACTTACTAAATTTTGGCTATATTGAAATAACTGTTTTTCTCTTCTAAGAATTTTGACACCAGAAAAATATAATTTGGTGGAAAAAATATCCTTGAATCAGAAATTTTATTGAAATTTTTCTTCATCTAGTCTTTTTTATCTTTCTTTCTTTCTTTTTGTTTTCTATTGGTGTGTCATTCTTCACCATACATTTTCCTCATTTATTTTTAACCACAAATTCATTTTCTAATCCATTATTATAATAGTCCAATTACATGACCTCCCTGGTGAGAGAGTTGTGATTTCTGGACATAGCACATTCTGTGGGAATCCTTGTTCTGCCCCAGTAAGAACACAGGCAAGAACCTGGCTTACCATTGGTTCTTCCACAAATAAAAGGGACAATAAGACTTATTTCCAGGGTTCTAGTATTAGAATAAAGCCATAGAACTGTCTAACGAAAAGGAGGGAAACAATAAATGAGAGTTGTCTTCTTAAGATGTAACTTATGTATTAATTTTATAGCTGTATAGTCACATTGAATAGTGTTAATTTTAGAAAATCCCATAGTGGGAAGTAGAAGGTCAAGGACAAGAGAAAAAGTCAGCTTCTTGCTCCTCTCATCATTATCTGAAGTGTCTCAAAGTATAGGGTGTTGCATATTAGGGCATATTTCAAAAGAAGATGTAATTTTGAATTATAGAACATTCCCTTTTATAAGAATGCCTAAAAATCACTATTTAGGCCATTTGGGCATGGGGCTAGGTAAAGGGCTCTAAGTTCCACTTTTGTTCAGGTGCTGATTTTGTGAAAAGGATGGGAAACAATCTGCTGCAGGGAAAACTTACTTATGCATTTCTATATAAAAATGGCTTCATCATCAATAGGTCTATTTTTAGTCTTATCCTTCGAAACAGAGCATTAAAAAACAGAGAAGATGGAAAGAAAAATAATGGTTTGATCATGAAATAATGACAGAAGGTACAAACAAGCTACCTGTGCCTCTAACACAAGTAGGTAAGGCACGTGTCCCCTGGACCTTGCACCTTCCTACAGAGTGTGCACAGCTTAGCAGCTGGGTCTCACTGAAATCCAACCCTGAAAGATACTGCCAAGGAGTCGTCATGCTGAGCCATGCAAACACAGAGTCCAAAGATGGAAATTTCCTTGTTATTGGCACAGGCATGGAAGAAATAAGAAACAACCCATGGTCAGTATGCAACTTCATTAAAGTTTTATTTTATTTACTCAAGCAAGATTTCCTGACATTTTTTTTTTTTAAAACTGGCAGTGAAGCTCAAATTGAAGAGAAGAGTCGCTGGGTAAAGAGCTCTGAAGTTAGAGTTCAAGACCGAACAGTAACTAGTAGAGAATCTGTAGCATGGTTTCCTATGTTCAAGGTACACTCTTAATATTTTAATACTTACTAGCTTACCCAAAAGTAGGTTTTAGCATATGTAGGAATTCAAAGTTAAAACTTGGAGTCTTAGGCTGCTCAGGCTGTTATAACAAAATGTCATGAACCAGCTGGCATGGATAACAGACACTTACTTCTCACTGTTCTGGAGGCTGGAAAGTCCAAGAAAAAGGTATCTGCCATTTGGTTCCTGGTGAGAACTCTCTCCCTGTATTGAAGACAGCTGCCTTTTTTGTATCCTCACATGATGGAGAGAAAGAGAGCAAGCTCTCTGGTCTCCTATAAGGGCACTAATATCAATATGAGGACCCCACCCCCATGACCTCATCTAAATCTAGTTACTTCCCAAGAGCCCCACTTCCTCATATCATCATATCGGGGTTAAGAGTTAAGTATATGAATTTGGGTGGATGCAAACATCCAGTGTGTATCATCCAGTAATTACTAAACACATTAAATATTAGGAAATAGCAATTCATCATTCAGTTCAATTCACTAAATGGAGTTTTACTTTCCTGCAAACACAAAAAAGAACAGTACGTACACTGCTTTTTAAAATTCTGTGGCACACTCAGATAACAATAACAACAAAAAAGCAAATTGACTGGGAAAGCATATAGGGTGAATCTGTAACAAAACTCTATCAATAGTAAATGTATTTCACATTTAAAAAATATTAATGATCATTCTTATTCTCTGAACTTCTCAACTACCTTAAGCAGCTTAAATAATCATTCAAACTATGCATCTGTGAAGCTGGGGCAGTTTGAATGTACGCCAAGGCTGGATTTTGCCTTGAGCACAAGCTCCTATGAGACACCAGGAGCTTGTGCTGTAATGACACTCATTACAAATAGGGTTTGTAATGAGTTACACAAACAGAACAGGGAGGGAAGCTGTAACTCATTTATACTAGAGAAAAGCCAGTAATAGTCAAAGGGCAACAATATATTCCTGCTTGTAATAACCTTTGCACCTATTATTTATTTTCTTATTTACATTTTTAAGTATTTTTCATCTTGGTCTTGTGCAGTCTTCATAATTCAGCTCAAACACCACTCCTATGAAATCTCTCTCTAATCTCTAAGGCAGAGAAGGTCATATACTGGTTACTTCTTACAACGTATTCCTTAAAGCACTAATCTTGCTATATTTACTCACTGGACCATGGGCCCTCTAAAGGCAGGATGTATATCTTACTCAGCTTTGTTCTTGGGGGCAGGATACAACTATTTCTAGTGCAGAGTGACCCCAAATTAATCATTGTTGAGCAACTAAGGGGATAAATAAATGTATAAACAAAAGGGCATTTTGACTCAAGGAAACTTTACCATTTTTGCTACCGACAACTTAGGTTTTGAATTATAAAAAGTAATGTCACAAGATGATGATGTTTGTTATATAAATGAAGGTGGAGATTATTAATGATAACTGTTCAAAAGTCATCTGGAAAATAACCACCTACTAAATTCTTTTTGAGATTAAATTTAGCTATAGGCAAATTGTCTCTTAACTGGAGTATGAATTGTGAAGTCCTCCTGTGTGATAAAATTTGTTACTTAGATGTGGATGTTGTTGAGCAGAAAAACACCGTTAATACTGAATGCTGATGAACTCCACATGAAATATAAAAATATAAAATAATAGTCTTTCCAAAAGTCAAAACACACATAAAAATGTGTTTGCCAAGGAAAAAACAACGAAATACAAACTTTACAATGAAGAGTTCAATAGTGAAGTCAGCATGAGCTTAAAGGATAGAATGTAATGAACAGTTGATAAAGGTTTGATAAAGATTCAAAGCTCATGTTGATTATGAGAATGAAGGCTTAGTATTTCCATTATTAAACATTTTTCTGAAGCTTTCTTCAGCAGATATTAAGCTTGTAAAGAGCAAATGCTTTCAGGAACCAAGTCTTTAAGAGAAGCAATAATAGCATTTGGAAAATTTATTAAAATACAAAAGGATCAAAAGTCTTTAAAGAACTTATCTTTGTGGTGATCTTGCATTTTCTTTGTACAACTAAATTGAGTCTAAAGTATTAAACTGAAACTGTGGAACTGTAATTACACAACTAACTAGCCACCTGCAGTTCAGATAGTGTCAAGTGAATTGGGTCAGATTGGAATGAAGTCAAATATTTAAATGAGGAATAAAACTCTTCCTTGGCCCTGTGATTGGGCTGTTAGCATGCCTATGAACTAGCTGACACTTTGAATAGCAAAATCTTCAGGATTTCACACATTTGCTCTTATGCTATCATTTAAATGTCTTTAGAAACATACATGATGAGAGTGCTTAATTTGACAGAAAAACACTCAAGATATGAAAACCAAATGGATAAATCTTTCTTTTCTATAGATTCAAATAAGAGTTAGAAATCAAGTTTTCTGAGTACTTGTTTGTATGATATAGTCGTAACAATATAGTCATAACAACAGTTACAAACTCTTGTATCATAGTTTCTAAAATACTTTCTTACACAGAGTTTCATTTGCTCTGTAGGACAGCTAAGAGAACTTAGACTCTGCCAACCTGTTTTTTCCAAGATTCTTTAGCTCATAAATGGTGGGAGCAGGACTTGAATTTTTTAATTTCAAATCAGTGGGCCCCAAAAGGACAA
Source organism: Martes martes (assembly GCF_963455335.1). Classification (NCBI taxonomy): domain Eukaryota; kingdom Metazoa; phylum Chordata; class Mammalia; order Carnivora; family Mustelidae; genus Martes; species Martes martes. The sequence goes on along the minus strand of NC_137891.1, from coordinate 125,856,072 downwards.
TGCTACTAATTGCTTATTTTATTATACATACATAGGTTCCAGCAAAATCCAGCAGTATTTTCTGGGAATTAGAATTATGAGCCATTGGATATTAAATGGGGAGTAAGTAAGAGATGACAAGAAATAAACATTTGAGATATTTTCTCCTTAGTATGTATACAAGACACTAAAGGTTGAAAATTAAAAAAAAAAAAAAAAAGTTTAACACGGGAAATTCTTAAAGCAAGATACTGAAGAGGCCATTAACAAATCACAGTTTAACAGTCAATACTTCCGGAAATTCAGAAATCACTGCCTGCAACTTTCCCTATTTTAATCTAATGTCTGGTAGACACTACTCTCAGTATTCAGATTTACATTGACAGCCATAGTAAAAACATAGAGTTTGCTAGTTCTATATATGTAAATTGTACCCTTTCAATAGGTGTGTTTCTGGACAGACAAAATATAGTCCCCAGGTAGAATCTAATAATGTAAATAAAATGAAGTTGTTTTTCTGGTTTGGTTGGTTTGTATGCTTCTTGTTTTGCTTTGTGCTGACAGCACAGAGCCCTAGAGCATAGTAGGTTGTGACAATAGCTGAAAATAGATGTTATAAGAGATCTCATCGACTCCACTAGACTTCTGAGCCTGTTATGCAGAAAACCAAGCAGGAATTATTTACAGTTTAACTTCAAAATGAAAGAGAAGTTTTATTTGGTGTCAAACAGTGTGTATGATGCCAGAAATGAGTTCATCACAAGCGACTTGGGACATTTTTGTATTCGTGATTAAGGATTATGGCTCACCGCTCTTTGAAAAGCAAAGGATTTTTTTTAGTCAATGAACAGAGCTCACTCACACTTACAGAATCTTCTTTGTACTTTGTGGGAGTTCATGTTTTTAAAAATATTCATCCAATCTTGCTGCAGCTGAATTAGTCTCTACCCTGGGAAAAACAAATCTTGGTTTTGCTGTACCTCTAGATTTCTTTTTTTAACTTAAAAAATTAATATTTAATATGCTGTAACATATTTAAGGTCAGTACAGTATGTGTTTCAGACATATGAACCAATTATGCACAAAATGAGATTAAATAAGGTTTGAGAGAATCTCCAGGAATACGTGCTTGTAAAGGCTGAGTGAGGGGCATTCAGTTCCACTTGTGTAAATGGTTGAACATAAATGAGAGGAAAAGCCCAATAGGAATACTAGAGCCCACCAGAGACCACAGTTATGTTGCTTGGTTATAAATATTTTAAGTTGTTGAAAAATAGCAATTTAACAAACATGAACAGTGAATACTGTCTCCAGATTGTCTCAGATTGTCAGAAAAGTACTTTGAATAATTAGCTAATGCAAAACACTTTTAAGCAAGACAATGCAAATGAAGTACCTGGAGAAGGACTTGATCTTCTGTAGAAGATGTCAAATTCATTACAGAGAATATTATGCAATAGAACAACAACAAAAAAGATTGGTGTGAAGCTTTATGGGCTAAAGGCCAGGCAGAGGAGCCTGATAAAGCAGTCTACACAATAAAAGGAAGAGTGTAGAGAAAAGAAGAAATAGGACCTATGAATGGATGAGATATAAAAGGAAAAAATTGACAATGTGACAAGTTTTAGGATATAAATGTTTTTGAGTTAAGAAAGGGACTTCTGAGGTTTTAATAGGCATATAGCAAAAATTTATTTGTTTAAAGCTATTGGTCTTTTTTATTTAAATAGTGGAACTTTTGGACCTTTGATATATTAGTATTAAAAAAATCCATAGAAAACTTTCATATTTTGATGTCCAGGAGGTTTGGGACTCAAGGAAATAACCTAATGTTGACCCTCAGTTTCTCATTTCTAAAGTAATATTATAATATCGTTAGTGATGACAGCTAGCTATACTTATCATTCTATCAATCTATATCTATGTCGATATCTAAACATAAATCTAGACATAGGTAGAGATATACCCTGTGCCAGGACAATAATAGACACTTCACATTTTAATTTTATTGTTATAATAACCCTATGAGGAAGAAACTATTATTATTTTAAACAGATGAGAAAAAAAAGACCAATTACCTAACTTAGCCGCAAGCACAAAGTAGAATCCCAGATCTTAATCAGTCAACTATGTTTTCTGAGAAAATTTCTTTTTTATAAAATTCAGAGAAATATTGTAAAGTTACAAGAAGTGATAAAAATGGGGATTCGATGGAAGAAGCTCATTAAGTCAAATTTAGAGCCAGGCTGCCTGGATGTTTGTTTTACCAACTGTGTGACTTCAGAAACATTGTTTAACCTCCTCATCTGATTCATTCAGCCCCTTCATCCACAACATGGGGCTAATGACAGTACATACCTCATAGGCTTGTTTTGAGAACTAAATAAACTATTAAATGAATTATAAAACTCTTAGGACAGTGCCAGGCATAAAGTAAATACTAGACAGATGATTATCAATTGTTTTTCCAAACAACTCTTTGTTTGTTTGTTTCTCTTTTCTAGTATGATCCTGAAAACAAAAAGCACATAAACATTTGCTGTTCTACACTGAGCACAAATAAAATTTGAACATTGTCCAAGTCTTTTAGCTTCTATCTAAATGACCTATAGTTAAAAGAAACCTTATCCTCTTGGAGCAAAGTTTATTTAAAGAAAAAAAAAAAAAAAGCTATTTCTTCTACTTGCTTGTCTGATTAGTGTCTTTGTTACTCTCACATGCCCCTTCCCTTGACAAGGACAGAATTGCATGAAGACAAATTCCAGAGGTACCTTAAGGCATTTACCTTGTCCCTTCTGCCCCCTACTGACCATCCCATTCACCATCAAACAGGTGTTGAGCATCCTGATCATCATGTATTTCAAGGGTGCTTCCTCCATGGTAAACCTGAGCAGTAGGGTTCCCTTCTTCTCCCTACAGAGAAATTTGGGAGCTATATTATTGTCTCCATCTGCTGGTCTAAATCATGGGCATTATTTTTGTTATTTTTCTGTTTTATTAGTCATCCTCAATAGGTTTCCAAGTTTGAATGCAACAAATGCTTGTTTAACCATCTTCAAAGTGTTCTCAAATTTGTAATCCAACAAAATGTTTTCTATACATCTTTTTGGTTATGTACTTCCTCGGAACTTAATGGCTTGCTCTTCAATATTCCGTAATGCTCTTGGTCAGTTGTATTGGAATAACATTCCAATACTCAGAAACACACTAGGGTACTGACTTCATTTCCTTCTTCAATCCCTGTAATATTATTTTATGCCCTACCTCTCTGTCTCTTTCTCTTTCTTTTTGTTTGATCTTCATTTAGTCACTATGTGCTAAGAATTGGTATAAGGACTCAAGAAAAACTAAAAATTATACTTTGTATCTTCCACCATCAACATATTTAAAAGTTAGTCAGGTAGGAGAAGAGATGAACACCATAAAACTAAGAGGAATTAAAAAAATATGGTGAAATTTTGTTTAGACAATTTAAATTTTAAATATGTGCAAATTTTTATTATAATCTGGCTATGGGGCAAAAGACTTTTAACAAATCACTTTAGATTTGCTTTTCTTTAGGAAATACTATAGGTATGGTGGGTGGTTGGATAACCATTTCTGTACTATCTAGAAAGGATAAACAATGAATCTAGTTAAGCAATATTAAACAATGCCTTCAAGACTGGTTAAAGGTAATTAGGTAATTAGGTCTCTCCCAAGATTAATAGTCCATTGAGGGAGTGGATAGCTGAGTTCTCAGTAGTGGTCTTATTCTCATTAAAATTTATTTGAAAATTAATTAAGTCTTTTATCAGGGATGATATTTTTTCCCCAAAAAGGAATTGTAAGTTACAACGTGAACAAAGTTTCTGTCCTGGTCTGGATTTGGGTCAATTTTTCTCTTTTCACGTGCGTTTGTGACAAGTAGAATTGAAGGTCTGAATAGGATTACTAATTGCCTATTATAGGGGAAGAGAGGAGGGTCAATAAATCACAGTCAAAAATTACTGCTGAGATAAAAAAACATTATTGGCAGTATAAAAGGAATATCTGCCATAATTGGAATCCTTGATAAACTGAAACAAATGAATGGGGCCAGTAGTTTACTGCTTAAATCCATCTAAAAGCTCTGGCCTGACTGAGCCCTATGGAAAGAGATGTTGAAATCTGAAAGACAGTTGGATAGAAATCTAGCTTTGATGAGGGATACCGTAAGGATTGAGCCGACTTAGACACAGATGCACTATTCTTGTTTTAGCACAGTTGAGGACTTGTAGAGAAATCTAGGATCTCTATGAGTGTATACAAAGAAGGAATGTTAAAATATGCATCATTTTTTAAATTCTAAGTGAGAAGTGTGGACATAAGAAATGTTTTCCCTTCCTTCCTGACTCCCTCCCTCTCTCTCCCTCTTTCTCCTTTCCCTCTTTCTTTCTTCCTTCCTCTCTTTCTTTCTTCCTTCCTTCCTTCCTCCCTCTCTTTCTTTCTTTCTTTCTCTCTCTCTCCTTCCTTCCTTCCTTCTCTTTTTTCCTTCTTTCTTCCTTCCTTTATTTCCAGCTGTGGACCACTGTGATGGAAAATACTTCTTTAAAAATGAAAACGAGTCAAGTAATTATATGAATAGAATAGCCCAGGGCTAAGATGGGGGATTTCCTAAAATATGGAGTTAAGTGTCACTTAATGGAAGGAGGAAAATTAGAAAATTAGGAGAGAATTAAGGTGGAGAGCTCTTATGGAAATTATTAGCAAATTCCATCTCCTGTTTTAAAAAAAAGTTGAGGGGTGCTCTGGGTGGCTCAGTGGGTTAAAGCCTCTGCCTTCAGCTCAGGTCATGGTCCCAGGGCCCTGGGATTGAGCCCCACATTGGGCTCTCTGCTTGGCAGGGAGCCTGCTTCCTCCTCTCACTCTGCCTGCCTCTCTGCCTACTTGTGATTTTTGTCTGTCAAATAAATAAATAAAATCTTTTAAAAAAATGTTGAAAGCAGACACTCCTAGATGTTTCCAGTTACAACTGTATAGACTGTAAGGACTTGGGTCGATCTTTGTAACTTTTTCATGTTTGTTATTTTTGTTATCTGTTTGGTTCTTGGTACTGATTAGCAGTAAAAGTTTTGGCAAACAGCATTAACTAGAGATAATAATATTTGAAAGTTAAAATACTACTGAAAACTTGCCTTTCAGGCAATATCTAATTACATCCGGACAACCATCTTATTAGGTACATGCAATTACTATTTCTAGGAGAAATCCAGCAGGTAAGTAATTTGCTGAGAGTCACAGAGCACGGTTGACAATGCAAGCAGAGATTTTTTTTTCACTCCATGCCTCTGTGCAAACCTTGCAGCCTGAGCTTGGATCCCGCCTCTGCTGCGCTTTAGTAATTCCGAATAAACCACCCTCTCTGAGCTATATTTTCTTCCATGAAATGGGCCCATTTTGAAGGCTCATTTATTCAGAGCACCTGAATCTGTCCAGGGCAACAAGCAGAATTAGTTTCCTTCCTCCCCAAAAATCTTATCCCTGGGATAAGCGAAGAAGAGAAGAGAGAGACAGCATTTCCTTCTGCTTTGAAGGCAAGTTTAAGGGTGAAATTCCCAAGGGATAGAAAGTGTTTTGACTCATTAGGAGAGATAGTCAGCTGATAAAGAGCATGGGCTTGAAAAGTGTCTCTGAGACTGAGCAGCAAACAGCAGAGGGGGCCCTCGAAATGTGTGTGATCTCAAGACAGTCCTTGGTCTTCTTTGCTTTGCAGTACTTCTTGGAACAATCTACAACACCCCATAAGCTTGTTGAGAGGGCTATTGTGAGGATAGAGGTATAAACCAGTAGGAGGTAGTTATGCTTTTTATATTGTCTTTTGGCGTTCAGAGTAGAAACACCCTATAAAAAGCAGAATTATGACTCCAGAAGTGTTTCCATGGTGATAATGTTAAAGAAAAGACAGAAAAGAAAAGCCCAGTGTACCATCAGGGAAGAAAAGTGAAGAGATCTAAATCAAGCAAGTCCTGTTAGCGCTCTCCCCTCTTTTCAGGAAGTATGTGGTAGGTGCTCATTAAGTATTTATTAAATTGAATTAAAAACAATGTTGTAACTGCCCATGTTTTATTTGGCTTTGTTTTGTTTTTCAGTGCTCTGTGTGAGATGATCAAATGGATGACAGGAGGCACAAGGAAGCTCTTTTGCATAAATAAAGTGATCCATAAGTAGGAGTGGTTATTAATAAATAAATTAAACCATCATTTTTTAGACTACTAAGCATACATTAAGTACTGAAGATACAAAGATTAATAAAGTCTTAATTCTAAAATAAATCAATTGTACAGAAGAGGAAGTATCAAAAAATTGTCTTGGAAATGGGCAATTATCAAAAAGAAACTGATTTAGAAATAGCAAATGAGGGGCGCCTGGGTGGCTCAGTGGGTTAAGCCTCTGCCTTCGGCTCAGGTCATGATCCCAGGGTCTTGGGATCGAGCCCCGCATCGGGCTCTCTGCTCGGCAGGGAGCCTGCTTCCCCCCCCCCCCACACCTGCCTCTCTGCCTACTTGTGATCTCTGTTTGTCAGATAAATAAATAAAATCTTTTAAAAAAAAAAAAAAAGAAAGAAATAGCAAATGAGGTTTCTGTGGGGGTCCTTTCAGTGGAGCACTGGATTGTTTACTGGACCTTCCAGGGATTGTCTGATTCCATAAGGCTGAGCACCTTTGATTGTCTTTTACAATTTTTTTAAAGGTTTTAAGCATTCATTTCAGAGAGGGAGAGCACACAGGAACTGGGGGGAACGTTAGGGGTGCAGAAGAGACAGAAAGAGAAGGAAAAAAGTAGACTCCCCACTGAACAGTTTGCCTGATGCTAGATCCTAGGACCTGGAGATCCTGACCTGAGACAAAGGCAGATGTTTAACCATGTGAGCCACCCAGGCACCCCTAATTGTCTTTTATATTGACTAGGTTATTTTTACAACTTTATAAGGACAGAAGTTATGTTTTGGGAAACTGGTAACAATGTAAATGTTGCTTGTGCTTAGAAATGCAAATGAAGTTTGTCCAGTAGAGAATAAAAATCATTATAAGACATTTCATCTGAATGAATTTTAACTTTTTTTTTCTCACTAATTGATGAGCTAAATAAAATCTTTGATAAGTGTTCATTTTATGTTTGATGAGAGCCATGATTTCACCATCTTGAAAATTATACTTCCACAGAACGTAGAAATTGTCTCTTAAGTGTGTGCATTAAGCTCTGCATTGCCATTTATGCTAACTTACTAAATACTCAAAACAACTCTAGAGGGTAAGACTTCCTCTCATGGAGTCCTTGCAGATTGACCTTAAAGAAAAAAAAGTCTTCAGTGACCCTTGTTAAGTAGCAGAATGGCAGATATCCAGGACCAGGATATATCCAGGTAAGGCCCCCTGTGATGGTGTCTTGCAGTGGAAAGAGATTGGACTTAACTCCAAATACAACAAGGATAAGTGGGGATTTATAATTAAGGAACAGAGTGGGAGTAAGTGAATGGAAAATTACTAAAAAGATACATCAGCAATAAGGGGGGGGCTCTAGCTAAGCTGACCTAACAGGATTCTTGCCAGAGGGAGGCCCCTGTAAGCAGATTATCACCTAGGGGATGGTGGAGAACCAGTTACCAGATAATCAGATATTATGACTGGTCAGATATTGGAGATGGCTGAACTGACTTAGCAGGATTTTTGCTAACATTGAACACTGCAGAAAAGAACATGGAAAAACCCAAAAGTCAGAGCCTACTTGAGAAGTGAGTCCAGAAAAGCCTGCCTAGAGTTTGGTCAAAAAAAAAAAAAAAAAAAAGAATATCTATAACTGATAAGAGCTCTGAGGTTTCAGGAGAAGTTAACAAATAACTGTGAAACATAAAAATAAATTTTCTACAAGGGTTGAAGGAAACCCCAAGCAGTAAGTACCTGTTAGGGGTAAACTAGAATGTTTGGCTTATCAAGGTTATGCAGTGCTTGAAAATCTGTATTTTAATATTAATTTGCAATGCGTTCTTATAATCTACATTAAAATATGTTTATCGTGTTATATCTGAAAATGAGATAAATTCATTGTTTTATAAACTGGTACTATATCTTTTGGAAAATTAACAGTGAAGAAATTTTGTAACATGCTATTGTGTTGAATCTGCTCTGAACCTCATTATCGTAATACTTGAAAGTTTTTAACTGCCAATCTCTATGAGATTAACAACAAAGAAGCACTTACTTACTTGTTTTCAAAAGCAGCAATGCTAGTAAAACAAAATGAAGGATTAGGGAAATCTAAAAATGGAGTATCTTAGAATTTTGACACATTTGTGCAAAAATAAATAAATAATCTCATTCTTTCCTGTATAGGAAGTAATCACAAACCATTATCTCACCTGATTTTACACTTTATCCTGCCTCTCTTACCCCACTCTAAGATTATCTTCACATTATGGTCACAGCTGGAAGCAAACAACTTTTTTACCCACCATTTAAAAATGGACATTAAGCTACTGCAGGAAGAGTAAGTACAATAGAGACAGTAGGGGTAGGAGCTTATATCCACATTCCACCCTTGAGAATTAAGATGAGTAGAAGCTAGGAACAAAAATGTCTACGTAGTCTCAGATTTGATGTTCCTTCATGAGTTGGCAAAGACTAATAATCACTGATTTTTTTCTACTATGGGTGACTCTTAGATTCTCCATTCTTACAACATTTACTATGGGACAGTACCTGAATTTTAAGGTCAAATGGACCTAGGATTGACTTCTGCCTGGCTTTGTTTTTGACTAGCTATAGAGCAAGTTTTCTAACCTACTAGATCCTCTTTCCTTAGCTGCAAAATTAATATATGTCCTTCATGAGTATATTGTGAAAGTTAGATTAAAAGAGGTATATATTATATTTCACAGATGGTTGAGTTTTAATAATGATAGCCATTACAGACACAATATAAAAATCAGGTACAATCTCTGCCAGCAAGATTTCAATGAATTGTAGTGATCAAATACTCTGTTTTGGTATGGTGTTTGGACCTCGGTAATTACAGCATCTAGTAAGGGAGAAAAAAAAGTGTAAGTGAAACATAGGGTTTGAAGTTGGTAAGGGAAGGGAACACTGAAGACAACGTTGAAGCCAAACATAAAACTAAAGTTGAACCAACAAGAAGGTACATTCTAAAAAACTGGAATTTTATCTAGATGAATACAGGGAGTCAATTAAGGGTTTAAACTAGAGAAAGTTCATGTTTGTCCTTTAAAATATCAATCTGGTGATACAGTCCATTGAGCCACCAACCCTTGGTTTTGGCTCAAGTCATAAACTCACGGTCTTGGGATCCAGCCAAACATCGCTTTCCATGCTCAACGCAGAGTCTGCTTAAGACTCTCTCACCCCAGGTGCCTGGGTGGCTCAGTCATTAAGCATCTGCCTTTGGCTCAGGCTTGATCCCAGGATGCTGAAAAGGACCCCCTTTGGGGCTCCAGGCTCAGCAGGAAAACTGCTTCTCCCTCTAACACTCTCCCTGCTTGTATTCCCTCTCTCTCTGTCTCTTTCTGTGTCAAATAAATAAGCAAAATCTTAAAAAGCAAAACAAAACAAAACAATGACAACAACAACAACAACAAAACCCCTCTCTCTCCCTCTCCCCCTCCCCTGGTTTCTCTCTCTCTCAAATAAATAAATAAATATTTAAAAAATATTTATCGAATATATATATCATCTGTGCACAGAAGAAGGAATAGAATCAGCAGCTGACTTCCTGGTAAGATAACCACCTGTTCCAGAGGCCGATCTGGAAGTAAGAAGGATGAGAGTAATATATAGAATATTAAGTTGGGGAAATAAACATTTGGGGAACTTCTTAAATTGCACCCATTCCTGACTATTTCTTTAAGTGTGAGGTTATAACACAGCTACCAGATGGTGATTACTACACAGATTCCGTCACATTGTGCCAGCCCTCACCACACTTCCGAAGGTAGAATTTTGAATAATGATGTCAATCACTATGCTTGCCCGTTATCCCTTAGGGAGCTGGTTCACCTTGCCACGTTTGCTACCGCCAGAGGGCTCCCTCCATCCCCAGACACACTCTGTTGGGACCTCCAGTTGGTGCCTTCACTGACAGCTTGACCAGCAATGGCGGCCCAGGTAACATAAGATAATTGGGAACATTCAGTTTCCCTCTCAGGAATTTGAGATAAAAATATGAGTGAGTTTGTCATTTACCAGTAGGCAGGTATGTTAAGAGACCGAAAAGAAAAAAGAAAAGAAAAGAAAAGAAAAGGAAATTAAAGAAGAAAGAAAAAGAAAGAAAGAAAGAAAGAGAGAGAGAGAGAGAGGAAAGAAAGAAAGAGAAAAGCTAAATGCAATTAAGCCTTATAGAGAAGCAAAGAACTCACATTCAGGCCCCATACCCTGGTTCTACCATGTGTCAGATACTCACTAGAGCTCAGCTGTGTTCCAGTTCTTGTGGAGACCAAAGCGTTGTTCAAATTTCCATGAGTACATCCTTCAAATAAAACTTCTCTTAAATAAAGAATTAGATAAGCTTTCGTGTGGAATAATTCTAACCTCAAAGCTTTCCTGTTTTCTCTCATATCATGTTTCTTCTATCTGTAGATGAGATCCATTGTTCTGGATCATCTCATCAGCTTTACATTTGCTGGTTTGATTTTCAGGATAGTTGAGCTCTGGAACAATCACACTGCAAATGGTTTATCTGTTTTGTCCTCATATTGAGTAAAGAAACTGTTTGAACAGTATGGTAACCAGGTAGATTGGATCACCCTGCCAGAAACTCACATGGTCAATTAGTCAGATTCAGTTATAATTTCTAGATACATATGACGTAGTGCTCCTGAGTTCAACTTCTACCAAAGGGTTCTTACAAAAGTCAGAGGTATTTTAAGTTGCTCAATCCCCACGAAAATAAATCGTCTATGCATTAAAGTTACAGCAATTACGAAATTAAGGAGGTCAGCGTGACCATGTGCTTGGCTGGACCTGGCATTATAGCTGTTTATTCCCTTGCTTAGCCTTTCAGCATTTCTGTTTTGTAAGAGTACTCCAAGAACAGCGTTTTTGTCCTTAATGTAGCTATCCCTTAGAAATCAGCTCCACGGGGGATGAAATCAAAAAGAAATTTCTCTGCAGTGCGATCAGACAAACTGTTTCACGCAAAATCGAATGCTAAAAAGAACATCACTCCTTCTATTAAGTAGTGTGGAGATAGTAGAACATATTCAAAATACTGAAGGGACTATTTTACACTGATAATTATTACTGGTAATTAATATTTGTATGGGTGCTATTTTTACTGGTGTATCTCACTGACCTGCAGTCAAATTCCAGGGTACGAAGACACTGGCCAGAAAGAAAGAATGTAACACTGATTATTAATATTGTTTGTGTCCCCTTTGCACTAGGTAGATGAATACCAGCTCTCAATTTTCCCCCTCCTGTTCAGCGAAACAATGGCCCCTACAACCTGAAAGAAAATTAGTAGCGTGCAGGAAAAACATTTTTTAATGATCTTGAAAAAAAGGTTAATTACCTTAACAACTAGAAACTGTTCATTTCTTTCCAAAACCCCTTTTAAATTCCCTTTGCAGCTGTACGTTATTTGTCAGATATTTACATCTCAAATGATTCTTTTTTTTTCCTTTCTAGAAGAACTGACCCTTTCTTGGTTCAGACTTCAGCTCAGCTTTCATTTATTTTACTGTACAAAATAAGAGCCATAATATTTGCAAAGTACATTGATGTTCTTCTCATATTTACCTTAAATCGGAAAATACATTTAAAGCTGTCCACAGAAACGTATCCCCTCTCCTGTTTCACTTGATAGATGTGATATTCAATTGATACAAGCAAAGTATTGTTTCTCAAGAAGTAGCATATTTTGCTTCTCTATCCAGTTGTTTGTTGATCCCTAATGTGCTTTTAAAAAATCTTGATTGTAAAGGGATTTTTTTTTTTTAATTATAGGAGTCCCTAGTAGCAGTATTTTAAAGACAATGAAACTTTCAAGCTATATGTGTGTACCAGAAAAATGTACTCCAGGCACTTCACCATGAAGTGCTTTGAGCATCGGGTCCCTGTTTCCACAGCGCAAATCCAGCTTTTTAGCTATTAGCTGCCCGAAAGGGAACATGACTTTTGGCTTAGAATTCATTTTAACTCTATTTCCCCCTTCATTCTAAATTTTTGTTTCTTCTTGTCTCGAGGGCATTCTCGGCACAAATTCTTCTAACTAAACATGCATATGTTTCACTAGCCCAGGTTTGTAGACAAAGACTATTTCCACATGATATCAAAATGCATGATTTAAAGAGTGAGACTCTGTGGGTTGTATAATTCTGTGTTCTAAATAACACCCACCATCAAAAATTCTTTGGATTTGTAAAAATCTAGATGGTTGGCATCATAAGGGCAAAAACTCTGGGGAATTGACCGCAACTTTCTGTTTTAGCCTCATTTCCACCATCCATCAGTAACTCAATCAGTCATCAGCAGCAATAATCTTAAATATACATTGAGCACAAATCAGGTTATGATGCTGAATTAGGCATTAAAATTATATATTGCTGTGAGAATGAGTTTTGTTTTCTGGGAGCTCATAGTTGACTTGGGGATGCCAGATATATCAATGAAAGCATAAAGATATATAAGATAACATATGCAGAACAGAAAATGCAGTCTATGTGAGTTCAGAAGGAGCGTTTGGAGAGATGATCCTCTGAGTCTGTCATATTTCTGTGCAAGCAGGGGCACCGATTCCTTTGTTCCAGATTATCATTTTATGGATGTTTGTATACAGAGCAGCCCAGAAACCTGCAACAGTATGTCCCTCAGAGCAAAGAACAGGTTACTATACTGCCCAATATGATAATTGGTATTATAATGCTCCCCTCTGGGTTCCATTAGGCAGACTTGCTTATAGCCATTACAAAGGGTTGGGATTTTCTTAGTTCAGGGTCCCTCAGCTTTGAAGCAAGCCTACTGCATGCCAGTCATCCAGCTGGGTCACTTCCTGTCATCCTATAGGCTTTGAGCAAGAAGGGAACTGACAAGAGCATTCCTGGTCATGGCTAACTTTTAATTATCTGGATATTTGAATTTTATGGAAGCCCATATAACAAAGAGGGAGATGGTGATTAGCTAATTGATCCTACGAGGTTGAACTTAACAGGGCACACCTATGTAAAAGAAAGGGGGATTTAAAAGTTGGGGTAACTTCAAAAAATATGCTTAATTCTTTCATTTCACTTGGATTCTATGAGTAAAACCCATGATGAATAATCCTTATTTCATTTACTTATTTATTTATTTACTCCAAATTTCATCTAGGTAGTGATTTTTCATTGGAGATCTTATTGTAAATTAGACTATTTTTTCCGTGCATTTATCCCCCCATTAGATTTTTGGCTAGCAGTGTCAGATATCATCTTGTTTCGGCCAGAAATGTGTGTAGTACAGCTTTGAAATTATGGCAACCAGTACTGAAGAGAGATGCCTATTAAGAGATTTAATCATGGGAATGCTTATGTTCAATAAAAGTTATCAAAAAGCATTATCATAATGAGGAACTTCAGTGCTCCTCAAGTACAGCACCTTATGAATTATGCGGAGCTATTTTTGAACTACAATGCAACACTAAATTAGGTTCTTCTTTCGTAAAAAAAAATTAAAGCATAATCAGTTACAATTCTCTACTCGTTTCTAATTTCTACAATGCTGCCTTGATTTTGTAAACCTACAGAAATCATGTCTTTTTTAGACTCCTTCTTCCTGGTTTAATGTCACCTTACATCAGTTTCACTTTTTTCCCAGCTCTGGCTTATAAAACCAACTGGCATCGGTGATGATCCTTCACGGTGGAACCCAGCAAATGTTGTTGCCATTTCTCTCAATCTAGACTAGTCTTGCAAACATGCTGCCTCCATTTAGTGAAAATAAAACGGGTAAAACAGAAAAAGGAGATCATGCGTGTCTTAAAATAACAGCAGCCATATGACAGTTTCAGGCTTGTGTTTGGAGAATTTGCATATATCCCATTAAGTCTGCCTGAGCTCCACTTTCAAATGTTGATGTTGCCAGTCAATTTGCAGAGGTCAATAATATCTTTTTTTAAATGCAAGTTTTCTTATAATTGTACCTCAATAACTGACAAGTGGTTCTGCCAAAAAGACAAGAAAGACAAGTGTTTGTTGCAGGAAAACATCAATATATGGCATTTCATAGACAGGACTACTCTGGAAAGACTCAGCTATTTTGGGCCATTAGCATCAAGTCAAGGTTTCAAATGATAAATTCAATTAGAGTGCAGTTGACTAAGTGATCTAAAATAGTGTGCATTAGGAGCAATGTACGAGCATGGAGTTCATTAAATGGCAGTATCAATGCGATCACCTTTTAGTAACACAATCAATTTGCTGGTCTTTGAATAGTAGTGGTGGTCAGACTAAATTAAATTTAATGTACATTGACCGAGTGATTTACAGTATCTAGATTTACAGTATCTCAGAATAAAAGAAGATGTCTTTCAAGTATTCCTGCTGCAAAGAGATCTAAAATGAGCTAAGTAAGGTGCAGAAACTTGCCTTTTGTTTGCCTCCAAGTTTTACAATAGTTATTTTCCTGAAGTCTGCAAAAAATGTCAGACTAATCGGAATCCTGTGAACTCCATGGATAGTACAGGCTTGAGTGCTGCATTGGCAAATTGGTATTCCATTTACATTCCCATCAAAGCCTTTAAGGTTTATGTTGCCGAATTCCTACTGACAGGTGCTATGCAAGCAGCACTATTAAGATATGCTGGAAATAGTCATTGTAGCTTAATAAGGAAACCATGAAGATTCAAGGATAGGACAAGCAAAGTCACTTTAAATTTATTACAAGAGCATCAGAATTCTTCATTTTTCAACTCTTTCTTTAATGTACAATATATACAAATAAAATAATAATGGTAACAATCCTTTCTGAATGGTGGCCACATATATCATATTCAGATATATTTTTTAATTGTGTGTGTGTGTGTGTGTGTGTGTGTGTGTGTGTGTGTGTGTGTTTTCCTCCCAAGAGCTGTTGCCTATTAGTAAAAGATATGTCAATATCCATCATAGCCATGTCCTGTATTTCATACCTGCACTCCGGGTATCTGGCTCCTTGATGATTCGGGGTTGGGAGGAGAATTTAGAGAATCAGTGAAAATCTGTTGGATATGTTTATGCTCCATGCTATCTTTAGAATAAATCAGCTTCCTGTACTTTGCCAGCATTTGGTACAATTCAGAGTTAGAACAGATTAGATACCAGAAGTTCTAAACAATAACAAATAAAATTGTTACTACCACATAAAATACCTTCTTGAAATTGAGAATATTTTTTAAAAAGCTCTGGGGTTTTATGTACATTCTTTAAAGCTCCCTTTAACTTCAGTTTGCGCGGGAATTGACTGCTATTCTGTTAGGCTGGGCTAGGGGGTGCTATAACCTTACAGCTGAATAAAACCTGGCTGCTGGAACTGAAAAGATGTTTTATCAGCCTCTTGGCAGAAGACGCAAGATGTGTGCATACATAGGTTTCTATCCACTTTCATAAGGCCCCCCAAAGAAGAAATTTTAGCAAGACTATTTGAAATTCTTGATTTTTACATGAAATATGTTGATGCTTCAAATCATTTCAAAAGTGAAAATATGTGTATTTCCTATTAGGAAAATTATTGAGGTTATTTTTCCTTCAATGAATCTTTGTATTTTTCTACAAATTTTAAGATGAGTCCTAAAGAATAATTGAAGTTCTGGGAAAGTAAGTATACCAACTAAGAATTTTCTCATGTGATTTTTTAAAATAATTATTTTAGACAATTTCATTTTAAGTCAACCTAAAAATTTTGCATTTTAGAGAGAGCAGAAGCCAATTCCATTATTTACTTTTCTAATTTTCTCACATGTTAGGAAATTAAAATATTTTTGGTAAAGATTAAAGTTTTGTTAAGTTAGAAAACACTGCAATTAATATTGAATCACTATCATTCTTCTTTGATCTCTCCAGAAGCATTGACAGCATTTAGATATTTTGTTATTTTGATTGCAATACCTATTTAAATGGCACTTTCCCTAGTCTGGTGGCGAAAAAAGCAACGGTCAAGAGAAGTCTGTATGGCAAAATCTCTCTATATATAATGTATTGTAAGACTCAGATTTAGAGTTCATTGAGAAAGTTGGGTCAGGATGCTTTCTTTTTTGGGGTATATTTGAAATTTCTTGTTAGGCTATTTTTAAGGGAATTTTAAGAAATGCAACCATCTACTTGTTTGAATCTTCTTCATCCTCTAACTTTTTTTTTTTTTTTAATTCATTTATTTGACACAGAGAGAGAGATCACAAGTAGGCAGAGAGGCAGGCCGAGAGAGAGGAGGAAACAGGTTCCCTGCTGAGCAGAGAGCCCAATGTAGGGCTCAATCCCAGGACCTTGGGATCATGACCTGAGCTGAAGGCAGAGGCTTAGGCCGCTGAGCCACCCAGGCGCCCCCATCCTCTAACTTTTAAAGACAATCTCCTGACTCAAAAGATGGGTGAAGAATAAAGAATTTTTGAACTTGGTTTGAATTAATACTAGAAAAGCGTATTAAACTCCAATGCCCAGCACTGTGACAGACCTGAAGAATATGTAAAGATGGAGTGAGCGAAAGCCAGTTCTAATCCATGGGATGCTCACTCTAGTCTTTCCCTCATACTGAAGATGGAATATGAACCCCAAATAGATTTAATTTCATAAGCCTAGAAAAAAGCATCCTTCCAGTTACTTTACTTGGTTTATAGATAAGTTAAACACCCTACGCCTATTTCATATGTAGGAAAGATGAAGATTGACTCTTACCTGAGAAAGTATATTGAGTACTTCTGAGAGGAATGCTGTTTTGTACGTAATCACTTGTTTTCAATGATGGGATTGCTTCCTTCAGGCCCAGGATTTGGCGAGGAGCGGGGAGTAGTTCTTTAGTTAACTCATTTAGCAAGTAATGAGTTAGCTAAAGTTAAAGAGAACTTTGGCCTGTCACTGGATATCAGCTGTGAAGGCGGGCTGGTCTCCATTACAGTAGAGCCCACATTTTGGAAATGAAGAATTATAGAGAAAATTTACAATGTCTTTTAGTAAGTAAAACAGGCTAAGTAGATAGTGTTAAGGTACTTTGAAGAAGAATCACCTAACCAATGTTCCTGAACTTGAAGGCCACACCATAAGAAAAAGAGATTAAAAACTGGAGTTAAGGTGGTACCACCTGAAGTTAACACTCAATTCCTGACTTAGCTCACAAGTCCCACTAGGTTACAGGTTCCTCAGGAACTCTTAGTGCTAAATGGATCTGTGTGGGCAGACCAACTATAGGTAGGGGCTTTTACCTAAACATTTTTTTTTGCTCATGACTCTCAGAACCATTGGCATAAAAGGGTTCAATAAACATTTTCAACTAGTTCTTTGTAGCCGAAATAGTAATGTGAAATGCTATTTTTTTTGTCATACAATTAAAACAGGCATTTGAGAGAAAATCTCAAATATATAAAATCCTTTCATGTTCAAGTCACATTAAAATTTGGCTCTTCCTAATCGCAAAGGCCCTTTTTAAATTGTCTAGCTATTTGCGAATGGTGTTTGTGAATGGGTGTGTGTATTTACTGAACTGCGTGAGAGAAAGTGATTTAGGAGGTCGCAAGGGTGCCCCGTCTCTGGCTCCATTTTGCAACTCTGCAGCCTTTGCCAGTCAAAATGTGATGGATGACTTTAGGACTTGAACTCTGACCCTCACTGGGAGACATGTTCCTTGTCAGAAGTATCTCAAAGGATTCCCATTATCCTTTAATTTAAAAGACTCTTGAAATTACTTATAATTTTTACCTTAGGTAATGAAAACTTCCTTTTCAGCTTATAAAAAGTTGAGAGTAAAATGATGCGTTATTTCAAATAGCCTCTCATGGCATAAAATGACTAAATGATTTAGGTAATATTAATGTTATGGCAAGAAAATACTAATTGCCACCCAATTATCAAAATAATTGACCAAATTTGCTTAATGGATATAATTTATTTGTAGCACTGAACAAGTCTTGGGGAAGATAAAGCAAATTGTGATAGGAAAAAAAATTGCTGTTGTTATTTTTCATGCTGAATTTTTTAAGAGCATATGCAAATACTATGTGTAATGTATAAATCCCTTGAAAAAAATTAAACACGTACACAAATACAAGCTCAGTCAGCATTAGCATGTAATTAACTGATTCCTCAAAAATAACTGGGTGTTTGGTTATTTTAGTCCTATGTCAATGCTGCCATTCACTGAATTTTATTATAGTAGAATGAAATAAGCCTGGATAATGAAATCTGAAACCCTGGTACAACTTAGAGCCCCCCAAAGATTCATCCAAGATAGTTACCAGAACATTGGTTATGCCTAATATGCCTAATATGTTTAATCAATAGGAAAATTAGCAAAGTTCAGAGAAAACTATGTTAAAAACACATTGTGAAACAATGCATATGCTGAATCTACCTTGGGCAAGGTTATTCTTTCCCAAAGATGTGTGGATTGGCTAACTCTAAAACTAACATCTTTATGTAAAACCATGATATGACATGGTGAATTTGAAGAGCAAAATCAGCATTGTTTCTTATTTCTTGGACTCTCAGATATCATAATGTTTTAACATCATGTCTGGGTGACCTTATTATGGCAGATTTATTTGCCTTATAAATTGCTTTTAAATATAAATATGAGCCATTTGGGAAGAGAGTTATTCTTTTTCAAATAAAATAAAAAACTCTACCTGTAAGAAAAAGTTTGCAGTTGAAATGAAAGCTGTATTTAAATATTCAACATTCAACAAAAGACAGGACTAAGTTAAGTCTCTCTATAATGAGAAAACATGGGATTCTACCAAAAAATTATTCATGAAGAATGGGAAGGTTAAGAGAGGAGAAATGTGTAAATCTTACAAATTAAACTCAGGAACACAATTCAAGAAAGGATTGGAGCAATAGGGTACCCGTTTCCATGTATCTTGCACTAAGTGCATATCATAATTTAAACATGCTTTCTTTCAGTGGTTTCACTCAATATCTCATTTCCAAATAATAGCCAAAATGAAAGATACCATTTTATCATCCTGATGTTTGTTGGTATTTCTTTGTAGATTTATCTCCACCCCTTTCACTCCTCTTAGCATGGAGTCATAACTTCCTCTATTGTCTTTGATGCTAATGAAATGTTTCTGAATTGTCAGTAGTACCGTGTCATTAATATCTTACAGACAGCATTGCTGGGAACACAACTCTAGGTGGAGCCACCCTGGGTCCATCGAAATACCTGAGAATGGTGTTCCTTGGAGGTGTGAATTCAGAGTGTTCATGGTCCTGTGGCGTAGCTCTGATGAATACAGTAGATGACAATGCATGGCTTCTAACCATTGCTAGATGAAGGCTGACTTAATGGGTATGACTGCTGAAGAGGAATCCCATTTTCCCTGTCTTGAGCCCTTCTTCTTGACTGTAACTTACACTAACATCTTTCTACCATTTTATGTTTGGTAAGTTTCATAGTATTAATAAAATCATGACCTCCATACATATTTATTGACCAGGTTCTAGGTGAGAGGTCTTCTTCCAGGTGCTAATTGGTTGGCAGATAACTCATATTGTCTCACACCCAATAGTTCACCCCTCATGATTACCAATTTTGATCCTGCCAATTCTACTTGGAAAATGGCAAGATAATAAAATTGGAGGCACAGAAAACTGCGAGTGAGGTATAGGAAAAAAGATTTTCTTTTCTTTCTTTTCATCTTTGCTCTTCTACCCCCTCCCTCAATATAGGAAATATACTCCAGATGTGGGAGATCCTCTGAAATAACCATGTCATAGTTTTGTCCTTTTTATTAAAAAAAAAAAAAAAAAGGCAAACCATGAGTATGTTTCATTTGTTTTTTGGTAGGTACACAGGGATATGTATATCCTTTTCCCAGAGGTAGAGTACATTTAAAATGGGTAAAATACTGAGGGTTGCCAGGGGGAAGGGAGTATGAAGAGAGGTTGGTTGGGTTAGGGACATTGGGGAGGGTATGTGCTACGGTGAGTGCTGTGAAATGTGTAAGCCTGAGGATTCACAGACCTCTGCCCCTGGGGCAAATAGTACATTATATGTTAATTAAAATAATTAATAAAAATAAAAAAATAATAAAATGGGTAAAATATAACATCAACACTTTTCTCGTTCAAAACTTCTCTTTTTGACGATTGCCTAGAAATCACAGGTTGGTCAGTGGGTTGGTATCTCTCAGAAGATACTGAGTAATCTTCCTTCAGTGTCCTGAAAGGAGTAAGATGTTATAACTCAATGTTAAAATTAAATCTATCTCAAATGTGGGAAGAGAACTAAGTTTGTCTATCACCGACATCTACAATTTCTAGTCAAAGATGAATAGTTTAGTGGTCAAAAATCTTCCCCCTTGTAAAAGTGCACAGAATAAGCGCCCATTCTTTGGCTGTGGGCAGAGAAGAGGCCTCATAGGTGCCCTGGCTACGTAGTCACACAGCTCTGAGTTTGGTTTAATGCTCTCCTGTAAACATTGTGAAATTCTTAATAATTTATGAACAAGGTTAAACTTGCATTTTTATTTTGTACTGGGCCCTGCAAATTATGTAGCCAGCTGGTTGTGGGTTGTGATAGGAACTCATTTGCATCAGTTTGGGTTCTTAAATGCTTAGGAACCAAGATAATTCTAGCATCAGCAAAGGCCTCGAGTAGAAGTGGTATCTCCAATAACTGAATATTAATGCTATTGTTTTAGAAAGGGAATAAGAAGACAAGGACTTCTGCCCAGTCTCTGTCCCTTGTTTCCTGAATTACATTCTCACTGAAATTAAAATAATCAAAATGAAGTCTGGCTTGTCATTTTAGCCCATTTGGAAACAACTTTTTCCTTGCTGGTCAGCTTTTCTCTTGGCGTGTTTTCTTGTGATTTCTCTGAAAATAAGTAAAATTTCAGAAGGGGAATCCACCTGATCCTTTTCAGCCTTGGCACTGTGCATGTCCCTTTAGGAGCTTGGGCTCTAGAAGCAGAATGTCTTGGTTTAGACTTCCTTCGGAAATATTTTTTAAACACACGACTTTTTGGTTTCCCACACGCTCCCTCCCTGAGCTTTCTCATTAATAAAATCAGGAATAACAGGAAGCTCTAGGATAGATCTCACTTCTTGGATCGAGGATTTAATGATACAAAGCTTGCCGACATCTCACAAGTTCTAGGCACATATTTGGTTATCAATACATTTAACACTTTTCGTTCCACCGTGAAGTTCAGCTTTAATGTGAATCATTTATGTATGAGCTGTCATACTGATAATTATTTTGCTAATCAGCACTTTAATTTGTTTTACAGCAAGTGGTATGTGTGTTATACTCCATTTCCTTTTTTGCCTCTATTTGAAGTGTTTTAAATAAATGACATTTCATAATAATTACTTTATAGAGACAAATCTTTCCCTAGTAGTTTCCCTTTTTTCAAGGTTCTACATTTTTCTCTGGCTTTTTCAAATAAAACATGTAAAATGAAGCTAAAATATGAAAAAGTGTGCTTAATATTTTTGATATTCATAGCTTGAAACTAAATATAGTACCAGCTTCCATATATTAAATCAATCTACTAGTTACTTCTATGAATCATAAAAATACCATTTTCATGAATTTTACTTTAGATCACAAAGAACTGATAATATTTTCCTTGCAAAATGAGATTTACATCCACTTTTCGGAGCAAATGAATATGGAAAATAGTGCAGGAGAGTGTGGTTGGCAGAGATTCACGGAGACAAGCTCTCCATTTTTTCTCAGGGCCCCAACAGGGGAAATGTTAACAAGGAGCTATAAGGTAGCAGAGAAATCCTAATGAAGTTCATTTCCCACCAGTCAAAGAGATGAACATTTTAGAAGGCACAGCAATCGATCAGTAGGCTTATTAAATATTAACACATCTTTCTCACTTTCTTCATCAGAGTTTTTGCAAAGTAACTAAGAATGTGACTGCGTCAAAGACTTGAACTCTGTCAAGGAGCAGGACAGGCATCAGCAGTCCTAGTTGATATTTTAGTATAGTATATGATGCTTCCTTTCAGAAATACTAGCAATGTGGCTGGCACGGAGCTGTGAAGAGTATTTTCCCCACCCCAGGCCTCCTGCACCCAAGCACGTGCACACCAGCACCCCCCACCAACACATGCCTTCATCAAAGCATCAGTCACTGTGAAGAAGAAGCACTCGCCACAGGCGATGTATATTGTTGACTGGGAACCTCCCAATGCGGTGTTGGTGATAGTTGCTTTCAAGCTTCTCCTTGGACACCTGGCAATAACACCCTTCTGACTGAAATTGTAAAGTTATCCCAACTTACCTTCTGGACCTGTTAGGCAAGCAAAACACACAGTCTGGACAACAGCTTTCTGATGCTTTTCGTCATAGTGTCTTGGTTGATTTTCAAAGGTTTTGGGGGATCATCACCTATTACGATAATTTTGTTGTCAGAGGGTAATTTTTAACTGAATAAATTTCTTTTTTTTTAAAAGATTTTATTTATTTATTTGACAGAGATCACAAGTAAGCAGAGAGGCAGGCAGAGAGAGGGGGAAGCAGGCTCCCCGCTGAGCAGAGAGCCTGATGTGGGGCCCCATCCCAGGACCCTGAGATCATGATGTGAGCGAAAGACATACTTTAACCCACTGAGCCACCCAGGAGCCCCTAAATTTCTTAAAATAGAGCAATAGATTTCTATGGGAGTCTAGAATACTTCCTTAAATACTCAGATAAAGTTCTACTCTAGTGTCCTTAAATTCTCTTAGCTGAACAATAATTTGACATTAATTTCAATAATTCTGTACATTGCATCATTAGATCACTATAAGAAGTATAATTGGACATGTGTTTAAATAAATGTGTCATAAAATATTTTGGACTGTAAACGAATAATTATTTAGAAAACATTGTTTGGTGCTGATGACTGAGCTTTCAAAATGCTGTTTTAGGGATGTATATTCCTATTAAAATGCTTTTTGTCACTCTCCACTTCTCAAAGGTCAAGTCTAGACTTCTGGGAAGGGTGTTACCATCTGGATCCTTTCTTCTCCTTTATATTGATCCCCCCTATCCCGTGTCAATTAAGCAGATGTACTTAACAGACTGAATTTGTCATTTTTCATCTCTCTTATTTGGCTTATCTTACTTACTTGCTTATACTTCCCTTTCTTTTTTATGAAAGAAAGCTCTGCCCACTCTCAGGCTGCACTATTGGGAGCCTGCTATCTATAAGGCACGATGGTTGGTGATTTTACATGGATTCACCAAATGAAGCTCTGAAACAACGGTTTATTTCATTTTTTTAAAAGACTTTGTTTTTTTGAGATAGTGAGAGTGAGCACAAACAACAAATAGGGGCAGAGGCAGAGAGGGAAGCAGACTCCCCACAGAGCAGGGAGCCCTGATGCAAGGCTCTATCCCAAGACCCCGAGATCATGACCTAAGGCAAGGTAGATACTTAACCAACTGAGCTACCCAGGTGCCTCAACAATGGTTTACTTCGAAAATTAAGAAACTAGGGGTACCTGAAATTTAGAACCTAAGTTAAGATTTTTTATTATTTTACAGTTGCCTTCAAGCCAACTTAAAGTCCACCTCCTCTATAAACCCTTCTCTACTAAACCTCAAGTCATTTCCAAACTCTGAAAGAAAATTGTCTGTATAATCAACTGGCAACTATGGTCATGCAACGGTTTCTCATTCTATGACTACTTCCTTCTCTATATGTATGTTTCCTAAATTCAAGAGTTCTGTGTTTTTTTTAACCTACATAGTATTGTGTGGGGCAGTTTTTTTGTTTTAATCTAAATAAGGACAAAAGAGTAAATGCCATTGTTTCAAGTTACAAAAAATTTCATCACTTATTTAAGTCCTCTTCTCTTAACATACATAATATAGGAAGAATTTTGTTTTTATGTGAGGATATACAGGTACTCATAAATATATGCCTCTACCTGAGGGACAAAAAGAGGGGTTTACTTGATATTGAACCTCTGAGTATATATAGCCATTAAATCCAGCTGACAGCATTAATTTGGTTGTACAGAGTGGTCAGTGTATACACAGGAACAGTTGAAGGACTGGTCAAGAGTGTGGAGTGGGGGCACCTGGGTGGCTCAGTGGGTTAAAGCCTCTGCCTTCAGCTCGGGTTGTGGTCCCAGGGTCCTGGGATCAAGCCCCACATCGGGCTCTCTGCTTGGTGGGGAACCTGCTTTCTCCTCTCTCTCTGCCTGCCTCTCTGCCTACTTGTGATCTTTGTCTATCAAATAAATAAATAAAATATTAAAAAAAAAAAAAGAGTGTGGAGTGATGGGGCACCTGGGTGGCTCAGTGGGTTAAAGCCTCTGCCTTTGGCTTGGGTCATGATCCCAGCATCCTGGGATCGAGCACCACATCAGGCTCTCTGCTTGGCAGGGAGCCTGCTTCCTCCTCTCCCTCTCCCTGTCTCTCTGCCTATTTGTGATCTCTGTCTGTCAAATAAATAAATAAAATCTTAAAAAAAAAAAAAAAAAGAGTGTGAGTGTGAGCTGGGGGGAGTACGTTGCCCTTGAGAGAGTGATTATGGTTCCCCAAGATCCCCTTGGTCCAGACAGTGGTATATATATATGGCAGATTGCCAGCAAGAGGCAAAAATGAAGTGAATTGCTACTCATCTATTCAAAGTATTCTTTCTCAGTGGAAACTAGACCTCAGCTCAGCCCTCAGGGAAACAGCGAAGGTGAGAGATATACTGATGAGTCTACAGAGCAAGGAGTATACTCAGACTCCAGCCCCAGATTTAGCTGAGCATTTTTATCCTGCCCATGCAACTTCAGACAAAGAGAAATCTAAAAACTAGATGAATAACGTGCAAAACTAAGCCAATTTCAAAAGTGTCATTTCACCAGGGGATTATACTTTCACATTAGTTCCTCCTTATCCCTCTAAGAAACAATGCTTAAAATTTCCCATTGTGATATTCCTTGTTTGTTTTTGTAATGGACCCTCAATAGAAACAAATGAAATATCCAAGAATGTATTTCTAGGGGCAACTTTGAAAACTGGAAGAATTTAATACAGTGAATGTTTCCGCAATGAATGAATGATTGAATGTAACTAGCTTCAAAATTAGCTGTAGAAATTCTGCATTTAATCCCTTGGGGGTCATGATAAATTTTACAGGTCTTTTAAAATGAATCTAATTCAATTCAGAAATTGGTACCTTCCTGTTTGAAGCTATAGTAAGAGCGATTCTATAAATGGATGTTGGTGCCAAAGGAACCCCATCAACTCTAGGAATATTCAGATGATCTAAGTGAAAATCCTGTAGCTAATGAAAGGGATGGCTTCAAAAAAATGAGCTACAGAAGGCAGGCAAATATGACAAGACAGCTAGTGTTAATAGTCCCACAGAAGTGTTTGAGGAATAATAATTTAGAGACATTAACATTGGCATTTATGTGGTTATGGGCTGGCCCTACCACTGAGGGCTAGACCAAAATCTTGGTTAGGATAAATGCCAGGTAAACTAGTTCTACTTATTTTAGAGATTCATTTAAAATATTTAAGTCTGGATTCCATCTGCAATTGGTATTAAACACATTTAATGCTGTCTGAGATCCATATGGTGAAAGCAAATCATCAGTTAAAAAGAAGTAACTGGGAAGATGGGAGGTTTTGAGAAAGGATGAAATCATAACTATGGCAGTTGTGATGTTGGGGAAGGTAAACAAGATGTGAGAAGAAAGACGTGGGATAGAGTTCCAGATCCAACTGCCACTAATTGGGGGCCATTGGAAACTGTATCTTTTCTGATTTTGAGTTCATTTATTAAATTAGGATAAAAATGACAACAGTTAACTCAGATTCTTTTTGATGTGAGGAACTCATAGATAATATCTATGAAAGTTCTTTGTAGTGGTTAAAGCACATGAACGTATTTGTTATATGTTCTACATACTTTATCATGAGAGACTGACATCGAAGTAGATTATTGAATATCTTCTTTCCTTGTACATGACCTGCTTCCTTTTATTAGATGACAAAAAATGAAAATTATTTTGTAGGCTGACAGCATTTGGAGAGACACTCTGTGCCAGAAGTGCCAATAGTTTGTTTTATTTTGTTTTGTTTTTAATTTATTATGTTTCATGTCAAACAACCCCTCCCGTCTTTCCACCTGTGAAACAGAGAGCTCGATTACAAATATCTTCAGTTGAGGCAACACGTTATATGAAGGGCATATGAAGTGATGGATGGCAGATTAATTTCCGAGATCAGGTCTGATAGGAATGGGTTAAAGAGTAAAACAAAACAAAACTTCAATATCTGAGGCATAGGGTGGGTTGGGAGAGAAGCAGTATAAAAAGAGCTTGAATGAAAGCTCTGGAAAAATATGTAGCCACTTTAAGTAGAGTTCACCCTGTGGTCAAACATTGTTACAAACTCTTTGACAGATCAAAGGGAAAGTCTAGTTTCCTCAGCATAAAGGAGTTTAAAGAGTTGAGGAAACAAAAATGGAACCTCAAAACACTTTAGTCAAGGCGGGAAACATGTGAACTAAATGACTGAGAAAGTCTTCCCGGGTTGGAAAGTTTAAAGAAGCCACTTTCGAGTCTAGATGAGCAAAGGACAACACAGAAACTGAAGAGTAAACATACCACAGTTAAGAGGGAAACTTTTACCACTGAGTGATGCTGGTGTCAAGAGTATGTTTAAGATTACCTTAGAGATCAAGGGTGGAAATTCTGTCTGGGCTAGTGGAGTCAGGAGAAAATCTCAGTGTGTGAGGGGAGAGATCAAAGTGAAAACCTCAAAGCTTCCCCAGAAAACCACAGACAAACTAGTAGAGGTATGTTTCCAATGTACCCTGATGATGTGTTTCCAGAGGCAATGCTGTACGTTGAGGGTATTACGTAGATATTCATTAGGGAAAAAAACACTCTCCTGAATTATTATATTGTTTTCCAAAATAAGAGGGAAACAAAGCCATGGAACAAAAGTGTGTGACCTAGGTAGCTTCAGCATTTACCACAGATAAAGATGCGTTTTCTATACTATGATCCAATTTTTAAGTACAATAGAATAACTTCCACTTGTGATAAAATCTAAGCAAACTGGATTTTAGACTTAAGATGCAAAGAATTATTTTGAGTATGTTTCCACTAAATATGTAGCAGTGAATATACATATGGATATAGAGATCGTATGTTCAACCACTTAATACTAAATGCACAGAAATATGAAGTTGCTCTTACACTGTGGAATTTATAATCTGACTTCCTTTCCTCATGCATGAGCACATTTCTAATTTATTTTATGGAGATACTTTTTTTGAGCACTTCTTGTTTTGTTTTGTTTTTAATTTTTCAATCTCACCTCTTCCACAATGGCGAACTCTCCTGCACAGAAAAACCATACGCTAATATTTGAGTCCTTTGTGGACATTGTAGGACTGCTTAATATTCTAACACTAATATTAAAAATAGCATTAGTAAGTTTATGATTATTAGTAATAATATTTTTCAAGGAATCAGGAAAGTGGTGCATAAAATCGCTCTAAATTATATTAATTAATTACCTCATCAATGTGAAAATTCTGCCACATATGAAAGCACCAAGGATGCTAGTAAAAATTTGACACAGTGCTTAATATTCTAGTTCTGATGCACTTTTGTCATCACTGAGATCATGTTTAATATGATTTGTAATACATATATGGAACATGTGATTATTTATTCAAATAAAAGGATACATTCCCAGTATAATGCACTTTTTCTGGCCCCAGCATTGTTTTCTGGGTATTTTTTTCTCCCTCATGATCTCTTTGGAGCTTTCAACTGACTTGATCTGGGCTATTCTTGCTCTGTTGACAACCCTCTGCTACTGGGAAAACTACCGAAAACATCTCTTCTTTTTGGCCTTTTGCTTGCAATGAGCTCCTGAAATCTGATAGCTCTCAGATTGTTCCTGCTAATTAATCCTGACTGGTGTTCCTCTTCCTCTACCGATCTTTTAAGTGTTGGTATTCCTTTAAGTTCACTTTGTTTGTTTACTCTATACATCCTTTTTGTATACATTCTTCCTGGGACATCCTAGCCTTAGGCCCTAGGCAGTTTATGCCAATTGTAAGCTGTTGGTTTCTAAAACTCTGTATCCCAACCCTGGCCATTCTCTTAAGATCAAAAATTATAGTTTCAGCTAGCTATAAGAGCCCTCTATCTGGTGACTAGATTCAATATGTCAAAACATAAATCAATAAATTGAACAAAAATTTGATAACTTCTTCACGTTTATGACATTTTTCTTAAGAGCTACTACCATTCATTGTGCATGACGAGCTAAACCCCCCCAAACAAAAAACAAATAAACAAAAAACCCCAAACACCATCCAACAAACCAAACAAAATCAACAAAAAACATTTAATCCTAAACTTCCATTCCCCTCACCACTCATTTTAAACTTCTAAATGGTTACCAGAACTTGCTGGTTCCAGTTCACAAATATTTCTAGAATTTAGCTCCTGCTGTCTAAGTACACATTACCTCCCTTAGGCAAATCTCTCACCTGCCTTAAATATCTCCCCCAGGCCATCACCAGGTGGCCTCCTACCTAATTTCACACAAGGGTTTTTCTAGATCATAACTAAGGCTATCTTCCTAAACTCACTTGTTGTGCCCATAAGATAGGGTTCAAAGGCTAATGCATATCAAGCAAAATCCAGCTTTTCCCAGGACTCTATATCCTCCACTTCCCCATAACCAGTAGCCTGCATACCCACTGACCTTCTTACACTCCCTTTCTTATCATTCTCATTCACTGCCCTATGTTTTTACATGAAGTTCTATTAGTCCTGAATGCCCTTTCTGTTTCCCAGCTCGTAAACCACTGCTTACCCTTTAAGTTGACTTAGTGAGGTCATATCTAACTCCCAAAGAGAGTTGGTGGTTTCTTTTCCATATGCGGATATAACTATTCCTTTCTCCCTTGAAGCATTTTACTCACAATGGTATCATCATTCCTTCACAATCATCTCTACTTATCTGAAAGTCAGCTTTGCACCCTCTGTGGCCAAGCACTGTACTGTTCTCTGAAGTTGCTAATATTCGAATCCTAGTTTTCTGACCATATTCCCAGACTCATTCCCATTAAAATGGGCAGCCACCCACCCCTGTTCAAGATTCCCTTTTCCTTTTTGGCTGTACTGTTAGTAACCCTGCATTTTTATTCTCTCGCTGTGCTTGCTCCTTCATCAAAACAAATTTGACTTCCAGTTCATCAGAATTGTGCTCAGTGACTTCATTGCAATGACAATATTGTGGAAAAGGCAAGGATGTCACAATGACTTAAATCATTCTTCTTATGCAGGTATCAGAACATAACTCACACCATGCATTTGTGGTTACAATGTATGTGTGTAAGTATTTTATGCATTTTATTTATCCATACAAAGGGTCCTTTTGCCTAGTTTGCTGAGGCACGTGCACTTTCTCACCGCCACCCCCCCACCCTCGCGTCGTGTATCTTCACCCATGACATATGACTGAATGATCTTGTTTAGTAACTGGATGATGTAGCAATTGTTAGCTGTTGAAGAAGGGCGACATAGGAATGAATGGTAGGAGTGAAAATGAAGACAGAGAACGTCATGGTGTTTATGCTTTATCTGGCCTCTTTACCTCAGTTTGAGTCACATTGGATAGATAACAGAATGAGGTGTGTGTTGTTAGTTTTGCCTGTTTGTTAAGAGTGGGTTCAAATATACTTGTTTTATTTTTCAGGTATGAATTCAATAATACCCATAGAATGTTAAATAAATATGAAATTCTGAAAATCTTTAAGTAAAATTTACTTATATCTTATCATTACTAAAAAGATTTCAATTGGAGTAGGTTTTAGCCATATAGGCCCACATGTATAGGAAGAATACATATATTATATAAATATATAATGTATAATGTACAATACATAGTATAATATTGTGCATTATATATATATGCTTATATATATTCCTTTGGGATTTATAAATATGCACATATATTTATAATTTACCAAATTAAAATTCAGAAATATGTGTTTTATGTTTAGAAAGCTATGTGACTTTTTTAAAGATTATTTATTTATTTATCTGAGAGAGAGCAAGAGAGAGTGAGAGAGAGAGCACACAGAAGGAGAGGGAGAGGGAGAAGCAGGCTCCCTGCCGAGCAGAGTCCGATGTGGGGTTCCTGAGGCTTGATCTCAGGGACCAGAGACCATGACCTGAGCCTAAGGCAGATGCTTAACTGACTGAACCACACAGGCACCCCTAAAACATGGTGTTTGAATCAAATGTATGTGTAATATAAGTGATTTCTTTAAATCCTCAGTTTTAATTTCTTCATCTCTAAAATGAAAAGGTGGGAACATACATGTAAATATCTAGTTTTGAAATTCTCTTTCTCATTAACAAAACTCTCAACAATTGCTAAGACAATGGGAGGAAATAAGCAAACATACCTTTGTCCTTTAGAAACCTCTGTGACATTTGAGAAGCCCAGGGAGGATTGCATGTCTTGCTAAATTTTCGATTACAAGAAGTGCAAATGCTTTTAGATTTGCTTTGGCATGACATACAATACATTTCTTTTACCAACTTGGACTACCCACTGAAGTCTAGACTCTCAAATTCTTCAACATTCATATTCACTGCCTGAGGAAAAATGCCTGGGTAGAACAGGGAATGAGAATATGGCATTTAATTATTAAATCGGTACATGTGCTTGACTTGCAGAAGCCAGGTACAATTTAAATCTGGTTAAAGGAAGCCAATCATCCATTTTCTGAATCTCTGAAAGCATGTAACCTTGCCTTTTGGATTTGAAGGCTTTTGAAAGCTACAACAGTTTAGCGTATAACTAATTAACTAACCAGAAATGAAAACATTCATTTGCGTTGGGCACCCTCTTTGACCTTTTTCTTTTGAACTTTTCAAAAGTATTGCAGTATGACAGACATTTTCTTTTTCTGTAGTTACATAGTGGTCTTACAGGTTTTACACCAACTCCTGCAGGATGGGAGAAGAAAGTTAGTGGTTTTTCTTATTCTTCAATGTGCAAAGCACCTGTATTTGATTCTTCTTTGTTTCACCTTAAAAAATCTGATAATTTTATGATGAGCTGTTTTTTTTGTTTGTTTGTTTGTTTTTTATTTTTGTTTTGTTTTTTTGGGCACCAATAACAGCTATAGTTAAAGATATTATTTTACATTAAAAGTAAAATTAGGTCAGGCATGATGCTGTGTATTATGCCTCCGCTGTCTCACTTAATATTCAAAAAACCCTAAGAAGTATGTGTTATCATGGTAGGTTTTTTCGCAGGTGTGGAGAAATTATCAAAATAATTATCCAAGGTCTCATATACTGTAAAAAGTTGGACATGAATGTTCATACACCAGTATTCATTGTAGCCAAAACTTTTATTGACCTCAGAGGTCACTATCAGAATCACCAAGCACAGGGCTTACTGGGCATTCATGAATCCATATTTTGGTCTTTTCTAATGTGTGGTGGAATGGAAACGGAAACTGATTTTCAATTGTAGCTGGTGAAGATGGAAGAAGTACTCTTAACACCATATTTAAAGTCAGTTCAAGAAAACTATTCTTAGAAAATTTTCCAGAAGACTTTTTTTTCTTTAAATGCCAGAATCATTCTTTACATGTGTCTAACAGAATGTTCTTACTGTCCATGGTTTCATCAGTGAGGGGTATGCAAGCAAACGGCAGCTGTGCTCAAAACTCACGCTCTGTGTGTGGTTCTTCCAAACCTCCATAAAAAGACGATGAATACAGAGCAAGAGTGTATTTCTTTAGAATTTTGGCAAGAATTGACTCCTTATCTCCTCAAGAGGCTAAACTGTGTTGACTTCCCAGGTAGGATAGTAGCATTATTGGTTCATGTTCATGTAGTTTTTTTATCTCCCTTTGGGTTGACCAGATACCATTCTGTGATATGGGCAAATTTTATCTCCAAGCATAGGTTTGCTCAGGAATGAAGAATGAATACATCATTAAGGGGGCATCTTTCTCTTTAAGACAAATGAATGTAGAGACTTGGACTTAATGCAATACAGACAATAAAATGCACTTATATTCTGAGTGGCTTTCTCAAAGGATTCCCAGGAGCTTTGCAAAAATTAAAAATTCTTAACGGCAACATCAAACATCAGTTACTTTGGTTTGGATTTTAAAACAGAAATTGATTTAACATTTTAGATCTCCAGTGGGGATTGCTTCTGCATTCATGAAAGCCACTGTTAGAGGTAGATATGCCATATGACCAACAGCTGCTGATCTAGGCAAAGACTTTTATAGTTTCCAGGAAATCACAAAGATGCTTCCCTAACAACTGTAGCCATTGACCAAGCCAATCTGTGAGAGCTGAAGATGGGAATTTAAATACATGGTTATTAGCGCAAAGGACAGTTTACACAAGTGTTCTGGGACTGTCCTTATCTATCCTTGTTTTTGCTATTGCTACTATTTCTCTAGAGGCACAAATGCCCAGAATGTCTTGAAGATGATGTGAAAAACAATGAAACAATATACCTATTGTAAAATCAACCTTGAGCTTATAATTTCAAGTATCACACCTGTCCTAATCAGCTCCTTGATATGGAACAAGAAACAATAAGAATATTGCAGAGGTCAGTTCCAGTATTCCCAGTTTAACAAAAATAACTACACTTGACAGCTTGAGTAGCTTTTGTGAACACTACAGTTTTTTTCTTAGAAAGGCATAGAAAATAGAAGATGTTCTGTGTCTATATTTTTTGTAAAAATAACAACAGGAAGTAAGAAAGAAGGCATTTAAGAAACCAGTATAGAAAGAGAAAAGATAGAATTAAAAAAACAAACAAACAAACAATAAATACCAAATAGCTTGTTAGTCACATTTTGGTGTAATCAATCTCTCAAGATATTAGGATAAGAAGAGCAAAATTATATAAATGTGGAGGATCCTAGGTATTGGAATTGAGGGTATTGCTATATAATTAAATGATATCTATAAACATCGATGTCTTTAATTCCAATATTCACACACATACGCACATGCACATACACACATGGGAGAGGAAGAAAGAAGACAGCAGAAGCTTTTAATGTGTGGTGTAGAAGGTGTTATTTTATTTAGATCTAACAATTCATATAGTAACTAATTGGGTTGTAATTGCCTGAGAAGAGTGACCTTAGTGATTCACAGCATAAAGTTCAAGATAAGATAGAAAAAGTAGGTGATTAGCCAATTCTTGTTGAATAAAGTGCGAATAATAATTGCTGCTTAAATCCATGAAAATTGGTTATCTTTACTTTAAGATAAAAATGTATTGGGATAAAATATTATTTTTAGCAAATGGTACTAGGACAACTGCATAATGACATGCAAAAGAATTAAATTATATACTTACCTCACACTATATACAAAAAATAACTCAAAATATATCAAGGACCTATATGTAAGGGCTACAAGTATAAAACTCTTAAAATAAAACATAGCTATAATTCTTTATTGACCTCGTCTTCAGCAACGAATTCCTAGGGACAACACCAAAAGGACAAGTAAGACAAGAAAAATATAGGTAAATTGGACTTCGTCAGAATTAAAATGGTCTATCCTTCAAAAGACACAGTCAAGAAAGTGAAAAAGCAATCTATAGAATGGGAGAAAAATTTTGTAAATATAATATCTGATAAGGAATCTAGAATATACAAAGAAGAATTGCAACTCAATAATAAAAAACATTTTTTTAAAAGTAGAAAGCATCTGAATAG
Organism: Martes martes; assembly: GCF_963455335.1. Lineage (NCBI taxonomy): Eukaryota > Metazoa > Chordata > Mammalia > Carnivora > Mustelidae > Martes > Martes martes. The sequence continues at coordinate 125,822,196 of NC_137891.1, read as the reverse complement.
ACATTCTCCAAAGAAAGTGTGCAAATGTGCAATAAAAATACAGAAAGTTGCCTGTCATTAGCCTATGGAAAATGCAAATCTCAACCACAATCAGATACCAGCTTACAATCATTAGGATGGTGAAAATAAAAAAAGACAAATAATATCAAGTGTTATCAAAGATTTGGAGAAGTTCTAGTACTCATATACTGCTGGTGCAGCTGTTCTGCAAAACAGTCTGTACTTTCCTCATAAGATTAAACATAGAGTTATCATATATCCCTATAATTCCACTCCTAGGTATATAGACATGAAAATGAAAACATATGTTCACACAAAAACTTGGGCATGGATGTTCTAGCGTCAGTGTTCATAATAACCAAAAAAAAAAGTGGTAGAAACCAAAATGTCCATCAACTGATGAATGGAGGTATACAAAGTGTTCTCTCCACCCAAAGGAGTATTATTTGGAAATTAAAAGGAGTAAAGTATTGACATATGTGGCCACATGAACGAATGTTGTTTTTTAAAAAATATTTTATTGATTTATTTGAGGGAGAGGAAGGGAGAGCACAGAGGGAGACGAAGAAGTAGACTCCTCGCTGAACAGGGAGCCCAGTGTGGTAAATATACCTCCCAGGACCCTGGGATCATACCTGAGCCAAGGGCAGATGCTTAACCAAATGAGCCACCTAAGCACCCCCACATGAATGAATCTTAGAAACTTTATGGTAGGTGAAGAAAGCCATCACCAAAGACTGTATGTTACATGGTTCTATTTATAAGAAGTGTCCAGAATATGCAGACCTATAGACACAGAAAGTAAATTGCTATTTGCCTAAAACTGAAGAGGACAGAGTGACTGCTAACAGGCATGCAAGTTTCTGTTGGAGTGATTAAAATATTCTAAATTGAGTATGGTGATGGTTGCACAACTCTGAATATACTTAAAGCCATTGGATTACACACTTTACATATACAGTATGTGAATTATATCTCAATTATACTGTTATAAAATAGACCAATATAAATAAGTGTTGCAGACATTTCACACCGATGGTTTGGATAGTCTCTTTGGTATGAGGAAAGCAAAATCAGATACAAAGTATGAAAAGATTATTCAAAAGGTGTTGTTCTAGAAATAGAAATGTCATTACTACTGAATTGTTCCAGGAAAGCTTTGGACAGTTATCAAAAAGAAACATACTCTAACATGTTAATCAGTCCTTTCTTATTAGGCAGGTTTATAATTTTAAAAAACAAAAACAAGAAAAACAAACGAAAAGAAAACAGTTATACTGACATTAATCAACCTTAGCCAGTGTTTCACAAATTTCTCATTAACCGTCAACAGGGCTGCCCAAATTGTTCAGAAGACTCAAAAATATTCATTGCCACCTGTAGAAAAACAATTGAAATGGCATGATCTCCTGACTGTATCATAGGAGTCATATCATAGGAGTCATATTAACATGCAAAATGCAGTATTCTGGAAAACGTGATGGAATTCAGGGGTCAAAGAGCATAACCATAACCAGTTACAAGAGAACACCCATAAAACAGATACGATGATATAAATTGGATGAAGCTATAGGGAATATACAAGCATTAATCAGAAAAGTTAGTTATATCGTATCACCCTCAGCCCCACCCCCACCCCCCCAAAAACCCCGTCTAGCTGCTACTGGTAAACCATAAAATACAGTGAAGAAACATATTTTCCACCATACTTCTATGCATGAAAGACAATAACACTATTCCATCTGCGGTACGTTATGTCATATTGCAGTGTCGTCGTTATTCTGGATTTGGAGAGGGCTCCCTCAGCAGCTGCGTCAGCAACCTGCCCTACAACACATTTTCCTGAGGTAGAAGTAAATGAGAACTCAACTAATATTCTCTCTCATGTACAGCTACGTACTAAAAAAGAAACATCACTTTGGAAAGTCCCATTTCTATGGAGATGTTTGTAGATACTAAAGGACCATGAGAATCACAAGATATATTTACGTAACTGTAAAGTACAATATGTAATAATTTATGATATATTGATTGCGTCTGACAACTCTGGACACTCTAACAGTTTTTAAAGCATTCCCACCTCCCTTATCAGAGTCACTCCCAACCTAGAGAGCAAAGCTGAGCATTTTACAAACAAAACAAGGAAGGCTTTGACAGGTGAAATTATGCTTCTGATGCTAAAGAAGGTATGCACATATATGCGGAAGGAGGCCAGTGGGAATACAAAGTCATGGGAGGGAAATGGAAAGGTGTGGCGTGTTCCTACAGCTTGACTTCTGCATCAGAACAAGTAGGAGTACACATAGAAACTTGTTCTAGTTCAAAGTGTGTGTGTGTGTTGCCTATATCATGATATATATTCCATTATGTAATGAAAGAACAAAGGATACACACCTGCCAGTTTCAATTGTACATTTCTCCAACTCCACCACTAACGTCCCAGTCCAAGGCACCCTCTGTCATCCCTTCTGACCAGAACCTCCTGGAGTCTTGCCTCCACTCACCCTGCCTCCCCTCTTAGGCTCTCCCATACAGCAGAGTCATTCCTCCAGCTTGTGGGTCAACTCATATCTCTGTACAAATCATGCTATGTCTTCCTATCTCAGAATCCAATCCAAAGTTCATCAAATGCCCTAAAGATGTATATGATCAGAGTTCCTGATAACGTCGTGATCTCAGTTCCTGTCACTCTGGCTGTCATTCAGTCCCCTCCAGCTATGCTAGCACTGGTCTCTTCTGTGTTCCTCCAGTGCAACAAGACTACTCCATTTTAGGACCTTTATAATGACAATTCTTTCTACCAAGAATTTTCTCCCTTCTCCTACCCACCTGGGGTTTCTCTCTCACACGTCTCAAATGCTTTCCTGAGCACCTACCTAAATCCTAGACAAACAAAAACAATTCTTCGCTCTTTCCCTACTATGTATTTTTTTTTAAGATTTTATTTTTTTATTTATTTTAGAGGGAGATGGACTGAGAGCACTAGCACATGAGTGGGAGGAGAGACAGAAGGACAAGTAGAGAGAATCCCAAGCCAACTCAACGCCCAGCATAGATCCCAACACGGGGCTCCATTTCAGGACCCTGAGATCATGACCTGAGCTGAAATTGAGAGTTGGATGCCCAACTGACTGAGCCACCCAGGCACTCCTACTATATCTTTATTTATATTACCCATAACCATCTGAAATAATGTATAGTGTATCCTGTTGGTAGCAATCTCCACCCCTAGAATATAAGCTGTATGCAAGGAAGGCCTTGATCTGTTTTGTTCTCTGTTTTATCCCCAACACTTACTATGCTTCAACTAAAGAAGACACTGACTATTTTTTATTGAGATGTAATTGACATATAACATATAATATTGGTTTCAGGTGTACAACATAATAATTCAAAATTTGTTAATATTATGAAATGATCACCATAATAAGTCACTATACCTGGTTACAGTTTGTTTTCTTGTGATGAGAACTTTTATGATCTACTCTTGGCAACATTAAAATATATGAAACAGGATTCCCTGCGGTCACCACACTGTGTATCATCTCTTTATGTCATGACTAGAAGTTTGTACCTTTTACCATCTTCACCCATTTCCTTCACCCCTCAACCCCCACCTTTGGCCAGGACTGATCTCTCTGTTCTCTGTGTCCATGAGTTCTTTTTTGTTTTTTTAAGATTTAATTAATTAATTAATTCATATTTAGAGAGCACGCCTAGGGTGGGGAGGGGGAATCTCAAGTAGATTCCCTGCTGTGAGTGGAGCCCAAAGTGGGATTTGATCTCATGACCCTAAAATCATGACCTGACCAGAAATCATCGGACACTTAACCGACTGATCCACCCAGGTGGCCCTTTTTTTTTTTTTTTTTTTGTAGAGTCCATATACAAGTGAGACCATACAGGATTTGTCTTTCTCTGGGTATTTGTCTTTCTGTGACTTATTTCGTTTAGCATAATGTCTTCAAGGTCCAACCATGTCATAGCAAATGACAAATTTCCCTTCTTTTTAATAGCTAATAATATTCCATCATATATATATATGTATACATATATATATGAAGTTTTTGAATGAATAAAAAATGAAGAAGATGATAGCAGTAGTTACATCATGTGTTTGCTTTCTTTCTCTCTCTCAAATAAATGAATAAAATCTATATTCAAAAAAGTTAGCTGTAGTATTTACATTTTGCGATACAATTAAGGACAATTTAACTTGAATCAGGAAATCTTAACATCCTAGAACAAAACCTAAAAGTCAGAAGAATATTTAGAGGCTTTCAAAGCTGAAATATCTTATGTATAAGCAGTGTCTGACAGCTTTTATATTTGGAGGTCTGCATTCTGTCACTTAGAGCCTACTGATTTATACTTCACATATACTTGTACCAAGCCTGTCTTTCTTTCCTTCCTTCCTTCCCTCCCTCTTTCCTTCCTTTCTTTCTCTCTCTTTCTTTCTTTTCTTCTTTCCTCCCTCTTCCCTCCTTCCCTCCTTCCTTCCCTTTTTCCTTTCCCTTCCTTCCTTCTTTCCTTCCTTCCTTCCTTCTTTTCCCAGTTTTCAGTATATTAGAAAGAAAATTGAAAGTGAGAAGAAGACAGCTGAATTAAGTCCAACATACAAGTGACATGAAAGCTGATTACCTGATAGTGAGAAAATTGAAGAAAATCTTGACAAACTAGCACAAATACCATAAGATACAGTTGCCATGAATCATTTATGTGGTGATACATACATAGCTTTCCTTGCAGTCAGGAAGTCAACAGTTAAAATAACATGTGTTACTTAGTGTTGGAACTTAAATGAGAACTCTCAATAATTGACAAATTTATTTACAAAACGCTACCCTTTTTCTTGCAAATATGATGACTGACATGTCATAGTTTCATGGGCACATGTTACTGTATACAATCTACAAATGAATGAAATCCTCCAATGAAAATATCTCAAATGAATCAAATATTTTATTATGTAGTGATAAAATGTATAGCACCACACTATAATTCTTTAATGCATTATTTTATTGCTTTTATTTTCATGTTTACTGGGTAATTCTTTAAAATAATGGCCCAGTTAAGGTAATTAATGTTGAATTGCAGTGGAAACCCAATTGAATTACTTGTGACATTCACATTAATACTAAATGAGTTCACTGTGATTAATGCTGTTAAATAGATACCAGAGGAATTAATATTGATTAGGCAATTATTTTAAAGTGTTACTGTTTATTGCAATTTATACCGACTTCTTTTTTTTTTAGTAAACCTTTCTTTATTGGCAGCTGTGTAATCACCCAGGGAGCCCAAATTGGGAACACAAAGTTTTGTTCTGTTTTCTTGCATTTAAAATGGCAAAACATGAAACCTCCTTTTATGTTACCCTCCTTGGTCGTGGCTCCCAACATCCAGAGGCTTTCAGTCATTTTTGAACCTCTGCTTTAAAGTTGTCCCAGATTCAGTGTGCCTCTACCTCCTGTGTGGTTGTAATGTTGCCCTTATCCTTAGAACCTGTCTCAAGTTCTATTACCTACATGATGCCTTCTCTAGTCAGCTAAACTTAACATCTGAGCAATAGTTTAGAGAGGCAGAGCACTAATACATCATTTGAGATTTAAGATATGATAACCTAATCACCACTCACATTTTCATATGTACTTATAAAATATATCATAGAAATATATTCACCAATAGGAATATTTCCATTGCATGGTTAGGTTAATTGGCCTATAATTGCACTGCATTGGTATGTTTGTATCAGCCCTCTTAAATAGTGGAAAATAATGGTAGTTATTTCTGCGTTTATCATAGACTGAATAGGACTTTTCACAAGAGTGAGGAGTTATAAACAATGCATGCCCTCGCTCTTGATCTCTGGGAAGAAAACTGGGAGGCCCAGGAGCGTATCTTTGAACTTCAGTATGTTTAGTGTAAATGTATATTAAATGATGTTCTCAGGTAGTTACAAAGCATTTCTCAGATAATCTGGAAAATAAACTAGGCAAATAAATTACTGAGAATGCAACTGTAGAAAATGGGACATTTTCATTCAGAAACAGTCGGTTCTTATATGATAGCAGAAATTCCTCTTTTTAGCAATAGTTGTGAGTGAATTCTGTTTATCAGATGAAAGCAGGGAAATGTTGCCTCAACAGCAGAAGGAGAACATATAGGAGGACAGCTACCTTGCTTCCTTCTGTATCAGTCAGGGTTCTCCAGAGAAACAAAACCAATTATATAATAGATATATAGAGAGAGACAGAAGGACACAGAGAGAAAAGGGGTGGGGGAGGAGAGAGATATGGAAAAATAGACGGGGAGAGAGAGAATAAGAGTTATTATGTATTTTATGGAATTGATTCTTGTGATCGTGGGGACTGAGAAGTCCCAAATTTGTTGGCAGGCTGGTAGGCAGGAGTTAATGTTGCAGTCTTAAGCCAGAATTTCTTCTCCTCCAGGGAACCTCCTTTTTTGTTCTTAAGAACTTCAACTGATTGGATGAAGACCACCCACATTACCAAGGATAGTTTCCTTTTCTTGAAGTCAGCTGATTGCATATCCTAACCAAATCTGCATTAAACCTTCACAGCAAAATGTAGATTAGTGTTTTATTGAATGACTGGGTACTATAGCCTAGCCAAGTTCATGTGTGTAATTAACATTGTAATTAAAAAAGCCTCTCTTTCTTTCTTTTTTAAAATTACTTGATTTCTCTCTTCCTTTCTTTTAGTTTTCTTTATTTTCTGTGTTATAATTAATGATTTTTTGGAATTTTTTTCTAGGTTTATTATTTTTTTTATTTTTCTAAATCTTGGTCATGGCATCTTTGCTTTTATCAACTGGAATTTTTTTTATTATCACAGATACAGTTATTTGTCTTTCTTAACACCCTCCTTTCTTCCTCTGTTCAGAAATGATATTTCATATTTCTGCTGTCAGTAGTCATATCAATCATTACAATCATTAGAAATAAAAGAGAAACTGCCCTTTAACTTCTTTATGTCTTTAACATTATGAGAACTACTGATGATAATGAAGGATAGATATAATGATCAAGTGATGAATCATTTGTATTAGAAACAAAAGATATTCTGATATATGAACAAGAAAATAGTTTTTGATGCCTAAGATAATTAATACCAACAATTAATTGCATTTGTTTAAATCACATTTTGGGCCTTAGACGTTTTCTAATAAAAGCCTGTGAGCAGAGCACTTTGCTTATTAAACTATATTCTCAGGTCATGCTTCATATACAGATTGATTTGCATTTTTTATTGATTCACTTTTTCTCCAGGCTTTAATAGTTTTGCTGAAATTAAGTATGTTTCCCAACTACAGGGAGTTGCTCTGAAAAATTGTGATATACTCTAATAGTTCTCAAAGGAAAAAAAATCCAACCACTCACACAAATGCTCTCTGTTTATGTCCATGTAAAATTCCTCAATTTAACTTCAAGAAATGCTTAATGTATTTCCATAGGTACATGGTTTATTGCATTTTTCTAGCCAGGAGTATATTTAAACAGAGAGTAGTTTGTCTTGCTGTCACAACAGAAAACTGTTATTTCCCTTGTCTTTGCATGATCGTGATGCAGTGAAGAAAAAGATTAGAAAAAAGAGTACTATAAGTGGCAAAACCCAAAAGGGAATGCCTCCTGGCCTCACACAATAATAGAAATACCCACAGAAAAAGACCATTCATAGATTACACTCAGTTTCCAGCTAATCAAAATAACCAGCAACGGAAAGTGGAGACATTGGTAATACATCTCCTGGATTTGGATTATGTCATAAGTAGTGGTTATAAAACATACAAAATCAATATCAGTCCGGTCCACAAGAGAAAAATATTTACAACTTTAAAAAAAAGAATCAACTGAAGAACACTGAAGCAAGTCGGCTCCCTTTGAAAGTAGGATTCTTATCTCCAAAGCATAACTGCTTTTGCTACAAATCTTATAATATCTTCCATGGCACATGTGCAATAACTGATCTTAAAAGATACATAGTATTATGTGGCTGAGTATCTCTGGGAAAAATCCAGCTCTTAAAGTTAAAATGTAGTTTGAGGCTTATCAGGTGATATTTATGGCATATCTTGTTAGAGGAGAATTATCATTGCTTCCATTAGTGATTAGTGCACCAAAAGCTAAACCTTTAATGCCTTCAAGAATTCATTCTGTTACCATTAGCTTATTATTATTTCATTCCTTTCTTTTAGTATTATCAGTACAGTGACTGCTTTCATTTCATCAAGTTAATGCACTAGCTGCTATTGCTAAATTTTCCCCCATTATTGCTTAGATTAGAATTTTTCCTAAAACAGCTTGGTGAGTGAGTGCAAAAGAAAGTTTTCCTTCATTCACCTGCTATTCTTTTCTTAAAAATAAGTGAATGAGAATTTGCACCCTGTGTTTATTTCCTGTCTAAGTAGGCAAAGCCATGCTTTGCCAGTACTGCATAAATAATATGATACATATAATGTTGCTGACGCCGCCTTTATCGCCTTCACCAGATCCATTTTTTGGATGGGGCTGGGGCTGCAGATCCTTGTGCCACTCCTGTGTAGAAGCTGTCTCTGCCATTATGCACAGTTCTGTAAGACTTCCCTCACTTTGGGGCACCTGGGTGGCTCAGTAGGTTGAGCGTCCGCCTTTGGCTCAGGTCATGATCCCAGGGTCCTGGGGTGGAGTCCCACATTGGGCTCCCTGTTCAGTGAAGAGCCTGCTTCTCTCTTTCTCCCTCTGTTGCTCTCCATGCTTGTGCTCTCTCTGTCAAATAAATAAATAAAACCTTAAAAATAAAAAAGTTCCCTCACATGTACGGTGAGATTGTATTCTTCAGACAAAATTGACTTTCAATCTCACTTGGAAAGACTTTGTTCTGGAGTATTTGATATTGTTATCAGTGATTTTTAGTCTTTAAAAATTGTATTACTAGAGTTAAATAGTCAGACTGTGCCCAGGGTGTTAAGTGCCATCATCCTCAAAACAACCATTGCATGAAATTTGTGATGTTGTGAATTCAGCTTGTAGGAGGTTATTATTACTGGTATTTCCAGCCCATTATCTCTTTGGATAGGTGTAAAAAATGGGTATCTCTGGGAAAAATCCAGCTCTTGAAGTTAAAATGTAGTTTGAGGCTTATCAGGTGATATTTATGGCATATCTTGTTAGAGGAGAATTATCATTGCTTCCATTAGTGATTAGTGCACCAGAAGCTAAACCTTTAATGCCTTCAAGAACACTTAGTTGTGTTTCTTATAGAGTTCATGTGATGATAGTTTAAAAATATATTCCACTTTCTAAGAATTTACAGTTATTGGCATGGATTACACACATTCCTATATTTTAGGTTGAGTCAGTTCTCATGAGCACAGTTTATGAGGCCTATCATTATCTGGCCCCTGTCACTACATGATCTCTACTCTTACCTTCATTCTGTATCCCTTATTCTGCTGTTGGTTAGCCATGTGGAAGACAGCAATTCCAGAAGTTCCAGGTCTCAGGGCTTTCTGGTCTCTGTGTAGATCCTTCTTCCTGCTGTTAAATTAGTTCAACAAGGAAGACTGTAAGCACCCCAAGGTTAAGATACTGAAATTGGGGACAGCCAATCGCAAGCAGCCAGCTTAGCTTTCTCAAATAAGGCAAGGGCTTATGTTATAGCCAATCAAATAATTTCCTTGCTTGGCTTCCATATCTTCTCTCTAATAGTCTTGCCACTAGCTACTGTCCTTGGAGCTCTACTAACCAATTCCAGTTTGACACTGCCTGATTTGAATTGAATTTTACTCAAATAAACTCTTAAAAAACTGAAAATGCTTCAGCTTATCTTTTAAGACTAGCTATCACATTTCTTTTCCTCTTTCTTTGGCTGGTTAATCCCTTTTCATTCTAGGAATAAGCACAGAAATGACTACCTCAGAAGAATGTTCTTTGTCCTCCCAAGGCTGAATTAATTGTATTACCTGGACTTTCTCAGAGTACTTTGTATTCATCCAAGTTAGGGCACTTATCTCATGAAACTGGAACATCCTACTGTTGAGTGTCTTTATGGTTCATTCTCTACACTTAGCACCTAGCATATGACCTAGCATTGGAGATAGGAAATCATTATCGACTGACTGACTGAATGAATGAATGGTTTTTCCTTTGTAGTGAAATATATGCCATACACATGAGTAGAGAATAGTCTTTCTGTTCTATATTTATGACAAAAGAAAATAAAGTCTTATTCTCATTTCCATCTAGCCCTTTTATTTATTTTTTTATTTTTTTAAGTATTTTATTAATTTATTTGACAGAGAGAGACCCCGAAAGAGAGGGAACACAAGCAGGGGGAGTGGGAGAGGAAGAAGCAGGCTTCTCGCTGAGCAGAGAGCCTTATGCAGGGCTGGATCCCAGAACCCAGGGATCAAGACCTGAGCGAAAGGCAGATGCTTATCGACTGAGCCACCCAGGTGCCCCAGCCCCTTTATTTTGATGTGTTATCTGAAAGTGTTTTGGAGCCATGGCTATGGGAGGTCTCACTTTAGACTATGCTGGCAATGGATTTTAAAAAAATGCACTTAATGAAATGTGTTCAGAAACACATAGCAATATTTTTGGAAAGGTTTTTCTTCTCATCTTTTATCCAATTAATGAAGCATTTGTATCCATGAGTCCCCCTGCTGTTAAGTGGTTAAGCTTTCTCTTTAGGCTTTAATTAAGTATCTTGAGTTAAAGGAGACTTTTTTTTATTTGTTTTTAATCACAAACAAGTGAAAAATATCCATATCCCCTTGAGGTATTTTCTCAAGTTTTCCAACTATATTTAAACAAAAAAGGTAGTAGAAGCCTCATCCCACTCTCTCACTTTCACAGATTTGGCCTCTTGGAATAGTCGTAGGGATATTGATTTGGTCACAATCCATCCAGACTACCTCATGATAAAAGTAGAGGGTTTTACCTTAAAATATTTGTTGCAGAAAATGAAACCACTCATCACCTTGAATTTAGCTAAAATGCCATTAGCAGAAGTGAGTCTGTAGACAAGGTGCCTCTAATTTGATGGAAAGCAACCTACAAAGAGTTTTATAAACTATTTCTGAAAAGTTCCCTTGTATTGCTGTTACATATGTTTTCCCTTCTTTACAAACATGGAGCTTCTATAGTTCTTTCTTTCAAGAAAACAAAACAAAACAAAACAAAAATTAAAATACTGTGTCATTGTCCTATTTCTTGCAAACTTTATGATCCTTTTGTGGAAGTGAGACAACTCTTGCTTAATGGATAGTGTCAAGTATTAAAATGAACAACATATTCTATTTATTCCACATCCTAACACCCCTCAGATAGAATGAAAAACTTGAACATTGCATTTTTTTAGAAGATTTTATTTATTTATTTGACAGAGAGAGAAAGAGTACAAGCAGGGGGAACAGCAGAGGGAGAGGGAGAAGCAGGCTCCCTGCTGAGCAGAGGAGGAGGACTCGATTCCAGGACCCTGGATCATGACCTGAGCTGAAGACAGACGACGCTTAACCGACTGAGCCACCCAGGTGCCCCTTGAACATTGCACTTTAAGATCACTAACAATATTATGTGGTATTGAAATAGCAAATTAGTTTCTAGGTTTTTGGTTTTTTTTTTAAGAAATACAGCTTTAAGTGAGATCATAATCCAGTTTTAATTATACATTTCCCTTGGATGTACCCAATACATATTCAAATCATATAAAATTATACAACAAAACGTTTAAGACAAATTTGGCTATAACTTTAGATGAAAATAAATGAAAACTACCCAGATGTGGCTTCTAAATAGTCCATGTGTTCTCTGTTCTAGCAGTGCCAATATCGCTTAGGAATTTATAATAGCATATTCCTTAAATGAAATACTTCATGTTGTAAATCACTTACCTAAAATTCATTATTCTACACTGAGTTGCATTTTTGGATCATTTATAACTGATCTCTTCTGAGAAGCTGTTGTATATGTTGATAATCTGTGCACCTCAGATACCATTTTTATAATGTTCTCCTCCTTTCTCTGCCAATTATCTTGAAATATTGGTTTATGCTTGCTTTCTAGATTTCCTTAGTACTCTCTTCTCATTATTGGATCCAATTTTGTGGGTTTTGTTCTTCATCATTTTGACCATTTCTGGATATTTGGATGCATAGATCATCCATCTCCGTGAACTTCTCCCTTGATTCAATAACACTACTCTTAAAACAAAACACTCCTCTTTCATGAATTTCTTATTCTGCTTCATTGACATCACTGTTCATGTTTTCCTGAATCATCGGGATTCCCGGACATTTTATTCCACCCTGTTCTGCATACTTCTCCCTTTCCATGGCTCCAGTTTTTTTCTACAGCAGATGTATCTTCTACTGGTGTCACTTTTTCGGTTTTGCTTTCCTTATGAGTTTTACAAATGAATTGCAAATGATTGTTTGTAATCTCCATGTAAATCAGCATGTTCTTATTATCCCTCTCTTCCCTCTTTGTACCAAAAGACCCCTATCTTCTTCGCCAAGATAATTACGAAACTATTTTCCCAGCCTCCCAGTTTAGAAACTTCCAAGTTGTTTCTTTCTGTCCTCACTTGCACAATCAACCTTAAGTGTGGTCAAATAGTCTTTGATGGTTATCCCCTTTTTGTTCCCATTTACTCTGACATATTTTCATCTTTTTTTTCTATTGAACTATAGCAGACTTGTCTACAGGCTACACATGGATCTACTCCTCAGCACATCATCCAATCTGCCACCAGTTATTCTTCCAAAATACTAGTCAGGTCATATCATCCAACTAGCCCTCCAAAATTATTCCCTAATTCCATATTAGCTACACCTCCCTCCAATGTACACACTGTATAACAAGGGCTGATGAAACCTGACTCCAATCTTCTGTTTCTTATTTCTCTTCTTATTACTTTGTCATATCAAACTTCCCAAGTTCCCTACATTCGCTTTTCTTTTGTTCATTGGCATTTCTTAAATCTGGAATGTAGTTCCCTTCCTCATTGTTTATCAATACCTCCTTGAACTAATCTCTCGTACAAACTCCTATGCCTCTGCTTTCAAAAGCTTTCCTCAAATCATATTCTCTCTTCTCCAGTCAATTCTAAAGTCAGATTAAGCTTTCCTTCCTCTGGATGGACAAAGAATGTTGCTTCAGCCCCCTTTTTAGATTTCATGTCATCTGGAGTTAGCCGTTTACAGAGCTGTCACCAGAACTAGATATTAACACCATTCATGTGCAAGCGTCACAGAATTTAGTTGATGAATGCATAAGCCAATAATCATAAACTACTTGAATTAGAATTACTAATATTTTCCTTCTTTGTTTCTTACTCCTTTCTTTACATCACTGGGTTACACTCTTCACTGTTACATTATTAGGGAATCCCAATGGGGACTTGACAGTTACAAAACACACTTTAGAATAATTCAGTCTCCTCGGAGTATTTATTAAAAACCATTTGGTTATTCCACAAGAGGCCTCTAGAGAGATTTTCACAAGTTCTTCATGGGGTTGAGAACCATGTGACTTTAAATTCAGTTGAATGAAAGTGTTGTGGATTCTGCCAACTTACTCCAATTGGATTAGGCCACCATTTAGTCAAACAAATGCCCTAAACCATAGCAGCTGGCAGAAACAGGGCCTGAAAAGTGTCAGACAATTTGTCTAGGCCCTATCACCATTCTTGGATTCTGAAAGGAACTGAAGTTTCAGAAGAGCTTTAGAGTGCTGAACATAAACTGACCAGGCCACAAAGACCTGGGGAAGCAAGAAAGCCCAGAGGGAAGCTGAGGACGTTTGACTCCAATCTGAGAGCAGTAACACTAATCTCAGAGCCCGTGCTAATACTACGAGTCATGAGGGTGTCACAGATGAACCTCTTCTCCATATACACTCTATTTTTTGCCTATAACCTTTAAAGATAGTTTTGCAATCTATTACCATGTAATGAACTTGTAATAGATAATTTTAAATCAGTTAGTCATCCCTAAAAAATTAGTGACAAAGCAAAACGAACTTTTTTTTTTTTTTTTTAATATCCCTCACGATTCTGTGGTTTGGCATGAAACAGTTGTGTGGTTATACTGGTTCACGTGGAGTCAGCTGGAACTCCAGCTATCAGGAGGCTAGACTGGTATGTTGTAGCCAACGGGGCTCAGTCTAGTGACTGAATAGTTGATGTCCTCACTCTCTTTGGAGTTCAGCTAGGGATATCATCAAAATTGCCTCATTTCCCTTCCATGTGGCCTTTGCACGGAATGAGGTTTTCTCACAACATGGCATCTGGTTTCCAAGACAAAGTGTATTAAGGGTGCCAAAGCAGAATCTGCGGATCTAAGACTCAGCCTCAAAGTTAGACAGTGTCATTTCTGCTTCACTGTCTTGATCAAAACAAGTTGAGGGTGAGTCCAGATACAGAGGGAAGGAGAATAGACTTTACCTCTTAATGGAAGAAATGATAAAAATTTTATAGCTATCATTAATCCACCATTTGTACATAACAGAGAACGTTATACTGTGGGTACAATTTGACCTAAAAAAAAAAAGTGAAAAAAAAAAGTAAAAAAAAAAAAAAAAAGAAGAAGAAGAAGAAGAAGGCGGAGGCTTGGGGCTGCCAGCTAAACATTATAGACCAGTATTTTCAGTGCAGACTAAAATTATATAATAAAATATAAACATTTTAAGGGGAACGACATGACACTGCTGAATCATCGAACAGATTGTCAACTAAAATCATCTTGCCTTTTTTATATATACGTCTGTTGTCAAAAGCACACTATTTTTATTTTTGAACGTATGTTGAATCAATAACTGTGTTTCTTTCCAAAAATCATTTGATATAATTTTCTGGCATAACAAATCGTCATTGAGTTAATGTTGATATCTAGTAAGTGACAGGAATATATGCTCAGTAGCTATAATATTTAATACACATCAAATTTATTAACTATAATTGTAGAATGAATTTTCTTTTTTAAAAGCTATAAATCTCAAGCCACTAAAATATGAGTAAATTTTTCAAAGACACCTAAATGGGCAATGAAGAACAGAGTGAAATTTATAATTTTAATTTCTGCATATGTCATCTTTTGCTATTATCATTATTATCACTCTTTTAAATCTCAGGTCTAACCTAATGATTTGCTTAAATAGCTATTTTAGAGGTTAAGGGGTAAACGAATTTGAAGTCACTTGTAAAATATGTGGAGTAAAAAAATCCTTAAAAGATAAAGAAGAGCTTCAGATTTCAGCACATTTCATCACTTGAAATTCCTTTAAAGCACAAATTTTGATTTTGGTTTAAATTCTGTTTCTTATTTCTGAATCCTTGAATTAATGAGGAAACTGAAATCGCAAGGGTATTTGCCAATCTGTAAAAATACTTCTTAATCCCCTGCAGGATAGGTCTAATGAAACTTACCTTCTATGGAGTCAGCCAACAAGGAGAAGTAGCTTTCCCCCTATTCTTTTCCATATGTTTTCATCATGAGCCGTCCCTAAATGGTTATGACAGCTCTAGATTTAAATGAGTATTAGATCTGTGTTCATTCTTGCAATACCGTTGGTTATTGAACTGGGAGAGATGTCAATTTCTAAGTGACTCCAATTCTTTAATGTTATTTTGGATTTACATATTATTGTTAATGTAATAGAGTTGATGAACTCATAATAAAGGTCAATTTTCTGAGATAGATGAAAATAAAATTGAAGTTTTGAAGAAAAATTTCTTGGAAAATTTTAGCTCACATACATTAATTCTTAGGTAAAGAATAACCTTAGTAAACTCAAGTGAATGAAAGAGCCTTATAAAATACCATGAAATCAATTGCAGTTTTGGACTATTTCCTTATTTAAAGCCAACCAAGTGACTTGAAATAATGACAGTCCCAAAATATACTGTGCTCTTACATGCCTTTGTGGTTTTAAAAAATTTAATTCACTTTACTTTGTATATGTGTGTATTTGTGTGTGCGTGTGTGTGTGTGCACCTGTGTGTCTCTAACTATAAGGGTGGATAGACCGATACATAGATAAACTTCTTCTTTAAATTGTCTTGTCCTGTTAACCCAACTTAACATTTAAAAACACCTCAGTCTTTGTGAGCTATTGTAAATCATGCCTGTGGAATCTTTAATGTTAAACTATCAGGACTATTTGGCATGAAAGTTTGGCATTATCCAAAATAGGGAAAAATTAGACTTTATGATTATTATGACTGGCTTTAAGCAGTGAAAAAATAAATTTAATTAGTATTACAAAAATACAATCTCTGTAGTTTACCTTGGCTTGTTCATATGGCAAAACATCTCTGGCAATTAATTTGAGTGTGGCAGATAGGCATGCCACAGAACAGTGTATGAACACATTCTATGCCCTATTCACAGTAATCTAGTAGATGCAGCTTAAATTCTAGCATAAGAATATACTCAAACGAAACCTAAAATACTTGAAGGTGTGTAACTATGACCACACTTTTGTCCTCCAAATAGGATTCTGCATGCCATATTCTCTGATCTTCTAAACTAAACTGAATCCATGCAATATCCCCTACAGCATCTTTTGCTTTCATGAAAAGATTCTGTACCTACATTGTTTTACATTCACAAAAACTGAACGTTCAACCTGTATTGTTTTGGACTCTAGCTCTTCCTCTGTCAACAGTAAACTCTAGTTATTGGCCAATTCATACCATTTCAAAAAATGCTTGGAGATGCCAAAAAGTTATTTTGTTAAGTTCTAGGGTGTGTTAGATTCCCCCAGATGAACCAAAGCAACCAGTTAATTTTCACCTAATATCTGGTCAAATGCATGGAGAGAAAATATTCAAACTAGTAATTTCAGCAGAATAGATTTTTAAAAATAACTGATCAAAACCCCTGTAATGCATAACAGTGGTGACTAACCAAGTCATTAGGTGTCTGGAAACAATGTAATTGATTGGCGGATTCTGTGTATTCTCCAGTATGGAAGAAATTTTCACCTGCACGCTGTCAAAAAGGAGACAACAGGCCAAAATGGAGTCATTTATGTTAAGTCTCAAGTCTGCAAATGAGGACTTATACTTAACTGCACTTTCAGCCTCTCTCAAAATGTAACCTTTAACTGGAATTACCAGGTCAGTATTACTGAGGAAATCTGTCCAACTTGTCCTCTTATTGTTTAGAAGGAGGTGCTTGCCTAAAACTTGCTAGTAAACTTCTATTCCCACTACCTTTTTGCCTTTAAAAACATTTGCTTTTCTACAGCTTTTTGGAGCTCTTTGCTGATTATTGAATAAAACTAATTGGATCTTCAAATTTACTTAGGTGATTTTTTTAAAATAAAACACACACATACACGCATACAGGCAGCTTTTAAGTTTTTGTTTTTTGTCCGGTAAGACAGATAAGTATTCTTGCAAAAAAAGGTAAACATTATGTAAATATGTGCCTACCTCCAACATCCTTAAATTTGTCATCTTGCAGAAAAAAATCTTCAGTATTTGAGTTCTAGTTTTCCTTCAGTTACATAATTTAGACTAATATATACAGAGTTAGCCCCATACATTCTTACTCACTGAGGTGCAATACAACTACAATAAATGTGTTTTGGGAACTTTGACTTAGCAATACCTTTGCCACTTGACATAGCAAAAGAGACGGAAAAAAAAAAATCTCTAAACATGTTTCCACTGAAAAAACAGTTTTGCAGCTACTTCTAGATTTACATGCAATTCAATAGCCCAACAGTGAGCCATTAAAGACATATGAAATAATTTCCAACTGGATTTTTAAAAATATCCAATTTTTTTTTTCTCTCTTTATTATATAGTCCTAACTAGCATTTTGTGTTTATATAGGAAAGGGAACATACTGTTTTGTGCATTGGATTAAATTAACTAAATTAAGAATTTTAAGACATTTTCACTTCAGTGTTAAAATGTTACATAAGCATATCTTTTTTCATCATTATGCAATTACAAAGACTTCTTTTTACCAAACCTAATTCTGAGCTGGTCCAAGGATTCCCGTTAATTTTGGTTTATTTGAATGGACTCAAACTGGATTTGTTCAAATGGGCAGTTGTCCTGGGGCAATCTAAGAGTGGAAGGTCAAATGAAAAGGTCAAATGAATAGAATGTTCAGCGAGGCAGCGCATACTTAGCAGGCAGTGGCCTGAGGACTAGAAGGGGGAAATTCCTGAGGGTTCACTGAAGACAAGAAACAATGTTCTATTCTGAACTTTGAATGTTCTGTGGCAACAAGCTGATGATAAACTAGGATGGAATACTGAGAAATTACACTGAGGTTAGAAATCGGCAATGCAAACAAAGCAGAAGGACGTACAGGAAAAAGTCCAAGTGAACTGGTGACTCTAGGGGAGAAAAAAAAAATTCTCCTCTCTTCTCTTGGGGTCTCGGGCTGGGTCTAAGAACTAAACTGCCGTAAAACAGATAAACAGGAGAAAGGCATACAAATTTGGTTATATTTTTACAAGGAAGTTTTCTCAAGAGAATGAAGACCCAAAGAAGTGACCAGAACAGAAATGTATACCTTTTGGATAAACAAAGACAAAGCAGTTTGGCCTGGGGCAGTCAACTGTCGGGGAAGGAGTAGGAAGGTATGCATTAGTTTCATGAGGCTTCTTGGTACAGATTTCTCAGTCTCAATCCCCTGTCTCCATTAAAAAAAAAAAAAAAAAAAAAAAAAAAGTCTTCCATCCTCCGGGTACAGGAAGGGGGGTCTCTATGCAGACTTTTATCTCCTGCTTCCAGGAAGAAAAAGGAAGATGTGAATGTCCTTCTTGCACCTGCTGGTTCCTAATTGCCTTTAACTCAAAATAATCAATATGCCAAAGCAGCGTATTTGGGACAACATATGCTGAACTCCTTTACTACTTAATTTCCATTTTCAGGGTTCTCAGACCAGTTGAATGTCATCCGCTAGAAATGTCTAGCTTGCAAGTACTTAATACTTAACAGAGCTAACAAGGGAAGATAAAAAAGAATAGGAGCCAGCCAGTTGAGCAGAAGCTGCTGGATCTCCACCCAGTTAAATATCCTTGGAAAATGTACTCCCAGCTTCTGCAGGCTCCTCTCCTAAGCACTGGAATTTGCAGTCGCCCTCAGAGGTCTGTCTTCTTGGTGCTAGAGCCACTTATCCCGGAAAGGAAAATGCCTGGGAGTTTCAGTTCCCACAGGGCATCCAGTAGCCCAGGAGGTACTGGTGTCATCGTTAAGGGTCCAGCGGCCTTACCCTGACTCGGGACACACTGCAATGTAATTTACACTCCAGCAATCTGAGCACCTGCAATTTCACCTTGCTTTGTTTCCTGGCCTTAAGCTATTCTGCTAGCTCCGCTCCTGTTCTGTTTTCTCCTGAGAACACTTGTACACAAATTCTACTCCCAGTGTTCTCATCTGGGGAAACCAGACTAAACCACCTGCTAAACTCCCAGGACTACACCAGCAACTCGATTCGAACTACAGCCATAATCCAAGGACAAATGTTAACGGCTCCCTATGCAGATGATGCTCACTATGCGGTAATAGCGTCTGTTAGGTGTGGGAAGGTTTTTCGCAGAACGGAGTCAGAGGATCACCTGCGTCAGAGTCATTCTGGATGACAATTAACATGCCGGTTTGTAGGCTTTGCCACATGTCTATTGAATTAAAGTCACTGAGGCTGGGACAAGGAAGCCAGCATTTTTAAAGAAAGCCCCTAGGTGATGCTTATGTATATAAAAGTTGAAGAAACTCTGATCTAAGTCATGTATGAAAAGCAGGTTTATTTCCTAGCTCCCAGATGGTCGGAGCTGCTATTTGTGGCAGGTCTAGGCTGGCTGCAGCAGAGAAACCAGACAGATCTGACGTTATCTCAAAGTATACACGCTGTCTGCCAGGAATGAGTCAATTTCTTAGAGATAATAAACTCATTTAAGACT
This sequence comes from Martes martes, assembly GCF_963455335.1. Lineage (NCBI taxonomy): Eukaryota > Metazoa > Chordata > Mammalia > Carnivora > Mustelidae > Martes > Martes martes. The sequence goes on along the minus strand of NC_137891.1, from coordinate 125,802,266 downwards.
CTTTTTAAGGAGGAGAAATCCAAGATCTGGAGAGGTTAAGTGATTTGCCCAATAACATGAAAAGGCCATCTTCAGATGGAGCTAAAACCCAGCTATCCTAATTTCCAAACCCTTGTGTTCCTCCTGTGTGTGTGCATGTGTGTGTGTATGTGTGTGTGTGTCTATGTGTGTGTTTGTATACTACCGCTCTCAAATTAAAGCAAAATAATAATAAAGATAGCCACCACCATGATGTTTGCCTATGAATATTTTTGTGCATGCACATACAACACAACCCCAAAACAGTAACACACACACACACACACACACACACACATCTGCTTCAGTGGGAAAAAGATGATTAGTTTCATGCATAGTTCTTAACGTTCACTATACCACATCTATCATATAAGGCTGCATCTGATGGCTGCAGGAGCCCGACACTGAGGAGCTCCATATGGGGATATTTTCATGTGACTGTGACTTTGTCTAGAATATTCTGGTATATTTTTTGTCTAAAATATCTAGTGGTTTAAGTTAACCATATAATTTTCAACATTATTTACAAACAAAATATGAAACACTTAGCATCCAATGAACAAAACAAGCATTGGCTAGTTGTTCACTGTTTAACCAATTTGTTATGATGCAGACCGAGCGATTTGTGTTTATACAGTTGTGTATATGACCACATTACAATCATGAATGCAAGTATTTGGGGGATTATCTTTTGTTTTTGAATACTGATGCTTTGATCTCTCATTAATGTGTATAATCAAGTGTTAAGGGTAGAGTTTTAAATTTACACATTTTTAAATGTCAATCTTTTAAGCTAAGAAAAAAATGAAAAATCAAAATGAAACAAAACAAAATTGATTTTTTTTTCTTATTGGTTTTGCAATACATTCACTGGACTTACTTGGGAAAAGTGAACTGTCTGGTAATATCATTACAATATAATTATAATTTTATTTAATGTAAAGTTAGCTTTTACAATGTTTAATACTACAGTTTCAGAAGAGTTTTATTCCATTAAGGCTACATTCTTCCTTCACATAGAGAAATATGATATTGTGTGTGTGTGTGTGTGTGTGTGTGTGTGTGTTATAGTTTTGGGGTTGTGCTGTAGATAGACACTGAGCTGCTTCTATTGAAATGACCACAATTTAAAATGAATAATTCATGAGTTTTTGTTTTGTGTTGTTCTTAAAGTACCTCACTGGATAAGGCATTGTTAGGATACTTATGGTGTTCTCCCCTCCTTTTAATGGCAATAGCAACAAACTGCATACTAATGGCAAAGAACAGCTATTAGATCTTGTATTTTATTCCCAAAATGTAATCTGGAGGCTTCAGAGTATGTCAAGAAATTGTCTCTCTATCTCTGAAAAGGTATGTCTTTCTTTGATATAAATTTATGAAGGTGTGTAGCTATTTCAGCTCTCATCACGAAGTAAGTAATGCTATAAAGTGATGTTGAAACCCTAAGGTAGCTATTGCCGATCTATACAAATGCTCTACCCATTCCATAGGCTGTAGTGCTTATTTTTCCACCTAGTCTTATACAGTTAGTCCAGTGCACAGGAATTTATCTGTGTTTATACTCCACAAACAGTTCATTGTTTGACATCAATTTTGCTTTAGGTCTTAAGGTTTGTGGCCCAACTATGAAGAAGGAAATGAAGAATAAAGCTTGTTAGCTTATATGCTTCCCACTCCCCTATTTTTCTTTCTACTTATGAGTCACCTTTATTTTGAATGCATATACACTTTGCATATATCAATTTGTTTATTATTTATAAAATATATATAAACTTAACCCCTTACCTCAAAAGCTACAATAGGCTTTGTGTTTACTTGAAGATTCTAATCTCAGTGTGAAATCCAGAAGGTCTCCACTGATTATTATTTTAGGGGACAAAATGAATGGCTTAGTAGAGTAGATAGATCTAACACTAATGATTAGGGTTAAAGTTCTGTGATTAACATTTGTAGACAAGGGAATGGCATGTCATTGTCTCTCAGTTTCTTCACCTATAAAACGGAGATTCTCACAATGCTATTTCTTAAGGCAGACTGAATAATGGCCTCCTCCAAAGTGCCCCCACCCCAATCCCTGGAACCTGTGATACGTTACTTTACATGGCAAAAAGACCTTGTTGATGGTATTAAGACTCTTGACTTTAACACAGGGAATTCAACCCGAAATACGTGGTTGGGTCCAATATAATCCCATGGGTACCTATAGCTAAAAAAAGAAGGCACAATGGTCAGAGGTCTGATGACAGAGAAGTCAGCGGAGAGTCAAACCATGAAACAGATTTCAACCACTCTTGATAGCTTTGGAGAAAGAGGACTGGAAATAAATGCCAAGGTATGAAGGCAGCCTCTAGAGACTGAGAAAAGCTCTTAGCTGAGCACCTTAGCTTAGGAACAGAGGACCTCAGTCACAGAGCCAAAAAGTACTGAATTTTCTCAGCAACTGAAGAAGCAAGGAATGCATCCTGCTCATACTTGCAGAAATATAATATATTTGTGTTGTTTTAAGCCATTAAAATTGTGTGCATGTGTTATTAACAGTAATAGAAACTAATACAATATGGTTGGAACAAATATTAACTATATGTGAAAGCATTTCAAACCTCGAAATATGGATTTGATTCAATAAACATTTGCTAAGAGCTATATGATGAATACCAAGGATACAAAAAAAAAAAAAGCCAAGATATCATCCTTAGTGTCAAAGAGCTAATATTTTAGCAGAAGAGACTAGCATATAAACAAATAAATCAAGGCCGTTCTATGTAAAATGTGTTATCTTAGAGGTGTAGTATAAGGCTTAAAGGAGAAAGCTTGGTTTCCATAGTTATGTATATCTTTGTATTTTTAGTTCTCCCTGCAAAACATCTTTAGATTTTTCAACAAAGCAAAAACTGTTTTCTACTTTTCCCAATAATATTGTATAAAAATATACTTGTATAGGAAAGTTCTTCATGAATCATTTCTATGGACCATAGATAATGGCCCATATTTAATTAGTTAAAAAATGCTTTGCTACTTGCAAATCCCAAAGTATAAATAGTTTTTAATCTCTTGAGCTGTATGCTGGTTAATTGAACATAATAATAATAAAAAGTGACAAATATTTGGTATCAATTCAAAAAACTCTTGGTCTCAAGTGATCAAAGAAAGCATACTCCATCCAGTTGCCTTCAAGGAGGAGGTTTTATCTGTCATTGTGATTTGTTGAAAGTTAATTTATTACTAGAAAATAGAGTTGCTTTTTGAACTCAAACTAACATTAGATCATTTGCTCTTATGATAATTTTATGTGTCAACTTGGGTAGGCTCTTGTGCCCAGATATTTGGTCAAACACCATTCTAGATGGTGTTGTGAAGGGATTTTTCAGATGTGATTAATATTTAGGTAACCAGAATTTGAGTACAGCAGATTTACCACTATTATGTGGGTGGGCCTTATCTGACCAGTTGATGGCCTTAAGAGAAAAAAAGGAGGAAGAAGGGATTCTGTCCAAACAGACTTGTGACTCAAGACCGCAGTATTACCACTTCCCCATGTCTCCAGCCTGCCACCCTGCTCTGCAGATTTTGAAATTGCCAGACCTTAAAATTATGTGAGTCAGTCCCTTAAAATCAAGCTCTCTCTTTCTCTCTCCCTGCACACACACACACACACACACACACACACACACCCTCATCCTATTGGTTCTGCTTCTTTGCAGAAGCCTAATACAGTTTTCATAATGATGACAAACTGGTCTTTAAAACACTCATCTGCCATCTTCATAAAATGACACAATGTTTTAGTGTTGATGCAATGTTTTTGTATAGAAGTCTACAAGAGTATGATAGAAAAAAGACCTTTCTCATCAATAATAAACATGATTAAAAATAAGAACTCTATTGGCTATAATAGATTACTATTAAAATAATTTATAAGAGTAGATATTAATCTTTCTTTTATCATTATATATATGAGATAATTCCTCAGATGTGGGTGAGGGGACTAGAATCTCCTAAAAGATACATATAATAGAGTAAAATATAATTTAAAAAAATAACTAAAATCTGGTTCTTATTGAACATATATTCCACTTCTAAATGCTCCTATTATTATCAAGTTACTACCATGAAAATAATACTCTTTACTATGAGTGTTGTGTTTACAACCCTATTATTTTATTTAATACATAAGATAGAGCTACAAGGTATGTATTATTTTTCCCTGTTTCAGGATTAGAAAGTCAATTCATGCAGATAGTACATGTCATATAGTGAAGAGGGAGAGTCAAAAGCCATCACATGTAGGTCCAACTTAAATGCTCTGTTTTTAACCAACAATTTCTTCAGGATAATTTTCAGTTTAGAGTTTAGAGAACATGCTCATCTAAGATAATTGGTAACCTTGGCATATAGATATACTCAATCAATTATCATTGACTGAATGCCATATGGTCAATGGATAGATGTATCACAATTCTTCTGGTGGGAAAATATCATAAAATTTTGTTCCAAAGAAAGAAAAAAAAAGGAATGCTGATATTCTGCAATTCTTTCTTAGTTTGTAACTAACTGTTACACTTAAAAAATATTGACAGTGGCACCTGGTTGGCTCAGTGGGTTAAAGCCTCTGCTTTCAGCTCGGGTCATGATCCCAGGGTCCTGGGATCGAGCCCCACATCGGGGTCTCTGCTCAGCAGGGAGACTTCTTCCCCCCCTCTCTCTGCCTGCCTCTCTGCCTACTTGTGATCTCTCTCTCTCTCTGTCAAATAAATAAATAAAATATTTAAGAAAAATAAATAAAAAATAAAAAATATTGACAGTATTGATATTTAACATTTCACTTTGCATTCTCTATCAGTTGGACAAACTAGATTATGCTGCAGTAAAACAACCACTATGTCTTAGTGAGCTAAAAGAAGGAAGGTTATGTTTTGCTCCTGGCTTATGTTCATCATTAGGCATGAGAGAGGCTTTACTTATCACAATCACTTAGGGACTCAGGTCATCAGAGCTTTTGTCATTTCAAATGTTGCTGACCAACATGGTAGAAGGAGAGAGAGAGGAAAACAAAACAAAACAAAACAAAACAACAACAAAAAAAACTTTGTGGGGTCTCAAAGTGCCAATTAAATTCTTCAAGTTGGAATTTGCAACTATCATTTGCATTAATAAATACTTGTATGAAATTTCATTCTACCAGTGCTACAACAAGGGGACAGAAATTACAATACTGCTATGTTTCTGGAAAGTGATGAGCAGGAAAAATTTGGTGAATAACACTAATGCAGAGAATATGTTTTCTTCAGAGTTTTAGACAGACCCTTTGCAGAAGAAAGCTATACCATAAGAAGCCATTGAAACCAGTGTTTCCCAAACTGTGTGTTCTTTGGAATATCTCTGAAGATGTTTAAAGTTGTTCATTAAAAAAATGCTTATAAATCAAAGTAATTGAGACAATTGTCCATGCTAGGTCTAATAACTAGAAATTCTACAAAAACACTAACTTTTTAGCTCACAGTTATTTGAAAATGTATCTTCTCTCTTTCCCCCACTCCCTCTCTCCTCCACAGTTTGAGAAATACTAGTGCTCCACAGGCCAGTTCTATAAATCCCAGTTAAGAGCAAGAGAACAGTGAGTGATTTACTGCAAGTCCTCTATTGACACTTTTTACTAGATCACTGTCGAATTATATTCAATGTTCTCCATGAAAGCACATTCTCTAGGAACAGATTATAGGAATTTAGAAAGACTAGGTCTTTCAGCACACTAATTTTCTGGGAAAATTAGTAGCATCTTTGTGAACAGTATATAATCTTTCATGAATGGTATATATCCTTTTATTTGTAATAATTATTTGGAAAAGTCTGTTAAACTTTCATGAGATTACTACTAAATAAATTCTAGAAACATTTTGTTAATCGATTGAATTTATCTATGCTAGTTATTACTGTGGGCACTAAATATTCAACATGTTAAATGAGCATGTGAAGTGAAAATAAAGGCTAGCTTGCTTAAAAAATCAGAAGACCCTAAAAGGAAAGACTACTAAAAAAAGTAATCATCACATATTTAGATTTTCCCACATAAATTCCTTATTTTCACTTATCAGCATATCAAGAATATGGCTCTAACCAGCTCCCTATTAATGTTATTTTTCATTAGCTCATCACTTGGCTCCGCTTGCTATAAAACCTTCAGCTTTTAACTGAAGTCACTTCTTTATGGCTAACTTCATCCTCAATCCAAACTCTGTTACATCTTATTCATATACACAATTTATTTATGCTTCATAATACTCCCCACAGTTTAAAATTTGCTTCTTACAACCAGATGTCTCCTTAAGTCCCACAACCTCTCAAGATGTAAAAATCCATGAAGGCAGCACAGTGACAGTTTTGTATACTATTGTATCTCTACCTGACATAGAGAGAGATCCACAGAAGGGGTTCAATAAATACGTAATGAATGAAAGAATGAAATACTTGATACCTAGTAGTTATGTGCTTGCATGTGCACTTTATACTTCAAGTTCCTAGATGCAGTCTCTGTGTTTTGTTTTTGTTTTTTTCTTCATAATGAAAGAATTTAGCAAGTAAACATGCATAAAATTTTTGAAGGGAAAATTTGCAAAGAAAAGAAAAATGAATGAATACCTGAATGAATGGATACTTCAATCCATTTATTCCACTTGTGTTCAACTAGCAGAGTAGATTTGCAAATATTTTTGCTTTGCTTTATAATTTAGAAATGCAGGCATACCTTGGAGATATCAAGGCTTCAGTTCCAGACAACAACAATGAAGCAAATATTGCAATAATGCAAGTCAAATGAATTTGTTGGTTTCCCAGCACATATAAAAGTTATGTTTACACTGTACTGTCGTCTGTTAAGTGTGCAACAGCATTATGTCTAAAATAACAATGTACATCCCTTAATTAGAAAATTCTTCATTACTAAAAAAGTCTATTCATCATCTGAACTTTCAGTAGTTGTAATCTTTTTACCGGTGGAAGGTCTTGCCTCCATGTTGATGGCTTCTGACTGATCAGGTTGGGGGTGGCTATACAATTTTCCAAAATAAGAAAACAATGAAGTTTGCTGCATCATTTGACTCTTCCTTGAACAGTTTCTCTGCAGCATGTAATGCTGTTTCATAGCCTTTTCCTCACAGTTGAACTTTCGAAGTTGGAAGTCAATGCTCTCAAACCCTGCTGCTGCTTTACCAACGAAGTTTATATGATATTATATATCCTTTTTTGTCGTTTCATCAATCTTCACAGCTCCTACACCAGGAGTGGATTCATCTCAAGAAACCCCTTTCTTGGCTCCTCCATAAGAAGCAACTCTTTATCCCTGAAGTTGGATGATGAGATTTCAGCCATTCACTCACATCTTCAGGTCTACTTCTAGTTCTCCTGCTGTTTCCAACACATCTGCAGTTATTTCCTCCACTGAAGTCTTGAACACCTCCACGTCATCCATAAGGGTTAGAATCTACTTCTTCCAAAGTCCTGCTAGTGTTAGAATTTTGACCTCTTCCTATGAATCACAAATATTCTCAATGGCATCTAGAATGGTGAATCCTTTCCAGAACGCTTTCAATTGACTTTGCCCAGATCCTGGAGAAAAATCACTACCTATGTCAGCTATAGCCTTCAGAAATGTATTTATTAAATAAGACTTGAAAGACGTTATTCCTTAGTCTATGAACTGCAGAGTAGCTGTGTGTTGGAAGACATGAAGAAAAAAAAATGGTCTCATGGTATATCTTCAACAGAACTCCCGGGTGACCAGGTGCTCTGTCAGTGAACAGTAATATTTTGAAAGACATTTTTTTTCTCCCTAAGCAGTAGTCCTCAAAAGTGAGTTTAAAATATTTAGTAAAACATGTTGTCAACAGATGTGCTGTCATCCAGGCTTTGTTTTCCATTTATAGGGCACGGGCAGAATAGATTTAGCATAATTCTTGAGGACCCTGGAATTTTTGGAATGGTAAGTGAGCATTGGCTTCAATCTAAAGTCACCAGCCGCATTTTCCCCTTACAGGAGAGTCATCTATCCTTTGAAGCTGTGAAGCCAGATGTTGACTTCTATTCTTTAGCTAAGAAAGTCCTAAATGGCATCTTCTTCCAGAATAAGACTGTTTCATCTACACTGAAAATCTGTTGTTGAGTGTAGCCACCTTCTTGAATTATCTCAGCTGGATCTCCTTGATAACTTGCCGCAGCTTCTCCCTCAGCATCCGCTACATCAGCCTGCACTTTTACAATATGGAGAAGGTCACTTTCCTCCTGAACCAAACTTTGCTAATCTTCAAACTTTTCTCCTGCAGTTTCCTCACCTCTCTTAGCCTTCATAGAATAGAAGAGAGTTCAGGTCTTCTTCTGGATTAGGCTCTGGCTTAAGGGAATGCCGTGGCTGGTTTGATCTTCTATCCAGACTACTAAAACTCTCTCCGTATCAGCAATGACACTTTTTCACTTTATCATTTGTGTGTTCACTGGAGTTCCTTCAAGAACTTCCCCTCTGCATTCACAACATGACTAACTGTTTGGCACAAGAGGCCTAGTTTTTGTCCTATCTTGGCTTTTGACATGCCTTCCCCATTAAGCTTAATCACTTCTAGCTTTCGATTTAAAGTGAGAAACATGTGACTCTTCCTTTCACTTGAACACTTAGAGGCCATGCAGGGTTAATAATTGGCCTAATTTCAACATTTTATGTCTTAGGGAAGAGAGAAGCCTGAGGAAGGGGAGAGACATAGAAATGGCCACTTGATGGAGCAGTGAGAAGACACACATTCATCATTTAAATTTGCTATCTTCTATGGGTCCAGCTCCTGGCACTCCAAAACAACTACAATAAGAATATCAAAGATCAGTGTTCACAGATCACCATACCGAATATAATAATAATGAAAAAGTTTGAAATATTATGAGAATTGCCAAAAGAGACAAAATGAGCAGATGATGTTGAAAAAAAGGAACCCATAGATTTGTCTGATGAAGGGTTGCTATTACCTTTCAATTTGTAAAAACAAAACAAAACAAACAAACAGTGTCTGCAAAGCAATAAAGCAAAACATAATAACATAAGGTAGGCCTGTAGATGTCAACTTCATGAAAGGAAGAATTATTACTTTTTCCTGGATTTATCAAGAGTACAATTCTCATTATCCAAAGGTAACTAAGCCAATACTGAATGTAATACAAGAAGTTTAAAAATTTGAAGAACTTGGGCATTCATTCACTTTCAGCTCTATTTACCAAGAATTCTCAAAATGCACATGAATGGATGATTTTAGTAGTTTGTTTTTCATTGTCTGGAAAACCTCTGATGAATAAAAATTACTATTTTGAGTTCAACTACCAGCAGTTAAAGAACCACCATTATTTGTTAGGTCAGAGCAAATTAGACCAAATCAAACATTTATTTAGTGCTGATTCTAAACTGTCTAGTTGTGTTTTCTGGGAATAGAGGGACTAAAGAATAAAGATTATAAAGAGAAAATAAAATAGCCTTCAAAAATACGAAGTTAATACATAACATTTACAATGCTGAGGGAGAAAATGTTGGTATGTTGAGCTTAGCACATGAAAAATGTTTCAGGTGAAGAGTAATAATTTGGGGACAGTAAAAGCAATTCTGTAAAACAGCCACTCATGGTAATTATTTTGTCAATTGGCTCTAAATTGCAATAAAGCCTTATATTAGTTAGGCTTATTATTTAGCTGAGCCATTTTCACCAAAATGGGTAATTTCACTATGAACCTGTTCCACTTTTTGTGTTGTTCGAGATGTTTATTTTTGAGTTTAATAGAACAACAATGAATCAAAAAAGTATAACTTTAAGGCACTCATCTTTTAACCTAGATTTATGGAAGAATATTTATGGTGCTTGGTATTCTTTGATATTACAGTTCAAAATATTTGTAGGTACACTTTCCAGAAAACATTAGCCTGATTTTAAAAACCTTAATTTCCAAGCATTTTGGTAATTCTATTGTGGATAACCTCTTATAGTTCAGGTCATTTTTGTAGATGCCAAATTTAAGAAAATTGAATATCTAAAATGAATAGCAAAAGACTATAGCTGAATTTTTCCTTAGCTAAGAAATTATTAGCAATGAAATGTCTTTCCTTATAAAATCTTTCATTAATTTCTTAAAGTAAATGTTTGGGTTTATGATACTAAACTTGATTTTCTTCCTTAATAATAATAATCTATATATTCAAGTTACAGATTCTAGAATTTTAAATTAGATTAAGCTTACTGACTAAAAATACAATTAAATGAAAGTTTCTATGATGGTATTTTCTTTAATGTTAGGAATATTATATCTTCATTTTGAATAGAGTGAGCATGGAAGACTTCTCCAAGTTTCCTAGTTAAGTGATGATAAAGAATGATATCATTTTTCCTGTAATGAGCTACATGCAACAGATTTCAATAGTGTGAGTCTATATTCATGATAAAGAAGTAAAAATACTGAATTTTTCAGATATATCTGAGTATACTTAAGTAGCTGTCCTTGGGCCTTGCCATTTTTTAAGACTTATTTTGCCAGTGGTATATCCTGAGCATTTTGGGTTCAAAAGACTCAGCCCTAAGCCTCCAAAGATGATTAATTCTGAAACAAGCTAAGAAATATTACAATGCTTAGGGAACCTACATATAATTTATTTTATTTTATTTTTTTAAGATTATGTTTATTTATTTGACAGAGAGAGACACAGCGAGAGAGTGAACACAGCTGAGGGAGTGGGAGAGGGAGAAGCAGGCTTCCCGCCAAGCAGGGAGCCCGATGCTGGGCTCTATCTCAGGACTCTGGGATCATGACCTGAACCAAAGGCAGACGCCTAACAACTGAGCCACCCAGGATCCCCAGGAACCTGCGTTTTAGACACTGCATGGTATCACATACCCAAAAAAGAACATCTATTTGGGAGGTGCCTCTTGTCCTTGGGAAGTAAGTGATGTCCATGGCGTGAGTCAGAGTAAAGGAGGAAAGCAATAGTAAGCAAACTAGTTAGGCCTGGCTCTGGTTTACCCTGTGAGTTAGGGAGAGATGTTAGATAAGACAAAAGGTCTTAAAGTATGGTGTTCACAACTTTCCTACCAGCAAAAGAGCACTTGGATTTGGCTCACTCAACTGGTTCCCTTTTCCAGACCATTCGTTCCCCAACCTTCAAACTCTCCCCCTTTCCTTGAGCACATGAGAAAGACACAAAATTTCAATGTGACTTCTAGCCCAGTTTCATAAATGCAATGCTCCTCTGGGTCATCTTGCATAGATGACATTTGCATTTCAGAGACTTAAGAGTCTTCAAGGCTTCCTTACAATCCAGCCATGTCTATCAAGTTTAGAGATTACATGGGCCTTGGAGACAAAGTCATAGAAATACAGAATTGTCTGGAACTGTATCTGGACTTTGTGTACCCCCCCAAAACCTGGTGTGATCTATCAGTGAGCTTAGGAATTTTAGATCCTAATTATTTTCTTTTTATTAAGGTGTGACTAATCTATTTCATAAATATCTTTAAGGGTTTTTTAAAAAATTAATTATACATACAAACACACACATATATATTGAAACACTAATCTTGGAGAGAGGCATATTTTCATTTTAAACTCTACGCAGGGTAAAACTACTCTCTTTGGATTGATTGTGATATTAGGAGAAGTCAAACAAAGATTATTACATTTATTCCAATTTAAGCTTTTTATTCATTTTCCAATAATTGCACTTCAAAAGCCTCAAAGATGTGCTCTCAAATTTTAAGAACCTTGGGGAAATTAGCCAGTTTTGTACTAATAAATTAATGATAATGTTGAAATAACCTTTTCCAAGGTAACATAAAAGGCTGTGGCAATGTTCTACTTTCTTAGGCATAATGCAAGTTTTTAGCTGACCTGGAATAAAATCTGTACATTTTCCTTCCAGAAAAGAGCAATAACCATCTAAATTATCTGAGTGGCATGCTATTTGGTTTTCACAGTGGCAAAAGTATTGGTGTGTCTTTCACATCCTTAATTACTTCCCTAATTGCATAGTGAAACTACACTATTGATCAAGGTATTGTTGCTGTCTTTTGGCAATTGGCGTACATTGAGGGATGGTGGTGGGGACATGTGTGATATTATCAGATATAATGCAGTGATTTAAACTCTGCAATGGAAAACCATAATATCAACTTCTAATCCCTACAACATACAAGCATTTATTTCTAAGGTTACAAATTACTGTTCTTTCTTCCTTCTCTATTGTTTCACGGTGTTGCTGCACACATACACTTTATCACAACACATTATACTTCACAAGACCTTCAAGGGATATTCATGAAATAGCCAAGGGAGTCTGTCTTCAAGGAGTTTCTATTTAATTGATTCCTGTTTTATTTGCTGATTGGGCATGAATAATGCAGCATCCATAAAATAAGTAAAATAAGTAAAAAAGTAAAAAAAAAATGCAATAATTTGGAAGACATTATCTTTTTAATTCAGAAAAATTCTAACAAATCTGAAAATGACCAGAACTCCAAGGTACAGGTTTTTTGTATTCATTTTTTATGTTTATCATATTTTTCGTATTTTACGTATTCATTTTATCTCCATTGCATTGTGTTTGGCACATATGGGCAATCAATAAATATTTATGAAATGAGTACATGAAGACAGACAACAAGGAAAAACCTGATGTAAACTTAGAGGGAGCAACTATTCTATCGTTGATCTTTTATAATAGGAGTGTGCAGATGTCAGGGGGACATAAAATAGGCCCCATAAAAACACAAAATATGGCATTAGTTTTCAAGAATCTTAATCTAGCTAAGGTAGTAAACTTCACCAGTCACTGTTTGGTTCCTAGTCTCCTCTTCTGTATGGGTTATAATTGTATTTCTAACTTCAATAGTGAATCAAGAAGATGCACTATGTAAGTATCTCACTATCAAAAAGCAACAGAATTTGGAAAATTTTCTTGTTTCCATTAATTAGTAATTTATTAAATATCTACTAGGATATAGTTCTATACTTGGATTAATAGAGGAGACCAAATACAGTTAATTGTGCCATGTGATATTAAAAAATAAAAGTTTAAAAATAGGCCATACCTATTACAAATGTTTTGGTCTGTTCGGATTGAGTGTGACTTCATTTTTGATCCATTTGGCTAAAAAATAGTCTATAGGGTGTTGTGCTTAAATTGTGCCTCGCAAAAGTTATGTTCATGTCCTGACCTCCAGTAGCTGCGAACATTGGAAATAGGGTCTTTGTAGATGAAATCAAGTCAAGGTGAATTCCTACTGTCAACAGAGTAGGCTCTAAATCCAGTTGCTGGTATTGTTCTTCATAAGACTGAATTTTTGGTGCAGAAACATGGACAGAGAGAAGGCAGTTATATGGAGATGGAGGGAAGGCTGAAACTCTGCTGCCCCAAACCAAGAAATGACAATGATTGACCACAACTATCAGAAGCTAGGAAGAGGCAAGGGATGATCCTCCCCCAGACCCTTTAGAGAGACCACTACTCTGTCTACAGCTTGATTTCAAATACACAGCTTTCAGAACTGTGAGAGGACATATTTCTGTTCTTTTAAGCTACAGAGTCTGTGATATTTTGTTATGGCAGCCCTAGGACATTTAGACAGAAAGGAAAGAGACATGTAGAGGAAGAAAAGAAGCATATACAACTACAAAGATAATCTGAGGCATGCCAAATACTTAAGCAAATTGTTCATTATAGAAAAAAAAATTGAAATTAAATGAATGCATTGATAGCATAAGACTGTGAGAAGGAACGTGTCTTCTGCAATCTCTGCAAGGCTCAGGGACTTTTCCAATTTCACACCTTCTTTTTGGGTTCATCCTCTTTTCTCAGGAGTTTTGCAGCATTTCTTACTCAGATTAATATCCTGATTCATGTTGCACTTCCACCATTTACTATCTGGATGGACTTGGGAAACTTCCTGCAATAGTTTGCTAGAGAGGCTATAACAAAGCACTAACAGAAATTTATTTCCTCACAATTGTGGAAGCCTGAAGTCTGAAATCTTTTTTAAGTCCTCTCTCCTTGGCTTGGGGATGGCCTTCTTGTTCCAGTGAGTTCATATGGTCTTCTCTGCATGTGGGTCTGTGTCCCAATTTCCTTTTCTTTTATGAACACCAGTCATACTAGATAAAGACCTAACCTAGGGACCTCATTTAACCTTAATTGCCTCTTTAAAGACCCCACATCCAAATACACTCACACTCTGAGATCTTGAGGGTTAGGACCTTAATATATGAACTTGGAGGGGAAAACACAGTTCAGCCTATAATACTTTATGTAGGTTTCCTCATCTATACAAAAATGCATCCTAAAACCACGAATCTTCTAAATTTGTTATGAGGAGTAAATGAGATGAACATATGGGACCATGCCTAGTAAATTTTAAGCATGAGGTATACTTTAGGTATTATTACTATTATTGTGAGTTGATGGGTTTCAATGAAGATTTACATTCAGTTAAGGCCATTTCTTGTTCCGTGGTTCAAATTTCTCTCTGCATCTTAAAGGTGAATTTAAAATATGTACAGAATAAGATGGGAGAGACTGAACAGGATGCAATCATCAAGAGATCTTTAAAACAGGATTTAAAAAAATAAAAGAAAAGAAGTGAAAAGCAGATGCCTAAAAATCACAGCCAGAAAAATCACAGCCAGAGTAAACTATGTTTTATTATTATTTAATTATTATTTTAATTTTATATTATTTTAGTAAATATTATTTTAATTAACTATATTATGTATATGTTTTGTTTTTTTTTAATTAAATTTAATTTTTTTTTAGTGTTCCATAATTCATTGTCTATGCACACCACACCCAGTGCTCCATGCAATACGTACCCTCCATAATACCCACCACCAGGCTCACCCAATCCGCTCCCTCCAAAGCCCTCAGTTTGTTTCTTAGAGTCCACAGTCTCTCATGGTTTGTCTCCCCCTCTGATTTCCCCCAACTCACTTCTCCTCTCCATCTCCCAATGTCCTCCATGTTATTCGTTATGCTCCACAAGTAAGTGAAACCATATGATAATTGACTCTCTCTGCTTGACTTATTTCACTCAGCATAATCTCTTCCAGTCCCATCCATGTTGATACAAAAGTTGGGTATTCATCCTTTCTGATGGAGGCATAATACTCCATTGGATATATGGACCATATCTTTTTTATTATTTCATCCATTGAAGGGCATCTTGGTTCTTTCCACAGTTTGGCAACTGTGGCCATTGCTGCTATAAACATTGGGGGTACAGATGGCCCTTCTTTTCACTACATCAGTATCTTTGGGGTAAATACCCAGTAGTGCAATTGCAGGGTCATAAGGTATCTCTATTTTTAATTTCTTAAGGAATCTCCACACTGTTTTCCAAAGTGGCTACACCAACTTACATTCCCAATAAATGCTGTGTCTTTAACCAAGGACTGTGATTAATTCAATTCTGCCTGTGTAAAAAGAAAATATAGAAGTAGGGAGTGATAACTAAATTTGAAGTAATAAGAATCTGTGGAACTACACAACTCTACCAGTTACCAGAATTAAATAACCCTCCATTTTCCCATCATTAATAAAGGAATGACCATGTTATCTACTTCACTAGGGAGTTGTGAAAATTAAATAAAACATATGTATAAATAAATATTTACATATCTATGTTTATATTATTTACATATATATAATATAAACATACATATATTTATATGTAAATATATTAATTCTGGTAACTGGTAGAGTTGTGTAATTCCACAGATTCTTATTACTTCAAAATTAGTTATCATTCCCTACTTCTATTTTTTTTTTTTTTAAATGCAGGCAGAATTGAATTAATCACAGTCCTTGGTTAAAGACACAGCGTTTATTGTCTCATGAGCTCTGCTTTTTTATTTTCATTGATTTATTGATGTTGAATACTATGGAAATATTCATAATCTATCACCCAATTCTAGAATTATATATTCAATCATATTTTACGTAGTTTACTAGGACTTGCATTTTTCACTCAATGTTATGTTACTAAGATTTATACATGTTGATGCATATGGCTCTACTTCATTTTTATAACCATCTAATATTCCATCATATGAATATATAATGGTTTATTTGTTCCTTTCCTTCTTTTTTTTTTTTTAAAGATTTTATTTATTTATTTGACAGACAGATCACAAGTAGACAGAGAGAGGAAGGGAAGCAGGCTCCCGCTCAGCAGAGAGCCCAATGCGGGACTCGATTCCAGGACTCTGGGATCATGACCTGAGCCGAAGGCAGAGGCTTTAACCCACTGAGCCACCCAGGTGCCCTGTTCCTTTCCTTCTTGATGGAGCATTTGGTTTGTTTCATTGTGCTACTATAAGGAGCAGTGTATGAATGAACTTATGCATATCTCCTGCTGAGGATACCAGTGCTAAGTCATTGAGGAAATGATGCTCAGTTTCATAAGATTTATCAAATAATTTTTTGTAATTGCACTATAATAAAAAGGTTTGATAACTATATGTATTTTTCTTTTGATAACTATTGATAACTATTTTGTTTTGATAACTATATTTTGTATTTTTGTTTGATAACTATATGTATATGTATTTTTTCACCTCTCTCCAATATTAGACTTACTTCTATTGACCAATTGACTATATGTAACATGGTTCCACTTTTTGTTGTTTACTTGCATTTTTTAAGTTAATAAAACAGTTGAACACCTCTGAACATTTTTTTAGGTCTTTTTTATTTCCCTTACTGTGATATACTTGGGCTTAGCCTATATTTTTCCTGAATTGTTTTTCTTTAGCTTATTGATTGTAACGATTCTATATATATTCTTCATACCAATCTTTTGATAGTTACATGTGTTAAAATATCTTCTTTCTGGCTTGACTTTTTCTTTATTTCAGGTGTCTTTTCGTATGGTTAACATTTTTTTCCCTAACCTGTCTAATAAATTTCTCTTTATTCCAAATAAACTTATCTCTGTATTTTTAAAATTTTGACCTTGTTCTTTGGTCATGTAAGTCCATAATCTATTTATAGTTTTATTTTCTTTGTCTATAGTGTTAGGTATAGATAATATTTGTTGCTGCCTCTGTCAGTAACAAATTTATATATGCATTTATATGTCTATTTGACTGTTTCAAAAAATACAGTTCCCTTCCATTATCTAGACTTGCACCGATGTCACATTATTTAGTGCACATTTATATAAAAAAAAACTAAAAACAAAACACAAAACCTTGAGGTGTTCAGTTCTCTTCCTACTACCTTAGAAATAGTATAATATTTGAAGAATTTCTAAGTATCTGTGTTATAATTAGGGTAACATAATTCTAAAGCTTTATGATACAAGAGATCTGGATTTTATTTCTAACTAAATCTTTTTATTCCTAAGTTTTAAGATCAGTAAGACAGCTTTATAAATAACTCTTTTGTCTAAATGTGCTCTTGCATTTTAATATTATTTTGTAATTTTCAAAGTACTCTTCTATATAATGTTTATTTCAGCCTGATAACAGTATAGTAAAATATGTATAACAGACTTTATTATATTTCCCTTTATAATAAATAAGGAAATAAAGTGATAATATATTGGAGTTCTTCAAGGTCATACTAGTAAGTAGGGAAGAGAAGTTGGCATGCTTCATTCTTTCCACAATGCTATATATGTTTTAACTAAATGATTCCCACTATGATTGGGAAAGTAAAAATATATTTTGTGGAGTTATTTAAACCAACAAACATACTTTGAAAATATGTTTTTACCTTTATGTTCATCTCAGTAAGAAATCAAGAATAATAATGTACTGGCCATTTGAAAACAAATCAAGTTTCACATCCTAAAAGATTCCATAGGAAGTTCATAGTTTATTTAGGTCAACCAGTTGCTAATCCATAGGTGGAATGTAGAAGATAATCATGATAATAATGATGATGGTAATGATACCATGAGCAATGCAAAGGGCGGAAAGGAACAAATATTGTCATTCAGTATAGGATGATAAATAGCTCTTTGGAGATAACAAAGATAATTTTGTCATAATTAGGGAAGAGCTTTGGACATGTAAGTAGATGTGAGCGCAGAGATTATGGAATTGGTATGCAGAAGACAGGTCTTAAGACAAGATTTAAACATGATCTTCTTATAAATGCTTAAAAAATCACAGGATATTACTTAAAATTAAATTAGAGAAGGTAGCTCAAGAAGACATATAATGAGCTTAAAAGAGAGGGTCATGTGGGTAGAAGAGGAGCTTATTTAACTAGGCAAGAGGGATTAATGCACAATTTAGACTACATTATTATTCTAATACTGTCAGACTTCAGGCTCATATCCAAACTATCTTCTTTTTTTTTTCTTAACATATAGAAATACATAAATTAGCTTACCATTTCAAAGCATTGTTTTAAATTCTAACTTATTTAGAAACTGTGAGAGCTTTATAAATTATGCCATTATGATGTATAATGGATAGACTTCCTATGTGGTGATATATGTTAATCCTACTTTATAAATGACCATTCCTTGATCTTATTAATAGAACTTCAACTTGGCTCATAACTTATTTTCATTATTCCCATAAGAGAAGTTTAAAATCTAGTCTCTAAATCAAATTAATTAATTAATTAATACACACACACACACACACACACATTTAAAGCAAATGAAAAATCACAAGGGAAGCAAATATCGGTCCTCATTCATGATTCATTAATTCATTCTCATCTGCTTCCAATCATTCATTCACCAAATATTTTGTTGTGTACTTACTATGTGTTAGTAACTGGGGTGTAGCAATGACAAAAACATACATAAGCCTTGACCTCATGAAGCTGAATTTCTTATACAAAGCAGACAACAAAAAACATAAACAAGTCAAATGGATAATATCTGACATACCAGTAAAGACTATATACAAACAAATGTGTGGTTTGTTTGTTTTTTTAAAAAGATGATCTGTGGAGACCTTAATAAGATGGGGACGTTTGAGTATATCTATGAAATCAGCAAGCAAGAAAACCATGAGGATGTACAGAGTAAGTACAGTTGGAGTCAAGAAGTTAAAAAGAAAACAACAAATGCAACAGATCTGAAAATCATATTCTTGAAGTGTTCAAAAAGACTGCCATCTTAATAAAATAGTACTTTACAAGTACAATGAGTATGTGTTGAATCAATCAAAGATATGGTCACATTCATCCATAAATTCTCAGGCACTTTTAAGACATTTACCTGCTGGATGTAGGAATTAAATTGAAATGAACTTAGATAAGGACAGAAAAGGAGAGCCATTTCTCTATATCATCTATATATTTATAACTCTATTTTTATATTTCTATCTGTATCTATATATGCATCTAGATATATAATCACACATATAATATAATATAGATATATAATGATTTATAATTATATATTATATATTTTATATATCCAGATATATAATAATAACATAATATATATAGATATATAACTTTCCTGTGGCTGCTGTAACAAATATCCACAAATTTTTTGGCTTAAAACAACAGAAATGTTCTTCCACAGTTCTAGAAGCCCAAGTTTGAATCAGTGTCACTGGGATGAAATCCATGTGTCAGGAGGGCCTCACTCTCTCCAGAGGAGCTAGGGAAGGATTCATTCCTTGCATTATCCAGTTTCTCTCTCTCTCTTTCTATATATATATATACACACACATATGTACATACATGCATGTGTGTGTGTGTGTGTACATATAAAATTCATATATATATGTATGAATTTTATTTCTACCTCCTTGCCTGTGCCTAGACAATTGATGGATGAACTGATGACGAAGTTGGTGAGCCATTGCATTCAGGTTCTCTTCCACTGGAATTTTTTTTTTTAAGATTTTTAAGATTTTAATGAGGGTGCCTGGGTGGCTCAGTTGGTTAAGTGACTGCCTTTGGCTCGGATCATGATCTTGGAGTCCTGGGATTAAGTCCTGCATTAGGCTCTCTGCTCAGCAGAGAGTCTGCTTCTCCCTCTGACCCTTCCCTTCTAGCGCTCTCTCTCTCTCATTCTCTCTCTCTCTCAAATAAATAAATAATTTTTTTAAAAAATTAAAGACTTTATTGATTTGACAGATAGAGGGAGAGCACCGCAGAGGAGAGGAGCAGAAGGAGAAGGAGAAGCAGAATCCCCACTGAGCAGGGAGCTGATGCAGGGGTGGATCCTAGGACCCTGGGATCATGACTTGAGCTGAAGGCAAATGGTTAACAAACTGAGCCACCCAGGCGCCCTTTCTATTGGAGTTTTTAAGCTATTATTTGCATTATAGCTTTTTGTTTATATACCTTAAGAAAAAAAAATCTATCAAGTAGAATAAGAAAAGGAATTCTTAAAAGATCTCAGGATCAAAATTCTGTGATTGCATTTTACAAAAGAAAAATACTTTGAGTTTATTGTTGGACAACCGCAACATGGGGAAATTGGAAAACATGCCTTACACATGGGAAGTGGTTCAACATGTGTGTTTTCATGGTGACAGCAGATCTGGAGCTAGAAATATGCAAAGTAGTTGCAACTTAAACAAGTATACACACATACATATACATATCTATGAAACTATGAAGAGCTTTCAAGTAGTTATGTAAAAAAGGAAATAGATTGTGAGCTAATGTCAATAGGAGAACTGAATGCATTTGCTAAATAAATTTAGAAAAGCCGTTACATCCTTTTTTTTTTTAAGATTTTTTTTTTAAAGATTTTTTATTTATTTACTTGTCAGAGAGAGAGAGAGAGAGAGCACAGGCAGACAGAGTGGCAGAGGGTGAAGCAGGCTCCCCGTGGAGCAAAAAGCCCGATGTGGGACTCGATCCCAAGACGCTGGGATCATGACCTGAGCCGAAGGCAGCCGCTTAACCAACTGAGCCACCCAGGCGTCCCTGTTACATCCTTTTTTGAGTAAAAATATGTTTATATAAACTTAAATAAAAATTTAAGAAAAAACAATAAATATTACATTGTAATATTAAGTTTTAGAGTCATTTAGTATACATGCATTTATAACACTAAAAAAAAGAAAGTTTTAACAATTTTTTGTTAGTTATTTAATTCCATCTGTGTCATGCTTTTGTTTTCCATGAAAAAATCCTATTTGGGAATTTTGTAGACCTTGTGAGATTGAATTAAAATCAGAATACCTGTTTTGTCACTTCAACCCTTCATCTCACAAACAGGAAAAACTAGAAAATCTTGTGCAACAGTGCAACATCCATGAAAAATCATCTTAGACAGGTACTTTAATTATATAAGGAACATGAACAAAAGAGGAGAATGTTAGAGAAAATTGAGGTACTCAAAACATGCATTGTTCTCACTAATCAAATTTCAAAACAGCAGACTTGACAAAAACGCTCTGAAAAGATTTCTCTCTCTCTTTTTTTTTTTTTAGTTTGAATTTACGGAGGCCAGAAATTTGAACAAAGATTGTTGACATGATTTTTATAGTCTGCCAACCATTTATATCAGTTGAAGACAAAGATTTTTGGTAATTGCTTAAGCTATGAATATGAATAAAAATATTGTATCAAAAGGTGAACAATATTCTTACATGTGCTATCTGTAAATGAAAGTATTTTTAGTATTGCCATGAGCAGGTTAGTGACCATGGAAGAAATTAACCACTGACAGTGATGAGAAGTAATTGCTCTATACTATGTTCTCAAACTCAAATTTGGTTGATAACATTTTTAAATGGATATGATTACTTATCTCCAAGCATAACTTATTATTTATTATTTTCTTTATTGAAATGTAGTTGGCACATGGTTACCTTTGTTTCAGCTGTACAACATAGTGATTTGACAAGTCTATGTATTATGCTATGCTCACCACATGTGTAGCTCCCATCTGTCACCAGACACTATCACAATGCTATCAATTATGATTTATTATTTATTTTTCAATCAGAGGTGTTCATTAAATAAGAGGGATATTGGGCTTCAATCTATAAAAATCATCTAAACCTCTTCTTCTGATGAGTCCATTCTATCAACCTACAAACACAATATCACTATAAATGAGGGGAGAGACTGGGATGAAGATTATGTGTGTGTCCACATACTAACACATTTTCCAGTTTACCCCTCTTAACAATCTCCCATTTGTCTATAATTTATTTATCAATCACCTCACCTTCAAGTCTTGTTTTTGCTCCCTTCATTAATTTTTTGTTCCTACCATCTCAGCAAAATGGTGCTTGTCAATTCACCAATAACCTCTGTCTTGCCAAATGTAGTGGTCAATTGTCTTTTTCAACATTCCTTGAATTGTCAACACCATATGACATAATTGAGGATTCCAATCTTTTTGGATCATTTTGCTCAAACTTTCTTGTAGCCCCCACACTTACCTAACTGTCCCTCAACTCCCTGTATGCTCTTTAATCATTTTTTGTTATCTCCCTTTTTCTTTTTGGCCAAAGTTTTAAATGTTTGTGTACCACAGCTCTGTCATCAAAATTCTCCTCTAGTTATCACACTCTTTCTAGTTGATCTCATTTAGTCCCACAAAGTGAAAGACTGGTTAGGTGTTGCTGGCTTCTAGAACATCTCCCGCCCCAATCTCTCGTCCCCCTCAGTACCAGCAAACTAAAAAAGCTCTGTACTTGACATCACAGCTGGGATGCCTAACTCTACTCACAATCAGGATTTTGCAAGTAGAAAATTAATTCATTCTGTTAAACATCTAGCTTCCAAATCTTCCATGTCAGTACATGGCATCACCATCAACAAGGTTGCCCAAGCCAAAAATTTAAGAATGCTTCACAAATCTTTTCTTCTACCACATACAAAAACGATGTATCAGCAATTCTGTCAGCCCTACCCTTGATATGTATTCTCAATATATCCACTTTCCTCAATTCTACTTTTTAATTTAAGCCACCATCATCTTTAAGTTGGGCCACAGAAATAGTCTATCATTTCCTTCCTTGCTGTCAGCCCATTCTTCACACATCAGCCAAAGTAACCATTTTAGAAAGTAAATCAACAGTGCTTTAGCTTGGTTCTCACCAGAAGCAGATGCTAGACAAAGATTCATGTGAGAGAATATTTTTTGGAAATAAAACAATATATAAGATGGGAGTGGAAAAGTACAAAAAGGAAGGAAGACAGTCTATAAAGCCAGTGATCTCTGTGGCTTATTAAAGCTTAATGCCCAGAGAAACTCTGGATAATGGCTCCTCAGAGTTATCCCACCAGAAGGGTGAGAGAGCTGTGGTATTTATATACAGCAGTCATTGCCTGAGGGCCGCCTCAGGATTTTCAGTACATTTGTCTACTAGCGTGAGAGCAGTTCATCCTTCCAAAGCTTCAGGGAAAGCCCCAGATGAAGAGGTGCAGATATGGGCAGTTGAAAATTGACTGAAGAATATTTAAGGGGATGTGGGCAGGGTACTTAAGCCAATTTTTTCCTTTTCTTCAAAAGCTTGGCAACATTTTCTTATTTCATTTCATATAGAAAAATTTCCATCCCCTCAATATAGTCTGTTGGCCAGCTGGTTGGTTTGTTTTTCCAGCCTGGGTCATCCATTGCAGATCCTTACTAAAGCAGTTTTTCTGCTCTGGCTCTTCCGGACTTTCACCTGGAGTACGCCTCATCCTTCAGAATTCAGCTGCCATAGCACTTCGAAAGTGAAGCATCTCTTACCCATCCTAATTAACTAGAGGAGACACCAGTTCTACACTAGCACACTCCCTTTTATTCTGTTTACCTATTATATTTTTTCTTAGCCTTTATCATTATCTAAATATATGTTTATTTGATTTCAAAATTTATTCTCCACCTCAGGAAAATGTAGGCTCCATGAGAAAAAGGAACTTAGTCTGGTTTAGCACTATATCCTGAGTGTTTTGAATAATGCCTGGCACATAATAGGTGCTCTAAAAATTACAGAATAGTTATTTTGATTCTTTAACTCAAAGTATGACAATTTATTTTTAAAAATATTTTATTTATTTATCTATTTTAGGGAGAGAGAGCGAGCATGAGGGGACTGGGGAGAGGCAGAGGGAGAGGGAGAAGCAAGTTCCCCGATGATCAGGGATCCCAGTGTGGGGCTGGATTCCAGGACCCTGGGATCATGACCTGAGCTGAAGGTAGGCACTTAACTGACTGAGCCACAGTATATTTTTCTAATTTTTTTATAGTTTCCCTAAGACACAGTATGTACTTAGAATTTTGGAACACAACATCTGGCTTCAATAAAATAAAATAAATAAAAGCTTCAATATTTATGAACTGTGGACCTTGGACAAGTTACCTTACCTGTCTTCTACTACCTGAGGTAGTACTTACCTCACCATGTTATTGTATTAAATCGTATAGAATGCATGTTATTAGAATCATTAGGGGTGCCTGGGTTAATCATTAGGGACTGAGTTGATTAAGTATCCAACTCTTGATTTTGGCTCAGGTCATGATCTTAGGGTCCTGGGATCAAGCCCATGGTAGGCTCTGAGCTGAGTGGTGGAGCCTGCTGGGGATTCTTTCTCTCCCTTTGCTCCCCACCCCTCACTTGCATGCTCTCGGGAAAGAAAGAAAGAAAGAAAGAGAGAGAAAGAAAGAGAGAGAGAGAAAGAAAGAGAATACTAAGCTGGCAGTTATTAAGTACTATATAGCTATTAATTGTTAGCTATTGCTTTTTAATAAGCATTACTGTGTCATGTCCAAATATACCTTTTAGATTAAAAATTGAATTAAAATTTTGTTTTATGTTTTGCAGTAGAAAGAGTATATTATCAGATTTGGAGCAGAATTAGAGCTGTTCTCTTTAGTAGCCCTATGACTAAATTATATCCCTTCTTGGAACCTCCATCTTCATCTATAATTGGGATAATAATGCCTGTGAATTAGAATTGCCATGAAGATTGAATAAAGAATATGTCATATGCTTGGCTTACAGAGGTTGTATCCTGCAATATGCATATCTTTTGCCTCTTTCTCATTGCCATTAATTATTTGCATAATTTTTTAAAAGCCATTTGCTCACACCAGGATCATATTAAATAATCAGTGTTTGCCAAATGCAACATGGGAGAGGTATTCTTCAACATTTTGATATGTCTTTTAAACAGAAAAAAGAGGGGACGTGGAAGCCTAAGAAGCATGAAAAATATTTTTCATTCCCCACATTTGAAAAGTCCTGATGTACATTTCCATATTATCATCTCTTACAAGTCTAGGATACAAGTATAGGCTAACTCTAGTCAACATATTTCATGAGGGAACAACTTTTTGTCATAGAAGATCTGGGACCCTGGAACTTTCTGTGAGATGACATCTAAAATCCTTCCCATTTTAATTTCTGAAATTCTATGACTTTTTTTCTTTCTTTTTTTTTTTTTTTTTACTAGTGTTACATTTTCATAACACTTTCAATAGCTTCGTCCCAACACTTGCTATGTTTGGGGCATGATTCATTTCAGCAATGTTCTTTCCTAACTGCCGCCATAGGCATTGTACCTTCCTTATTGCATTGTACCCTTGCTGATCTTCTAAACCTTATTATGCTGAAGTTATCTATATCTCTGCTCTCAAACAATATCATCTTCTCATTGTAGATGTCATACAGGTCAAAATATGCAAATAATATAGGCAGTTGTGTAGCTAATACCCAAAGGCTGAAGCAAAAGGAAACCATTTCTTCATTATTCTACAGAGATGTGAAAGAGTTCTAAAAAAGAAAGAAAGAAAGAAAAAGAAGAAGCAAAGAAAGAAGGGTTTCAGAATATCAGAAATAAAAATGTCAAATGCACTAGAGTTGGGTTTTTTTTTCAGCTTTTCTCATAAATTATTTTCCTCTTGTTACCACTATTGTAGGGGCATGCAAGTCCTCCTACAATATGCTATATTAAGATCTACTCAATCTGGTATCAAATTATGCCAAATTTTGCATAATGGTCCATATTATATTGAAATATCACAATTAAATATCTCTTGCAATGTACATAGAATCATTTCTCTTGCTAACACATTGGAGAAAATTAAAAAGAGATTTTTATACAGAAAGATACATACATATAATTTAGTAAGAAACAAAGTTAACAAAATAAGATATTAATTAGCAAAATAAATCTTAAAATCAAGTACAAATACTGCATTACAAAATCTGTGTAAGGCTCATCTGACTTTAAATATCTTCATGGATTCACTCCTTAGTGGTTTTTACCATCCTTGGACACCTGATAGATAAGAATTTTCTTAGCAATTGAGAAGAGGGCAAGATTTATTAAAATAAAGGATGGCTAGATGCTGTTAGTGGTCACTGTAATTCCTTGTGATCTGTCTGGAAGGACAACTTGGCATTTTTTATTCCAAAGACCAATTTCATACTAATTTTTATGGACCCAACTTCTTCTGATCCTGCATCTTTCTCCATTGATGATTCTTTCTTTTTCTTCTATTTAAAATGTGTCCCTTTTCACCAAAATCTACTTTTAATCTCTTCCAAAATGCTTTCTTCCACTTAAAATTTCCTTTTCTTCACTGAAATATACCTACTTATTTTTAATTCTCATGAACTCCTATTTTATATGGCGCTTCTCTGACTATAGAAAGAATCAAAAAATAAAACACACTTTTAGGTACTTTGTAAGAAATTTACTAGCAAGGAGCACCTGGGTGGCTCAGTAGGTTAAGACTTACTCTTGATTTCAACTCAGGTCATGATCTCAGGGTTGTGAGATTGAGCCCTGTGTAGGACTCCACACTGGGTGTGGAGTCTACTTGAGATTCTCTCTCTCCCTCCCTTCTCCACACCTTTTTCCCTCCCCAAAAGGGAAGAAAAAAATACTAACAGTATTTCACTTAATTCTTACCAGTAGATATAATCATTAACCATACACTGAAATTTCTGGGGCTCAGGTGGGATGGAAGTGTGGACAAGCGGGCTCCATGGACGCCCAACCAGGACAACTACACAAGGTCCTTTGCTCAGAAAGGCTTTGTGTTTAGGATAATGCTCTTTTTGTCACTGCCTTAAATGTCTTCAAAATTTTACCTTTGAAGTTGTGTTTTCTAAATGAAGTCTAATGGGACAAAGGAATATGCTTTTGAGCAGAGGAGCTACATACCCTATGTGCATCCACTGCCATTCTTTGTCTCTCCATCTGTGTGTGATGGTTCTGAGGTCTCACAAGATCCAAGAAATCTGGTGGGACCGTGAAGGGAGTTCAGCAAGACTCAAAACGAGTACAACTCAAGTGTATTGTGTTCACAACTGGCGAAGTGAGGAAAACAATGGCCCCAAGAAGTCACACTTTCCTTTTGAACAAGAATTTGCTTAAAATGCAGTAAGAAGGCAATGGCATTCTGACAAATGTACATGATTAATGAACCTTGTCATATTCTTTTTTACTTGTGTTACTTCTCTATATTAGCCAAATACTTAATGCTGACATTGAAGACAAAAGGAAAATTGGAATAATAATTCTTCTTCCTTTTAGTCCTCCTTGCTCAATAGTAAGCCACTGATAAGAGAGTTTTGATAGAGAAAGCATTATGCATATATCATGAAATAAAATAAAAATAGTCGAGTTAGTTTTATGCAACATTTCCACTATTGTGGTAAGAACAAAATACATGTGAGTGCACACAACACAAAATGCAAATTATGTAATTTTGATGATCCTACAAATGAGTGAAGTACTTTTATATTTTCATTTTAAATTGACATTACATATATAAAGATAAATGTTAAAACTCAGGCAAATAATTCAAAAAATGTATTTTTCTTTACATAGAATGATATTAAATAACAAATAAGAAGTATGACCTGTTGACACAAATGTAATCAATTATATAATTAAGTAGAAGAGTAATTTTGTTTGTGTATTTATTTATTTATTTTAAAGATTTTATTTATTTATTTGACAGAGATCACAAGTAGGCAGAGAGGCAGGAGAGGGGTGGGGGAAGCAGACTCCCTGCGGAGCAGAGATCCTGATGTGGCGCTTTATCCCAAGACCCTGAGATCATGACCTGAGCCAAAGGCAGAGGCTTAAGCCACTGAGCCACCCAGGCACCCCAAGTTTGCATATTTATTTATAGTAATATATACTCACTCTGTCTTTAATTATATAAAATTATATAAAACTTCCAGCATAATATGAAATTATCACTAACAATAGAATTAATGAAAATAATTTAAATTTTTCCATTTTTAAAAAACCTTAGATTATATTGCTAGGTGTATATATAATCAAACTATTATATCTATAGGTACTTGAAATAATTCATCTCTGCTCATATTATCAACTCAATACATAGTAAAATTAATACTTTAAATGTACTTTATTGCTTTCAAATTTTAAGAATTATTTTAGTGTGTTTATTTGAAATACATTTATGAATTTAAATCTCTGAAATAAATATGCTCAAAGAAGACTAGCTTCTACATATATATGAAAGATATAAATATCTAAAGAAGAGTTATGTGTACATATATACACCTTTCTTAGATAAATGATAGCATGCAATATACTTTATTTCTCATTACTTTTGTAGCTTCACAGTATTCCATCCTGTTGAAGGCATTTATTTAACCAAATAGATTTTTGAATTATTTCCAAAATCTGCCACACAAATAGTCTGTAACAAACACATTGTGATCCATTTTTTTTTTATAGTTTTACCAGTTTACCTTCAGAATAGGCTCCTAGAAATGGGATTGCTTAGTTAAAGGGTAGAAATGCATATAATATTATGAGACATTGTCAAATTTGCCTCCACAGAAGCCATTCCATTTTGCATTCCCACCAGCAATGTATGACAGTGACTATCTTCTGTAACTTTGCTAATAGAATGTGCCATTAAATCACAATTAATGTCTCTGCCCAAGAAAATTAGGCATAAGACATAAACAGACAATTTACTGAGCAGGAAAACTAAATAGAGAAATAAATCTTTAAGGAACTGATCAATAACAACAGAGAAAGGTAGGTTACTACTCCAAATCAGTATGTTTATAAATGTATCACATCAGCCAAAATTTAAAATTCTCATCATGACGTGGCAAAGATATGGAGACAGAACCTTGCTGCTATGTGTATAGACTTGTTCTGTTCATTTGGAGAACTTGGGCCTTATGTCATCAAGGAAGGATGCCTCTCATTTTAGACTCAAAAGGTCCATTTCTAGGCATATATTCTAGAAAATCTTTCTCATACATATAGAGAAGACATGTATAATAATATTTATTGCACCATTACAATAGAAAGAATTTTTAATAATTACAATATTTATCTGCTGGAAAACTGAAAATTATAAAGTCATATGATTAAACATCATATTACAACATAATGAATGAACTAGAATTTTAAGAATCGAATGGAAAAGTGACAAAATTTTAACCTTGCAATAAATTTTTAAAAAGCAAAATGTAGATTAATATTTATAATTAACTTAGTGTTTGATAACATTAAATATATATTCTAAATGTAATGTACAGAGGCTATATATGGAAAAATGCATGTATATGTGTATGAGAATATATATATACTATATATTTCTGAAATTTGCGTGTATATGTGTATGAGAAATATATATACTATATATTTCTGAAATTATGTAAGTATAGAAGAATATAAATATTACATGCATGTATTAAATGCTAAAAATCAAACAGCACATAGAGTAAATATATAGACACATAGAATGATTAGCAAAATTTAATAGACATCTTTAGGGAGAGAAGGTAATATTCTCTTTAAAAACTCGAACATGTGGTAAATTGCAAAATTTTATGCTTGGAAATGGGTATGCTACTGTTTGTTATACTATTCTCTATACTTTTTGAATGCTGGAAATATTCCATAATTGTTCAAATAAACCCACACACATACCCACTACGTAATTCTATAACCATTAAGTAGATATTGAGTATTGATTAATATCAAGGTTTTTTATCATCCCGAGAAATTGGGAAGAATTTTGAAAGTTTGAAAAAACTTTTTTCCAACATTAAAAGACTTTCAGTCAACAGAATTCAATTAAACTGAACCCTCAGTTAGTCGAAAATTATTTGGCTTGTCTTGAAGTTTAAAATGTTGTCATAAATAGAGGGAGAGGTGTGTGGGTGTGTGTGTTTTGTAAAAATTTTAGGCTTCTTGGGTCAATTCCAGAGTCACTCAAATTTGTGTTAATCTTTACCTCTACTTCTCCAGGACAATACAACGTTGAGAATTTAGTTTCAAAATGAGACCGCTCCAGGCACTGCCAGATTCTCAATTATCAGACAGATTCAATTATCTTCACCTATGTTTTACTTATTAAAGTAGTAAATGAACTAATGCATTTGAGAAAGGAAAGACTTTTGACAACATTTTAAAGCAATAGAATTCACTTGCTAAATGTAAGTATTAGAAAATGCAATTAACCAGAACAAATTCTGGTTAATCAGGTGTTATTATAAAAGTGTTAAATTCCATTATGTCTAAGTTCATTATAAAATATACTTCATAAAATGTAGACCATAAGTTTGAGGGTAAAATTTCTTACAGAATGAAGTAAAGATGAATAATAATAGCATAAATTTAACGTGATTAATTATATAATGCAGCAAGACATTCAGAGAAGGGATATTTCTGTGAGAATTAGAAGACTATGGGAAAATTTGTGAGGGAATTTTACATTCTCAGTATTACAAGGGCCTTGACAAGTCCAGTTAATTGGTTTTGAATTCTTGCTGTGAATAAGCATTATCTTAAGTTGATTTGTTGCTAGTTGATAGGAAATACAGATTTCTAGGTAACTTTACGTGGTGATGCAGTCAGTTAAGCATCCAGCTCTTGGTTTCCACCCAATTCATGATCTCAGGGTTCTGGAATGGAGCCCCATGCTGAGCCTCATGTTCAGCCCTGCCTGGGTTCTGCACTTTGCATGGAGTCTGCTTGGGATTCTCTCTCTCTCTCCCTCTGACCCTCCCCTGACATTCTCTCTCTTTCTCAAATAAATAAATCTTTTTTTAAAAAAAAGTTAGGATTCTATCATAAGAAATTGCAAATGTTGAACTGAAGTTACAAATTATTTACTGATAAAATTAAATTCAAGGTAATGGAAAAGAGCCATATTATAGTAAATACATAGTCTGGACATATACTGGTAGGAATTAAAAACCGATTTGCTTGAGACAAGCGAGATGTTACTAAGGTTGTACAAAAAATGTAATTTAGTGCATCAAAAAATCAAAAATCAGTTTAAAACATTGCCATTAGCTTTAATTACAGATTCAATGCAGATTTCTTAGCATAGTCGATGCCTATTGGAGAAGGAAAGGTTGAGATTTTTCAAACTTGTTTTATGTCACTTTAGGGCAGAAGTTACTGCCTTAAAATATTCTAAAAACTTAACAAAATAACTAACAGATACCAAATAATATTTGAATATTTTAAAGTATGACTAAAATCATGGCATGATACTCCAATAATGCGATACATTCTGAGGCACCTGCAAAAGTAAAAACTCCTACAGAAAATAGTTTCCATTGAAAAAATGGGCTTGTATTTTAGCTTCTTCCCTATTACACTGAATATGTAAATCTATGATTCTAACATTTCTCCACTCTCTTTTTGGAAACTCTGATCTGCCTTTGAAGCCCACTTGAGGGCAAACTTGTTCCTTCTCTTACCTGTGCACATTAAAAAAAAAAAAAAATCATTATAGGTTTGAGTTAGTTTATACTGAGATGTATCATCTTTTTTTTTTTTTTAAGATTTTATTTATTTATTTGACAGACAGAGATCACAAGTAGGCAGAGAGACACAAAGAGAGAGAGGAAGAAGCAGGGTCCCCGCTGAGCAGAAAGCCCGATGCGGGGCTCGATCCCAGGACTCTGGGATCATGACCTGAGCCGAAGGCAGAGGCTTTAACACACTGAGCCACCCAGGTGCCCCTGCATCACCTTTTGGTGTGGATTAATCTCTCAATAAGAAGATCAATCACTTTCAGAACCAGATATAGTTAATCCTCTATTAAATTAGGTACATCATTTACTTAGTAATATCTAGAGCCTTTGAATTAAAATAATGCATTTATACCCCAGGTTTGAATGAAATATATCACCTATTAAATATATAAATGTTAAATAAAATCAAATGTATGTTAAATAAATGTTTCAATAAATGAAATTTATTGTGAAATAATTACACTTTAACAATTTTTAATTTTAGGTCTCTTAAGGAAAATATGTTGATTCATAAATAGTCTGCTTGAGTTTTGTTTTTTGTTTGTTTATTTGCTTATTTATTGACAATGGCAAATAATACTGCAACTTATTATTTCTCAACAATTTACAGGAGCAATGAGTCCTGGTTGTTTTCCCTCTGACAAACAGGAAATCCACATAAATGGGTTTGACATGTAAGAACACAATTTCTTTTAATATCCTTTTCTTTTTTTTAAAGTTGTTATTTATTTATTTGAGAGAGAGTGAGTGTGAAAGAGAGAACACGAGCAGGGGAGAGGGCGGAGACAGAGGGAGAAGCAGACTCTCTGCTGCGCAGGGATCCCAATGCAGGACTGGATCCCAGGACCCTGAGATCATAACCTGAGCTGAAGGCAGATGCTTAACCAACTGAGCTCCCCCAAGGAGCCCTTCTTTTAACAGCCTAATTGAAGACCTTTTATATACAAAATATTGCCTTCCATATTCTTTATCTGTAAATCTTGAGGGAACATTTGCTCTTTCCTCTTAGTTTTTTTTTTTTTTTTTGCTTAATCAACAAAACAATTTCACATTTATATTTTTAGCAACTCTTTCATCTATACTTTTTTCTGAATTTTTTGCTGAGGCACAGATTCCTCTTTCCATGGTCATGGAAATATGCATTAACTCCAGTACCTTCACAAAACAGTTGTACTTTCTTGGATTAAATAATACAAAATCAGAGTATGCAAAATGTTTTTAATAATTAGAGAGTTCATATCTTTGGGTGCTGGTAGAGTTGCTCTTATTATGTTAGAATCCCATTAAACATGTAAACAAACAGTTCTATCAACTAATCAATAGATACTTAGTGTTTTCCGTGGAGATCTATATTTTAGGCAACAATCTGTGATTTTATGATAAAAAATATCAAATAGAGCTGAGAGTTGGGAAGATCAGGCACAGCTTTGCAGAATAAATATATCTTAAGTTAAGGTCTGTAAAATGAATAACCATTTGCTAAGCAGCAAGTGGGAAAGGGCATTTCCAGGCCTGGGCAATGGCATGAGAAAAAGGCAGGGCAGGAGTAGGGCAGTTCTATATATTTTGGAATTGAGTCCTGACGCTACTTTAATTGCTTTGGAAACCAGAGTTGCTGGTAGAAAGAACAGGATCAACTTAATAAACTTAAACTTACATAGCATTATTTGATGTTTAATTTCTAACTGATGACTCCTCATTTTTTTCTCTCCATGACAGCAAAAACGGTTAACAAGGATTGCAACCATTAGTATCATTGCTAACTGCCTGTTACAACTCTGCTTTAGCACTTTTAGTCTAAGGATTCATTTGATCTTCGCAACAACCTATTGTGTAGGTATTATTCACCTCAGTGTATGATTGAAAGAACTGTGACTCAAAGAGCTGAAGTAACCTCACTGAAATAGTAAGCTCGTGAAGGACAGAGTGGGATGGGAATCCAAGACTGTCTAGCTACCACAAAATCGTGTCTCTGTTAAGGTAAAATCACTGTTCTTATTCATGTAGGTTGGAAGAGAGTTTGATATTAGGAAACCAACTCACTCTGCCCAAGGGCATCTGGAAAAAGTAAACCCAATCCAGAATTGGTATGCCATAAGGAATAGCAAGCATTCTTTCCTTTACTAAGTTTTCTGATTATAGAAGTTGTACATACCAGGAACATTTTATTTTATTTTTTTTAAGATTTATTTATTTTTTTGAGAGAGAGAGTGTGAGTGGGGAAAGGGGTAGAGGGAGAGGGAGAGAGAGAGAGGCTCTGAAGCAGACTTCCCGCTGAGCACAGAGATCTCAGGGCACTGAGCTCACGATCTGAGCCAGAAACCAGGAGTCCAGTGCTCAACTGACCGAGCCATCCAGGTCCCCCAGTGAGAACATTGTCAGTGATGGAATATATATTTTGTAAATATGTGTCAGTGTGCTTGTGTATGAACATGTTACAGACCGAGGCCCCATTAATGAATAATCAGTTCATGAGCAAGGGTTTACAATACAGGAATAGTCCCAAAGTTTCAATTTGAAATTCATGTGCATATACAGATAACATAATTAGAAACTGTTCTCCACCTTCTTTAGGGGGATTAAAACAAAAACGAGGTTTTAGCAACATCAAAACAACCTAGGCATTGGAACTTAGATGAACCTCAGAGAAACATGATTTACTTAAATTCCTTTGCAGCTAGAAATCTCTGCTTAGCATGTTAAAAATGCGGACCATGTCAGGGAAGTGGCAAAATGCCTTGTTATACGGCAACA
Organism: Martes martes; assembly: GCF_963455335.1. Lineage (NCBI taxonomy): Eukaryota > Metazoa > Chordata > Mammalia > Carnivora > Mustelidae > Martes > Martes martes. Next base: position 125,767,772 of record NC_137891.1, on the reverse strand, counting down.
GATCTCAGAAGTCTGGGTTGACTGGAGCAAGACATGTCTTAGAAACTTGTTCAGTTTCTCTCCTGTGCAACACCATTAAATTTAATTACAAAGAAAAACTTATTTTTGTTATACAAATAATATCCCCACGTAGCCTAATTTAAACTAATTGCCTACACAGTTTTCATTCCAAGGGGAAAAACAAAAACTAAAATAAGTGCTGACTTGTTGAAAACGTCTTTAATTATATTAACGCATTGAATTCTGCTTTGACCCTTCTTCAAAAGTTACTTTTAAAATCAGAAATGGTGCGAAGTGTGGCATGCCAGCAATTTGTAAGTTTCACTCCTGCCATGACCTAGTTTACCCCGTCATTTTTCCTTCTAACATAGAAAATATCTTTTTGCAGAAAAAGCTCTAAGTGTCTACTATGGGACACGAAGACCTGTGTTATTTTTTTCCCCTCATTTTCAATTCTTGTAATATTATTTTTCAGAAGGAGAAAAACCTATCTGTGAATCTGGGGGTGAAAGAAGAACCCGTTTCTGGCCTTGGGGATGGAGGGCTTTTTGCATACAAGCCTGCCTGGGGACTAGACAATGTGGCATGCACCTTTCATGGAACTCTGTGCGGTATCAACCCTGGAACAAAGGCCTGGTCCCCTGATTTCTCTCACAGCATGGAAGAAATAAGATTTTTAATTGGATTCACTGATGGCCTCACCGGAGCCATATCCTAGCTGTTATAGGGAGGTAACTTTTAAACGACATCAATCAAGCTGGCTACAGGGCCTCACACCCCATCATTAACTCAGATCTTGAGAACTGGCTAGAGGAAGGGCTCCTGACACACCAGCAACTGGGAGAAAACAAAGCTACCCACACCAACAGATTGTCAGCCTTTCCCTATGTGCTGCCTTCTCAATCCCTTTAACTCTGGGTAGGGAAAGGGAAAATCCTCTTCAGAATTTTTGTTTCTCTAGTTCTGTGATAGACATATACATAGATGGTGGAAATTTTAGAAGACTATGAAAGGTCTCTGATAATGATTTGTGAGTTCCATTTGACCATGTGCCTCACAAGCCTTCTTTGAAAAAGTCAGGTGATGTTTTAAAGTTTGTTTTGTCAAGACCCATGCAGTTCAGAGCTGTTTAAGACTGTGTTCTCGTAAGCCTCCTTTTGTAATCTGCTTTCTGAAAGACAAAAAACCTTTATGTGTAATAGAGATGAGATGTGAAATTTAGTTTTAAGGAGATTCTTCAAAGTCGGCAATAATGACCTCTGGGTAAGAAAATTCTTTGGTGTAGGATGATTCCTTTGTGTGTGGTATTTAGCATCATCGCTGGCCTCCACCCACTAGAGGTCAGTAGATCCTCCCAGTTGCCACAACCGAAAAAACTCCTCTCCAGACATTGCCAAATGCCCACTCCCACACTGCCCCCAGGGACAACTCTGTCCCCAGGTGAGAACTATGTAGATAGCTATAGTTCCATAAAACAAACTGCTTTTCTTCCATCTTTCAAATCACTTAGTTTTAACATGGGGAAGACCCAAGTCAGTTAGTTCTCCACACTATATGCTCTGTGCGGGGGACACAGAGTGATTCAATTAAACAGAGTGAAGAATTACTCCTTGGTGGATTGTATATTAGGACAGGAAGACACCACTCACGGAAAATGATCACGGGAAAGCAATAGAGTGTCATCTGAATAGTTGGCCTTCTCCCTGGATTTTATAAGCCGTTCACAAAGTTCTCCAGTGATAGTGCACATTGATTTGACATCAAATGGGAGCTATGAGACATCAGTCACCCATAGGTATTTTGGAACACTGCAGAGCTCAAATCACGGACAAATTATGGTGTCTAGATGAATGAGCACAATTGAACAGTTGGTTCCTTTCCACGTTTGAAAATGTCACCTAAAGCACTGTGGGAGGAGAACACATTTGATATGGAGAGACATTTAACTCATAAAAATTCAACAGCAAAATACAAACTGTGTGTTTTTTCAATATATTCTAGTATTACCTCATTATTTTTATGTTTGAAGAAGCAAATATAAAATATAGAGTCTAAATACAAAAATATGTCAACTGCTAAAAAACAACAAAAAAATAAAAAAGCTTATACTCTAAAGAATCAATAGTATTGTCATCTAGACTCTAAAGAATCAATAGTATTGGCATCAGAACTAGGTTAACATACCACTGATTCTTTGAAAAATTTGTTTGAACCTTTGCAATCTTTTAAAAGAGGCTTTGCTTTTTTTCAGTTAAAAAATGGGAGAATGCGGGCACCTGGGTGGCTCAGTGGGTTAAAGCCTTTGCCTTTGGCTCGGGTCATGATCCCAGGGTCCTGGAATGGAGCCCCACATCGGGCTCTCTGCTCAGCGGGGAGACTGCTTCTCCCTCTCTCTCCACCTGCCTCTCTGCCTACTTGTGATCTCTGTCTGTCAAATAAATAAATAAAATCTTTAAAAAAAAAAAAATGGGAGAATGTACTAGACCACCTAAACTTCCTTCTAGCTCTATAGTATTGTATTATTTTGCTTGTTTTTTAGTGAAGCAGATACTTTTCTGCTCTGCTATATTTATGTATTAAATTCCCAATTTACTATCATGATAATATTTATTGGCAATTTCATAGTTCTTGTCATCATTGTCCAAAGGCAAAAAGACCAATGATAAGGACAATAGGTTTTTTTTGCAAGCCAACTTTTACATTTTCCTCTTTCTCAGCCTTTATCTGGAAACACATGAAAATATTTTATAAGAAAATAAAGACAAAAAGTAAGAAAATACTCATTCTTGTATTACAATGTTTATAATTTCTTGTGGAAATTTGTCATCCTACTGCGTTTCATTTTGAAAATAAAATTGCTATTTTTGTGTTTTATCTCTATTTGTTTGGTCATAAGAGCCAAGATTTATATTCAATGATTTAATTTTTGATGAGAAAACTCATGACCATATCTGAGTACATAAGATCCTGGACCAAGGCCTAATCCCAGCATATGCCTGAGACTGAGACCCAGATAATGACTTATTACTGACTCACAACAGCCTCATTATGAATTTGGTCTCATAAAAAATGATCACAGGTATGACAGTAATTCATTGGATTATTATTCCCTTAAATTTTAATTTTGTAGAAAATTTGGCAGGAGAGTATGGTCATGTGGTGTTAAACACTGTTCAGTTTTGAAAATGGCTGTCAACTTGGTTTTTTGGCAGTGTGGTACAAATGTTCTATTACAGAGAATAAGCTTTTCTGAAAATGAAGAGGAAGGTAATGTTCACAAATTTTCTGATAGCTCTTCAGAATTATATAATATTCACAGATATTCACACAGACAAAGTAGTACAGCAAATGGTGGAACCGGGTTCCTCCAAGTGTCCTCTGCCAATTCCAATGAGCTCAGACAAACTCTAAAGACGAGAAAGTGCTTAGATCAGCAGAAACATTTGAGTTGTCATCATCCTGCCAATAATGTGCCAGCTAAAATGTTGCTCCTAGTATCATGTCGCTTCTTGCTATTGTAGATAATATCACTCTACGCAAAATAGAAAATAGTTTCTAATCATCAATATATGTATACTCCCCTGAATGAGTTGTGCACATTATCTAATTTATCATATAAAGTAAATATTATGCCTATAATGCAGATAAGAAAACTAAATCTTAGTATGGTTGAGTCCTTTGCCCAAGGACTCACAGCTAGTAAATTAATACAACAAGCAGATATCATAACCACATTGTCTCCTTCCGAGATGTATTGTAGACCATAATCTTCAAAAACAAAACAATTTGAAAGATCTGTACCCTCTATTCATCACTTCTTTAAACTAAACCCAGCTTTGCTCCTTTTATCCATCCATGTAGGAGATAGAAAGCTGAAGGAGAGAATCCTTATTACCGAAGAGTGAAGACAATTGCCATAACTCTCCTTAGAAAGCTCTTAGTAACCCTGGTTGACCCAGGCAAGGACAGTTTTTAAACCAGGGGTATTTTAAGAGTTATGTACAAGTTCCCATCACCTTCTGAAGACCAACAGATTGTTTTTTCATAATGAAAATTTGCTCTAATGAACATTCTGTTAAAAGTCATATTTCTAATTTTTCAGAAATGGAAATGAAATTAATCTGGAATGTAATGTCATTGTTTTAGCAGGGGCAAGAGGAGGCCACTTTCTGCTATACTTCTTCAATGATGTTATTTACATTGTTCCAGGCACCTGGGTGGCAGAGTTCGTTAAGCTGACTCTTGGTTTCCATTCAGGTCATGATCTCAGGGTCCTGAGATCAAGCCCTGTGTCCAGCCCCAGGCTCAGCATGGAGTCAGAGTCTCTCTGCTTCAGATTTTCTCTCCTTCTCCCTCTGTCCATCCTGCTCATATTCTCTCTCTAAGATAAATGAATAAAATCTTTAATAAAAAACAGATATTATTTACATCATTTGCTTGGATACATTGTTTAATGATTAATAAATGAATATATTTGGGATGCTTAAAGAATTTGAGAGGTGTCGAAGGGCTTGGGAAAGTGTGAGGTGTGACTTAAAGTGTGAGCTTTGAGGTTGGGTTGATCTTGACCTGAATTCTGACCTGGCCTCCTTTTCTGTAAATAGAGGTAAAATATATAACTCCACAATATTAAAACTGCTTAGCTGAGTGCTTAAAAATAATAACATAATGATGACATTAGGTATTATGATAGGGCAATTACAAAGAACTCATTCTAATTTAGCTTTCTTCTCTTCTCCTCATTTATAGCTACACTTGAGAAAGGACATATTTCAGAGTGTAACTTAAGTGACAGAGATGGGAGAAGACTATTACTCTTTGTACATATTTTGGCAATAGCCTCTTAACCATCCCTGTGCTTCCATACACTTATCCCTATGCAGTTTATTCTTAACTCAGCAGCCAAAAAGATCTTTTTGAACAGAAATCAGATTACATAATTTTCCTGTTCAAAGCCTCTGATTATTTTCCTGTCTCACATGGAAAAAAAGGTGGAAACTTTCCAAAGGCCTACAAGGCTGTGGCTGTATCTTCTGGTCCCTATTACTTCTCCGATCTCACCTCTTACTATTATTTTCCTTCTCTCTTTGTGTTAGTCAGGATTCTCTGGATAAACAGAGGAACAGAATATTTTATTTATATATATATATATATATATATATATACACACACACACATACATACATACACACACACACACACACACGCACACATATTATATCCTATAATTATCCCAAATATCCCGGGATATATAATCTACATAATGGAATATATATGAATTATATATATTATCCAAGATTATCCCTGAGAAGAAGGAGGAGGCGGAGGAGGAAAAAAAATAAGTAGATAGGTAGATAAATAGATAGAAAGGTGATAGATAGATAGATAGATAGATACATAGATACATAGATACATGGATAGATAGATAGGCTATGAGGAGTAGGCTAAAGCAAATATGGAGTCTGAGAAGTCTCATGATCTGCCTTCTGGGAAAGCTGGTGGTATAATTTAGTCTGAGTGTGAAGGCCTGAGAATGAGGTGAGCTGATGATGTAAATTTCAGCTCAAAGGCAGAAAAAGATGACATGAGATGTCCCAGTTCAAGCCCTGAGGTGGCGGAGGGGAGAAGCATGCCCCCTTCCTTTGTTTTTTGTTTCATTCAGAGCCTCAACAGATTGGATGGTGCCCAGTCACACTGGGGAGCACAATCTATTTTACCAAGTCCACCAATTCAAATCCACCTGGGAACACTCTCACAGACACACCCAGAAACAATGTTCAGTCTGACACCCTGTGGCCTGCTCAAATTGACACATAAAATTAACCGTCCTGCTCTGCTTCCTCTCAGTGGCCTGCTTTTTCTTCTCTGACTTGCCAGCCATACTCTCACCTCAGGGCCTTGGCAGTCACCTTCCCCCCTCTGCCTAGACACTTTGCCCCAGGTATTCTCATGACTCACAAATTTTGCAAATGTTACTTTCTTAATGAGACCTACTCTCATTATATTATTTACAATTATAACCTAAGGCACCAGTTTCCTTTGTTCCCCAGCCTTCTTGGTCCTCCAACTAAACAGTATTTGATTTCTTTTCCATAGCATTTATCATTATAACCCTTATCACCTCTAACATACTATACAGTTTTATTTATTTAATTTTGTTTTATTTCTATAAAGACCATCTTCTTTTTTGGGCTCAGGTCAAAACCAGGAACTCTAAGATCATGAATGGAGTAGGATGAAGATTAGAGGTCACAGGTGGTCTTTCTCAAATAACAACACATTTTTCTGAACAAATTCAAACCATTGTAGTGAGGTCATTAAAGAGACCCCATAGAGCTCCTAGCCCTTTCTGCCACATGAGGACACGGGGTCGAGACAACCATCTTTGAGGAAATCAGCCCTTACCAGGTACCAAATGTGTCAGCACCATAATCTTGTACTTCCAGGTCTCCAGAACTATGATAAATAATTTTCTGTTGTATACTACCTGGTTTATGGTGTGCTTGTTGTAACAGCCCAAATAAACTAAGAAACTTTTTTTAAAGATTTTATTTATTTATTTGACAGACAGAGATCACAAGGAGGCAGAGAGCCAGGCAGAGAGAGAGGAGAAAGCAGGCTCCCTGCTGAGCAGAGAGCCGGATGCGGGGCTCGATCCCAGGAACCTGAGATCATGACCTGAGCCGATGGCAGAGGCTTAACACACTGAGCCACCCAGGGGCCCTGAAATAAATTTGTTTTAAGAAGAAAGCTTATAGTCACTCTTCAAAAGAGGGAACAATCATACTTTTAGGGAAAGGTACCTATGGCATCCCAGACCATATGCTCCTAAAGGCTCACGCTATGCCTTATTCATCTTCTGTATTTAAAGAGTCTAACCCATTACACAGCATGTAATAGTCCTATTAAATTAATACATGAAATGGACAAACAAATGTTCAATAGATCCTTAAAGGCTAGAGAACAACTTCTGATAATATTTTTATCCTTTAGGTCTGTGCTTGGAACATGAATGGAGGCACATACATTCACACCCAGATAAACACATACAAATAAACGAATTAATAGTTTTTGTATTGTTACAAAGTTTTTTTTTTATTCATACAGCTAAATATGAGTATGTATGAAGTTGATACAACATTTCCATATCTAAGAGTAGCGTGCCTAGCATAATAACCAACTTTGACACTCTTGCAATAAGATTAAATCATTGTCAGGAAAAGATAATGGACACAGCATGGTTCTACAAAATCTTTGCCAAATAAACTGGACAGAATCCAACTAACTGATGAAATAATACTGCCAAGGAAATGAGTGAAACCTTCCAGCAGGCACAAGTCAGACCATTGGTTAATCACAGCCTCTTAGGGGATCAAGACTCTGGCCCTGAATACAGTGACCCAAAATCTGAAAATTGTGTTAATCATTTACATCAATTATTCTTTTCTGAGAACCTCAGTGATTAGTTTAATGCATTTAAGGATTATCAGAAACCAGAAATTATCTCTATGTTTTATCAATATGGAACCCTTCTCCCAAAAAACCAGCTGATAGTGTTATCATTATTAAAAGAAAATCAGTTTTCAGATTCCACTAAGAATTCTTTACTCTCATTAAACTTAGCCCATATGTTCTATCGTAAAATGTCCAATATCAAATAATAGCTACAGGTATATGACTCAATAGAATGGTCACTAAATTAGGGAATGGGGGATTGGGTTTTTTTTACTTTGAAGACTACCTAGGAAAGGAGTGAGGTAGATATGATTAACCTCCAGGAGCCCAGGAGCCATAATACCAATTATGTGGGTTATGTGTAACCTTGAGCCAGTGTCCAAGCCACAGTCTGTGTCATGATGATGAAAGGCACTAGTTCTCGAAACGGCCTCTGTGGAATTTGTCCTGTCTTAATGGCCAATTTGGTTGGTTGTGTAGAATCCGATAATCTGTATTGTTTGAAATGGACAGAAATACAGAAAGCCAAAGATTACCTCTTTGTTGGCTACTCTGTCTCTTACAACACAATGAAAAGTGACTCTGTATAATTCAGAAAGTATCTGAAGATCTTTTACCAGTTTAGAATGTTATGAAATGTGAATAACGGCAAAATAATTTTTAAAAAACAATGCTTCTTTAGTTTTAGATCCCCTCCTAATGATACCTTTGACTTTTTCTCAAGCTCTTCAAACATTACCTAGAAATGATTCTTTTTCCATTCCCAATTCACAGCCCACTGCAATCAAGCTTTTACCTGCAGGTTTCCACCAAGGCTGCCCCACCAAATGTCACCTGAGGCATCTCAGGCATCTAATGGTCTCCTTTCAGTTCTCATATCTGACCTTTCTGGAGTGTTTAAGGCTCTTGGTCATTTTCTTCTGTTTCAAACTATAGCTTCCCTTGAATTCCATGGCACCAAGCTTTTTCTTTTTAATTTGGGATTATTTCTTTCTTATATTGTCTTCTAGCTTCTTTTTATCTACCACCCATTGTATTTTGGCATTCCAGTTTTTATTCTGGAGCTTCTTTTTCTCTCTGTGTGATTTGCATTACTCCTAAGACTTTAGTTCCTTGACACAACATTTTGATGAGTTTCTAGTATATGTCACTAATGGTGCCTTTGAGCTCAAGGCCTTTATCAGTCCACTGAACATCTATATTCTGATAGTATCCATAAAATTAAATTAAGATGTTCAAAAACAGTTACTCTCACCCTAAATGTGTTTCTTAACTCTATTCTAAATTGTGTTTAAAAAAAGTATTACCCAGGTGCATAAACTGGAAACATTTTTTTTCTCTTAATATCTATGCTCATTAGCTTTTTGCATTTTGTTTTATTCCTATGATCCTACCTCATTTTAACTTCTCATATATATTCTTCAGGTCCCAAGGTCTGTGGATTCTACCTTCTTTGGAGCTTCCTCTCCAGTTCCAGTCCTGTTCCTTATTTTATGTATTTATCTTTACTTTTATAAAATTGTAATTTTTTCCCCAAAGAGCATCTGTGAATCTGGTCTTGATTCCTTTAGTCAACTCTCCACAATCTCTAATCTTTCTAGAGTGAAAATATGATTTTGTGACACTCCTGGTCAAAACCTTACAATTGGTCTCTGTGGCATTCAAATTATGTACAAACTCTTTACGCCAACTGGAGCTCCCAAAATTGGGTTCCTTAGCTTTTTCTATACTTATCCTCATATCATAAGATTTCCATTTCATTAAATTTCTCAGTATTTCAATTGATATAGTTTATTTATTCATTAGTTCACCATATTTTTATTTTGTATATATGTATGTATGTATGTATGTATGTATTTTTATCATTTAACCTGTGCCAGGCCGTCTTGTGGTTGTTAGGTCCACAGAAACGATTGAAACGTGCATAACCCATGCCCTTTGTCATTCACTATTTAACAAATATTTCCTGTGCCAAATAGCATGAAAAGATCCTTTGCCAGAGTTTGGGGTACAATAGGGAAAAAAGAGAAACAGCTCCTGCTCTAACAGTGCTTTAGGTCTTTGGGGGGAAGAAAAAAAACATCATTTGCTTTTATAAATACAAAATGCAATAGGAATATGAAGAAAGAATATGTGGTACAATGAGTACATAGAATTTGACTTAACAAAGTCAGGGACAGGTACCCGAAGAAAGAAAATAAAACACAACGTAGTGCATTAGGTAGGGATTTGAAAGATAATCCAAAATGAATGACATATAGAATAGATGAACGAGTACCCAGACAGAGAAAACAACATTTCAAAAGCCTTTTCTGGATGGATGATGGTTGGAAGAAAGGCTTGAGAGAAGATTGATGTTGGAATGCATGAGAGTGGGGTGCAGTGGAAGGACTCAATTGCAAAATGATGCTGGGGTGGTGGGACTTAGATCATACACTAACCCAAGGACCACATTGAGGTATATTTCCATATGTGTGTATGTTTGTCTCCTCCCACTGCATTTTTTCTTTCTTTTTTTTTTTTTAAAGATTTTATTTATTTGACAGAGAGAGAGAGCATAAGCAGGGGGAGCTGCAGAGGGAGAGGGAGAATGGCTCCCCACTGAGCAGGGAGTCCAATGTGGGACTCGATCCCAGGACCCTGGGATTATGACCAGAGCCGGAGGCAGATGCTTAACTGACTGAGTCACCCAGGTGTCCCTTTTTTCTTGTTCAATCGTGGATGTACTGAAGGGTTATAGCCAGTTAGGGAATGGTGGTAGTGATAGAATCAGATTGTGTTTCAAAAGATCAGGCCAGCTGCATGTAAAGAATTGATTAGAAAGCCACCAAGGGGATGTGCACGTATATGAGGTGGAAGCTATAGCAGTATAACTGAAGGAATAGTGGAAGCAGACCCCATGATGGTTGTGGTAGAAATGAAGACAATTGGACTCATTCAAAACACAGCAATAGAATTTATGAATGAATTTATACAGGGAAATCAAAAAGGGAGAGGAATCGACAATAAATCCAAGTTTTTTGTTTATGCAGTTAGTGTAGAGGTAACATTTATAAAGTAGTAAGAACTTGTAAATCAAGCTTAAGAAATGGGGAGCTTAAAATGGAGAGCCTCAATAATTTTATTTTGGGCACATTTTGTTTGATTGACTTTAGAAAATTTGAGTGGAACAATTAAGCAGGCAAGGGAATACAGGGAAAGTGTCTGAATTAGAGAAAAAAACACTTGTGCAAAATATGCTTTTAAGTGACAAGTTAATGACATGAAATACATACATGTATATCTTTGAGAGAGAGAGAGAGAGAGAATGTGCACGTGTGTGTGTGTGTGCGTGTGTGTGTGTGATTGAGAATATGCTAGTAGAAAAAAAAACCCTAAAAACAAACAAAAAACTGAAGAACTATTAAAGTCATAGAATAAAGTGCTTAAAAATGTGAATGATTCTGAATGTTTCTAGGAGACCCAAATATGATATTGGCTGAAAATAATCCTTTCAGCTTTATATTATGAAGTTGTGAAGTCCTTGGGAAGTGATAATGATGAAAACTAGATCAGAGTGTCCTCAAAGAACTTAAAGTGTGATTGAGCAGGGAGGAAAAAAAAAAAAAAAGAAATTCTATTTACAAACTGAAAAATGAATGAAATGTTTCTGTAGAGGACAAGTGTGAATAACATTGTTAGGTTTGGTAATTCACTTACTAGGAAGGGAATGAAGAATTACAAGGACAGTGCAATCTATCACAAAACATAAATTAATATTTAACAAAACAGGCTTTATGGAAAAGACATTAGTAGACATAATTGTATTCATTTAGGAAATGTGAGGCACCTGGGTGGCTCAGTTGGTTAAGCATCTGCTTTTGGCTCAGGTCATAATCCCAAGGTTCTGGGATTGAGCTTCTCCTTTTCCCTCTGCCATTCCCCTTGCTCGTGTTATCTCTCTGTGTCAAACAAATAAAATCTTAAGAAAGAAAGAAAGAAAGAGAGAGAGAGAAAGAAAAGAAGGAAAGAAGGAAGGAAGGTAGGAAGGAAGAAAGAAAGAAAATGTTCAGTCCATGGGGAAGGTAGAACAATTCCAAATTAATTTTCCCAAATAATATACGGGTTTCTAATATAAAAGGTAAATGTGATTAATATAGGTGGGAAAATAAATCCTCAGAGTTTGTTTTAATTCTTCTGTCTCGAACATTAAGAATAATCTAAGGAAATTATCAGAAAGGTCTAAATAAATAAGCACTGTCTAAAGGAAATAAAAGGAGAACCTCTTATGTTATTTTTAAGTTTCTAAGGGCCACATGAAAGGAAGTAAAAAAGAAATAAGTGAAATTGATTTTATTTATTTTTTTTAAAGATTTTATTTGTTTATTTGAAAGAGAGAGAGAGAAAACACACACAAGCAGGAAAAGCAGCAGAGGGAGAGGGAGAAGCAGGCTCCACAATGAGCAGAGAGCCTGATGTGGGGCTTGATCCTAGGACCCCAGGATCATGAACTGAGCGAAAAGCAGACGCTTAACCAACCGAGCCACCCAGGCATCCCATAAAATTAGTTTTAATCATATGTTTTATTTAACCCAATATATCCCTTACATTATCATTTCAGCAAGTAATCACTATGATATATGCCATTTCGTTTTTCCTGCTGTCTTCCACTGTATCTATTTTTATGGGAGTGGAGGAAAAACTCATTGACAAAGGGAAGATGAAGAATGAATTAAGAGATCTGCATGTTATCTAGAACTTTCTAATAAAGGCAGTAGAAGCTGGGGCAAAGAAGTTGAGCCAGATGCTGAAGTTTTCCTTTCGTAAGCGAAGTCCCCTGGGCATTTGGTAGAGGACAAATAGAAGGATAAAGTGACATGATCTGAGCCTTGAAGGAGTAGCAGTTTTGTTTTTATATCTTAATAAGATGAAAGTTGTGAAAAATCCTGGAGGCAATGACAAAAAGCAAAAAAGACACCGACCTCTTCTCCCAATTCTGTTTTAATTGAGGCATAGGAGAATAGACTCCCGTCAAGAGGGCAACAAGAGATATGACATGGACTAAGAGCCCAGTCGCAGCAAGGGTAGTAGATGGAAGAAACTTTCTGAATAAAGATTGAGAATATGATGGGAATGTCAATCACACAGTAAGAGTTGCAAAGGGCTAAACGGAAGAGAGTGAGTGAGAGAGGGAGAGATAGAGACAGAGAGACAGAAGAGTGGCCAAATTTGTTCAGTTGAAGGGATCAACAGTAAGAGGAGAGTTTAGGGGAACAAAAAGACAGCAAGGAAGACTCACCTAATTGCCTTTGTCCATACTTTTTCCTATTTTTTTATGTTCCCTGCCTTCCCTACTTGAATCTTCATTGTCATTTAAACAGACTTCTTTATTAGTCCTCCAGAACAGTCATTGTCGTGATTTCTATTCACATTTCTCTTTGGATATCCAAAAGAGAGTAAGCTCACTGAGAACAAGGACTAGATATTATTAGCTTTTATTGCCCCAGCACCTACAGAGTGTCTGGGACTTAAAAAGTGCTTGCTACTTGCCTTAAGAATGAATTATCCCTTGACTATGTGCATCCATGCATAGAATATGATCCATAGTTCCAAGCGTTGCAAGTATCCCCTGAGAGCATTGTTTAATTCCCTCCTCTCTGAAAGGGAAGGGTTTGTCCAGAATGACCTCTACGGTCCTCTGCAGCTAGAGACTTGATGACTTCTAAATGTCTTCTCCTTTCTTTGGTTTAAATGTTTCAGCAGTGGCTTCATTTCCACTTTTTCTATTAAGATACCTAAGCTTGTTGTAAGAATTTTCAACACTGACCTCTTTTGGGGGAGCCTTCCATGCCAAGTGCCTTACCATTTACGTTTATTTTAAACTTTCTGAAGTGCCAAGTTAACTTTTATACCAACTAAGTAAAGAAAAAAAAATACGACTATGAGTCGACCAGCTCTAAATAATGTTTAGATGCTCTATTTCTTAAAACGCAATCACTTATTTAATATTAGATTTTAACTTATTTGAGTCAGTCCTGAAATGGCTTAGCACTGTTGTCTTTCATAAGCAATAAGGTATGACAGAATCCTAAAACACATCATAACTGTAATAAATTATGTGCTTAGGAAATGGATTCAAGAATATTCCAACATAAATATTCACAAAACCCTTTGGAAAGCCAGTTCGTTTATCCAAATTTCTTAGATGTAACAATTACATTTTGTATTATAGGCTTATATATAAGTATTATTTTAAACTCATTCATCTGAAGATTAAATTTGAAGAGTCACTATAAACAACCTTCTTCCTGTTCAACAAAATTTTCTCATTTGGTGAATTTTTCTTTGCTCATTCTTTGAATCATGTTTCTGTTGACCCCTAAGTGGTCTGTACTCCAAACACCATAGAAAGTATTTTGTTATGTTTGAAATACTTGTCTCATACATTTGATATAAAGTTGGTATTTTATAAAGCACTACTTGCAAATGCTTAGCACAGGTGGATACCCAAGTACTCTCTCAGCAAAACGGAATTATTAATTGATGGATAAAAGAATAAAAAGTGTTTTAAGGGGCACCTGGGTGGCTCAGTGGGTTAAGCCTCTGCCTTCGGCCCAGGTCATGATCCCAGTGTCCTGGGATCGCGCCCCGCATCCGGCATCCGGCTCTCTGCTCAGCAGGGAGCCTGCTTCCCCTTCTCTCTCTGCCTGCCTCTCTGCCTGCTTGTGATCTGTCTGTCAAATAAATTTAAAAAAAAAAAAAAAGAAAAGAGTTTTAAGAACATAGACTAGAATCACAGGAGATAATAAATTCAACTTGTGTTCTAATTAACTGACTGTTGAGCAGATAGAATTAATACCTTCAACACAACAGTTAGTGAGAGGAGGTTGTTTTTTGTTTTTGTTTTTGTTTTTTCTTTTGTTCTGTTTCACCCAAAGCAGCCTGCAGCTGCTTAAAATGTTTTTTGTTTTTTTTTTAAACACCTGAATTTCCCACCCTTCTCTCTTAATTTGCTCTGAGTTATAGTATTTGGAGTTAGAGCAATGCTCATACAGACTAGTGGCCCAATGGTCACAGAGCAGAACAAGGATTGCTAAAGTGTTGTCCAGGACCCCTGGGGCATATCAATGGTTTTTGAGTCCAGAAAGTTGGAGAGCTCCTGAATGGAGTAGGACCTATGTCAAAAGTCTCTTGTTTTCACCTATTAACTTGTCTACTCAGTGCTGAAGAAGAAGGAGTACATAAATAACGTGGCCACAAATAATTTTCTTTTGTATCTTAGGTCCCTGAAATCTGCCATGCTTTCTGATTTTGCACCTTTTTTCCACCCAATGGTCATTTTGCACCATTACTCATCTCTTTCCATTTGTAATTTCTTGGTATGACTATTGAAATCAGAAAGAGGGACATAAAGTATTAGCAGAAACATCTTTACTAACTATTTAGTTAATAAACACTACTTACAGAACAGGAATCTCTAGACACCATGGAAAGAACAAGTATAGAAATATCAGTGTCATCAATTATGTGGACATTTCTAAAAGAATAAAACTGGGGGTGCCTGGGTGGCTCAGTCAGTTAAGCAGCTGGCTCTTGACTGAAGCTCTGGTCATGATGCTGGGAGGTCCTGGGAGGTCCTGGGAGGTCCTGGGATTGAGCCTTGCATCTGGTTCTGTGCTCAGTGGGGAGTCTGCTGGAAGACACTTTCTCTCTCTGCCCCTTCCCCCACTGGCTCTCTCTGTGTGTCTATCTCTCTCTGAAATAAATAAATAAATATTTAGGAAAAAAAAAAGAATAAAAGTGATTTAAAGCTACCTTGGTCACAATGAAAATTAATACAGCCTCATTAGATTAAATAAATGCAAAAGTAAAACAGAGTGAAAAGACAGATTATTTTTATACATGTAAAGAAATCTTTCTTGAAGAAGTTCTAAACATACTTAAGGAGGGATATGACATGGAATGGCATAATCGCAAATCCAATCTGTGGGCAAGTTTTCAATCACCAAGGAGCAGCTGGAACAAGCAAATCACATGTTGTGATACAGATTATGTAACATGGAAAAGCTGAGAGAAGCAAATTCAGTTGCTTTCTCATTGAATCTTATGGTAGGTGGCTTGGGGTATGCCATGCCAAATTTTCAGTCATCATTTCAATGAGCTGCTTTCACCAAATCTTCATTGAATAGGCTTCTTAGTGTCCTAGGGTTGCAGTAACAAATTGTCATAAACTTGGTTTAAAGTAACAAATTAATTTCCCCACAGTTTCAGAGGCCAGAAATTTGAAAATAAGGTGTTGCCAGGACCATATTGCTTCCAAAGGCTTTAAAGGGGAAATCTGTTCCTTGCCTCTTTTGGCTTCTGGTGTCTCTAGACATCCTTTTGGTTTGTGGCCACGGGAGTTTGTGGCCAATCTCTGCCTCTAAGGTCACATTTCATCCCCTTGTCTTCCTCTGTCTTATAAGGATAGACATAATTACATTTGGGGCCTATCTGGATAATCTGGACTCTTCTTCTCAAAAGCTTACTTTAAACATATATTTTGGGGGCGCCTGGGTGGCTCAGTGGGTTAAAGCCTCTGCCTTCGGTTCAGGTCATGATCCCAGGGTCCTGGGATCGAGCCCCACATCGGGCTCTCTGCTCAGCAGGGAGCCTGCTTCCTCCTCTCTCTCTCTCTGCCTGCCTCTCTGCCTACTTGTGATTTCTGTCTGTCAAATAAATAAATAAAATCTTTAAAAAAAAAACATATATTTTGCCATTTAAGGTAATATTAACAGTTCCATGGATTAAGATTTTGACATATCCTTCCTTGCTTTGGGAGCCACCATTTAGTCTACTGCAATAGGCATCGCAAGTTCTATCTTTAATATAAGCCAATTTCAGGATATTATGCCTTTCATGAGAAGAGGGGAAATGAGATGAAAAAGTAAATAACTAGTTATAGACTATGTCTCTTCACCTGAATACTTACAAGGGTAATGGGTTTAGTTTTGTATCAGTCTCCAATTTGGTTGCTCTATCTTCTGGCCCTGTATTCAGAATTTCCAAAACAAAATAGCCTGCGATCTATTTTCCAGGAAAGCCAGAACTTATCCTAAAAATTGCTTTATCCTTGAAGTTATAAAACTCACTTCTGTCAGAAAAATGGAAGGGCGAATAGGCAGCTCATATGAAAATGATGGCTTCATGTCACGTCTCGGTTTTCTTTTGGAGAGGATTCACAAGCCACCATTTTGCCCTAGGGAGAAATGTTGCCATTTTCACAGCAAAGTGTTTTTTTTTTGTACAGCGAAATGACAGTTTTCTTCAACAGTAAAACTGAATTAAGTTCTGAGGGAAAAAAATGCAGTAAAAATGTCAAACTCATAAAATATATCACGTTTTGAACACCTGCACATGTTTTTGACTGACCTGACCAAAAAAGAAAATGTCCTCAAGGTACTAGTGAATCAGGGACTTGGTGGTTGAAGGACAGGTGGGGGTGAGGATGACAGAATTGGGAAGAATCAGGGAGAGCCGATGTCAGCATAAGGGGGGAAATTTCGTCTAGATTACAGGTAAAGGCTCAAGGTATGGAGCTATTTCTGGATGAACGTAATTACACGTCTTAATTGTGCAATATCATATTAAACAGCCCGAATGATCGATGTCAGTCTAGAATCAGAACGATGCAGCTCTAAACTAGAAAGCCTGATGTGTCTCAGAGGAAACGCTTCCTCCTTCCTTCCCTCCGTGTGCCTTTCTTCGTTGGTTCCTTCCTTCCTTCCCTCCCTTCTCTAATGGTTTTCTGCCGGTCTATCGTGTGAACATGAGTGATATTTTTCAGAACGAGTGTCTTCTGTTAATTGTGACTTTAAAACTTAGCCACCCTGTTCTACTTCCCTTATCTATTTATTAATTGAATGCTGACTGAATGTTCTCTCAGAGAAGTGGCTGATCTTATTGAAAACAATAGTCACAGCCATTGAGTGCATGGAGGTGAAGGACGCAATGCACAGGAGTCAGACTCAGGGCCGTTTATATTCTGTTGAAAGATTTCAAGCCACAAATATGCCCCCCTCTTAATTTTTTAGACAAAGAGCTAAACTGTCATTGTTTCTCCTGGTCAATGGGCCAAAACCAGATAAATTCCACACCCTGCCCACCTTGCATGACTTGGGAGAAGGCAGGAATGAGATACCTCATAGCAATAACAATTTCATAACATGTGCAATTCTTTATCACTTATAAAACCGTTTTCTAATGTTTATTTTTGTCAGTACAATAGCCATAGTAATATTTGGGGCCAGAATTGTTGTAAGATGCTGTCTGCTGATGCAAAACACTGGGCTCATTGCAGACTAGGTAGATATCCATGTGATGGATTGTGCTTTCATCTAAGCCAGGAAAGATTTCAGAAAGTCCGGGTCGTGGCTCTGTCATGTCACTTATTGCTCAACTCTATCCCCGAGCATCAGTTTTCTTCTTTGTATATAAAATGGAAGCAGTGATGTCCCCAATAGTCAAACTATGGAAAGAGCTTAGATGTCCATCAACACATGAATGGATAAAGAAGATGTAGTGTAGATATAGTGAGATACTATGCAGCCATCAAAAATGAAATCTTGCTATTTGCAATGACATGGATGGAACTAGAGGGTATTATGATAAGCAAATTAAGTCAATCAGAGAAAGAGAATTATCACATAATCTCACTGACATAAGGGATTTGAGAGGCAGGGCAGAGGGTTGTGGGGGAAAGGAGGGAAAAATGAAACAAGACGGGACCGGGAGGGAGACAAACCATAAGAGATTCTTAATCTCAGAAAACAAACTGAGTGTTGCTGGGGGAAGGAGGGGGAGGGATAGGGTAGCTGGGTGATGGACATTGGGGAGGATATGTGCTATGGTGAGTGCTGTGAATTGTGTTAAGACTGATGATTCACAGTCCTGCACCCCCGAATCAAATAATACATTATATGTTAATTAAAAAAAAATTTAGAAGGAAGTAACCTGTAATTTCTGAGTTTTTTTTTTTTTTTCCAGCTCAGACAAGTTCAAGTTCTAAAAACCATTTCAACAAGAGTGTTACCTGCCCTCTGTGTATAGGAAAACCTTATCTTGTCCCTTTAAATTCTCTTACCCTAGTTAATGAGAGCAAACTTAGCTTTTGGTGTTGAGACTTGCTGCAATGTGACCTTAGGCCAAAAAGACTGCTTGGAATGAGAGGACAATTCTAGGGCTCTTGAGTTGTCTTTATTACTTAATTCAGTTGTTCATCAGGCAGCACGCTACTGTCTTACCTTCCCCTTTCTTGCTAGCCACCTTCCATTAAATGCATCATCTTGTTCTACCCTCTTAGTGGTATACCGCATTATAGCCAGCCAACTGATCAGATGAATAAATTTCATTTTCAACCATGACTAATGTGCAAGATATGATTGAAATAGAACTTACGGGGAACCAGAATTCTTCAAAGTTAATAACATAACTGCAACTTACAGCAAATTGAAGTCCATATGGTTTTCACATATCCTTGAGAAAATTCAGGTGTTTTTAGTTCATGAAGAGAGGAGGAGGGAGGAAGATTATATATATATATATATATATATATATATATATATATATATATATATAAAATCACCTTCTGCCCAGACCTCTGCTAAGGCACCTGTTCTGGTCTCTCTCTCTCTCTCTCTCTCTCTCTCTCTATATATATATATATATATATATATATATCCTTTAAAGGATCCAAGACAAATATGCTATATTATCACCTACCAGGATACTTTGAGATTGTGTGAAAGGGAACACATTCGTTCAAAGAAAGTATGCCCTAAAGTACATATAATCTCAGAATGGATGTAGAGTCAGATTTTTTTTAAAAAAGGAGAAAATTATTAAGTTAAATTAAATAAATTCACAAGGTACTAATATTCTTTAAGGGATGATTTTTTTAATTGTTTAACAAAGAGTGAAGTTAAAGGGTATTAGGAAGAGAAGGTAAAGTCCTTTCTTTAAAAAAATATGTTTGCTGTGTTTGTCCACTTTTAAATCTATTCATTCAAACCCTTTCTCCTGTTCATTCCCACAATTCCCCCAAATGAAAAAAATACATTAAAATTTTTTTTAAAAAAATCAAATAAAGCTAGATGATTTTATGTGAAAAATAAATGTTGGAAGGAGGCAATAAGGTCCATTTTTATGCTCTTTTGACTGTGCTGCTGTCCATAGCATCTCTTTGGCCTCCCATCCATCTTTGGTTTTTATTATACCTTGATCTATTGTTCAAGTCTTGACTTGCTTTGGTGGGTAATGATAAAGTATGTTCAATTCAGGTATTTTTCAAACCATGATACCATTTTGAGGAAAATGACAAAAGCGAGACTATTGACCATATATCACTCAAGGTTTTCTGTTCTATTTGATCCTTTATTTAGGATAACTTAATTGCAGCCTGCATCCAGATTTACCAAGACTGATTAGTTGTAAACCCCAGTGAACTTTGTTATTCTCAAATAATATAATAAGATTTCTCAAATTCTCAAACAACCTGAACACCAGGTTAAGCCACTTGTCTTTTAAACCATGCTGGGTTGCAAAACCCTTCGGATTTGTCATCTTGTCTTTCCTGTCCTTTTCAATGCTCCAGAAGGCTAACTACTTTGTAGATACTTCATCAAGCATATGGCCTATGCCCCTACCTCTTCCTCCAGTTGGTATCAGGCAGTAAAATGTCCAGGCAAGTGGTAGGAAAATAGAGAGAGAACATTCCAGATATTTATCCTTCTCTGTGCTTCCATAGATGCTAGCTGTGCTGTCCTCCTAGAGGTAACATTCCTGAGGCGCAAGTTCTTTTTCTTTTCTTTCTTTTTTTTTTTTTTTTTTCATTACTCTAATATTTACTGAGAATCAGAAGCACCTCTTTGTCTTTCTCTGGCCTGGAGAGGCCCTGTGATGCTAACAGCTTGCTGGTTGTCTTTAGGTCAGTTACTTGTGGAGTGGACTCTGAGAGGGATATTTCTGTTGAGGAGCTTTACTGGGAAGCACGCTCAGGAGAAACAGCTGCTGAGATGGAAGGAAGCAGGAGTGGACAAAGAAACAAGTCATGTCTGATACAGTAACAGCAGTCACTTCAGCTCTGAAGCTGGCTTCTCATGGTGGGCAGCCTGGGACTTTGCGTTCCCTGAGGACCTGTCAGTGTCTCTGGGCTTCCCAGAGAAGGGACATAAGCTTGAATGAGACAGGCTTCTGTGGAAGAGGACAATTTTGGTGACCTTCAGCAAAGCACTTTCCATGGGGGTGTGAGGTGAGGAGTGGATTATCATCAAGGAGAGAGGAGGGCAGCACACAACTGTACCCACTACACTAGTCTTCTTCAGCTCTGGCTGGGTCCTTTAATGTTGCTCAAATCACTGTAAGTGATCCCTTTGTTATGTCACCTTGGTGAAACCTCTTAAGGAAGCATCCGGTTTAGTCCATATTCCTGATTGATGAAGTATTAAAAGCTAGATAGAGTAGTTAACATGTATTACTTACCTACAGTGTGTATTATCTGCAGGAAGTTCAAGCTTCTTTAGAAGTTTCCTGGGCAGTTTTTGATATTTCCACTTTGAAATCCTGGCTCTACCACTTACTTCCCATTTACCTTGGGATAGTGGCAGGTTATTTATAATATCTGTTCTTTGGCTTCTATCTGTGAAAATACAGACAATGATAGCACCTATCTCAGAGGACTGCAATGAGGATTACACATAATACTCAAGGGATTAGAAGTATATCGGGCACGTAGAAACCATCAAATAAAGGTAACCTTACTATTACTTACAGTTTTTATTCAATTTCCTTAGAGTTGTTCCCATTAGACACTTTAACTGTAAGTCCTGGATTTAGTATTATACCTAATTGCTATGAAGTTAAAATTGTTGAAATCCTTCAGAAATCCATTTTCCTGGAAAGTTCTAGTGCAGTTTATTTATATCTCTGTCTCTTTAATGTAATTGAATGTCTAATTTCCCCTACCCTTGAAGTTCATGAACTGGGAAATGTTTCCTAGAAATATTTGTTTACTTGTAGGTAATTTAAAATATTTAATTTCAGTGCTTTTGGCTTTAAACAGAAACTTCTGAACATTTAAAAATATCCATTAGGACCTAAAATAATGTGTTGTACTTGTTTATTGTGTAGTAGTGGTTGACATTTTTAATGTTATTTTTCACCTGATTGATTTGGGTATTGCCTTACTATGTTGTTGTGTTTATTGTTTTCTGCCAATTTAAGCCATTTCTTTAATACTTTATCCAACCAGTAGGTAATAGGCTAAGATAGCACACTGATACTAGTATCTGCTCGAGGCTTACACTTAACAAATTTGATTTGACTTTTTCCATGTATACATTTGAAGCAAACTTAGCAAAAGTAAAGTCACTTGTTTTTATCCATGTTTTCTGCTTTTGGCAAGAAAAGTAACATTCTCCTTCTGATTGTAGCAAATGTGAAAATTATGTTTACATGAATCTAGAAATTTGGACCACAAAGGGAACATAATTTCTGATTTGAAAAAATCCAAATGAATCTATTTCTGCTTTTCACTTATCATTCAATGGATTTGAACCTCTCAAAGGTGGCAACTCATTTTTGAAGGTGCCAGTCCTGCTTTATTATTGAAGGCATCTTGATTATTATATCTTTACTACACTTTCAAAAAGTGTAAATTGGGGGTTAATATTTTACTGTATTAACTTAACTGTTGGTAAATGGAAAAAAAAAATTCCAATCATGACATTTCTCTGGTTATCAAATTTTCTGAAGAGAAAAGATATTTTTCATGGACGTGCCAAATAGCTCTCATTAAGCTTAATGGTGACTAAGAACATTATGCTTAGACACTGGAAAGATAATACAAGGACATTAGGATCAGAATGAATTTTAGGCCTATTACAAACAACTCCGTGCAGAAGAGTTATATATAACACATAAAACCAACTTAAAGACTTTGGAGTAGGTCATAAAGCATTCACAAATGATGTCAGATATGTATGCAGATTGAAGACCATAAATGCTCAGATCAACAACGCAGTGGCAAAAACTTTGGGAAAGAAAATTAAGCTCTAACTTTATGTGTGGCTTTTTGTAACCATGGAGGTACGGATTTTATTTTCATCATATATACACCTTATGAATTATTTATTATTCTAATAAAATAACATCATTTTACAATTAAAAAATCAGAGACAATTTCATAGGATTAAGATGTTGCTCTTTAGATTGCATTTGGTTTTCATGAGCATTCTGATTTAGATTTGAATATTAGCTAGCCAACTGGGGCCTGACAAATACAGAAATATATTTAGTTCATCATTTCATGTGGAGTTGATTCAAATTTTGGCTTCTGTGTAAGTATACATATGAATTAGAACTTCTAACTGGAAGACCGATAAGTGTGGCAAAGTGAAAAATGAAAGTACGGTTGATTTACACCTATTGGGGAAACTGCAAACACACACACACACAATTTGTTAACCTAAAAAAAAGGGACAGCCAGAAGTCTCCATGCCATCCTATTGTTGTAGATAGCTAAGATTCAGATCCTCCTGGAGAGTTTCCCATAGTGTGCCTGGAATTACGTGGTCATATCCCTGCTGGTGATCCAAGTTTATATAAAATCGGGCCTCTGTCTTTTCTAGTAATGCTCTCTTTTACTCATTACGTTTGCATACTTTGGAAAATATCTTTTCAATCAATTTCTTTATTCTTCCCTTTTGTTGTCTATGTCTTCAGATGTAAGATATATAAAATGACAATTTAAAACCCAAGCTATTGTTATGAGTGACCAGTGTGTCATTTGTTCAAATGGGATAACTAGTATAGATTAATGATATATATTTGCAAACAGGAAGTCATAAAAATGAATATACTATGTATATTTTCAGTATTACGAAGTCTTTTCATGTTAATGAAAGAATAGTAGATCCATCAAGCGTTGTCTCCCTGACCTCAACCTGTCTGGGAGTCCTGACCTCACACCATTGATCTAGGCTATGGAAGGGTGTGGCAGTTGGGAAGAAAAGACTGATTTATTTAAACATTCAAATCCATTCGGTGAAACAAATGCTAGAAGAATGACAATTAAGGGCATTTTATTTAATTATTATTTGCTACATGTCTACACAATACTTAGCACAAAAGCAGGTGCTATCCACAGTAAACGTCTTTCTTAATACAAAAATAAATACTCAGTGATATGTGCTTTAAATGCATATGAGCCCGGATTTAGTTTTCATTATATTTCTTATGAAAATTACAAAATTTCAATAGATGTTTATAACAATATTGCTAGTAAATTTACCATCCAAACGCAGATCTTTATAATTCAGGATTCATGCATTTACTACGGAATCATTTGTTTTGATTTGCCTGATTCCACAGCTTACACAAGTATCTCCTCCATTTCTGAATATCCACTGAATGAAAGGCAATTGAACCCATGGATATGCTCATTTGTGGGATTGTATCTGGTGAGCAGGAATTGGAATACTACCGTGTTACAAGCCAAATCTGCTCCACTACTTGTTTTTGCAAATAAATTATATTGGAACAGAGTCATACCCATTTACTTTCATTTTGTCTATGTTCCTTCGCACTGTCATAGTAGTGATGAGTAGTTACAACAGAAGACATATAATCCTCAGCAACAAAACTATTTTGATCTGGCCCCTATTTAGAGGACTATTCCTTTCATTGGGAGAAGGCAAATTTTAATCAATCAACATCTGAAGGCAAAAAAAGACACACACACACACACACACACACACACACACATCCACACACACACACACACATCCATACACACACATTTAATGTCTGATGCTGGCATGCTGAATTTGCAGGATCCATAATATTTCTGAAAACAAGCAAACAAACAAGCAAACAGGAAGAGTGGTACAGCACAGAAAGATTTCAAGGACAGATGTGATTTAGAAAATGAGAAGTCTACACATCTTAAAGATACTCAAAAAGAAGTGTTGTTTTTAAGGTCTCAGTGAAATGTCCTGCATAAATATGGACACTTGGAATTTTTGCTTTGACTTTTTACCTTGTTTTTTGTTAATTTATTAAATTCATTTTTATTATCCATTTTCACTTCCATGTAAACTTTATTTCTTTTTTCACATAAACTTTATTTCCCACTAAATGAACACTGGCATATATCTTCACTTGCTGATTTTTTTTTTTAATTCACAAAACTATTCTCCTACTTGCCCCTATATATTTGTAAAAACAAGACTTTGCAGCTTTGTATCATTTAATAAAATAGATACAGTTTCTGGCTGTAAATCTCCTTGTCATCTCAAAGAACGGGACAGCAGGTACCTTAGGGCAAACAGAATCCAGTAGTAGTACAAAATGGTTCGTATGATGTGGCAGAGGATGGTTATGCCCAGTCCCTCCTAAACATCTGCTTCAATTAGAATGACCATTAATCTTTTATGTCCTCCCTCCCCTACTTATTCTCTATCCTTTATGGCAGTGGTAATCTATGGGGACTCAAATTTCTGAGTTTTCACAGAGCAGCAAATTTTTTTGTACACATCTTATAGGCAGGAGGTCCATCAATACTGACTGAGTATATACGGCACACAGAATACAATTCT
Source organism: Martes martes (assembly GCF_963455335.1). NCBI lineage: Eukaryota > Metazoa > Chordata > Mammalia > Carnivora > Mustelidae > Martes > Martes martes. Next base: position 125,742,705 of record NC_137891.1, on the reverse strand, counting down.
AGAAGCTCTAGAGTACTTAAAAAATTTTTGAATTTATAGCTCCTGCCCTGGAGGAGATTACAATCTAAATGTGCTTTAGAAAAAAAAAAAAAAGCTCATTTTAAGAAGAAGGAGAAAGTTGGATAACTTTGTTTTTGTAAAAGTTGTGTAATTGGTTTGTAGGTACTCACGCTTTATTAGTGCAGAAATCAATAATTAATGAGAAACTCAATTTGCGGAAAAAAACAAACAAACTGTTAACAAGAAAGAGCTTATGTCATTAAGAAGTAGAGCTTTTATTTCCTGTCATTGTAAATCTGGAATTCCATAAATTGATAAAGACAGCAATAGCAGATTTAAGCCTTTTTGGAAATCACTGTTAAACTTTCGCAGGGAGTGATGAAAGAATTGGGGTGTTCATGCCTTGTGTCTCTGGTCCAGAATAAAGCTTGAATTGTTACTAATGATAGTGTGCTATATTAAGTGTAATTGAAGTACAGAAGGCAGAGATGTTGGAAAGAGTCTCTTAAAATAATCTATAGTTCCTCCTAGGCTTTTCTAAATTGAAAACAACATGGTTACCACTACATATTTGCCACGAGTATTAAGGTTTTATCTCTCAGAAAATGAGATAACGGTTTGATGCTCATAAATCAAGAGGCATCCGCTTTAAAAAAAAATTATGATATCTTGGTGAGGGAAAGTGAAGGTACCAAGCATTCCATCTGGAATTACAGACTGGCTGTGGCTCATACGTTATCATGGCATTCCAATTCCGTATCTGAACATGGCTAATGCTATCCCTCACAGTGTGTTTGTTACCGTCCTGAGAGAGACCTCTGTTTGGCTGTTTCCACTGTGAGCCACTCGACACACAGACTACCACTGTTGGTGTTGCCTTCACCTTTCCAACTGGACACTGGGAACAGGACTTAGCTCCACCTGCTGATCCTCACAGGCCACACATGGTGTGTGGAAAACAAGGACCATTGAAATATTCCGCCATGCGTCAGAGTTTTGGTTTTAGTTTTCCCAAACATAGCTCTTCATTGTCTATCTTGCTTTACTTTTGACCATTCTGGCCTTTTCAAGCTGGAACCAGGCACCAGGTCACAGAGCCCCTCAACCCCAGGAAACATACGTGGCTTGGCATGGGGTCATCTTGAGATCTCTTCTCCACTTGAGATACAGACACTTCCTACTCCCACTGGTGGCAGGAAAATGAAGGAGCTCAGAGAATACTTTCTATAACTAACTGAATAAGAATGCACCATCAATTATAGTCTGGTGACTTAGTTGAAACTTTAATTGCTTTAACACTCGGGTTCACATGCATATTATGATTGTTTAGTATCACCGGAGGATGTAATTGTTAAAGTTACGCTGAAGAGCTGGCTTTATGGGCATGTGGCCTGTGCAACCCACCAAGGCCTCATGCTCAGATGGGGTCTATGCTTAGCTCAGTGTCCTTCTACTTCATTCTCAAATCCTTAGCAACTTTATCTTTGACCCTGTGTCTTGTTAGTGAAACCTGAAGGGACAAGAGACAAGAGACCATTCCTAGTCTCTCCACTGTTTATAGCGTTCACAATGCCCCCCCAAACCCAGAATACTGGTGACCCCTCGGTCCATGGGAGAACAGATAGACTCAAAGCCAATACCAGGTAAGGTTACACGCATGACTTAGAAAGCAGGGACACAGGGCCTTGAGAGGTCACACTTTCTATTCAAACTAAAATATGCTTAAAACACAAGAAGAAAATTGTGGCCTAAAAAAATACAAATGCTAAATCATCCTATCGTACAGTTCCTGGATCACATTACTTCATCTGTTACCCAACCACTTGCACTGAAAATGATGACAAGAAGAGAAAAGGAATAACAGGAAAACGCATAGTTCCTTTTCCTTTCAGGCTTTCCTTACTAAGTCCGCAGCAGGTAGAAAATATTGGGAGGATGTGCACGTATCTGTCAGTGAAATAAGGTTGGCTTAATGTTATGCAGTGTTTCCACTGTTCTGGTAGTAAAGAAATACACAGGTGTGCACCAACTCTAAAATAGAAATTATGAAATTTTGGTGATCTAAAGAAAATCAACTGCTCTTTTTTTTAAATATTTATTTATCTGAGAGAGAAAGAGAGAGAGAACGAGTGGGGGAAGGAGCAGAGGGAGAAGGAGAAGCGACTCCCCACTGATCAGGGAGCACCTATGTGGGACTTGATCTCAGGATTCCAGATCATGACCTGAGCCGAAGGCAAAGGCTTAACGGACGGAGCCACCCAGGCACTCCAAAAATCAACTGCTCTTACACTTGCATTTAAAACTGGGATTGTGTAGTATAATGAAGAATGGGACAGTGCAGGCTAATAAATCAAAATTTTTACTTTCTCTACTTAGAATGACTTCAAATAACAAAAAAATTACCCTGGCAAATTGAGAGAAGGAATTTTCAAGAAAATAGACAGCTTTGTATTTCTGAACCACGAACAGCACATTTCCAGCTTTTTGAACAAGGGCTCGACCTTTTCATCTAGCAATAGGCTCCACAAATTATGTAGCTGACACTGTTAAACACCTATTCAAAAACTCAAGATAAAAACAAAATAAGAAAAAAAAAATCAAATGATCCTTGTTCACTTTCCCATACATATCCTCTTGGGATTTTTCCTTATACACCTACAGTTTCTCTTCTATTTCTTACCCTCCTTCTTCCTTTAATAGAATTACATATTGCAAAAATAGCATTATTCTCTCCACATAGAGGGTTCTCCCACTGCCTGAATGGTTTCCTCCCTCACTTCCTCCAGGTGGTCATATAAATATCACCTTCACAAAGACCCTGCCCAACAGCCCTATTTCACCATCCCCCTGACACCACCAAAACCACAGCATTTATACAACTTGAATAACCATCTGACACACTACCTCACTTGGCTTAATTACTATTTTACTCGTTGTCACCCTGTCTTTGTCAGTCAGGCTGCTATAGCAGAACACTGTGGGCTAAGTAGCTTATAACAGCAGAGTTGATTTCTCACAGTTCTGAAGGCTGGAGTCCAAGATCAAGGCAGATGAGGGGTCTGGTGAGAATCGGCTTATTGCTTCATAGATGGTTGTCTTGTCTTTGTGTCCTCACAGGGTGGAAAAGGCAGGAGGGCTCTTTGGGGTCTTCTTTTCCAAAAGCAAGAATCCCATTCATGAAGACTCTACCCTAAATGACATAATCACCTCCCCAAATTTCTAACCCAGATACGGTCACACTGGGGATTACTTTCCACCTTATGAATTTGGATGTGGAAGGGGACACAAGCATTGTCTGCTGCATATCCCTGATTAAAATGCTAGCTCCATGTAAGCTCTATGATGGCAGTTTGACCATAATTTGATCCATTCATTGCCGTAGCTAGTTGTTCTAGAACAGAGTACTCAATAAAAGTTAATTGAACAAGACACACTATGGAAAGAGCCTAGATGTCCATCAACAGACGAATGGATAAAGAAGATTCCTATGCAGCTATCAAAAATGAAGTCTTGCCATTTGCAACAACATGATAGAACTAGAGGGTATTATGCTAAGTGAAATAAGTCAATCAGAGAAAGACAATTATCATATGATCTCACCAATATGAGGAATTTGAGAAAAAAGGCAGAGGATCATGGGGGAAGAGAGGAAAAAGATGAAACAAGGCAAAACAGAGGGGGACAAACCATAAGAGACTCTTAATCTCAGGAAACAAACTGAGGATTGCTGGAGGGGAGGGGGATTGGAGGGATGGGGTGGATGGGTGATGGACACTGGGGAGGGTATGAGCTATGGTGAGTGTTGTGAATTGTGTAAGACTGATGAATCACAGACCTGCCCCTGAAACAAATAATACATTATATGTTAATTTAAAAAAGGTTATTGAACATATGCATTAATACTGTACACGATAATGCCTGTTATACAGCAACAAGCTTGAGAGCCCCAGATAGATTCTTTTGCTTAACCCTTATACTGACCCTCTGAGTATTAGTATTTTACAGTTCAGTATAATGATGGGAAATGCTATGATCTCTAAGTGTGCTCTCAGATTACTGTATTGGTATCCCTTGGAAAATTCAAAATTTTGAGTCAAATCCCAGACATTCTGAATTAGAGACTTTGGGGGTGGGAAGCAGCGACGTCTGTTTTCAGTAGGTCTCTAGGTGATTCTGATGCATACCGAAGCTTTGAGAACCACCAGGACAGATTACTGGCCAAGGGCTACAGCTAATAATTTGTGGAGCTGAGATGTGAATACTTGGTCTAACAGCAAGTCCTCTGAACAATGGCGCACAGGCCTCTGAGGAGCACGTGCCTTTTCACATCATCCACTCCACGTCCGAGCACCACTCTGCCTTCAACACAAAAGCCTGAGTACTCAGAGACAGCAACGCCCCACTGTCTTCTCTTATGCTCACATCACAGGCAACTTGTACTTATTAATAGGGAAATCTCCTTTGACCCAGAGTGCATCACTGATCCTTCCTCAGTGCACATTTCCTTGAATCTTGCTTCTTGAGTGGTGATAGGCATTCTTCAATTTCACTATAATGTGTTGATGTCATTATTTAAAAGCAGATTTCTTCCTCTGCCTTCGGCTCAGGTCATGATCCCAGGGTCCTGGGATCAAGCCCCACATCGGGCTCTCTGCTCAGCAGGGAGCCTGCTTCCTCCTCTCTCTCTGCCTGCCTCTCTGCCTACTTGTGATCTCTCTCTGTCAAATAAATAAATAAAATCTTAGAAAAAAAAAAGCAGATTTCTTATCAGTAGCATGGAAGAGAATGTCAGACTTGGGGGTATGCTATTAAAACTGCTTTGGAAGATCCTAGTTATCTTTGCTTTCTTTACAAGGTATGAGAGGTTCCATGCTACAGTCAGGAACATTGTTTCATTGCCATTATTTGCCTCTAAAACCTACATGATCTTAAAACAAAGTTCATGTAATTACAACATTTAGACATGTCAATTTGCAAAACAGAGAGTGATTTATCCTTCTAAGATTGGGTTCAGCTCTTCACAGGGCCAAATGAACAACTAAATAAAAGCTAAAATTCCCAAAGCCAGAGTAACTCTAATTTATTTGTCTTTTGTGATAAATTTGATGTTTCAGTCACTTGACTTCTATTGGGTTATTATACCAGGTATTGAGGATATCTGACTTTAGTGAATAAAAAGCATTTATTCATATTTTAAAATATATTTGGCTATCATTAGTTCAATGTAACCATTGCATATAAAGTACTCACATATTCTTTTTGAATTACTAATTAAATATTTGACAATACAAAATTTGACAATATTGCTTGGTATTTAGAAAATAAAAAGTTTTGAATTTTAGAGTATTTCATTCTTAACTTTTTCACACACACATCTTGATTATGTCACTATAGTTATCCTGTGGTAACAAATCATTAACTCATTTAGTAAGGAGCTTTTTTCATGTATAATAGTTAATAATGGCAATCTCAGTAGTTACTAATATACATATACTCTTATTTGTGCTTTTGATAGCAATGTGTAATATACCTTCACACACATTTATGTGTGTATGTATATGTGTATATGCATAGAAAATCATATGGAAAATTATATATAAAACCTCACAGACCAAGAATGGCAAAGCTCCTTTAAGAAGTGTTTGAGAGGCACCAGGGTGGCTCATATGGTTGAGTGGCTGACTCTTGATTTCAGCTCAGATCATTATCTCAGGGTCTTGAGCTCAAGTCCCACATAGGACTCCATGCTCAGCGGGGAGTTTGCTTGAGGATTCTCTGTTCCTCTCTTTCTGCCCTCTTGCCACTCACATGGTCTCTCTCTCTGTCTAATATATAAATGAATCTTTAAAAAAGAGAAGAGTTTAAAAAACAACAATTTATATAATCTCTCAGGATGCAAATAAATTTGCTACATTACAGAGAGAAACAGTTAATATATAATAAGTCAGTAAAAATTTAAAATTAAGCATTACCTCTCAACATACAGAAATAATTTATTTTCTAAGCAACAAAAATCTACAAATTTACATCAACTTCTCAGACTTCTTAACTTATACTAAACAAATACTAATACTAACAAATACTTAACAAATACTAAAACTAACAAATACTTAACAAATACTAAATTTCAAATCAGACAAAAACATATTCTAGAGCAAATTAGACTCTTTTTGTGGAAGGCCTAATAGTAAATATTTAAGTTTTATGAGCCACATATAATCTCCTTGCATATTCCCTTTACTTTGTCTTTTATAACACTTGAAAAGTGTAAAAATTCTCTTCAACTTTCTGGTCATAAAAAAAATAAGTCATGGGCTGAATTTGGCCATTGTACTATAATTTGCCAACCCCTGTTTTATAGAATTAATGATCCTTGAGTACGCTAATTAGACAATGCCCAATGTGACATTTTAAGGACACTTAACCATCCTATTCCCTTATTATTATATTTTAGATATTTTTTCTTAACAACTATTATTATTATAAATAATCTCCACATATTTTTACAAAAACTCTTAGTATCATTTTCTGCTATTGTTGTTGGCCTAAATAATTTACATAGATATAGCAAAAAAGCTAACTAGGTATATAAGCTTCCTTGTAGTATGATTAACAAATCTGGACATATACAACATTAAACAATTATTAAAGCAGATAATTAATTTTCATTTGGAAATTATATAAATAAGCTAGATTGCATTTTCAGTATTCTCTATTTTTCCCAGTATTTTCTTTTCAATCACTCTTCTATTTATTTATTTATTTATTTATTTATTATTTTCTGAAACCAATCCTTAAAATTCATCTCCGAAGATTTATTTGTGGTAACTATAATTAAGGGTAAATTCCTCACTTCTTAAAGTCCTGGCTTCTAACCTGCTAGAAAGTAACCTTCTTTATTAGTTGTAAGTCCTGGAACCTATATAAACCATAGAACAATTGCCAGACCTGTTTCCTGGGAGGGCTTCGTAGGCACTAATTCCATATATGAAGTATAATATTCACCCTTAATTGGGGCATTATCATAGGTGATCAAATAAAATTTGACACTCCAGTTATGCCTTTGATTACACAATCAATTTGTGCAATTACATTCTTGTAAACAGGATGACGATTCCTATTAAACCTCTGAAAATAAGGGCATTGCCACTGAAAGTAAAGAACTAGTGTCAAATGACAAAAGAGGGGGAAAAAAGAAAGTAAAGAACTGGTAAAAGTGTTGTTTCTGAATTCTGAGGGTCAGGGAAAAAATGTATTATTAAACAATATTTCATTTCAGTTTGCAAAAGCATAATCTATTGAATTAAGGGTTAGGAAAGGATCAGGAGTAAAAGTTTTCTTCTCTACAAAATAGAATATGAGCTTGTAGTAGCAACACCATCATACATTCAATAGAGTAACCACGGTTAGATTTCCTTCAGTTTTTCATTCACGTCTTCATTAATTCTTTTTCCACTGGATTTTGAGCCAGCAGGCTGCCCTCCTGAGTCACCTATTTCTTAACTAAAAAGAGAAAGAAAATCCTGACTCAGTTCTCAGTATAGTCTGACAGTTTTCTAAGCAATGACAACTCAGAAACCCCTATATATGAATCTTTTCTTTGATATAATAATAGTTAAGAACCTGGTACAACTCTTGTTGTTTTCCCAGAAAGGACTTCAGACTGTCCTTCATTGTCGAAAACTCAACAAAATCTGTAGTTTGTGGCAGAGCCTTCGGGCAAGCATGAGGGGGAAAGTAGAAATAATCTGTTGATGATAAACTGAACAGAGGTTGTTATCTCATTATAGCAAGCAACAGTGTAAGAATAGACAAGATTGTTTTGGAATGAAATAAATAACTATTCTAAGAAACTGATCAATGTTTCCCTTGAGGGTAAGAACATAGTATGGACAATGAAAGCATTGATACATTTCCAGGGAAATCAATACATCTTGTAAAGGATATCATCTTTAAAACGTATTATATTGGTAATTTTTACTTATAAGAATTAACCTAAGAGAGGCTAAGCTTCCCATTTTATCTGACACCTCTTCCCTTGTAGATCATACGCTTCTGTTGAGCTAATTAATAAGAAAGAAGCACCAAAACAAATCTAATTATTTTGAGTACCCTCCTTTTTTGAGGTGAAAGAAAAAAAAAATATTATGATTATTGCAAACAGCCATTTGGGAAATATCAAAGATATATTTGGACGTAAAAGATACCTTGAAAATTTTATTTTTTTCTGAATTTAGGCTATGATCTTGAGGTGGAAAAATCAAATGAATTATCAAGGAAGTTATGGATATTTGATTAAGATAAGACCACAGATGCCTGAGAAAAACAATTTATCTTGATCACCTACTAGCCAAAAGAATAATATAATACTTAAAAATATATACATAAAATAAGGTAATGAAAATTTAAAAAGCATAGCTCTTTCTGAATCAAGGAATACTCGTTGTCTGCTCTATTTTATTTATTTATTTATTTATTTATTTTTTTAAATTTCATTTTATTTATTTTAGAGAGACCGAGAGAGTGCGCATTCAGAGAAGGGCAGGGAGGGAGGGAGGGGGAGAGAGAATCTGAAACAGACTCTGCACTGAGCATGGAGTCCAATGAAGGACTTGATCCCATGACCATGAGAGCATGACCTGAGCTGAAACCAGGAGTTGGGTGCTTAACTGACTGAGCCACCCAAGCACCTCACATTGTTTGCTTTTAAAAATAATTAATGCTAAAACCAAGTTGGCATAAACCACAGGAAACTTATACCAAGTTGGTATAAACCACAGTCTCCCACCAGAGATCACCAAATGGTTAGGCCACAAAATTCTATTCTCCCATTGCTGTTCCCTGTGGGGAATGACTTTTTTAGCATGAACCAACCATCAGAAGACCTGAACTTTGTCAAGAACCCAAAGCAAAAATAAAGCCAGAGAGAGAAAGAGAGAGAGAGAGAGAAATTCAGTGAAGGTAAAATAGTGCACCTTGGGAGTTAATCCAAAGTCCAAAGGGAAATAAAAGTGCACTGGATAGCCTTTTTAGAAATTAAGCTTAATTTGCTTCAACATTTTGATGGAAGCTTGAAGATTGTCAAGGTGTCATTTTCCTTGTCAAAATCATGTTTCAAACAAACATGAGTGAGCACATATCAGAGATGTATTTGACTCGTTAATGAAGGACCCAGTAGGATAGTAAGGTTGATTGAGAAGATCTGAGACATGGATTCTTATAGTTAGTTGGGAAGGGCATGGTGAAATATATTTGCTAAGCTAGAAAAATAATTCTTAACCTTAATAAATTCTGGGTATAAATCAGTAATAAGTAGCAAGTCAAACAAAAAGGTGGATTCTGCTAGAGAATCGATACTGGGTGAGCCTGTTATACAGAGCTCCAGTATGATATCAACGACACGAAGCCATTTTCTGCCTTGTTTCCATGTTTGGATTATTTTTCTTAACAGATCTTTGGGATTTACTGTACAAACAGATTTGGCAGCTTTTCTTTAATTGAAATGAGATAAATAAATCAAATTTGGGCTCTTTCTGTAAGAATAAGAGAATAAATAAGTCTTAGAGCCTTGGATATTGATAAAGGGATTATGCTGCAGTATAACCATTTATTACTCATGATTTATAGTGTTTTATACTTTTATTTGAGCCCTTCATTTTTCTTTCAGTGTTACACATATTGCTTCACAGTCAATTGTCGATTTAGGTGTTACTCCCTGGCAATGAAAATGATATTTAAAATGACAGTCACATTAAGAAAATCTTAATTTAATATATGTCTTCAATTTAGTTTTTGAAAATAAATATGACAACACAGAAGAGAATATGTTTATCAATATTATAAACTTGTTTTTGTATAATATCCACATAAGTTATTGTTCTTTGTGTCATAATTGTGAATATGTAACTTTTCAAGAATAATTTTATCAATATAAGGTGAACAAGAATAATAAAATCTTTTAGGGTATGTTTTCCTCTGAACAGAACAGATGCTAGAATTCTGACAGGGTTTAAGCAAAAGGGCTCCTCACCTTCTTTCGCGTTCACTTCTAAAAGCAGGCGTAAGAGTAGAATTGACTGGAAGAGGAGCTGAAATTCGAACAGAGCATGCGCTTTTGATATGCCCGGTTTCTGAGTCTCTCGGAGGTATTTTGTTTCATCTGCAGGTGGTTTTCAGGCATATGTCCAAATTTTAAGTGCTCTGAATCATATATTCCAAGAGGGAATAAATGTTGTATGTGTTATTTATATCTAGTAGATGTGCTACCATGTGTTTCTAATAATGCACATATATCTTTACATCTGGAGAATTAGTCCATGTAAAAATCATCAGATTTAAAGTTTTCTTAACCTGAAAACATTTGACCATGATCTAATCATCCAATCATCCAAGACTTGAAGTAAGAAATTTATTAATCCCATTTTGTTGATAAACAAACCAAAGCTTGTAGTGATTAAAGAACTTGTCCAATATCACTAAGCTTGTGAATTACATAAGGATTTGACTGGGATTTTGCCCCTCTCTTACTATTTCCAGTGCTATTACACTGCCCTAACCTAACATTTGCACCACTGTGAAATCTTCTTGGAAACTCTCTCTGTTTCTGCTATTCCTCACTGTATTCCTTTCACCAATATCCTAGGTAGCAGTTTAAGAGTTGTGGGGGTTTTGTTTATTTGTTTGTTCTCTTTTGTTTTTGTTTTTTAGTTCTAACAGTATCAAAATATAATTCAAACACTTTATGGCCTACAAGACAATACTTAATTTGGCTGCTGCTTATCTAATGGTTCCATCCACCCTCGCTCCCATCCCCCTCCTTACAGCCTTTTTTTTTTTTTTTTTTAATATTTTATTTATTTATTTGACAGAGAGAGAAATCACAAGTAGGCAGAGAGGCAGGCAGAAACAGGCTCCCTGCTGAGCAGAGAGCCTGATGCGGGGCTGTATCCCAGGACCCTGAGATCATTAACTGAGCCAAAGGCAGAGGCTTTAACCAACTGAGCCACCCATGAGCCCCTTTACAGCCCTTCTTTAACTTCCTATCTTCCTTTGGCTTCTGAACTTGCTGGTTCCTGATGACATTGCCTCTCCCCACATCTCTACAAGGCAGGCTTTTTCTCATTTCTCACTGCCTACTTAAATGGGTCTCTTGACCACACTCTTTAACATAACTCTCAACCCTCAACAATCTCCATCCAATTGGTTTAGTTTAGTTTCTTCTAAACAGGACATTACTCATTAATTCAAAAAAATTTATTAAGTACCTGTAGTGCCTAGGACTCTTCTAAACATTGGGCATATAGCAGTAAATAAAACAGACAAAGCCCCATGGCTGTATAAAATGTGCATTCTAGTTGGCAGACTTAGGTAATAAACAAAGATAAATAAACTCAGTGATACACTAGTGCTGAGGGAAAAAAAAATAATAATAAAGCAAGAAACCAGAGGGTGTTAGGCAATGGTAACAGCGTTGCAACTTTAAATAGATGTTCAGGAAGAGCCTCCTGAAGAAGATGGGATTTGAGCCAATGCCTGAAGAAGTGGAAGAAGTGAGCACTGCTTACATCTGCAGGAAGAAAATTCCAGGTGCATGCTTTGACATTCCTCAAATATACTTACTAGTACTAGTCTTTCCACTACATTGGGCTTGAGTTCCATGAAATCAGGGACCTTATCTGGTGCTTTATCCTTAGAGCCTAGAGTAGTGTCTGCCACATTAGATACACTGTAATACCTAGTCATTTTCTTCTGTTTGCTTCCAGTGCGTTTTTCAGTGATGATATATTTTTGGATTGTGTTTTTAACACATAGCATATTGGATTACTGTCATCAAGAAAATGACACCTAAATCCTTTTCCTGGTCTAAGTGACAGCTTCCACATGCATTCTTATTATACTTCAGTACTCATATGATCTTATGCTTGAATGTGTTCAAATTTCTCTGCCACTTTTTTAACCAGCTGCACAGCCTCATAAAATCTTCATCCCTTATAGCCATTAACTTGATATTTTGCTGTCTTCCCAGAAGTTTGGTGTTATTTTCAAAATTGTGAATCTTATTATGTATTTCTTTTCTGTGCCATTTATTTAAATATTAGATGTGACTAGTCACGAAGAAATGTATCCGTCCTGAGGCACATATATTCCCACCCATATTACTCTTTATCTCTAGTTCCCACACTTCAACTGTGAAAATCTAGTACCTCTAGACTCTTGGTTTCTTAATTTTTTCTACTATTATTCTTTGTATGGAACTTTGACAGAAACTATGTGATTTAGTCTATTTCTTTCCCTTTTACTCTCTGGCCCTTACCAGATATTCTTAAAATCAATGGTATCTCCCATATCCTCTTATTTATTTCCTTCTAGTCTTCTCTCTTGCCTTTTTTAGCCTTCATTTTTATTATCCTTATGCCATTAAGTACTATGGATCCAACTATACTGAAATTCCAATTACATAAAAATGAAGATGTTTCAGGGCAGAAGTATTTCTGCATTTATATGGTAAGCCCTTTAATCCTTAATTTGATTATAGAGAAACCCGAACATCATGAAGAATGCAGTGAGTTCGAAATAAATTTGTTTGGATTTCTTCTTCCTCTTCTTGTTTAATCTTTGTGAGGGCATCTAATAATCTCCTTTTTTGCTTCATAAAGAGAGGAATAGCCTAAATGAGGAAGCTATTTGCATTTGCTGGAACTAAATATGCCTTAATTACCAAAAAAAAAAAAAAAATCAGACATTCAATTCATAATATTTACCCAAACCTGGCAAGAAGACAGATTTCTCCTTTTCATGCTGGGTGAGGGACTGCCTTGCCTCCAGAGATCTGGTGGAGATCTATCAAAGAGCTGGCAGTAAGTGTGTTATGCTGGGTGTCTCTAAGTTACCTGAGGTGCCAGAGGTCTGGATCATTCTCTCAGCCTTGTGCACACATTTTACAGATGCTGGCTCACATGCTTCCTGGAGTTCTCAGGAGCCTTTGAAATTCAGAAGCTTGGCAAAGTCATGCTCATCTGATGCTTTCTTATTTCGTCTTGCCGAAAAGGGTGATTCTTTGAAAGTGTGAAAATACCTTACCAAGCTACATCAACAGATGCATAGTAACTGAAACTCATTTTAAATACCTATGGGGATTCACTCTCTTGACGTACATTTAACTCCCATTATGATTAATGGAAGCATTACCTGATTTACAACATGCTCTTGCCTTTACATGGGTAATGTCTGCAGAGAGAAGAACCATCAGCAAAGTTATGAACTCTGTTCATGGCTCTACTATTATGGAAAAAAAAAATTCTTAGCTTAAGTTAGACCCCATGACTTGACTCTAAGAATCACTTTATCCACCCATATTGACAGAATCTCAGGTTTTGCAACATATTAAAAAAAAAAAAATCCTAACCTAATTAGGAATTTTCAACAGAAGATTATTCACTGTCAAGTGCTAATGACCGCAATAAAGGCAGAAAATTCTAGCTAAAACAAACAAATGATTAGACTCAGCAACACAATTAATGGCTTTACTAATTTGTCTTCTCTTCCTTCTTGTTAACTTTTGTATGAACTCTAGCAGACATATAGCTATCTAATTCTTCATATGAGTAACATGCACTGTTACTAGCATTTATTGAAAAAAATAATATATAAATTATTCAAGCACAAGGAACTGACTTGGTAAATATTAATTTTCACCAAGATGATGTCATGAAGACATATATTGATGTCTTACAAAGTACATGATTTTACGTAGCAAACTATACTTCTACACTTTATAATTTCTATTTCCTCTACAAGTTAGACAATCCTGGTCTATTTATAATAAGAACAAGTTTAATTAAAACCTCAAAGTAAGCTTTAGGTTTTATTTAATTTTCAATCTTTTAATTAAATTATTATTTACCACTGTGTAGAGTGGATAAAATGCCCTGTAAATCCTCTATCTTATCTTTTTTTGTCATGCAACCTTTTCCTCTAAGTATTTTTGGCCAAAAACTTATGAGAGAAACTCTAATTGAGAATTAGATTGAGAGTATAGGATTGGAGTTTTCCCCTGTACATCCTGAATTTAGTACGCCTGTTTAGTCTTGTGACCAGATGTGAATTGTTAATGATAATTCTAACATATTGTGTTTCTAATAGTCAATTAATTTTTGTGCCCAGTCCTTGATGTGATTATATAGTAAATCCAGAGTAAAGTCAGAATTCTGTTTTTTTAATTAAATAATACAAGTGATTTCAGTACTTTTGGTTTTATCATTTACCCATGGAATAAAATCTTATATCCTAGACACTGGTCTTGGGGTTGTGGAAACATAGTGAACTAAAAAATCCTGGCATTTCAGAGCTTACATGTTACAAACATAAATTTAAAATGTCTAATGTGGCATAATTGCCAAGAATGGTTGTGCAAATTTTACATGGCACAGGTAGGAGAGATAATGAACATTTATGTCATGGTCTATATAAATAGTAGTCTCTGGAGTTGTGCTATACACAGTATACGTGGTGGTATTCAGTGAAACTGACTTCATTTTAATTTTACATTACATAAATAAAAAAAAAAATTCCTGAGTTCTCATCACCTTCTGCTCTTCAGTAGGTATACCATAATGACTCCAGAAATGCAAACTAGTTTCTATAGACAAATACATAAATAATTTCTGGTAACTTAACCTCAGTTACCTTCTAGATGTCTCAGAAGCATCAAAAGACTTGTTTACCTAGTCTCCTTTCTTTCTTTCTTTTTTAAGATATTTATTTATTTATTTATTTGAGAGATTCAGAGAGAGAGAGAGAGAGAGAGAGAGAGCATGAGCAAAGGGAGGGAGAACCAGACTCCCCACTTAGCAGGAAGTCTGATGTAAGGGTCTATCCCAGGACCTTGAGATCATGACTTGAGCCCAAGGCAGACACTTAACCAACTGAGCCACCTACGTACTTGCCTAGTTTCCTTTCTTAATAAATTTATGTCCAAAACGAAACATAAGAAAGCATACGGAATAGAAATACGAACTCTAGATTCTATGCTAAATGCTTAAAAGTGTGTGCTACTGTCGTTTAAAAAAAATTGATATCACTTGATAATCAAAAGGTTTTTTGGCAGATTATGCTTTTTCAAAATCTGATTGGTGGGATGCCAATCCCTCTGATCCACTAACTGCTCATAACTCTCTCTTATTTTCTCTCTTTCTCAAATAAATAAATAAAATCTTAAAAAAAAAATCCAATTGGGGGCACCTGGGTGGCTCAGTGGGTTAATCCTCTGCCTTTGGCTCAGGTCATGGTCTCGGGGTCCTGGGATCGAGCCCCGCATGGGGCTCTCTGCTCAGCGGAGGCCTGCTTCCCCTTCTCTCTCTGCCTGCCTCTCTGCCTGCTTGTGATCTCTCTCTCTCTCTCTGTGTCAAATAAATAGGTAAAATCTAAAAAAAAAAAAAAAAAAAAAAAAAAAAAAAAATCCAATTCGTAGTCTGTAGAGGGTTTATATGAATAAGTTCCCAACTAAATTCACACTTTAAAAACTGTGGCTGAGGGGCGTCTGGGTGGCTCAATGGGTTAAGGCCTCTGCCTTGGGCTCAGGTCATGATCCCAGGGTCCTGGGATCGAGCCCTGCATCGGGCTCTCTGCTCAGCAGGGAGCCTGCTTCCCTTCCTCTCTCTCTGCCTGCCTCTCTGCCTACTTGTGATTTCTGTCTGTCAAATAAATAAATAAAATCTTTAAAAACAAAACAAAACAAAACAAAAAAAAACTGTGGCTGAGCACTAATCAAGGATACAAGAATTGACCCAAATTACCATATAATTCAGTAAAGTATATTCACTTGGACAATATTTTTTTCAATGTGTATTTTTTCTCTGTCTTTGGAGAAACATATAAACTTCTGTTTGAACATTTCTTTTTCTTTTTTTTTTAAATAAATCATTTGTTATTTTTCTTGGAATTAACTTAATCATGCATCATTTGGAAGGAAGAAAAACAATGCAAGCTTTCTCAAATTAAAAAAGTGTATTTTTTTTAAGATTTTATTTATTTATTTGACAGAGAGAGAGATCACAAATAGGCAGAGAGGCAGGCAGAGAGAGAGAGGAGGAAGTAGGCTCCCTGCTGAGCAGAGAGCCCAATGCGGGGCTCAATCCCAGGACCCTGAGATCATGACCCGAGCTGAAGGCAGAGGTTTAACCCACTGAGCCACCCAGGCACCCTCAAAAAGTGTATTTTTTAAAAATAGAAATTCTACAGAAATTACACTGAGCTCATTCAGAAGTGGGAAGTTATCAGTTAGCTGCTCTATCTGGAGGCTGATGGATTCTGAACTCATTTTTTCTGGGCTTTTCTGTTCCAATCTTCTCTAGTTGAGAGGATGCCTTTGCTTAAGACAGCTTGCTCAGACCTCATCTCACCATGTCTCTGGCTCCTGCCCATATTCCACAAGATCTCCCTGTTACAGCATCTAAGTGTCTGGCCTCTGTGCCCTAAATGTAAATTTCTTGGAAACAGAACATGATCAATTCTTTTTAGACAATGATTATGTTCCAACCCTAAGTAGCTGTGGTCATGAGAACAGGAATATATGTTACAACTACAGCTATTTAAATCCATCTTTTCTGCCAACACTATGAGTTTGGAGCAGTTCCAAAGGAATGGGTAGGATATTGGCAAGAACACTTGGGTTGGAAATTCATTTGCACTAGGAGGCCAGCAACATCAACAGACTCATGTCCTCTGCTTTCTACTGGGTTCAGACAATAGAGTGATTCAACAGGCTACTGAAGGAAGAAGAAAAGTGAGATTTTTTTTTTTTTAATTTCATCGTTTTCTCCTTGTGAACTCAACGTGGTTTGAGAGATTGGAGGCAAAAAGTAGACTGCAAGAAAGTGAAGAGTAATAGTAATATAAATGAAGTTTGGTGGGCAAGGAAGAATGGGAGGAGGTTAGCTTGAGTATGTCATAAGGTTGAGGTCAACTCTTTCCCTTTCTTCATCAGAAAATGGGCATTATGGATATGTTTATATATGTAAAAGAATGATCTGATAAAGAAGAGACAGGATGAAATTGATGAAGAAAAATAATTGAAAAAGGAATTGACAATGTATTTTGCACATGGTTGAAGAGATTAAACTTGGGTAGGGAAAGAGATGACTCTCAAATGAATCTACAGAGAGGCAGTCAAATTAGGATGTTATTAATTTATCTCTGAATTGGATTAACATGTTTATTGCATTGAGTGGAGTTTTCAGTTTTTAGTTGAAGATAATTTCAATACATTTGAAAACATTCATTAGTTTGCAAATCTACTTTTTATGAGTGAATCAGTTACTGCTACTGAGGTAGACCATAGGTGAAAATAGCAGAAATGTGAACTAGCTTAATTTGTGCAACAATTCTGAATTGTACACTATTAAGTTATACTTAATTTTAAGCACATGTGAAGACCTGAAGTGATAGACCAAACAGAATTCTATTTCTTATTTCTTAGAGAGAAAACGGACAAGAAGTGTCATTTCAATGGACCCTATGACGCCTTGACACCCAAGTACCCCTGTGATGTGTTCCTCTTATATCATGAGTCTCTAATCAGAGATAGACGTTTGTTGTGATTTCCTGAAAATTAGTGCAAAATTTCACCACTTTGAGTCATCAGGAGAAAATTTTTGAGTACTGCAGGGCCTGCAGTTGAGGGATGACAAAGGCAGAAGCTTATAGAGCTACAACATCTGCATTCCTGACAGAGAGGCCCTGGAATACCAATTTAGGTGAAACAGGAGAATGCTCTCAGAGATCTCTGATTCCCGGTAGAGCAGAGGCAGAACCTATGGCAGCACAGCACGAGAGGAGAACATGATAGAGTAGCGCCAAACCCTGGGCTCTTTGAGCACAGATAAGGCATCACCTTAGAATTCTCAGAAATAAATCACAGGGCCTCAGTAGCAGACTGAAGGATCAAAAAGTAAAAGCAATGGGTCAGAAAACAACACCACCACAAAGGAGATATTCCAGGTAATGGAATTTTTAGGTCTCCAGCGTATTACTTAGTCATATTAAAATACTTCATGTGCAGAATGTGATCATATATTTCACTAAGTGGTTTATTTAATGCAGAGGAGTGAATCAAGCACTGAAGAGTTCTAATTATGACCTACCAAAAATTCTCAAAGACATCAAGTATAAGTAGATAAGCTTACGATTTTCGTTATACACACGTGGACATTGTCTTTTACAACCACACATCTTAGTATTGACAAAGCCATCACTGGCAATGTTAAATTGTACTTTTTTTTTGTCACCCCTTGAAATATGCATTTCATGTGCATATACGTAAATATATGTCGATGTCATCAATTTCCACCTAAATCCTTTTGTATCCAATGACACATAATAATTAGTATTGAAAAGGCTTTAAATCAATATTGAAAAACTAGAGTTTTAAAGGAGATAATAAAAGCCCTGTTTATTCTGAATTTCCTTCTGTGGGGTTGTTGGGGAAAAAAATCTTAATTTTCATAATCAGTGTAGCTTACCAAAACCCTACTAAATCCATTGCTATCACTAGCTCTAAGTTTTTTGCTGTTTTCCTGTTTTTTGTTTGTTTGTTTAATAATAATATTTCCTGCTTATTCAGGAACTGAAGCGTCTTTGTCCTAATATAGTCCTACTCAGTGCACAGACAGGATGCAATAGGGTAAAAGCTGATGCAGACCTCCCAGGATTATCTGAAGCTGATAATAATGGCTTTAATGAGCCCTTCGGGTGTTGCTTACACTGCAGTCACAGACTCTACAGAGTGGTGAAAGAAAATGCTGAAAGTGTGGGCTCCCAGAGGAATAAGCTAAGATTAGGTGGTTAGTGGAGAGCGAAGGAAATTCTTTCTAGTGAGGCACCAGATTAAGTTGCTGAGGCTGCTCCTGCCCCATCTGGCCAAGTATGCGCATGTGACGAGTGACCTTCACAAGGACGAAAGGTTCATATGGGATCTGAAGCCCAAAATATCCAAGCTCTTTAACCTCCTCCATCTCCTTAAAGGTAGTGAAATTGCCAACCTATGGCATTTCCTAACTCCTCAATGAATAATGCAGTCCCCGATTCTTCAAGGAATAAGACTTTTAAGATCCACAGGAAAATTCCAATATTCTCCACGCTCAGCTCACATGGGAAAAGTCTGGCTAAAAACAAGGACCTAAAAATAATGAAAGTGAGGACAGGAAAAGATCATTATCTGACTTCGGAATTTTTTTAGAATTTGAGTAACATCAAACTTTTAAGTAAATTATGTGCTTTGAGTTACTTGTAAGTATGTATGTATGTGTATGTGTATATTTGCCTCTTTGTCTTTCTCTCTCTCTCTCTCTTTTTTTTTTTTTTTAGACTAATTGTAGGGTTAAATAGGTCTTGGTCCATTTATTCACTTTCCTTTTTTTTTAATTGGATTTTTTTTTTTTACAAATAAGAAAAAAATTCATTTTGCTTTAATAAAGTATATTTATTGGCATGGATAATTGAGTCAAACCTGAAACACTGTGACCTTCAGTATGGTTCAGTCAAGTCATTCTCATTGTCACTGAGATTCTAGATCTGTTTCTTTATGTTTTACTGTGCCCTGCTTAATGTATCAGGCTTATTCATAAACTGGTTTTATTGTCTTCTGAAAATAATTGCAGCATTTCACTTTCATATCAACACACTTGCAAGAAAGAAACCCTCTTTTTGCTCAGGCAAACCAAGTGAAATTTCCAAGGTGCCCTCTGTCTGGACCTTAGTAGGCCTCTTACCCACACCTTGAACAAACTAATTCATTTTGTCTGTTTCCCGAGCCTCACTTTTGGTCTTGGGTGAACTCTGACTCCTCATCATGGTTCCTCAAAGTGGAGGACGGATGCTGAGGAGCAAACCCAAAATGCCTATTTGTTTTATTTACTCTTCTTCTTAACTATACATCATTTTTAAAAAATCGCCCTGTGAACATCATCTCCAAAATGAAACATTTTAATTAAGCGGCCAAATCAGGGATCAATTTCATTGCTCTGGCCTCTTTTTCTCCATGCACTAAGCAACACCACAACCCTTTCAGCAATATATTTCATAAATACTTTGTTCCCCCCCAAAATTATCTAAACTATTTAGCCTTAGCAAAGTGACTTCACTATCCCACTCTCAAATCTGATATAATATATGCGACCGGAATCACTATCTTCCATCATTAGGGATTCATTTGCCTTCTAATCTTCTTACATCCATTTGCTATAGTGTTTCTTAAGATAGTCCTCAAAGTAAATTTATACAATTAAAAATAAAATTAGGCAAACAGGAAACAGGAAGTTAATTTGTTTAAACTGTTTTATTTTTGTTTTTGTTTTTTGCTTCCTGATTTTAGTGTTACCAGATATTTTCTTTCACTCTCCAGAATTAAAGTTATTTTCTTATTTCTCCCCATTTTTGTTGTATTTGAAAAAAATCTATTGCAGGATTTCATTCTACTTATTTCAGTGAAATTGTCCACTCTCATGCCCTGTACTTTCTACTAGCATTAATTCTGCTGTTGTGAAGATACTGACCAAATTTTATCACTGACCCAAAACCTGCTAGGTTAAAATTTAAGTAGTGATGATGTGGTGTTAATGGAGCTTGTGAATATTTATTATTGAAAGATCCAAGGTGGCTTGGCCACATGGAACATATTGTTCCTCTACTACTCTGCACCATATGGAGGGTTCGCATTTGCATTTTAACCTAATCAAATATCAAATATTAATACAATCAGGAGGGGTCTAAATATTTTGAGAACACTATGACTTTTTAAATTATAAATATGAATAATGGACTTGGCTAAGTTACAAAACTTAAATATAATCATAGCTTTGGGCTTTTTCTGGTTTCTATAAAAACCTTTCCCTTGTGCCTGTCCTGAATATAATTAATATATGTTTCTAATCACAAATGTGCATAAAATAATGAAGGAAAACAGCCTAGACTACTAGGTTTTATTAACATCATTGTCCCCTTGTATTGAAAAGTAGAATAACTTAATTTGATTGAAAATGTTCTTCTTAATTAATATTTTTGCATAAAATATTTAGCAGTTTTTTAAACAAATAAGACCATGGACAGCTATTCTTGATTTGTATGCGATGTATTAATATGGTTGGTGTAGATGAAATCTTACTGTTCATCATTTAAAATGTTGATATCAGCTTATATGAGAAAACTGTCCTATAGGAACATTTATTTCTGGCATTGTAAAGGATATACATTGCATGCAAAGTACCTTACGTTCAGTCATACTACTACAGTTTTTGACAGAAAATATATTAAAGCAATTGAACAGTGTATTCTTTTAAGGAGTCCTGAAGTTCTATTTTTGTAAGCTATTCCTTGAAGACTGATATTGATCACCACTTGACAAGGTTTAAAGTTCATCTTTTATTCACTGAGGAGACATCAAGGAAGCGATGATACCTATTACAAAGATCAGGGCCATGATGCATATAGTAAAGAAATAAAGTAAAAGTGTCAGCATATTCTAATGTAAAATATAGGAAATATGTTGTGTTTTTAAGATTTCATAGTTTGCCTTAGGTAAACGGGTGAACCTATCAAGAAAGAATAGCTCAGAGTATCCAGCTGATATCATTTGAATGAGATACGATGCATTGATTAGATCTTAGGGAACACTTTGATTATGTGTGACATAACAAAATATTCAGAAAACCAAAAATTAACTCTGAAAATAATAGTAAAACTCGACTGTATGCACTGTTATTTAACTCTGACTTGGAAACTCAGATGACAATTCACTTCCTGCCTGATTAATAGGGTTAGAATAATATAATCAAGTATAAGGCATTTAATTCCCATTTTGTCCAATGTAGTAAGAAAGCTTTTGGTTCTTGGGATTAACAATAAATGTCAAATAATGCTATGGAGGAAAAAGCAACACACATGGAAGCAGATTTACATGAGCTTAGTAAATGCGAGCATGGATTCTGGACTAGATAAACTAGATGACTAAATTCACTTGACAACATGGGTGCCTGAATGGCTCAGTCAGTTACGCTTCTGCTTTTGGTTCAGGTCCCAGAGTACTGGAATTGAGCCCGGCATCAGGCTCCCTGCTCAGTGGGAATCCTGCTTCTCCCTCTCCCTCTGTCTACCACCCACCCATAATCACTACCTCCCCCTTCCACTCATGATCTCTCAAACAAACAAATAAAATCTTAAAAATAAATAAATAAATAAATAAATTCACTTGTCAACTGAATGAGCACAAGCAATTTATTTAACCTAATAGGACTTCAGTTTCCCCATTCATAAAATGAACTTTGTAACAATAGTAACTTGAGAGGGCTGTGCTTGATATACAGAATACACTCAATAAGCATTCATTAGTATTTTTGGCCAAAGTAGTAAGAAAAAAATTACAGTTTTTGGTAGTTGTGTTCATGAGATAACAATTACACTAGCATTCCGTTTTCTATTTTTTGTTCACATATATTTGGAACTTGAAGAAATCATACCTTTTATTTTGCTGTTAGCTGACAAATCTCATTGATTTTAGTGGAAAGATGCTTTTCTCAATTCTGAAAATATGTAAATAGTTAAATTTAAATAATATAATTGAATAATAACCTATTTTTTTCTATATTGGAGGAGGCAACTGACATAAGCTGGTTATCAGTTCATATTTCAAATATTGTTAAAGATATATTATGTACATGTGAAATCAAATTACACAAGAATTTGTTATTTTTTTGTACAATCTTTTCCCCAGGGGCTATTTTCAACTTCCCTACTATTGTGAAATTTTATCAATAATAACAGAATAACTGCTTGATTGGTATATTGAATGTTACTTTTGAAATTCCAAGTAATTACTTCCCAAGATGCTTCACTAAGTCCCAGAGATGTGAAGACAGTAGCCACCTTATTTTGTCAAGATTACATACATATGGATTGCAATAATATGTAGGAAACCTGTTGAGGATTTGGAAAACAGGCACAAAATAAATTTGATACTAAACAAATTCCAGTTTAAATTAAGAAATTTAACATTTGATCCAATTAATTCTTATTTTTCATAAGGATTTCTTACAACAGCTTCCAAATTTCAAATTCTCTAAAACAAAATTGGTTTCAAAACTTCTACCCTTGGGGCACCTGGGTGGCTCAGTGGGTTAAAGCCTCTGCCTTCTCGGCTCAGGTCATGATCCTGGGGTCCTGGGATTGAGCCCCGCATCAGGCTCTCTGCTCAGCAGGTAGCCTGCTTCCCCCTCTCTCTCTGCCTGCCTCTCTGCCTACTTGTGATCTCTGTCTGTCAAATAATAATAAAATAAAAAGTAAAATTATTAAAAAAAACAGCAATAACAACAAACTTCTACCCTTATCCTTTTGTGCTGGTATTAAAGCCAAGTTCTATATGGTTCATTTGAAAGAGTTCAAAGAATGTTGAGAAAGGATGTATCATTTCATATAGAATAAATAACATCAATGTTAATTAATTCATGAATCTATACTAAAAGAATGTATAGTAAAAGTTGGCTTTATAAATATCAGTGCCAAAAAAGGGTACAGATTCTTACTGAAAAATTCTCATTGGAAGTCATATCATGGTGCATTTTCAAAATCAGAGGTTAGGTATATTTTATATTTGATATGTCAGAATAAGAAAAATCTTTCCAAAATATGTCCTGTTTTATATATTTTTTATTAACATTCTAGGAAAGGCATCAATTTTAAATAATACATTGTTCATAGATACAACTCGATTCATTAATTCATTCAAAATTATATTTAAAAAAACTACAGTTACGAAAGTTTTTATTATTGCATATAATGCCATGAATTTTTTCCTCCACATTTGTTTTATTCAGGAAATGCTTTTCATTTACTTGAGTTTGATACTATTAGAAATTCATTTTAAGAAGCACATGAAGAGGACTTCATCAAAATAAGAATTTCTCCACAGTAAAGGAAATAATCAACAAAGCCAAAAGACAACCTCAGAATGGGAGAAGATATTTGTAAATGATATATCTGATAACAGGTTACTATGGAAAAATATGTGAAGAACTTATTCAACCCAACACCCAAGAAAACAAATAATCCAATTTAAAAATGGGCAGAAGACATGAACAGACATTTATCCAAAGAAGACATACAGATGGCTGGCAGATACATGTAAAGATGTGTGACATCACTCATCATCAGAGAAATGCAAATTAAAACTATAATAATATGTCACCTCACACTTGTCACGATGGCTAAAAAAAGAAAAAGAAAAAAGAAAAAACAAGTGTTGGTCAGGATGTGGAGAAAAAGAAACCTTGTTACACTGTTGGTGGGAATACAAACTGGTGCAGACACTCTAGAAAATAGTATGGAGGTTCCTAAAAAATTAAAAATAGAACTAACATATAATCCAGTAATCTCACTACAGGTTATTTACCCCCCAAAATACAAAAACCCTAAATAAAAGAGATACATGCACCCCTATGTTTATTGCAACATTATATACAATAGCCAAATTACAGAGGCAGCCCAAGTATCTATTGAAAGATGAATGGATAAAGAAGATGTGGTATTAAAAAAAAAAAAAAAAAAGAAGAAGAAGATGTGGTATATATGTACAATGGAACATTATATAGTCATAAAAATGAATGAAATCTTGCCATTTGCAACAACTTGGATGGATCTAGAGAGCATAATCCTAAAAGAAATAAGTCAGTCAGAGAAAGACAAACAGTACATGATCTCACTCATATGTGGAATTTAAGAAACAAAATAAATGAGAAGGGAAAAGAGAGAGACAAACCAAGAAACAGATTGTTAACTATAGAGAACAAACTGATTATTACCAGAAGGGAATTGGGTGGGGTGTGAGTGAAATAGGTGATGGGGACTAAAGAGTACATTTATCATGGGGGTGGGGGGAGGAAGGAAAGAAGTAGGAAAGAAAGCCATGAAGAAAATAACAGTACTTTGCTCTTTTCCTCTTTCAGCAGATTAATGGTGTTTATAATGAGCTTGAGTGGGTATAAATGGATCATTAGGTGTTGGCAAAATATTATAGTCTGATGAAAATAGATTGGGACTAGGAGTAAAGGTGAATGAGGCTACTTATTTACTCATAAAACCTTGAATAACTCACATAACTGAAAAGTACACTTTTCTTACTTGGAAAATACGGACAGTTTCTTTGACTTGACTATTTCACACTGTTTTTAGGAACTGAAGTAAACCAAATACGTGTTTGAATAAGTTGTTTGAAATTATAGATAAGTGAAGATATTAAAATGTATTTGGCTGTGACCAACCACAATCAGTCTGCATAGTGGCACGAAATACAAGCCATCCAGTTTTATTTTTGATTCTTGTGACCATGATCATTGGCATCATGAATCTCACTTGTTGAATTTAGGGTTGACCTAATACTGTTACCACTTCCAAAAATCTATTATTTGCCCTCTCTACTGATTATGGAACATTCAGTCTGAATCTATTTCAGTTCATGTTAAAATGGGTCCTCAATTGCTTTCAGATGGGAGGCAGCTGAATCTTATCTAGAAGAAAACCTAAGGGCAGTTTAGTACTGCTGCGTTCTTGGCAGGTTGCAAGCATATCTAATTTCAAATTTTAGACATGCATAAGAAAAAAGGGTGTCCGAGGGAGATTCACAATACAGTACTCAATTTATCAAAGAGAACAGAGTATGATCATAGCATTTCAATACTTCATTTACTAAACAGTTTCTTATTGATAAATTTGGGAAGTCACTTCAGCTATGATCTCTGAATTTTAAAGTACAAATATAAGTTCAAAACATGCAACGTGCTGTACAATAAAGTTAGAATTACAATGGACTTAGCCCAGAACATCTGCTCTTCCTGCTAATATCCCTATGGTCATATCCTTTGGTCTTTTGTTTTTAGATGGCAACAGAGCATGGATGATAATGACATTTCTGAAATAAACAAAACCACTCTCTTTGGAAATTTTACTCCACCCATTCTTTTAAATAATTTATTTAAATCAATTAAATTGAATACATTTATCAAGGGTATACTATGAGTTTAGGAGCTCTTTTCTTCAATATAGCCAAGGAATTCTTACATCTGCCTTGTAACAATGATGCCTTGATCACATCTTACCAATTTAGAATTTTGGAAGTTTAAGCATGGCTAACTTCAGACATTTGGCAAGAAATAATATTTTGTATTTTATAGGTTGCATGGTTGTGAAAAGTGCCCAAGAAAACCCAAGCTGAACAGGCTGTGGCCTCTTTGGTCATGTTAATTAAATATTGTTTATGGTTATAATTTCAATATTTTAAAAACATGTTATTGAAAAGAAAAAGTTAAGATATCAAGATTCATTAATTACCAAATGAGCAATATTCCTATGGTATTCATTTAGGCAAAGCAAGCTGCTTTATACTTTTTCATATGGATGTTTTGGCTATGTGTAAGCACAGCCTGCCTCTCTAGTATGCTTTGATCACAGTTTACCATTACATGCCTTGGAATAACAATAATATATTATATGCTAAGTAATATTGAGCCTAGGCCAACAGAGATTTAATTGTACCTTGAGGGCAAAGAAAGACCTTCTCTAGCCCCTGAGGCAAATTAGAACCATAGGAAAATTTAATTTATTCATTAAATGGACATGCAAAATACAGTAGAAAATAGATTCATTTACTTGATAATTGAGGCCTTAAACTCAAGTATTTCACTAACTATTCAGATAATTTAAGCAACTATTGTTTTTTTTTTCTTCTATCCTTGAATTACCTTGATAATGGCTTCTTTTTCCCTTTGATTTCATATGGAGAGTAGAAAAATCCCTCACATTCTTCCAAGTATTTTTTTTCCTATTGCCATTTTGCTCAAAAAGTTATTTTCCTTGTAAGTGAGGGATTTAATAAATAATATTTAGAAGCATGATGTTGTAAGAGATTTGTATATCTTGTGCACATATGTATACATATGTTTTACATATATAGTATTACATATATGTACACACAAGAATATGTGAAAACTTATACATATATACATACGTTTTTGCCATTGGAGATTATTTTATCTCTACTGGATTTGATAATCCTACTGATGTCCCTATTCAGGATATCATTAGGTAGTCCTACAGTAAGCACTACATGCATTACACTGTGCACTTTATATACTCATTTGGTTGTAGGGGGAGCAGGGATGTTACTTACACAAGCAGATTGTTGAGAAGATGAGGACACTGCTGAAGCAAGAGAACTAAATAATAGGAGACTATCAAGTCTCCTAACAAGCCTCCTCAGAGAACCTATTGTTGGATTTGATTAGGTTAATTAACCTGAAATAGTTTGTGTGAGTGTGTTAGGGACTCTACGTGTCATTTTTCCAGCCATTTGAAACTATTCCTATTTTTCCCCCCAAAGGGTCAGGCTTTCTCTTAGGCTTCCATTGCCGCATATGGCATCTCCTCTTCCTGGAAGCCTCGGTCTCCCTTCCTCTTTCCCCTTGGATTGCTCATCTATACCTATTTATGCTTTAAAGCTTTTACATCTTTTCATGTTTCTGCCGTCATATGATAGCTCTCTTTACAAATTCTTGTTGCTGTCACCTACACTAAAGTTTTAGCCCCACGGTGTCATCTCTTTTCTTCTGTCACCATTTTTTGGAGTTTCGTACACTTGTAAAGACCCAATGGACATCAGAGATCCTTATTTTTCTGTCCTCCTCACTTACACTGATAGTCTTTATCCTCGTTCTCTACTACCCATCCCAGAGATGGCGATCTGGACTGCCATTGTGTGATAGAACCTTATACATTGAAGGAGTTGCATCACTGCAGTGTCCAGCACCATAATCATTAGCTACATGTGGTTATTGTGCACTTGAGGCAGGGCTGGTTGAACTGAGACTGTATTGTAACTTTGTTTACTTTTAATTAATTAACACTCAAATTAAAGTAGCTATAGTGGTTAATGGCTATTGTATTGGCAAATGGTGCTGTGGAACTTGCATTCACCCTTAAATTCACAAGATGCAAAATCAAAAGGTAAACCATCCTGCTCTTGGCCCATCATACCCAGTCCCCATAATAATACTTTTACTTAAACATTTGTTCACACTTACCAAAAACTCTAGCTCTTTACCTTTGTCTGTTTCATAGAGTTAATCCCTCTTTCCCCACCTCACATTTTGTCATATATTATTATAATCACTCTCTTGCCCCATTTTCTTTCTGTCATACTCCACTGGCAAAGCTACAATCTTTAACACAATTTATTGCAAATTTCACAAGAGAAGAGGATGGATTACTTGGCCTGGGAAAGAGAAAACACAGATCTGTTGAACTGTCTCACTTTAATTTTAAGATCATATATTCCTCTGCACGGTCAAACAAATACACGAACCTTACAATGCCTTTCTGATCATTCATGCTCCCACTCTTCAAAATGACCCTCTTACACCATGTGTTTCCTCAGATATCAACATCCTCTCTTCCATCCTCAATGGCACAATGATATTGCCTAATATTTCAAGTCATCAGAAAATATTACTTCATTATCATACTACAAAATTTATTTCCTACCTACATTTTGTTGAATATCCTTCCTCTTCTTCAAACCCACCTAATGAGTTCCAAACTTAGAGATTTGCCCTCATCATTCTCTCTTTTCTACAAATTGTCCTGTGTTTGGCTCTTTCCTGTTATCCTAGGTTTAAGTTCAAAGAACATCTCCTTGATGAGGCCTGCCTTGCCTAGATTATGTACCATGTTATTACTGACGTTTTCCTCTTTCTTGCCATATTCAAGCCCTCACCTTTGAAACTTATTACTGCATTATTCACTTCCATCTATCCTGCCATTTCTCTGGCCCAATTATCATTTCTGCCCTGGACTTTTGAAATAACCAAAATACTAGTCCCTCTGGTTTATAATTGTTCTCCTCCAATCTATTCTCCACATTATTTCTGAATCATCTTTTTAAAAATGGACACCTACAGGCGCCTGGGTGGCCCAATTGGTTAAGCCACTGCCTTTGGCTCAGGTCATGATCCCAGAGTCCCGGGGATAGATTCCTGCATCAGGCTCCCAGCTCCACAGGGATTCTGCTTTTTCCTCTGATCTTCTCCCCTCTCATGCTCTCTCTCTCAAATAAATGTATGATATCTTTAAAAAAAACGGACACCTGATTATTTATATTACTCTACTTCTTTAAATATTTCTTATGACTCCTTGAGTAGAAACCTATTATTTAACTGTTTACATGAGCTGAAACTTACATACCTCTTCAGAATTGACTCAAGCCACCACTCTTTCAAACCACTCTTTCTTTTTTTAACTCCAGCCTTGGTAACTTCCCTTGTGTTGCCTATATTTTCCACATGTTGAGCCGTCTACTTGGAGGCCATCTCTATTTCAGATCTTTTACATTGTCTCCTCTTATTCATCTTTCAGATCTCAAGATCACAAGTCACTTCAAGAAGAAAGCCTTTCCTGATCTGGACTCACCTGTGTCCTCACGTACCCATATACTTTTTTTTTTTTTTTAATTGAGGTAAAATTGCTATATAACATATTAGTTTCAGGTACATAACAGAATGATTCAGTATTTGTACACACTGAGGGATGATCAACACAATAAGACTGGTTGCCATCTGTGTCCATACAAAGTCACAAAAACTTTTTTCTTATGATGCAAACTTGTAAGATTTACTATCTTAGCAACTTTCACATATACAATATAATGTTACTGGCTGTAGTCACCATGCTGCACATTATATCTCCATGACTTATTTTATGATTTAAAGTTCCTACTTCTTGATCTCCTTCGTTCATTTTGCCCACCCACCAAAAACCTTTCCTCTTTAGCAACCACTAGCCTGCTCTCTATATCTATTTGTTTTATTTCCTCACTTTTTTTTTTTTTAGATTACACATATAAGTGAAATAACACAGTATCTGTCTTTCTTTCTCTGCCTTATTTCACTTAACAAAATACCCTCAAGGTCCATCCATGTTTTCACAAATGGCAAGATTTCATTATTTTTTATGGCTGACCAATATTCCATTATGTATCACATCTTTATCATTCATCCATTGATGGAAACTATGTTGTTTCCATATATTTAGTATTATAAATAATGCTACAACAAACATAGGGTATAACTTCCTCATTTTGTTTTCAAATTTTCTTCGGCTAAGTGTATTTAGAGGTAGAATTGTTGGATCATATAGTAACTCTAGTTTTAAATTTTGAGGAACTTCCATACTGTTTTCCATAGTGGCTGCATCAATTTACATTACTGTGAAAGGTTCACAAGTGTTCTCTTTATCTAATTCTTTGTTAATAACCATTCTAACAAGTGTGAAATGATATCCCACTGGGGGTTTTGAATTGCATTTTCCTGGTGATTAGTGATGTTGAGCTTCTGTTCAATGTACCTGTTGGCCATATGTATGTCTTCTTTGGAAAAAATGTCTATTTGGATCCTCTGCTCATTTTTAATTGGATTGTTTGGAGGTTTTGTTGTTGAGTCGCATGAGTTCTTTACATATTTTGGGTATTAACTCCTATAAGATATATGATTTGCAAAAATTTTCTCCTGTTCGGTGGGTTGCCTTTTCATGTTGTTGATGGTTTCCTTAGCTATGAAGAAACTTTTTAGTTTGTTATAGACCCATTTATTTATTTTTATTTTTGTTGTCCTTTCCTTTAGAGCCAAATCCAAAAAAATCATTGCCAAGACTGATGTCAAGGAGCTTACCACCTATTTCTTCTACAAATCTTATGGTTACAGGTCTTACATTTAATTCTTTAATCCACTTTGAGTTAATTTTTGTGCATAGTATAAAATAACAGTCTAATTTCATTCTTTTGCATATTACTGTCCAGGTTTTCCAAAACCTTTTATTAAAGATTGTCCTCTTCCCATTGTATATTCTTGTCTCCTTTGCATACATTTATTGACCATATAAATGTGGATTTTTTTCTGGGCTCTCTATTCTATTCCATTAATTTATGTGTCTGTTTTTATACTAATGTGATTCCATTTTGATTACTATAGCTTTGTAATGCAGTTTGAAATCAGGGAGAGTAATGCTTCCAACTTTGTTTTTTGTTTGTTTGTTTGTTTTTTTCCAAGATTGCTTTGTCTATTTGGGATCTTTGTGGTTCCATACAAATTTTAAGATTCTTTGTTCCAGTTTGTAAAAAATGACATTGGAATTTTCTCGTCTACAGGATTGCATTGAATCTATAGATTGCTCTGGTTAATATGGACATTTTGACAATATCAATTCTTCTAATCTATGAGCACAGTACATCTTTCCACTTATTCATATCTTCTTCAATTTCTTTCATCAGTGTCTTCTGGTTTTCAGTGTACACATTTTTCACCTCTTTGGTTAAATTTATCCCTAGGTATTTTATTCTTTTTGATGCAATTATAAATGGAATTGTTTTCTTTATAATAGTTCATTGTGAGTGTATAAAAATACAACAGATCTTAATATATTGATTTTGTACCTTGCCATTTCACTAAATTCATTTATTAGTTCTATCAGTTTTTTGTGAGGTATTTAGAGATTTTTATATATAAAATCATGTCTACAAATAGTGACATCTTTGCTTTTTTCTTTCCAATTTAGATGTTTTCTTTTTTTTTTTTCTTTATTAATTGTTCTGGTTAGGATTTCCAATACTATGTTTAATAAAAGTAAAAAGAGTGGGTATCCTTGTCTTGTTCTTGATCTTAGAGGAAAAGCTTTTCACCACTGAGTATAACGTCTAGATGTGGGTTTGTCAAGTATGGTCTTTATTATATTGAGGTATGTTTCCTCTATACTTAATTTGTTGAGAGTTTTATCATAAATGAATGTTGAATATTGCCAATATTTTTCTGCATTTATTGAGATGATTGTATGATTTTTATCTTTCATTCTGTCAATGTGGTGTATCATGTTGATTAGTTTGTGATTGTTGGAGCATCCTTGTAAACCTGAAATAAGTCCCATTTGATCATGTTGTATGATCTTTTATATTTTTTTAAAAATTCAGTTTGTTAAAATTTTTTTGAGGGTTTTTGCACCTGTGTTTACCAGGGATATTGCCCTGTAATATTCTTTCTCTGAGGCATTCTTGGCTAGCTTTTGTATCAGAGTAGTGCTGGCCTTGTAAAATGAGTTTGGAAATGATCTCAGATGTTCAATTTTTTGAAAATGTTTGAAAAGGATAGATATTAAATCTGTGAATGTTTGGTAGACTTCACCCAATGAGGCGATCTGGTCCTGGACTTTTGTTTGTTGGGAGGTTGTTGATTACTGATCCAATCTCCTTACCAGTAAATTTGTCTATTCAAAATTTCTATTAACTTCTTGACTCAACCTTGGAAGATTTTATGTTTCTAGGAATTTATCCATTTCTTCTATGTTGTCCAGTTTGTTGGCCTACATTTGTTCATAGTAGTCTTTTATGATTCTTTGTATTTCTTTGGTATCAGTCGTAACTTTTGTTTCATTTCTGATTCTATTTATTTGAGCCTTCTTTCTCTTTTTCTTCGTAAGTCTAGCTAACGGTTTGTCAGTTTTATCTTCTCAAAGGACCAATGCTTTCATGAATTTTTTTATTGTCTTTTTAGTCTTTATTTCACATTTTCTCTTCTGATCTTTATTATTTCCTTCCTTCTATTAATTTGTCTTCATTTGTTCTTTTATTTCTGGTTCCTTTAGGTGTAAATACAATTGTCTGTGTGAGATTTCTTATTTCCTGAGGTAGACCCTGTATTGCTATGAACTTCCCTCTCAAAACTGCTTTTGCTGCATTCCATAGATTTTGGTAGGCTGTATTTCTATTTTCATTTGTCTCAAAGTTTGGGGTTTTATATATTTTCTAAAACTTTTCCTTTGATTTCTTTGTTAACTCATTGGTTGTTCAGTGGCATGTTGTTTAATCTCCACATATTTGTGAATTTTTTAATCTTCTGTTTTTTAGTCTTGATTCTAGTTCTATAACTTTGTGGTCACAAAACGTGCTTGATAGGATTTCAATTTTCTTAAATTTATTGAAACTTGTTTTATGACATGAAATGTGATTTATCCTGAAGATTTTCTCATGTGCACTTGAGAAAAATCTGTATTCTGCTGCTTTTGGATGGAATATTCTATATATACTTATTGAGTCTATCTGGTCTAATGTGTTGTTTAAGGCTGATACTCTTTACTGATTTTTCTGCCTTGATGGCTTATTCATTGATGTAAGTGGGGTTTCTAGATACCCCTAACTACGTGTCTTTATGACAGTAGACTACCTGGAATGATTATGGTAAACTAAATGCGACAGACTGCAATGATAAATTTTTCTGTGCACTAGACTTCTATTTATTTTTTATGAACTATATCCTTATAATTCTAAGAAGATATGTAACCTTTTCTTATACCCTCAAAATTACTGTATGTTTTAGGCAATCTAACCATCATTATTTTCTATTCATAATTAAGAAAATACAATCCAAAATGCTAAGCACTAAGTGATAGAAATGGTACTTAAAACTATGTTCTGACAAACCTCATGTTGTTTCTTAGGGTAGGACAGCCATGTCTGTTAGCATAATAATAATTGATATTTAAGATTGTTTTTTGCCAGACCTCAAAGTAACAGATAAAAGTAGCATGTTTGAAATTTATAGTATTATATTGCTTATGGATTTTTTTCTACTTTAGTTAAATGTCCTGATTTTCACTTATTTTGGCCCTATATTATGTTCTGATGGTTGTTCACACTTTTTTAGTAGAAAGGGTGGAAATACTTCTTTTTAGGATCCTGGCTTCAAGCTGTTGCAAGAACAAATTATTCTACACTTACAAAGTATAGTAGTATGATAAACATTTTTTAAAAGTAAAAACATACATTTTATATTCAATGAGGTATTGTTTTCTTAGAAAATTATGAGGAACAAGGATTTTAAAACAATTTTGCCACATATAACTCATGAATAAATTCTTTCTTCATTGTAGAAGGCTCCATCTTTGCCCCATTATTAGATGAAATAAACCCAAGGACAAAGGAAATCAAGAGGTAATCTTTTTGGCAATCTTGTCATGCAGTTTCTGCAAAACATTCCCCGCAGTGCAGGATTGTTCAAAGCTTCCCATGCTGAGTCTTGCTTGCTGTGCAAAAAAACTAGCTGCCTCTTGCTGAGAAAGATTTTCCGAAAAGGAAAAGGAACTGAGTGACTTGCTATATCTGTTTGGCCCAAGGTCTCGACAAGCCACGGTCCATGTCTCAGTGATCAGCTGTGATTCATTTTGCATCATGTACCCTGATTGGTTGAAAGTACTGAGACTTGAGAAGGAAACATCTTATTTAATGTTGCCCTCTTTTTTCCAAAGAGCATCCTTTCCTACATCAACTTCTTATATTATACATTCTTTTCCCTTCTAGCTCTATGTTTCCTTAATCCTAATGGTCTTGCTGTTAAAAAAAAAAAAAAAGAAGAAGGAAAAGAAAAATGTACATTATAAATAATATAAATACATGACTCACATGATATTTAAAAAACAGATAAAATGCAAAAAATGAAGATTGTGCAGAAAGTTTCATCTGACAAGATTTCTAAACTTGCTGAGATTGTATCAAAAATCAAAACTTCACATGTTTTTGGAGGAAATACATGGGATTAGAAAGTGACCCTTTTCCACTTGTTGCTCCCTTTAAGAACTACAGGTATAGACTGACATAGAAAGTTCTTTAGAAGATACTGCCAGAATGAAGACAGAAATTTTGCTGTGTATGAGATTGTATCTAGTATATTATAGTAGGTTGTCTCTTAGTCAATTGTCATGCATCCATATACTTGAAATTGTATTAATGTATTCATTAACTGACTAGGCATAACAATGTAAATAGTCAAGGAAAATATGCATAAAAAGATCATAGTTGTTATAGTTGCTTGAATATATGGCTGTGATATTAATAGTATGTCATCTGGCCAAAAACATTTCACAAAAATATGAAGTTGAAAATGAGTAAAATTATTTTAAGCTGTTATTTGCAAAGGATTTCTCCTCTCATAGCATTATTAAGATTTATAAAATTTAGAATCCTAAAGTCCCTCTTAAAAATTACCTCTTTCTTTGTTTTTCAATGAGACAGAGCTCAGAGTGGCCAAAATTTCTCAAAAACTGTTAGCATGGATGGAACATTGACTAATTCCTGGCTAGCAGCCTCTATTGGATGACATGCTATATCATGTTTTATTTAGTTTCCATATTTAGTATGTGAAAAATCTCAAAATATTATAAAATAAAGTATAAAGTATGAAAGGTAATGCAATAAAGAAAATGAAAATAGCCCTTAAACAACTTTTTGGGTTTTTTTTGCCATTGAAACTATTATCACAAAGATAGGTACTATGAACTACTTTTTTTAATCCAAGACGTAAAGGGTTCCTTGGCTAATAAGCAATTGTCATCTTGACCATTTCATTTCTTCAAATTTGGTCTCAAAACATTTATTAATATTATAAATTGATACAAATGTGAAGAAGAGCATTATATCAATTATAGGCTAGGTGTAGCTATATTTAACAACATTTTAAGAATAGCAGGTGCTTAATAAATGTTTGTGAAATAAGTTTTGTGGAATTTCAGATATACTCTAGCTTCTAGAAACTTTCCTCTAATATTAACATCTCACATAACCATGGCACATTACTCAAAACAGAGAAATTAATGTTGATGAATTACTATTAACTGCAGGTTTCAAGAATTTTTCCATGAACATCATTTTTCTGTTCTAGAATCCAGTCCAGGGTTTTGTATTGCATTTAGTAATCACATCTCCTTAGTCTCATCTGGTCTGGAAAGTTCCTTTGTCTTTATTTTTACTGATCTTATCAGTTTTGAGGAGTTGTAGTCCAATGTGATGTAGAGTGTCCTTCAATTTTGATTTTTTTCTGATGGGTTTCTTATACTTAGACTAAGGTTAGGAGTTTTGAGGAAGAATGCCACAGAGGTGAAATGGCCTTCTCATTACATCATTTTACAGATTAAATGATACCAACAACATATCCCTGGTGATATTAACTTTGATGAAGTTAGTGTCTGCCAAGATCTCTACTGTAATGTAGTTTTCTCTTTTCTTACTTATTTGGAAGTGAGCTATCCTCTTAGCCCACACTCAAGTAGAAGAGAATCAAGCTCTACCTTCTGGAAAAAAGCAGTCCACATAGATTATTCGGAACTCTTCTATAGGATGATTTGTCCCTATTTCATTTCGTATATTGAGATAGTAGCAATTGCATTATCATATACAGTTTAAATGTCTTTTCATAATTCTAATTCTCTAGTTTTAAACCTAGCTGACTCATCCACAATTCTCTCTTTGAGAAGTGCGTGTTTGAGAATAAAAGGAAACGTTTATATTGTTTTTAGAATTTGTTTTTCTATGTGGTCTATTAGCATCCACATGCCAGAACAACCCCTTTATTTCCTCAGGAGCAAATCACGTAGGAGGAAGTTTGATGTCTTGGTAGAGCTGGGAAATGATGACTTTTAAGCTTAATAACCTGGATAAGGCATATCAGTAGATTTTATTAAAGATATACATATACTGAGATATAGAGATATGACAGCCAAAAATAATCTTAAGCATTTTGAGATGTAACCAAACACAACTGTTTCTTTCTGCATGCAGGCAGATGGATATAACGAATTGAAATTATAACTATATTCCACAATCAGGAAACATATTTTCTAAAAGCCTTAGCTTCAAGGGATTTGAGTTTATGCTTTTGGAAGGACTAAATAGCCTGCTCATCATGACCTCAATGGGCAACAAGGGACATATAGAGACAATAGATCTAGCACACATATTGGTCTATGGCCATTAAGTGCCTTATAAGTGAGTAACAAAACTTTAAAATCAATACAGATTTTTATGGGAAGCCAATGAAGAGATTTTCAAATAAAGGATAATATGTTCAAACAGATGAATTCCTGTAAGGATGTGGCTAGTTGTATTCAACAGAGAATATGTTTTAGAAAGAGCATGGCTCTGCTAATCCACACATAGAAAGTCTGAGTGATCTCAACTTTATGAAATATATTGCTAATGTCACATAGAGTACATTATATCATAAGAAAACTTTCTCATGATGAGATAATGGATTGGAAGATATTTTGCAAATGATAAAATCCTCACAATTGTTAGTAATAATTATTAGAGTTCTTACATAATAATTCTCAATGTATTGCTTAGAAAAGGTGTCTGTTTAATGACAATTTGGACTTAACCACAGTGACAGCACTGAACTATGATTTCACCTGTGATTGAAATACTTAGTTTTGAGATATTTCACACTTTTTTCCTCCCACTTCATTAAGTTTTTGCGTAGATGAGGCTAACACTTTTCAACAATGCAATCATTCTTGCCTCAACTAATTTTTACCCGTGTCATGTAGAGTTAGGCAAGGTATAAGAGTTAGGCAGTTCACCTGGTGACCTGTGTTTGTGTTTTCAATCACAAGTGACATATGGATACCAAAGCCAGGGTTTCTTGCACTGAAAGTTCCTCTTCACTCACAGAAATGTGCAAGACTGCAACCTGAAATGGAAAAGCAAATGTGACCCAAAACTGACATGAGGAGATCGATTCCAACTTGTGTCGATTCTCTGTACAAAATTGTTGAGCCATCTACTGTCCCCTATCCACACTGCTACTCTGATTTAAATGCTGTAGCAACCCTTGCTTCCCTGTGTCCACCTACTCCCACTAGGTCTTTTCCTCTGAGCATGGCTTCTACACTCCCTTCTCTGGTCCTCTGTCACATTCTTTCTAAAATCTAATCTGGTCACATCATCCTTTATCTTAAAACCTTCTTATAGTTTCCTATATTTCTCATGATAAAATCAAAATTGATTAGCATAGCCCATGAAGTCCTTTAGGATTTGGGTCTTGCTCACCTCTCCAAGCTCCCCTGGTAAGCCTGTATGCACTTGTCATAAGGAGCTGCTCCCACATTTTGGTTTCCAGACTCCATTTCCCTAATCCTCTGTCTTACCGTCCTTTGTTCATGCTGCTCCTTCAGTCTGGAACATTCTTACCCAGTCTTTTGAGGAGGTTCTCCTATACTCTTTGAATGCCTTTTATGTGTCCTACAGACACTTTGTGTATATTTCATTATTGCACCTTTTGTAGTTTTTTATATTTGTCCTATTGTCTCTTCTCTGCCAGTTGGAAAACTCCTTGTCAGTGACTTTATATTGTTAATCAAATTCCCAGTATGTGAACAGTGACCGGTATGTAGTAGATATTTATTGAATATTTGTTAAATACACACGGACACTACATAAGTATATTCCTAATTAAATAACATATTTCTGTTATATAGAAATACATTGGAAAGAGAACATTCCTAATTTCACGGTATATAAATTACCTCAACTTAATAACATATTAAGTTTTATAGAATAAAACATTTTTAAAACTATGTATTAGATTCCATAAAAATTTATATCAATGCCTCCTTCTCAATTTCTTTATAAAATTTCACAACTTTGTTTTTTTCAAAATAATTCTTCAGATCTATAATTTCATGATCTTTTCTATTAAAAACATTCCAATTTGCAGTTTCTTACATACAGATTATTCAAAGTGCATAAAACTAAAAGTAGCATGTCCACTATAAGCACAGCACACTTTTTAAAATCAACTCATAGATAAAATGGAAGCCATTCATTAAAAAAGGCAAATTCAGTAGTGATACTGGTTTCAGATGAAATGAGACACAAACCACCGCTGGTCTGAACATGGCTCCTAGGCAGTGGAGCAGAAGGGATCCTGTAGAAGGGAAATAGTCATTGAACAATCACTGTGGCATTGTTGAAAAAACTTTATTTTGTGCAAACAGAAATTACAATAATTGAGGACCCTTGGAATGCAGGAACTAAATCAGTAAATGGTATTTTAAACCAAATCTTTACTTTGAAGAGTTCTTCAAAGTTCAGGGATGCTGTTCCCACCTGGGAGTCATTACAGTGGTTCACGTCCCACCAAATAGTCCTGGACGGTAACTTCAACTGGAAACTCTGGCTGTCAATAGCACTGCATCTGAATAATGATAGTTTAACAACTAGTAACACCAAAGTAGT
Organism: Martes martes; assembly: GCF_963455335.1. Taxonomy (NCBI): domain Eukaryota; kingdom Metazoa; phylum Chordata; class Mammalia; order Carnivora; family Mustelidae; genus Martes; species Martes martes. The sequence goes on along the minus strand of NC_137891.1, from coordinate 125,703,563 downwards.
GTGGAGAATACGAAAGGCACTTTACAAGTATTATCTTACTTAACTATTATCTTAACTATTAACTTAACTATTATCTTACTTAACATCAAAGAGATGTTGGATGTCATCATCGTTTATGTAAATATATAAATACAGAGATAAAAATCACACATTCAAGGTAATACAGCTAAAAAAAAAGTGACAGGGCAAGAATTCAAAATTGTGTCTCTGGTTCCATTGCCCAAGATCTTAACCAAGGAAAATAACACATTGTAGCATCTGGGGGTGGGGGGGGAGGAAAAAAATGTCACAGATTATCTTTATTTTGAAATAATGCTATAGTCTTTACTAATTTAGCTTTGTATATAGTGATTTCTTTCAAAACAAAGCAACCTATTTCACTTCCAAATTGGGACATAGGTTTGGGTGGTTTCATTTTCAATTTAAGTAATATTTTGTTCTGATGAGACCTCTGGAGGTGTTTTTGACATGTAAAAATGATGGGCAGTTAAAGTGATTAAAGCTGTCAAATGGCGTTCAAATTGTAAGAATGTAGCCATTTTGTTACCTTTTTTGGTAAAAGTTGTATAGACCTATGCTGTCGAGTACTTCTGTTTAGAAACGTGTGTATGTGTGTGTGTGGTGAGTGTTTTAAGGCATTGTGATTGACAAAAATTATTGCAGGCATATGAATAACCCAAATTAGAATTTACAAACCAAATGAAGCAGCAAGTATGCTAAGGTAAATGGAGGTTCTAGTAACTACTCTCTGATGACAGTCCTAGGGTCCCTCTGTGGATTCGTATTTTCTAATTGTATCATCTTGGTTTCTGTGAAAAATAATACACATCATAGAAAGCTCTTGTTAGCCTTTGATGCAATATAAGCACATTTCTCTTATTTTTAGCAATTTTCTTTTATTTTTTTGGAATTATATAAGGTCTATTAACTTCAAAAGTTATTTTCACAGACTATTCCAGAAAGTAGGAAGCTGCCACCGTATCAAGGTAGGTTTTTCTGTATAGCACAAAGAATAAGTGTGAAAAAATATTTCTAGTCTTGTGAAAACCAAAACAAATTATTATAATACAATGTTTCTGATCTTGTGGAAAGAGCAAAACCATTTTTGAAGTTGAATGGTGTTGTTACATTTTAAGGGAGGCAGAGCCTTCAATGTATAAAATTATGTATCATTATGTTGTCAGGAGCCTGTATTTTACATAGTAGTTAAGCTGAATAAATAATCACGTAAAAGGATAAGCTAGGTGCAGGTGAAAAAACACTCAATAAACTGACCATCTGAAAATTCCCTGCAATGAAGCATGAGAGAAAAACAGAAAAACATGAGAGCTGAGGAGACAGGATAGATAGGAATTCATATATGTATATACACATGCATATATGTGTGTGTGTGTATATATATGTATATGTATACATATATATATAAAATCTCTCTATCATCTATCTCATTACATATATATAAATATATATCTATATCTATATATATGTATTCCAGAAGATAAGAATGCAAATAGGAAAAAAAGCACGCTTTACGATCATGTATTAACTGAGAATTTTCTAGACCTAATAAAGGAATGACTTTATAGCCCTGGTAAAAACAACAAACCTCAAGTATGATAAATTACAAGGCATTTACCCTGGGGAGCATTGTGCCAATACTTAAAAATACTCAGAGAAAAAGTTTTAAGAAATGAAGCAGATGAACATAGTGGGGGAAAGAGAGAAAAAGGCAAACCATAAAATAGACTCTTAACTGTGAAGAACAAACTGAAGGTTGCTGGAGGTGCTGGATGGGGGATAGCCTAACTGGGTGATGGCTTTTAAGGAGGGCACTTGCTGTGATGGGCACTAGGTATTGTATGTAAGTTATGAATCACTAAATTCTATGCCTGAAACTAATATTATACTGTGTGTTAGCTAACTGGAATTTAAATAAAAACTAGAAACAAAATAAAACAAAAAACAACAAAGATAGAAAAAAGAAATATTCCTTACAATAAGATTACAGTTAAATAAATCCTAGATATCTCAATAGCAAAAATAAAAAAAAACAAACGATAATGAGTTAAAAAGGTGTTATGTGTAAGTGAAAAACAAGTTTAAACTAGAATTGTTTAAAAATAAAATTTAAGTCAGTAGGTGAAATGCATCTTAATACCAACAAAAGTTGAGTTTACCAAAGACAGATCATCACTTAAAATTTTATAGAATGCAGTTTAGGAAGAATGAATCTGACTCCAGGGAAGGACAAAAACAAACAAACAAACAAACAAAACAGACAGGATTGGTGTGAAAAAAATTAAGTATGCATGATATAAACAAAAATTGACTTTATAAAAGTAAATGAATGAAAAACCTTGTCTTTTTCTTTTTTTTAAAGATTTCATTTATTTATTTGCCAAAGAAAGAGAGAGAGGGCACAAGCAGGGAGAGGGGCAGGCAGAAGGAGAAGCAAGCTCCCCATTGATCAAGGAACCCAATGGGGGACTTGATCCTATGACCTTGGGATCATGACCTGAGCCAAAAGCAGATGTTTAACTGCTTGTCTTATTTGTGAAAGGAAGAAAAAAAAAAAAAAAAGAAAGAAAGACATAAAGATCAATGCATAGCATCATACTTCATATTACTGATTCATTAATTATTTAATTTATTAAGAAAAGTCCAGGCATAGTGATTGAGGATTTGCCAGTTATTAGATATTTGTTTTTCTTTTCCATCTTTCTTCTGTTGAAAATAAATTTCAGTCCATTTTTTTTTAAAGATTTTTTTGTTTATTTATTTGACAGACAGAGATCACAAGTAGGCAGAGAGGGAGGAGGAAGCAGGCTCCCCGCTGAGTGGAGAGCTCGATGTGGGGCTCAATCTCAGGACCCTGAGATCATGACCTGAGCCGAAGGCAGAGGCTTAACCCACTGAGCCACCCAGGTGCCCCATCAGTCCATTTTTTGACATACCTTTGTATCAACCTCCTTTACACTCTCATTTATATGTTATAATTTTATTACCTCTTTGAAAATACTAATAATAAGATATGTACTTCCGTAATTTTCCTTCCCTAAAACAGACCAGACTATTTTAAACACAATTCCACCTGAAAATCTTTGAGAAGCAACATTTTCTTCTTAAGTTTGGTGTAAGTTTGGTCTTTCCACTATTTAAAAAATAAGTCTAATTAAATAGGGACACCTTTCTAAAAAATCTCAGTGTCCTCTGTGGTAGAGAGCAAGACAACCAAAAAACCATGGTATATGGACTTACCTGGATTCGAATCCCTCTGGAACCTTGTGCATTTTCTTCCCCAGTGTATCTCTTATCACACTACTTGCTTCTCTATTTCCTATTTGTTTAATGTCTTTTTGTAAGTTCCAGTCTCCATCCTTATTTTTTTTATCTTCTATCATCACTGCCTTTTGATTTCTAATTTTTTGCATTAATTAGTTCAACTTTTTTTTTAATTATTAAACTATTATCTCTCAGCTATAAATTCGCCTTTCTAAATCACCTTTGTCTTTTGGGGGCTGGGACAGTGCAAATACATTTATCATTTGTCGTTAGGTTTTGTAAATGGGAACACTGGGGCAGACCAGGGGCAGGGAAAGAAATGGAGGCTTTGCTCCCTTCCATCTGCTTGTTGTTCTTTTGAGCATCACATCACTGATGGCCCATACCCCAGCAGTAGCTGGTGGATTCAGTTCCCTTCTTCTTTTAGCAAACCCAGAATCGGCATTGTTCATAATAGTAAAAATAGAAACAGCCCAGTATGTATCAACAGTAGAATAGATACATATTTCGCAGTGAATCATAATGAATGAATTAAAGTAACATGTACTAACTTGACTGAATCTCAGTGATATGATGTTGAAGAGGCAACATAATGGAATATAGACAGGATGGTTCTATTTATATAATGTTCAAGAACATGGGACATGCACAGGTGTTAGAAACTATATCTATAGAGAACAATAATGTAGGACTTACTCATAGTTACAATAATGTAGGACTTACTCATAGTTACCCTAGAAGTAGTTACCCTAGAAGTAGTTACCCTAGGGTAACTATGAGTAAGTCCTACTCATAGTTACCCTAGAAGTTATCTCTCCACAATCACATCTCTTTCCTTCCTCCATAGAGCACCACCAAATGTTGGTGGTATATATATATGGGCAAGAACATGATTACTCCAACAAATACACCAAATGTTGGTGGTATATATATATATATATATATATATATATATATATATATATGCAAGAACATGATTACTCCAACTCTATGGAGGAAGGAAAGAGATGTGATTGTGGAGAGATAACTTCTAGGGTAACTATGAGTAAGTCCTACATTATTGTTCTCTAAATTTGTATATGTTATGTCTCAGACAATTTTTTGCTCCTAAGCTATTTTTTGATAATACAACTAAAAACAGAATAAATAAGTAAAACACAAAATTTCAAAATCAGAATAAATAGGGTCCTGGTAAAATAAATGGTGTCATATAAACAGAGGAAGACTTTTTTCAAAACCATGTTGGTAGAAATAAAACCAGGTATTGGAATTGTAAATATACTATTGAGATCTTAAAAAAAAAAAAAAAAAAGAAAAAAGAAAAAAAAAAAGACAGGAAGGGGGGAGGGAGAGAGAGGAGGAAGGAGGAAGGAAAAGAAGGAGAAGAGTAAGAAAGAAGGAAGAGGGCAGGAAGGAGAAAGGAAGAAGAAAAGAAGAAACAACAACAAAAAAATGATGTTACTACCCTTTCCATAATTTCAAAGAGAGAGCACTCCTTTCTTCTTCTTTTCTTTTTTTATTAACATATAATGTATTATTAGCCCCAGGGGTACAGGTCTGTGAATCATCAGGCTTACACATTTCACAGCACTCACCATAGCACATACCCTCCCCAATGTCCATAACACAGCCACCCCATCCTTCTCCCCCAGAAACCCTTATTTTGTTTCTTGAAATCAAGAGTCTCGGGGCACCTGGGTGGCTCAGTGGGTTAAAGCCTCTGCCTTCGGCTCAGGTCATGATCCCAGGGTCCTGGGATTGAGCCCCACATAGGGCTCTCTGCTCAGCAGGGAGCCTGCTTCCTCCTCTCTCTCTGCCTGCCTCTCTGCCTACTTGTGATCTCTGTCTGTCAAATAAATAAATAAAATCTTAAAAAAAAAAAGAAAAAAAAGAAATCAGGAGTCTCTTATAGAGAGGACTCTGTTCAACAATTGGAATTGTATTTATGAGATGTGAAATGCAAGTTATCATTCTCTTTGTTCCGTGAAGATGCAACAATTGTGTTTTCATCACAATTAAAATATAATAGCAAAAATATATAAATATTACTTAATTAACTGTCCTCCTTGGCTATTATTCAACTTAACCATTTTTACAAATTTGTTTGTTCTGGTGAACAATTATACGATTTGAGGTAGTTTGTAGAAAATTTCATAATTCCTTTAATACTCTTTTATTACAGTTATGAAAGTTACAATTGATTCTTTAAGGCAAAGGGCAAAATTTAGATATTTAAAATTAATAAACTATTTCTGTTTCTTTTTACTCTGTGTTAGGTCTGATTTAATAATTTCTTTGTATTTTTAAACTTCATATTGACTAATATTTATAAAATGTCTTTACACAAGCTTATTTCTCCTCAGTTTGCTTTTAGTGATGAAGTCATACTTTGGTATTGCCTCTACTTAGAATGGTAAAAACAGGAGGGCCTGGGTGGCTCAGTCATTGGCTGTCTGCTTTTGGCTCAGGTCGTGATCTCAGGGTCTTGGGATGGAGCCCGCATTGCATTGGGTTCTCTGCTCAGCAAGAAGCTTGCTTCTTTCTCTCGCACTCCCTGTGCTAGTGTTTCCTCTCTCGCTGTGTCTCTCTCTGTCAAAGAAATAAATAAAATCTTAAAAAAATGGTAAAAACATATTTTGTCACCATGGTATTTGCTCTTTTGGCCATGTCACTTGATCAAAATGCTGAACAACTATTATGTTATCTACTCTAACTGCGTTCCTAGAACTAATCCATGAGCTCTTATGGAATGCAGCTTTGTTGGATAAAGTTTCTTTATAAATTTTGATTACCTGAACATCCAGGTACATTGTGTACATGTTAAGAAAAAAATTAACGAAAGAAAGAGAGAGAGAGAGAAAGAAAGTGGAAGGAAAGAAGGAAGGAAGGAGGAGAGGAAGGAAGGAAAGCAAGAAGGAAGGATGGACAAAAGTTTCAGAAGCTATAGCACTTTTGTAATAGTTATGCCAATGTAATAAAACGGGGCATACTACAGAGACCTTTAATAGCAAGCTCCAGTGTTGTGAGTTTTAGAACAAGTCTGTGGTTCAAATAAATGGTCAGACTTCCAACAGATTGGGACATTTTGCTGTAGTGATTTTTGTTTCTTAAATGTCTGAAGTCATATTCTAACTATTTTCAGAGGCACATACACCTTAAACATAATGCAGCATTTTTCAGAACTATGTACTGCCATCAGGTGTGAGCAGAAGGTACGGGGGATCTCAGATCAGGCAAATGAAAAGGAGAAGCAAAGAAGGAGAACAGGAATCCAAAATATTTAGAAGGCTATCAATAAAACAGAAAATCCACGCTGAATCAAAATGAGATTACAAGGATTGAACTCAATAAAAAGTGACCAAAAAGAAGCCTCCATATAAATATGTTTTTATAACTCCTCCAATTCTCTGGGCTTATTTATGCTAATCCCTAAGTCTCTGAATACCCAGGAGAAAAACATCTAATACAGAAAATGGTCACTGGCCACACCTTCTAAGACACAACTTTACTCCTATGGCCTGAATTACACCCACTGCTAACTTACCGCATAAACTGTGCCATCTCTCTTTGGTTCTTTTAATCACTCCTACTCTGTTTCTTCCAACAGCTGTATGATTATTTCTTTAGTCTTTCGCTAGTCGAAACAATGGTGACAATACCACTTCCCTTCATCTGTATATCTCTCAACTACTGCTGTCTTTCTTTGTCCTCATTACTAATATTTGTGGTGTTATCTTAAGTATATTATTAGCTATTTTCACTCAAAATACTGTTTCCACTTTTTCAAAAATTTGCAATTTGCAATTTGGGCTTCCCCTGCTGTCACTCAGTTTGCCAGTGATTGCTGGTTTGCTAATCCACAAAATACTTTTCAGTCCTTAGCTATCTTGACTTCTATACTCTTCTTTTGAAACTCTTTCTCTTCTTGGCTTCCAGAATAGAATTCTTTCCAGTCTCACCCCGACTCCCACCTCCTTGTAAACTCTATCCATGGAGCCATTTAGATTTCTAGAGGAATTATGATCTCATCTGCCTTTAGGTAAGTTAAATGCTGCATGCCAGTCCATACATGTATGCTGTTCTCATTTGACTTGTTGCAAGGAAATTCCAAGTCTGACTATCTCAGCTACTTCTGTTCCCTTCTTGAGAGCACAGAAAATACTTGCTACTCTCCAAGTCCTAGTGAGCTTGGGAAAATTATGAAAGTCTGTTGCAGTTTTTACTGGCTACTCTCCTGGTAGTTTTTTTTTTTTTTTTTTTTTTTTTTTTTTACTGTTCCTGCCACACTGTGCAGAGAAGACTACAAGGCCAGATGAGGGATAATTATGAGGTTTGCCATTATTTTAGAAAGAATCACACACATTCCCTATGATTTGAGATCCTTTCAAACCATTTTTGTTATTCTGTCATTTTCACCTTGTCTCAAGACTCCACCTGGACAGAAGGGGGAAGTCATAGGGGTCCTTCTGAGTGCCCTTTCACTTAAGATTCCTTCTTAATGACTATAATTTTCTTCTTTGTCCCCCAGTCCAGGTAATCTTTTTCACAGAATCTTGCAATGTTTTATATCATTCCAATATATAGTTCACTGAATCCGCTGTAGCAGCATTCCTTGAGACATTAGATGCCAGGGAGAGAAAGTTGATTGGAAGAAAGAACATGGTGGGGTGGGGCAGGGTGTTGGGGGGAAGGGGTTGGTTGGGAGTTGGGGGGGGGGAATTACTACACTGAAAGCGGCAGTTTAAACACTAATTTGTAAAACAGGATAGAAATATTGTGTAGAATAACAATTCTGTATATTAACTTCTGGGGTTTATATATTATTTTATATTGAATTTCTAACATACTAAAATATACAGTAATAATTTGACTCTTCAGCAGCTGTTCTATCATATCTCACTATGCAGGAGGGTGTATATCCAGATTCCTTATCATCTTTTCATCATCTTTTAATCTTTATAATTACGCACTTATTTTCTCCTGTCACACATATTTTCATATTTTATTTTACCAGAAAAATGGGTTTATTTTATTCAAGCACAGCAGAGAATTGCAATTTGGGACAAGCAAGATACAGCAAAACCTTAGGTAAATTTAGAGAAAAAAGGAGAGAAACACTCATTTATAAAGAAGGAAGTTGAGAGGGCTATTACAAACAAAAACGTCCATGGGAGTTCAAAATATAGTGGTTTCTCATTGGCTGAATTGTTACTGTTTCTCATTGGCTAGGCTGTTGCCAGGAGAGGAGGGAAGTCTTTCTTCTTCCAGCTGGGGCCCTGAAATAGTAGCTAAACTCCTATTGACTTACAAGGTGCTTCTCTTCTTGTTGGGTCTACAATTGTCAAAGAGCTGTAGGGTGTGAGAACTTCCCCTTCTGGCCTCCTCAGTCTAGTTTAAACAATTTTTTCTCCTATTAATTTTCACAGTAAGATTGAATTATTTATAAAAGGCTTCAGAGGGGTGCCTGGGTAGCTCAGTGGGTTAAAGCCTCTGCCTTCGGCTCAGGTCATGATCCCAGGCTCCTGGGATCGAGCCCCACATCGGGCTCTCTGCTCAGCAGGGAGCCTGCTTCCTTCTCTCTCTGCCTGCTTCTCTGTGATCTCCGTCTGTCAAATAAATAAATAAAATCTTAAAAAAAAATTATCTTAAAATAAAAAGGCTTCAGAGAACGTGACCCACCCCCCCCTCTTTTTTTTTTAATCTGCTAGGAGGTGTTTGGATTCTGATTCTCAGACCTGTGTTCTTTAAAGGAAAATATCAATGAAATAATTATTTTTAATTTTTAATTAAGGACGTTTCACCAATTACCAAAAATAAATAAATATTTTAAATAACTCATAATAAGGCACCTGGGTAGCTCAGTCAGTTAAGTGGCTGACTCTTGGATTCAGATCAGGTCATGGTCTCAGGGTCCTGGGGTTGAGCCCAGGGTTGGATTCCATGCTCACTGGGAAGTCTGCTTGAGAGAGAATTCTCTCTCTACTCTCCCTCTGCCCCTTCCCTCATGCACGCTCTCTCAAATCAATAAATAAATCTTTAAAAAAACAACTTGTAACAAACAGTACAAATAAAAGTATATTATAAAATGTTAAAAATTTAAAATTCTGTCAGACCTAGTGAGGTGGTTGTTTTCAGTATGGCTAGGAAGTTATAAAACATGGTAACATAGTAAAGGGTATTATTAGTTACATTTTAGAACCATGTTCAAGGCTTCATCTACAGGTAAAGTTGAAAATATATATTATGTATAAGTGTGAAGTTCCAATGTTGGGACATCCTTAACCAAGCAACTTTGATTTTTCAAGCTTCCCATATTATCATATATTTTTAGGATAACCTCCCTCTATTTGTCATTTGGTTCTGTGTGCTGTAATATTCATCCAGTGCCTTTACCCAAAGACATGAAGAATGCTTACTTAAAATCAAATCATTTAGCAGCTTTTAAGTGTTCAAAATGTCATGTTAAACATTTATTTTATTTTAATATTCCTAAATAAATCCTCTGATCATGAGTATTTGAACTGGCTACAACAAACTTTTCTGCTTTTTCAGGTATAAGGTTGTGTAAGAAAACAAGAGATAATTTATTTTCCTAAAAATTTTTAAAGATTTATTTATTTATTTGAGAGAAGGGAGGGATAGAGGGAGAGGGAGAGAGAAAGAAACCCAAGCAGACTCTTCTCTGAGTGTGGAGCCCTACAAGGCCTTGATACCATGACCTTGAGATCTCAACTTGAGCCAAAACCAAGAGTCTGCCATTTAACTGACTGTGCCACCCAGACACCCCCAAAACAAGAGGTAATTTAATATATTAATGAAATAATAATCCTTACAGATAAGAGAAGTCCAGAGAGGACGTTTTAGATCGGACAGTGGTGGCCTATTTTCAATAATGTACAATAACAAGCATTTTTCTCTCGGTCATTGCTCATCACCTCCTGTCACTGTCTCCCTTTCTTTTCCCATCTTTTGACACTAATGTAGGTTTAATTTAAGATAAGGAATGGCCAAAAAGATGCAAAATATGCATCACATAAGGAATAGTGAAGATGAGCTGCCTGTTTTATAAATTTATATAAAATTTGTTTTATTGGTTTTTCATTGTGAATTAAGGATGTTATTATAATATGTCTATAATCTTGCTCTGAAAAGTAGAAAATTACTGCCCATAGGAACAAAAAAAAAAAAAAAGGAAGAAGGAAGGAAAGGAAGAAAGGAAGGAAGGAAGGAAGGAACAGGAGGGAGGGAGGGAGGGAAAGAGGAAAGAAAAAGAAAAAAGTTGCCTGTGCAGTGAAAATTAAAAGTGGAAAACAAACATCTATCAAAACAAACTCTTTACTCTGTTTGGGTGATATGAATGCCAGAAGGTGGCTTGGCTCAAGGAAATGTTAAAATGGGTAACAAATATCAGAGAATCTATAGTTTAAAGGATGAAAACCATGCCAAACACACAGGCAGCCTGGAGATTGGCATGGCCATTGTGCACTTTTCCATGCCTGGGGGAAAGCTCTGATTTCCTTTGCCAAATCTGCCTCAGTATTAGTGTCATGGAGATTCTTCCCATGTTTATGGAGATTGTCCAGGTCTGGCTCATATGCTGAGAGGGATTTACTGGCACCTTTACAAATAGGAAAGCCAGAAAGAAACCAGCTGGAAATGTAGAAATGTTGGTGTCAGAATTTAGCTTGCTTAGGAGAAAAGACGGAAATTATGCCAACTAGGACAGCAAAATATTGTAATACAGTGACTTATAGATCATTTGAAAAAGACCTTTTAATAAAATGTCTACCTTACTCTAGAAGGTATGGAAGCGAGTTTCTGCCTCCTTTGCTGAATCAGCTGTGAAGACACTGGAGAGGGATTTCTCTTCTCTTCCTCCCTTCCCCCTCTTTCTTCCACTTCTCTCTCCTCTCTTTCTTTCTCCCAGGCACTTGAGACCTAAGTTGACACTTGGATTAGCTACACAAAAAAATTCACTGGATTTATACACCACTCACTTGAAACTAGGTAAATCATATCTAGTTAGTAAGTATGTAGGTTGAAGTCACTTAACAAGGATTTGCCACAAAATGTGTAGCTTTACTAGACCACCTATTTCTTTTTCACAGAGGGAAGGGAGGCCTATTGAGAAGAAATCTGTACTCTGGAACTCTTTTTTTCTTTCTTTCTGCATTATTTCTATCTTTAGTAGCACAGTTTCTGGTAACAAAGTATAAACTTAAAATACAGTGCAGTTTAGTGTTCGTTTGTTTTTTAAGTATGGTTTTTTTTTGAGTCACATAGAGCTAAGTCCAATTTCTACCTTTGCCATTTACTAATTGTATAATCATGGGCAACTTGTGGAACTCTCCAACCCTAAAATGTCCCATTTAGTATAATAGGAATAATACAAACTTTGCAGTTCTAAGAATATAGAATGGGAGAATGTACGTTAAAAAAACAATAACAGAATAACTATCACATTGTATGCATACTAAAAGGTTAGGTTACCTATCAGAGCATTCAAAAAGTATTTGTTGAACACTTGTGATTTGCTAGACAATGATTCAGGGGAATACAGTCTTTGCTCTCAGGAAAACTAATGGGAAGGTAATAAGCAATAAACACATAAACAAACATAGAATATGTCAGATGGAGTATATTTTATGATGGAAAATATATCATGCTAAAGGGCAGCATTCATTGGACTAAGGGAATGATTTTTATTTTTAGAAGGGTTTTTAAGGAAGATTTCAATGCAAAGGGGATATTTGACCATGTATGTAAGATATTTGGGGGAAAGAAAATTTTGTCACAGGGAACAAAGTATGATTGTCCTAAAGCAGAAGCATTACACTGGTGTCATTTTTTGTTTTTTGATTGTTAGTTACATCCTTTTTATTGATAGGCTGATTGAAGCAGCTGTATATATCCTACGAAACACGTATTCTTTGGTCTGGAACAATCTCCCAGGTTACATTGCCATTTGGCCTAGTTCACTTCTATTACTTCTTTAGACTTTAATTGAAATCCTGTCTTCTACCTCCTTGGCTTCACAGGGTAGGTCAGTTTTGCTTATGACTGCCCTCTCATCACCACAAACTTTTTCTTTTACGAATTGCTTGCATTTATTATACTTGTTATATTATATTCATCTTTGTGTTTATCTGAATAAATTTGGTCTGTGGCAGTAAAATTTAAGTTCTGGAGGAAAGTTTACATTAGCAGTCACAGACTGTCATCCTAACTCAGTGTCCAAAATATTGCTTGGAAAAGAATAAATTTTCAATTAAAAATTTTGAGCACAGGTAAAACAAACAGATGGGTGTTTAAATAAAGAGGGATAAAGATTTGGAAACTGAGACAATGTTATGTGGGATGTAAAGTTTTAAAGAATTATATTTTTTTGGAAAAATTTAATGAAAAGGCAATGGCATATTTACTTCATCTCTAGGACCATGAACTTTGCTGACTTGTATACCTAACTTCAATTAACAACATTTCTGGTATGGTCTGTAGTTCAAAGGAAATGAATAAGCTCTGGAGGGCTCAGAAGAAATCCACCAGCTCCCCCAAAAAGTAGCATAAAGCAGATGTTCTTCGGTTGGTGGCTTAAAAAAAAAAACAAAACACTCAAATACTTAAAATAGCATATTCATTAGCCTAAACCATGTCTCTATATGAAAGGAATAATTAATATTAAGTACTTACCATGTGTTTAGTTCTTCATATTAACTATGGCCACTTCTGCATCAAAGATTTAACTACTGAGCTAAGGAAATAAATCTCCATATTTAAAAAACTCACTTAATCTTTTGTGTCAAAGTAGTGCATAAAATATTCATGTCCTGGAGGAATTTAGTAAACATTTAAAAAAAGAGAGTTATTATTTATTTATTTATTTATTTAGCTATGTAACTTTTGATGGATAAACTAGATAGAATCCGGCCCATTGCTTTTCAAAACGTTTCTTTGGCAAAACACATAGCATTGATCCATAAGTAATTTCCTATTAACAGTGTAGACATTTCATGGATCACTAGAAACTTTTTAAAATGAACCAATTTAATCTCTTATGTGGTACTCCTAAAAGGGAGCTATTTAAATTGCATTTCCTGAACATTAAATAGATTTAATCAAGGAATTTAGTAGGTAGCAAGCTACATGGGACAAAAATCATCTTAGAGTTTAAAAGTCGAGGTATTAAGTCTTTGCTCATTTCCTACCAGTGTGACACTGACCAAATTAATCAATCTTTATAAATACTAGTTTCCTCTATTTAAAAAATATGTATTACCTAACATACTTATCTTACATATTTCTAAGAACCAAAATACAGATTTTTCTAAGTGAACTTTATATTCTTAACTTGCTACGTGTTTGCCTTGAATGATTACTGACTTTTGTCCAATATTATATTTGTATCTTTCCTTCTTCCTCCTCCTCTTCTTCTTATCTTATTATTATTATTATTATTACTTTAATCTATAATAGTATAGGAATTTATATTTATGTGATGTAGGAAATTGCATTAATCGAATTTTCTCTAATGCCAAATTGTCTCTGCTTTACTGAGGTAAGGCATTCTTGATCATATGTTACCTTTTTTAATAAATTGTAGAATTTGATTTGCTAATTTTTAAATTTAGGAATATCACCTCTATATAAATGATATTAAACTATGATTTTTATTTTTAAATAAATTTATAAATTTCTAATGACATTGAACTATTTTATTATCCTTATTGCATGCCATTAAATAGTTTATTTTTTCCCACTTAATGCTCTAATATTTTCAGAAAATAAAACGGTTGGCTTTCTCTGTCTTCTGAAAGTGTGAAAAACATTGGATAAAATAAGAATTATTTGTTTCATATTAATTAGTAAACTCTTCTTAGATTACTTTCACATTTGGTCTATAATCTGGTTTTTTGGGTACGAATCTCTCATTTATCCTCCTCACTGACTCCCTCACCAAAAGTTTGCTTTTGCCTCTGGATTATAAATTTGCTAGTGAGCTCATCCTACTTGAGGATTTGCACATTCCCTCGGTACTGGTTGCCTCCCTTCAGTTCTATCTCTGTTTCTCCTGTGCTGTATTTTGAGATTTTCCTATCACTGTCTCATCTAAAGATTCTATCCCTGTAAAGATGGTATAAACTTTAGTTTCCTCTTCCTAATGGATGGTTCATGTTCCACTCTAGCCGTAAAACTGTCTGAATAGTTAATGTCATCTGGTAACCAACAACAGCAGAGCAGGCTGTTTCTAGTCCAGGTTTCAGAGACAGGACCATAGTTGTTATGGCTTAAGTTCCATCTCTGCCTTTAATCTTACTTCAACACCTCCTGACTTCCCTGTTTCTACTTGGTACCCTTACCTCTTCTCAACAGAGCAGAAAGATTTGGCTTCTAAAACAACAAATCAGTAATATCAGACCTTTATTAAATCTCTTAATGAATTCTTATATGACTTAGAATAGAATTCAAACTTCTAAACACGAGCAGCACTCTGGCCAACATGCTCTGATATCTACCACTACCCCCATGTCACCCTTGTTGGCCACACTCCAGGCCCTTAACTTCTCTTTGTCACTGAAAAAACAGAGTTAGGTATTGCTATGGGCTTTTGAACTTGCTATTCTCTCTCCTTGGAATGTTTCACCCAGACTTTTCCTGTGGGGTCTACTTTTCTACATTTTGATCTCAGATCTGGAGTCATCTTCCCAAGATCTCTTCTTTCATTTCCTTTCTAAGGTAGATTCCCTCCCATTTTACATTTTCTATCAAGCCACTTTGCTTCATTTCTTCCATTCCATCCAATGGAGATTATCTTGCTCATTATCTTTCTCAAATAGAACATATATTTCATAAGGGGAAAGACTTGTTTTGTATAGTTTTGTATCCCTACAACCTAAAGTAGTGCCTTACTTCTAATAGATAGCATATAAACACTTATTAAACAAATTCTACTTAAATTAGAGGCAATCTCAATATTGAGTAAATAGTAGAATTATTTAAAAGCGTTAAACAGATGGGGTGTTTTATTCTATTTAAGAGTCTCAATAATGTAGGAAAATGTAGCAGTTAGGATTTGTTTTGAGTATCATAAAATACCAAATTCAAAACTATGGAATATAATACAATCACATCTATGAAAATCATCTACTT
Organism: Martes martes; assembly: GCF_963455335.1. Classification (NCBI taxonomy): domain Eukaryota; kingdom Metazoa; phylum Chordata; class Mammalia; order Carnivora; family Mustelidae; genus Martes; species Martes martes. The sequence continues at coordinate 125,688,134 of NC_137891.1, read as the reverse complement.
TTTAATCTTAAGAAAAATTTGATTATAGCTGACACAAAATGTTACATTAGTTTGATCACAACATAGTGATTCAATAAGTTCATACATTATGCTATGCTCACCACAAGCGTAGGTACCATATTTCACCATGCAATGCCATTGCGATATTATTGACTATATTCCTTATGCTGTGCCTTTTATTTCCATCACTTATCATTCTATTTTTTTATTTTTTATTTTTATTTTTTTTTATTTTATTTTTTTTTTTTTTTAAAGATTTTATTTATACCTGCGTGACTCAGTCAGTCGAGGGACTGACTCTTGATCTCAGCTCAGGTTTTTTCATTCTATTTTTTTAAAAAAAAGTACATGAGAATGATAACAGTGGTTCATTATGTGTGAAGAGATTCAAGTTGTAGATTATATTTCTTTTGTCTTTTTTAATTTTCGTGCCCCCCCCAATATTTTTTAAGTTTATTTGTTTATTTATTTAATAATCTCTATACCCAGTGTGATGCCTGAACTTGTGATCCGGAGATCAAGAGTCACATGCTCTTCTGACTGAGCCGAACAAACACCTCTACCCCACAAAATAAGCAGGGATTTGATAATAACATTAAGCAATACATATTATAAACGAGGAATGACTTTTTAATACCTAATTGATTTCTCTTCAAGCTTTGGTTCCATATATAGGCAATCAGGAGAAGAACGTCACAATTGTTTATAAGAGCTGATAGAATGACAGTCGACTAAAGCCTCTTAATTCAGATAAAACTACATTTATTATTTACAAAAACTTGTTGGGCCTTTATACATGAGACAGAATGTAGATATAGATACAGAACGAAGAGCTCTGATTGAAACCAACATGGTCCAGACTTCCATGGAACTTAGTGTATGGGTCAGAGTCAGATATTCAAAAAGAATTATTAAGTAAGTGTTATGGTAAGGAGAATAGACCAAAGGTAGGGGGATAAATATAATCTAAGAATTATATTATAGCTAATTGAAAGTTAGAAAAAATAGAAAAATAACTTAGTGTAAATATTCAGTGAATTGAATAAAAGTTGTCCAGTTATAACCAATAGAGGGAAATACATGTATTTCTATGTCTATTATATAATTTATTATAGCTAGAAATAGAGTTAAGTGACATATTAATTAAAAAATAATAAAACGCATGGTTTGGGAGAATGTGAAGATGATATTATCCACTTTTTTATTTGTTTACCCCAGCTGAAAGTTCTCCACTCACGTAGATGTTGATATCATTTAAATAAGAACATTTCATTTCTAGTAACCTATAATGATTAAATTATTTCTCATATTGACATGAAGTGTTTTTTACCTACATTCAATTTAACTCAGTCTTCTGAAGTTACACAGGATAAGCCTAATCTCTCAACTAAATGCTAGTTTATCAAGTATCAGAGACGCCTATCAAAAATAGTTATAAAGGTCCTTAAATTGTGTCTTTTCCAGTCGAAGCACATTATTTTAAAATATATCACTGTTTCCAGACATAACTATCCTAGTGATTTCTGTAGACCTTCTAAATTTGTGATGCCAGAATAACATTTAGTGACATAGGCCAACTTTGATCCGGAAAAAAAAAAAAGTGGCATAGACTTATATCAATCTTTTCCTTTAAAAACATAACCGTACTAAGTATCTTAAGGTGCATTATTTATTTTAGTAGTCATATCACATTATTGATTCTTATATAACACATTTATTAATTGCTATTTTTATGATCACCAATAATTTTCATATTACTAAAACCAATGAAACCAATTAGACAATTTCTTATTTGACCCCTATTATGGGTTGAATTGTGCTTCCCCCCACAGAGAAAAGATACATTGAAATCCTAATAGAATCATTGTAGAAGCAATCAAGTCATGTTAAAGTTATACTGAATTAGGGTGGGTCCTATTCCAAATGACCTTATAAAATGTTCTTATTAAAAGAGAAGAGTCATAAACATGCACAAACACGCACACACTCACACACAGAAGACCATTTGATAACGGAGGTAGAGACTGGACTGATACATCTACAACTTAAAAAACACCAATAATTGCCAGCAACACCAAAAGCAAAGACAAAAGCATGGACCAAATCATCCTTTTCAAGACTATAGAGAGAATATAGTCCTCCCTATAGCTGGATTTTGCACCTTTATCCTGTAGAACTTCTAGATAATAAGTTGCTCTTGTTTTAAGCTGTACAGTTTGTCATTTATTATGGCAGCTATAGGAAAGTAATAAAGATTTACCACACTTGAAAGTGTGGTACCTCTGTAAAAAAAAAAAAAAAAAAAAAATCTAAAAAGTGTTAAAGTGACCTTAGAATAGGATAAATGAGTAGAGTTTGAAAGACTTTGAGGTACATGATAAAACAAGTCTCCGTGGTCTTGAAGAGATTGTTAGTAGAAACATGAATGCTAAAGGTTCTTCCAGTGAGGTTGCACGTAGAAATGAGGAATGTGATTTTGGAAATGCCTTTGGAGAGGCGACTCTTATTATAAATTGGCAGAAAACTTGGCTGAATTCTGTTCTGTTGTTGGGGAAAAGTAGAACTTGCAGGCGATGAACATGGATATTTAGCTGAGGGAATTTCCAAGCAATGTGTGGAAAGCACAGCCTGGTTATCCCTGGCTGCTTATAGTGAAATACAAGAGGAAAGAAAGAAATGAAGGAAGAAACTATAAAGCAAATAGGAACTAAAACTTTAAGAGTTGCTATCCAATTGCAAAAAAATGATAGAGCATGCTCTGAAGAGAATACCAACGGTGTGGCTGCCTAACTTCTGCCGCAGAGATTAGACTGTGAGTCATGGGTCCAGTAAACCATCCCCACAGAAACACTGCCAGCTTGGACTGAAAAGGGCAGAGATGGGAAGAAACGAAAGAAGGGCGCATGACTTCTAGGATTCGATAAGCAGAAATGGCCAGCAGGGCTATTTGGTTCTAACACATGTATTCTTTCAAGAAATGGGAAGAATGGCTCCAAGGTGGCTGAGAGACCAAGGGGGTTATGCGAGACTTGCTTACACCTTGATTTTGGACTTCTAGCACCTAGAATTGTGACCTAAAAAAAATTTTTTTAAAGCCACCCGGTTTGCAATAATGTGTTATGGCATTTCCAAGAAACTAATACAAACTCTCAGCAGCTTTTGATGATGCCTAATACTATCGCAAAAATCTCCTTTGCTAAAACTTCAACTCCCCCAAGGTTTTAACTGGTCTCTCTACATCTATTATTGCCCGTTTCCATCTTACAGTGAGGGCGTTCCTTTACCAGTCGTGCTGGAACTGGTAGTTCCACCTACCAGTCGAGCTAGTTATTCTAGTCACATGATACTCTTGTGTGGCTGTCTTTAAAGAGATAATTCAAAGACCCAGCCATCTCAAATCCTGTGGTTCCTCCATTCTCTAGAACCCCACAGCGAAATGCATGGCCAGGGAGTAAAGAATGAGAATGAGGAGTCATGTACTGGAGATTTTTATGGACTTGAGCTAGAAGTGGTGCACGCTTCACACCCATCACACACCATGGAATAGAATCCAGTGACATCACTACACCTAGCTACAATAAAGACTGGAAAATAAAATCTAATCATATGGGCTGGAGGAAGAAGATAAGGATTTGGTGACACTTAGCAGAGTCTCCTATATAGCCCATTCTACTTTTTCATTAAATATACAGTTTGTTTATTCTCACACACTGAAAACACTCATTGTTTACCCAAGTGAGACAATACAATGTATTTCCAGTCACAATATACAGCTCAAAGTTCAGAAAACTCTATCACATTCAGTTATGGATTCTTCAGGTATAGGAACCTGTGCACAAAAAAAAGAGAAATTATTTCCATCCCTAACACACACATTTGTTATTATACACAGAAACCGGGACTTAATAACATCAATGATAGCTTCCATATGCAATGGAAAGAATGGAGACACCCTGATGATCAGACCTTATTAAGACCTTTTACCTTAAGTGTTGGGAATAGTTTAATTAGATGATGATGATTATATCTGTGAGGAATCTTTTCCATTGTTTCCTGGATACCAAGTCTATTTTGGGGAAGACTCTTTCTTGTACATTGTTCTTTATATCTGTATCATTAGCCTGTGCTGAGGAAACAGCTTTCTGAGGTCTGAAGAGATTTTGCGTACCATCCCCTAATGGTAAAAATGTAGATTTTCAAATAATAGCTTCATACTTGGACAAAGTTTTTTAGTCTCATGATTTATTTGGCAATATAATTCTCTTAAAAACTTAGTTGTTCTCTAATCTAATTCTTTCCACTCAGATCCACATCCCAATAGCTGCATCTCATTCTCCTACACATAATTCCCAAGTCTGATTCCCTTGCCTTTATCAATTTACCTCTTCTCTCAGATTAGCGGTGGCTTTCTTAAGGATGCCTGAGGTAATTACTTTGTTGTGGAAGTAAAACCATCACTATGACATTTACTGTTTGGTTTGGCCAATTTGTTTAATGAGAAATCTTATAGGACCTTTGTCACTGAAGACTTTTCTGGTCTTTTCCTTGGTAACCAGAGTCCTAAAACAACTAGAAAAAGGTTTTGTTTGTTTGTTTGTTTGTTTGTTTTTAGCACTTTAAGGTCCATCATTTCTGAATTTTCTCCATTCACTTTTATCTATCCCTGAAATCATCTAATTCTTGAATGAATTTACCTCTTCTTTATAACCCCTTTGTCAATGCAGCAGATAGTATTCAGCACACAATATAATTCTGAAGCCTTCAGACTACTTTTATAGACTGTGGACTTAGTGAACCAGTTATTCTGTCACCACGTATTTCTTTACAGAATAACAAAATTCTCTCTCCCTTCAGTGTGCTATATTTAATTTCTCTTTGTCTTACCTTACATGACTAAGCCAATGTTACATATCCTAAATTTTATTTTATTTTTATAGCACTTTACTCACTACTTTTTATACCAAATACTGTAGCAATCAGGATTTAGTTAGGAAAACAGAAATGACTTTCATTTAGGGATTTATGTAATTAAATAACAAGGAAAACTATACATAAATCAAAAGGGTAGTAGATTTTAAGGCATCAGGAAGTTGCTAGAAGTACAAGAAACGGCCAGCGATGGTCATAATTACCCTCAACATCAAACTGGAATGGAAATTCACAAAGCCACTATGAAATCTCTCCTCTGACAAAACTCACTTGTCTACCAGAGGAAAAATACTAATCTCAGTTTCTCCTCGACCTTTCAAGACTTATACAGTTGCTACTCAGTTGTAGATGTGATCCAGATCCTTACAGTAGGAATCCTGGGAAATAGAATGCTCAGACTCCCAGCCCCTGAAATAAAGGAAAAGAATAGGAGAAGGAAATGATGCTAAGTTGCCAATAGTCTGCATTTCAGCTGCCATCACACTCTGAAACCTTAAACCTGAGCTGAAGATCCTCTGAGATTGGACTCTTGTCCGTTTCTCACAGTTACTGTTTCTCAATTACTAAAGCCTCAACCATTCTGGATTTCTGATCTCAGATATGCCATGCTGTCCCTCAAGAGTAGATTTTGCATTTATTTTCCTTTTTGGAGTATTCTGTCATTCACTCTTCCATTACTCAACTAACTTCAACTCATTCTTCAAATCTCATATTATATATTACTCCTCAGTGTTTTTGTGAATCCCTAATATAGCTTACATTATACCATTACATGTCTCTATTGTACTATGTTCTTTACATTTCTTAATTCATAAAGTGTATCACATTTGATAAATTATTTTTGTTTCTCACCACTATATTTTAATCTCCATAAAGTTATGGACTACATTTATCTTATTTCCTACTATTTCTCCAGAAATGTCCCCTTGTATGTTAACTAAAGTTATTTCAAATTTATTTTGCTGTGTCTTACGTAAGAATATTGTAAAAAGATTCTTAAATGGTTAGCTTAGATTCATTATTACATTCTTTTCATATTTCAAAGGGGGAAATTAAAGTTAGTCTAGCATGACTTTTGAGTAATTATTGTTTTTAAAAAATCGACTTAGAATCAATTACGTGAAATCTAAGTGCACTGTATTTTGGCAGATGTCTTAAAAAAGGAATGGACAATACAGTCAGATTAAAAAGTATTTATTGAATGTGTACCAAGGAAGGTATCTCTACTCATTGTTGTAGAAAAGGCAAAGATGAGCCAAAAAAAAAAAAAAAAATCTTCTTCCTTCAATGGAAGTATAGTACAAATAATGAAAATACACAAAAAGCTGCAATATTGAGCCATCTCTTTAATTGTATTTTTTTTAAAGATTTTATTTGTTTACTTGACAGAAATCATAAATAGGCAGAAAGGGAGGCATAGAGAGAAGGGGAAGCAAGCTCCCAGCTGAGCAGAGAGCTCAATATGGGGCAGGATCCCAGGAGCTGAAGGCAGAGGCTTTAACCCACTGAGCCACCCAGGTGCCCCTCATTAATTGTAATTTTATCCAGCTACTATTCTTTTATAAGAATTACTTTGTCAAATGCATTATATTGGGGTCTACATGTTTTGTACAAAATTTCTTTTTGTGAAAAAGAGAGTTTTTTTGTTTGGTTGGTTGTTTTTGTTTGTTTTTTGGAGGTTTTTTTTTTTTTTTTTTTGGCTCTGCATTAGCTAATCAAAAAGAAGGGTCCATCTTTAATTAACAAAACAAATATTAGTAATTCAGGACCTCTAAATTGACAGCGGTGCAATTCTTGCCAAAAGTTCATTTGAGACCTCTGATATTTGAAAGAGCTGTCTTTTGGACAGGTTAATTATCTTTTCGACCAGATTTGCTAGGCTCAATCTGTTTTAAGTTAGATTTTTGGGATGCAGCATACGTGGACTTCATTATCTCAGTGTCCCATAGAAAGGTCTTCCTTGGATTACTTCTGATGTTAAACTTGCAGGTTTGATATCTGAACAATGTCCATGTTTTTCATAAAAATGTGTGAAGACATCTTCCATTATGTTCTTTGGTGTCCCCAAACATAAGAAAGCACATGTTAAAGTCTTCCTTCAATTTTGAGCCAAGAAAATGTTTGTGTTTGAAGACAACCTTGGGAGAGCCACATTTTCTCTTTTTGCTTTGGCTGCCAAGATGAACAGACATAAATTTAGTGTTTATCTACAGTGATTGACTCATCACAGGTGCCTGATAATAGCAATTCTTTTCTTCCCTTAAAGTGTTTTTTTTTTTTTTTCTTGGCAAGCCAGGAAGGAATGTTTAACAGAATTGTTTTATACTGTATTGAAGCTGATTCAAATCCCTTAAAAAACAACAAAACAAAATAAAATCACTAAGTATAAATACTAAATAATCGAATAAACATGATAATTATACAATCATGTTATCCAATGCATAATGCATTAATTATCAGTAAAAACTCACCTTAGTTTTTAATAACACAAAGGCAATTACTTCATTTTGTAAACCCCTCTTATTACAAGAAAAAAATCCATGTGGAATAATGTTCTTTTTTTTTTTTTTTTTTTTTTTTTTAAATTTTTTTTTTTTTAAAGATTTTATTTATTTATTGGACAGACAGAGATCACAAGTAGGCAGAGAGGCAGGCAGAGAGAGAGGAGGAAGCAGGCTCCCTGCTGAGCAGAGAGCCCGATGTGGGGCTCGATCCCAAGACCCTGGGATCATGACCTGAGCAGAAGGCAGAGGCTTTAACCCACTGAGCCACCCAGGCGCCCCCCATGTGGAATAATGTTCTGAACAAACTTTTTTTTTTCCTTTAAAGAAAATATTAATTGAATCATTCAAATTTCTTTATGTAGCCATTCATCTATTGAAATGCAAATTTTGAAGTTATGTACTAGTTAGTATATTTACCATTGCTTATAGTATGAATGTTTGTATTAATTCTAGAGACATAAGACATAAGAAATGTTTATTCCATACAAATGATCATACCTTACCATTATATTTATCAAAAAGACTAAAATTTGTCAAAACAAAGAATTATGAATCAAATGTTAATTTAAGAATAACATTATTATAGTAATGGTTATGAATTAAATATATAAAATTTGAGAGATTAACATGTAAGATTACATTCTTATAAAATGATAACTTTCCTGTTTCAGACATAGACCAATCTTGTAAATCTGTGCAGGGCTTTGATCAGCCGTATTAAACCCATAATAATCCATTTGATCTTCATAAGAAGTTTATTTTTATATTGCAAGAGCCTTTACAATGAATCTTGGTCATTTAAATGATTTTTTAAATAATATGAGGAGCTATAGAATCTATCATTTCAAATTAGTAAGTCTAAAAACAGCAAAAATTATTATTGGAGTGTTGTATTGGTTTAAAATATCAGACCATATTATTTGAATTACTGGTTATAATTTTGGGAAAAAGTTAGTAGTATAGAATATAAGGTAACATTTATGAAACTTTTTATTTGGTGTTTTCTTTGTTGTTTTGGGGTAACAGCAGAGAGCGTGACAAGCCAGAAATCATTTCCTGGTCTTCTTGAAATAATAAAATAAACAAGAGAGAAGTTTTCTTAATATGTCTATTCATTTGAATGCTTATGCAGTTTTAGTCATCTCATTGATTCACACTTCAGTAAGGACTGTATGTCTTACTTATTGAAGAAAAACAAAAGATTGATGAAGTAGAGCCCTGATCACTGTAAGAGTGAGAATATCCCTTTAGCCAAATCCAAATACCTAACATTTCTCTCACTTCTGAGTTAGACCTTAGTCATGTAAATTTATTCATATATAGTTTAACACTGGAAAGCCTAGGTATTACCAAATGGAAGAGAGAAATCATAAAAACTTCAATTTATAAATTCAAGAGTGAAATAGAAATGTTAGATAAATTGAACTTCAGAGCATAGAAAACCACCAAAGACAAAAAACCCCACAAAAACTACACAATAATAAAAGAATCAAAACACCAAAAAAAATAGCAATCCTAAATGTTTATGAAACAAAAAAGAGATATATAAAATATGGGAAATAATAACTGATAAAAACTAAAAGGAGAAACAGAAAAATCCACAATTATAGTTAAGTGCACCAACACCCCTTTCTTGAGTGGTAGAATAACTGGAAAAAAAATCATCAAGGGCATGAAGGAACTCAACATCTTCAACAAACAGGACATAATTGACATTTATAGAACATTCCATTCAGCAACAGAGGAAATACACATTCTTTTCAAACATCCATGAAATGTACAATGAGACAGTCATATCTTGGGGCATAAAACAAATTTTTGAAAAATTGTAATTAATAAAAATCATACAGAATGTTCTCTAATCAAAATGGAATTGAAGAAATTAGTGCTAGAAAGATAACAAGATAATTCCCAAACACTTGGAAACTAAACAACAGACTTCTAAATAATCCATGTGTCAAACAGGTATTTTCAAAAGAAATTAAAAAAATACTTGAAATGAATCAAAATGAAAATAAAGTACATCAAAATCTGTGGCCATACTAAAATAGTGCTGAAAAGGAAATGTCTAACACCAGATCCATACATTAAAAAAGAGAAAAGTTCCAAATCAATAATTTTATCTTCCATTTCAAGAACACTAAAAAAAAAAAAAACAAACAGTAAAATGAACTCCAACAAGTAGAAGAAATAATAAAGATAAGAGCACAACATCAAAGAAACTTTTTAAAAAGTAGCAAAAACTCAGTAAAACAAAAAGCTGGCTTTTTATTTTTTAAAGAAAGATCAATAGAACTGACAAAGAACTGACAAACTCTGCAAAAACTGACAAAGAACAAAAGAAGACACAAATCGTAAATATCAGAAATGAAACAGAGAGGGAGACAAAACATAAGAGACTCTAAATCTCAGGAAACAAACTGAGGTTTGCTAGCGTCCAAGGGGGTAGGGGTGGCTGGGTAATGAACATTGGGGAGTGTACGTGCTATAGTGAGCACTGTGAATTATGTAAGACTGATGAATCACAGATCTGTACCTTTGAAACAAACACTACATTATATGTTAATTAAAAAAATAAATTTAAAAAATAAAAAATAAAAAAAGAGACAAAAAGAAAAAAGAGAAAAAAATGAAACAGGGAATATCACTATAGATATACAGATATCAAAATGATAATAAAGAAATACCATGAGTAACTAAACACAAAATTTTGACAACTTATATTAAATGAAAAAAATATTTAAAGAATATAACTACCACAACTCACCAAAAATGAAATAAGTAGTTTAAATAGTCCTCTATCAAGGACATTAGTTTATAATTTTAAAACTTATTAAAAATGAAATCTTCAGGCCAAGATGTTTTCACTGGAGAATTCTACCAAAATTTTAAAGAAGAATTAATACCAGTTCTACCCAGTATCTTCCAAAAACAAGAAGATATGATTCCCAATTCACTTTATGAATCTAGTATTTCCCTAAAACCAAAATCAGACAATAATAAAATAAGAAAATTACAGGACAATGTCTGTCATAAATACACAAACAAAAATTCTTAAAAATATGTTTTCTTTATTTATGTCAGAGAATCCACAATATATAAAAAATAATTGTACACAATAACCAAGTGAGTTTTATTTCAAAATGTAAGGATGGCTCAAGATTCCAAATCCAATCAATATAATACATCATAATAACAGGTTAATGAAGAAAACTCACATGATTATATTAATTGACGCATAAAATATATTTTATAGAAACTTTCAGAAGAACTTCTTCAATGTGATAAAAAGACATCTAAAAAAACCCTACACCTAATATTTTACTTAATTATGAAAGACTGGATGCTTCCTTCATATGATTAGGAATAAGACAAGGATATACTTTCTCATAATTCTTACTCAATAGAACAGAGTGGGGAAAGTCCTAGTCAATGCAGTAGGCAAGAAAATAGAATAAAAACCTACAGATCAGAAAAGAAGAAATAAAAAAATACCCCTATTTGCAAAGGAAATAATTGTCTACATAGCAAATCACAAGAAATCTACAAAATCCTTCCTAGAAGGAGTAAGTTCATCAAGATCAGGAAATTGAATGTATAGACATCAACATTAAAATACAGTATCCTTTAAAATCACTAAAAAAAAAAAAAAATACTCTGTTATAAACCAAACTAACATGTATGGGACTTAAAGTTAAAAACTACAAAACTCTGAAAAACAAAACAAAACAAAAAAACAAACAAAAAAACTACAAAACTCTGATGAAACAAGTCAAAAAATATCTAAAAATTGAAGAGACATATTGTGCTCATAGATTGAAAGACTCTATATAATAAAGATGTCAGTTGTTTCAAAAGTGATATACAGGTTTCACATGATTACTCTTACAATCCCAGTGAGACTTTATATGGAAAGGCAAGGAAACTAAAGTAGCTAGAAAAGTTTTCAAAATACACAATAAAGTAGAATGAACATTCTAACTAAATTTAAATCTTATTATATAGCTATAGTAAGCAAAAGTATGTAGTACTGAAAGACAGATTAAACAAAGATCAATGGAATGTAATAGTAAATCCAAAATTAGACAAAGACAATTATGCCAAACTTATTCTTAAGACAATTGCAATAGCAAGTTAATAGAGGAAAGACAATAATATCAATAAATGGTGCTACAGCAATTGCTCATCTACAGGCAAAAATTAAATAAGTGCAGAAAGAAAGAAAGGAAAGAAAGAAAGAAAGAAAGAAAGAAAGAAAGAAAAAGAAAGAAGAAAGGAGGGAGGGAGGAAGGAAATAAAGAAAGAAAAAAACTTCAAACTAAGTCTGTAACCTTATATAAACACTGATGCAAAATTGCTTTTAGACTTAACACCAAAACCAAAATTAGTGGGGCACCTGGGTGGCTCAGTGGGTTAAAGCCTCTGCCTTCAGCTCAGGTCATGATCCCAGGGTCTTGGGATCTAGCCCCACTTCGAGCTCTCTGCTCGGCAGGGAGCCTGCTTCCTCCTCTCTCTCTCTCTGCCTGCCTCTCTGCCTACTTCTGATCTCTGTCTGTCAAATAAATAAAATGAACTCTTTAAAACAAACAAACAAACAAACAAAAACACCCCAAAATTAGTAAGAAGGGAAAGGGAATACTGGACTTAATCAAAATTAAAACAATTTTCTCCAGGAAATACATTATTAAGATGATATAAATACAAGTTACACACTGGAAAAAATATTTTCTAAGCACAGCTGATGAAGAACTCATACTGAAATATATAAAGAACTTTCAAACTCAACAGAAAAAATTGCTATCAGAAAGTGAGGGAAAAGACATGAAGAAACATTTCATTAAAGAGAATACCTGATGACAGAAAAAGCACATGACAAGGTCATCAACATCATTAATCATTAAGGAAAAGTAAGTTAAAATAACAGTGATATATCACTTTGTACCTGTCAGAATGGCTAAAAAATTTAAAAAGTGTGACAACACCAATTGCTGATGGATTTGTAGAGAAATGATCACTCATAAAAGACTTGATGTATTCAAATGATATTTTCAAAATGTTTAATGAAAACAACCTACTAAACTAGAATTATTTTATCCTGTGAAAAATATCACACAAAAATGAAGAGGCATTATATTTCTGAATAGGATGGAATTTGTGGCAGGTTAAAGCTCTAACTATGAAAATCTAAGGGAAAAACAAAATCAGAGAAGTAACACAGAGCTGCAGGAGCAACTAGGAGTAGTGAAATTAAGATTCCACAGAGGGAAGATATATGGAGATACAAACTGATTTTCTATAGCTTGCTATTTACTGGAAACCTTTATTGAATCTGGATGCAGGCATGAGGCTGAGGTCTGATATTGTCCTGTTCCAAAGCCACGCTGAGGGGGACTGGGAAACCAGCAGGATATTTGCAGTCATCAAAAGCCTAGAGAGAAGATCTTGGAGACTTGAGAAGCCATAAAAGGCTAATTTCCCAGTTAGGCTCTGTTTTTTGTTTTTGTGTTTTTCTCGTTGTTGTTGAATTTATTTATTTTTGTCTTTTTTATTTCTTTTCAGCGTTCCAGAATGTTGTTGTTGTTTTTTTAATTTAGAAACTAGATGGGGTTAAGGTAAAAAAAACAACAACAACAACAAAAAAAACCCAAAACAAACAAACAAAAACCCATAAAACAAACAAACAAAAACGAAACAAAATAACTAAGATGATTATTATTAATTATAGCAAAGTTTACAGCAGTCTTGTAGGAGTGAGAAGATAGTGATTGGAAATCAACACCCATTAGAAAAGATACTGTGAATGTCCAGGCTCTCATTTAAAAATCCTGCAGATATTCATCCCAGATGTATAGAATAAGTATTACCCAAACAGTAAACTTTCCTCAGCTCAGCTCACTGCCATAGCTAACTTGAAACATCTATGGAGGAAGAAAACAGCATTTGAATTATTAACCATTTTAAAACAATGTTGAAGATTCAGTCACTGGATGTGAGGATGAGCAGAAACAATTGGACACACACACACACACACACACACACACACACACAGAAAAGGAGAGAGAGAAAGAATCTGAAGGTACAAACGCACTGATAAGTTACACAGATATTGGAGTTTTCACATTAACAATTAAAATCGTCATAAATATGTTTCATAAAATAGTGGGAAGTGGAAAATGATAGATGAAAATGGGGAAATGCCTAAGATATTTCAAATCAAGAAATAAACAGAAAATCTACAACTGTAAAATGTCATGTCTTAAATTTAAGAATTCAGTAGATGACTTCAAGATGAGATTAGATGGTACCAAAATTATGCTGATGAACTGCAAGACAGAGCAACAGAAAAATATCTAAAGTAAAGCAGAGAGAGAAAGTAATTGAAAATGAAAGGAGGAGCCTAAGAGAAACATGCAACATGGAGTCAAAAGCTACCATAGGTCTAGTGGGAGTCCCAGAAGGAAAGAGAAAGAAGAGTAAAGAAGAAAAAAATGAAGAGATGATAGCTGAGAATATTTCAAACCCATGAGAGATGTTTACTCGTAGTTCCAGGAAACTCAGAAAACCCCGTAAATGTACTATTTGCAATATAAAAACAGCAATGCTTTTTAGAAGTATATTGGTCAAACTGCTGAAAGGAGAAAATCTTGAAAATAGGTCCTTCCAAAAAACCCCAAAGCAACAACAACAACAACAAAAAACAAACCAGAAGAAAATGGAATGTCGTATTGGCAGCAGTGAAAGCTTAGTTTCCATGTCCATTGAAATGCCCTTCAAAGATGAAAACAGTTGTTTTCAAACATCAAAAGATATGCCATTTTTAGATAAGGCAAATCTGAGGTAATTTGTCATTAGCAAAACCTGCAAAAAACAAAATTCTAAGTGGAAAAATGCATAAATAATTGTATATAGATGGTAACCTAATTTATGATGTCTAGAAAATTTGAGTGTAAAAACATCTAATTCTGCAGATTATAGCATCTATGTTAAATGCTGTTGAATGTGGTTTAGAGTTCTTGCTTGTTTAGATGGAAAAGTTAAATGAAGAAAGTAAACTCCTCATTCATAATATAAATATAAAATGAAGATCACACATAAGTCAAATAAATTATGCATAATGAGAAGCAAGAAGTTTATTTACTGAAGCTGCTATTCTTGTATCTCACAGAGTGTTGTCTTTTTCCCTGTAAAAATCTACTGCTTAACTATAAAAGGATTGAGACTTTAAAACTATGCCTAGCACAAAATGAGTAAGCAGCAAATATATCCTGGAGGTAGACTTTAGAAATATGAATATGATGATTCCATCAGTGTAGTTCTAATTAATACCTTATTAAAAGTTCATCAAACTGAAAATGAACATAAGTGCACAAATATCAAAAGGCGTATGGGAGATATGCGAAGGTTTGCCTTGGAAAGTAAATTGAAAAATCAACCAGGGCTCAGTCTAATGGCATTTAGCATTCCTATCACCCAGAAGCTATATGTGATATAATTATTATCAGCATTTCTCCTAGAAACAGTTAATCCATTACTTAATATGTATTTGGAATTGAGTCAAGGAAAATATCAGATAGAAAGAAGTTATTTGGCGATTTGCAGTCTTTGTAAGTAACTCATGCTTGTAAACCTGGCTGTATGATTGCCTTCATTTAATCCGCCTTTTTCATTTTTAAAAAGCCACCAGTTATCTTGAAAAAATAAAATAAAATAAGCCTCTTTTTCAAAGATGGAAAATTGTATCTTAGTGTAGAGGTACATAATGCACTGATGCTGATAACAAAATGGAATAAAGAAAAATTAAAGACATTTAAAGCCTCGCTCTTACCAGATGCATTCATGTGCCTTGAACTGACTTTATATATGGGAACACAAAAGAAATAGCACCATCCAAAAGACAAAGGAGGAATACAGCAGGAGGGCTGAGTTAGGGAAGAATGTGGAAAGAGGGTGAGCGGTGCTGGACCAGAGACAGGAAAGTCATAAGCTGGCAGGAGAGATCGGAACAAAATGAGCCTTTACGGAGGGAGCCGTGTGACTTTGGCACTTGCGCACAATCTCAGATGCTGTGTTTGGCACATAGGTTATGTTCAGTTAGCTGTTTGTGGTTTTTCAAAATTAGGAGAACGTGCAAAGTTCCCACCAGGATGGATATGTGAGAGGTGAGAAACAGATTTGTAGGCTTCTATCCCACAATTTTCCTTAAAATTCACTATACAGAAATTATAAAAAAAAGGGGGGGGTCGTCTGAAATATTTTGTAGAAGTACAAAAGAAGCATGTGGCCTGGCCATGTTTGCCAGGGCCTCAGAGTTGTGTTCTTCTACAAACTCTTCCTTTAGTGATACAATAAGACGAACATGTATCATTTTCCAAAATGTTATCTTCTCGGAGAATCAAGTCTTGCTTCTTACAGTATGAAAATCTGCATTGAGTATTAGGGCCATCTTTAGAAGTTGGCTTAAGTATATCTTCCCCTGCAAGGTCATTCCCTTCAATCATTTTTATAAAAATGTACACAAAATAAATAGGATAGTCCAAAAGACAAGGAATGCTAGAGCAGGAAATCCGATTTGGTGCTAGGCAAAGAGAAATTAATGTGTAAGAGAGGACCATGTTATCTCTCTGCTAAAAACCCAAGGTACCTTCATAAAAATATAATGAAAAAAAAAAAAACCTTTTTGAGTACTGACTACATGCTAAGAACTCCTCTTAAGTATGGTACATATGAACTCGTTTACTTCTCATACTTTGAGATAGGTATCATTACTACTTCTACTTTATAGAAGAGTAAATTGACAGATAGAGAGGTTAAGGAATTTGTCCGGATTTACATTTTTAATCAACGGCAGAGCCATAACCCAGTCCCAGGCTCTGCAGTTCCCAAGTGTGGCATACTTTCTCTGACCTCTGAAGCTTGAACATGAAACATGTTCTAGGGGCTCCTAGAGCATACCCTAAGCTCATTCCTGTTACATAAGATAATTGCCTCTTTTTCTCCCCTTTCTTATTCATCCTTCCACTAGAAATTAACTTTTTACAGAATATAGTTCTTTACATGTATTTTGTTCATCACTGGTTTCCTTTCCTCAAAATAAGGCTCAGTCCATACTTGGAATTGTCATTGTTGGCCACAAACGAACGGAGGCGCTCAGATTGATAATATACTCTGTGCTACCTATAATGTTGGATCCTTCCTGATTGTCTCAATGAATAATGCTGAAAACATTAATAGATAAGTGGGAATTCAATTGATTGGTCGGGTCACTTGCAAATGTGATGTGACTAGAAATGAGCTAAAGCCACAATTTATAATTCTTGTTGCTTTTTGATGCTGCTTGAAATTTCCACTATTAGATGAATGTCTTTAAGTTAGAGTGTTTCCAAAGATAACTCATCTGTGGGTAACTGGATCGTTATTTCATTAGTTGAGTTCTTTCTCTCTCCTTCCCTCCCTCCCTCTTGCCCTAATAGCTGTAAATAGTGTACATTGATGTGCAGGTGTCTCTGATACTTGGTTCTTGGCCTCGTTGAATTATCCCTGTGTCTAGATGGGAGTGGCATCTTACTCCCTGGAACTTTAGAGGAGTTCCATTTAATTTAATATCTCTGGGCTCCCAAGGAGTCTCAAACACACCAACTAGCATCTCGAACTGACTCTTCTCTTCCCAGCTGCCTACCATCCTGCGCCCCTTTGTTTCTGCTCTCCCTTCTTTTCCCGGGACATTCCACGCTTCTCTACTAAAAGGATCAACCCCCCCTTCCCGCCCCCCGCCATTTGCTCCTGGGTTGAAATAACAAAGAAAAAGAATAAGTTCTGGTTTAAGGCTTGTGGATCCATTGTTGGTCAAAGGGCAGAAGGGAGGTATTTTACCTCGTGGGGCTGGGTGGGGAGACAATGGGAAGAAGGTTTCCTTTCTATTTAGTTTACTAGGGCTGCCCTAACAAAATACCACAGACTGTGCAACGTAAGCACAGATACTGATCTCTCACTGTTTCTGGAGGCTGATGGAGAAAGATCATGGTGTCAACAAGTCTGGTTTCTCCTGAGTTCTCTCCCCTTTCCTTGCAGACCCTTGCCTCCTCCCAGTGTCCTCAGATGGTCTTTTGCTTAAGTGTGCAGTCCTACTGTCTCTTCTCCTTATAAGGGCACCAGTCCCATTGGATTAAGGGCTCATCCTTGTGACTTTATTTAACCTTAATTACAAAAATCAAAGCCCTATCTCCAACACAGTCACACTGGAGGTTAAGGCTTCGGCATATGGATATGAGGGGTACACAATTCAGAACATAATAGTTTCCTTGTGGTATCTGAATTTCTCCTAAAATATTCACAAATGCCTGCACCTTACAGGAAGGAGTAAAATTTCAGAGCGCTCTTGGCTCTTGTTAAGTGAGAAGCATGGTTCTCCTATTAATATGACTTCTACTTTTTATTTACTGAACTCATATTTGTGCCCTTATTATACTTCATTTTGATTATTCAAAAATAATTTTTATTTTTCTCCCTCAGTGTGCACAAGACCTATCCAGGGCATAATTAATTTTGCAGGATTACCAAATTGTCCAGAGAATGCATTGTATTTTTCACATGAGGCCATTTCAATAATGATGTAGTAACCTTTTCCTCCTTCACTTGGTACTGCACACAGAAAAGCCTGCAGACCTCTGGGGTATTGGTATAAGTATTTACATACACAGAAAATCTTACCTTGTTGAGTGTTCAAACACTTGGTTATTAAAAGACATTCTGAAAAGTTAGGATGCATTTTAAACAGGTAAGAGAAATACACATACATGCTTTTAAAAAATAGATCACAAATATCTCAAACTGGTAGTTCTGCAATAAAGTTTCACATGCTAATTTGTTTCACACCTTGTCTTCTGTTTTGTTTCATTTTAATTGAAATAGAATGCATCAGGGCAAGGATAATCCTTGCCTTTTGGTCAAGGATAAATTTCACTACACTAACCACTACTTTCTACTAGCTCTATTATATTACCTTCCTAGCCTAGAAAGATGTATGAGGCCTACATTCTCTGTTTTAAAAGACAGGCAATCCATGATATTTATAGAATATCAATTATTCTTCTGTTGCCAGAAACTCAGAAACTTTGGGGTAGATGATTGGGTATATATGACTTGAGGCAAAAATTAGTTTTTAGATGTCTACCATTTTTAATGTAGATAAATTATTGTTTGCACATTTTAAGTATTTATATCAAAAATCATAGGCTATTAAGAAATGGCCTACACAATACATTTTATAAAATAATAAAAAATAATTCACTTTAAGAAGACGTCATCTTAAAATTCAGATCTTTTTGTAAAGATCAAGCAAACTAATAAAATTGTGGTCTTGGGACGCCTGGGTGGCTCAGTTGGTTAAGCAGCTGCCTTCGGCTCAGGTCATGATCCCAGCGTCCTGGGATCGAGTCCCACATCGGGCTCCTTGCTCCGCGGGGAGCCTGCTTCTCCCTCTGCCTCTGCCTACCACTCTGTCTGCCTGTGCTTGCTTGCTCTCTCTCTAACAAATAAATAAATTAAAAAAAAAATAAAATTAAAAAATAAATAAAATAAAATAAAATTGTGGTCTCCATTCCCATAATCAGTGTAGCAAAGTATTGGTGTCCACTGTCCCTACTCCTTCTTATGGCTTTATGTCCTTCTTAGTTTCTCAACATTTATGTGTGTGATGTTCCTGGTCTCCACAGCTTTTGAATTTGTGACTATAGCTTTATGTTCCTACTTAGCTTGTTGACAAATGAAAAAAACAAAAAACAAAAAAACAAAGCAAAACAAAAACAAACAAACAAAAAACTTCACATCAAGCTAATTTAAGCAAAACAAAGAGAATTTATGGGCTCCCATAACTGCAAAGGTCAGGGGTGAAACTAAGTTGCTGACCACCACAATGCAGTGAATCCAGTAGTTTTGTTTCTGCTCCAATACCCCTTTCTCTTCGTTAGACTCTGCTTTCCTTCAGCTTCCTCCTCAGTTTAAACAATATTTAACCTACATTGTTTGCACAGCTTGAAATTTCAGAGACATTTTCTGACATTCCCATCTGTTCCTCAACATGGATAATATTAAAGCATCTTTTCTTAAAATGGTGCAACTATGCCATAAACTAATTCAGACACTTTGCAAATTCTTCCTAGTATGGGATTACCTAGTATCTCATGCAATTACTACATACAGTGCCTGGTCTAAGGTACCTGGTTAATTAATAAGCCTTTCTTTTGCCTGGGTAAGAGTAACTTCTTATGGTCTAGAACTCACCTTCATTGTACTCAGTAAAGAGGGCATCCTCAATAAAAAACTTTAATTTGGACTGGGGAAATAGAGAAAGAATATACAGTATTCATCATCCCATACCAGGCACAATGTCCTTTTTGTACATATAGCAAGGAATCCTTACTCTACAGTCAGAAGAGCTCTCTGGGCAACCAGTCTTCCTATTCCTGATTATGTCCTTTTGGAAGTTTTCACAACTGCATTGTCCAGAACATCACATTTGAGGAAGAGGTTTGGAAAAATACCTTTCTGGTCTTTGCTGTGGTTTAGCATTGCCTTTCTATTGGTACAGAGCTGTTTGTATTAAGAGGGGAAGAGGGACTGAGGGGGAGAGGGGAAGAGGGGGAGAGGGGAAGAGGGAGAGGGAGAGAATCTTAAGTAGGCTCCATGCTTAGCCTGGAGCTCAATGCAGGGCTCAATCTCATGACCATGAGATCATGACCTGAGCTGAAATCAAGAGTCAGACACTTAACTGAATGAGCCACCTAGATGCCCCTTTTCTTACTTTTTATTTTATTTATTTATTTTTTCCCATTGGTACATATCTGGATCACAGTGCCTGGGGATTGATTTAAAAGTTAAATAATCGTAAGACTTTGTTCCCAAACTTGGGAATTTATTGGGCAATACAACTAATTCTATTTAAACCATGTTGGCCTCCCATTGATTTGCATACTCCATTGGGTCATTATCAGAGCCAAGAATCTAAAGCTTTTAAACTTTAATCTTAGCATCCATCTCCTCCTTCTCTCTGGGTCTCCAACTCTAAAACAATAAAGTTGATTTACCCCTTCCTCAGTGAATCCCAGTATGCTGCTTTTTATTTTTATTGTATTTTAAAGTGTGGACTTATTTCTTTACCATGTGTAGGCAGTCTGTGTTAAGTGGAAGATACTTGGGAGGTATTCATGGCCCAAGCCTTATCTCCTTCTTGGAGCTTATCTTACCTTCTGTTTTATTTCCAGGTTTTGTTTTGTTTTGTTTCCTTTACTTTTCTTTAGTATGAAGCTTGGGATATGGAGTTTTCAGCCCTAAAATATGCATGACTGTCTTATAATTAGATTCCTTGGAATGTTGAGCACTGGACACACACACACACACAAAATCTAAGTTGAGCTCTTTTTTCTTCCTTCAATGTTCTGCTCAAGTTAAATTATTTCATTTGTAGAAATTTACTTAAGGTCAGACATAATAATTAGCCAACTAATTGAAATACTCTCATTTTATATCAACTCTCCTAATGTTCCAGCCTACATAAACACATGCCCTGAGTTGCAGTATCCAACAATTTACCATGGGGAAAAGTTTGACCATGTATAATCTCGGGCATACCATCTTCTGTCTCAGCTTCTGTCATTTCATATTTTACCACATGTCATCTGCAAAGACCTACTTTCTCAATTTTTGTATTACCATATACCATTATTTCTATTTGAAATAGAAATAGAAATTTCTAATTCTAACAAATTTGAAATGGAAATTCATTGCACACTTAATGTTTGGCAACTTTTATATTTTTCTTCCCTGATTATCACATAAAATACAGTAATATTCCTTAAAAGTGATGGAATCTAAACATCAATAGTATTTTAATATTTTAGTAATCAAAACCCTCTTACAAGTGACAAAAACCTGTTAAGTACTAGCTTCATATGGAATGTATTACCAGCATACTAAAAAGCATGTGGGAAACACTTGTTTTTAAAGACTTGTATTATATCACTGGGATTCTTTCAAGATTCAGTTCTCAGCTCTGCACTGTTTGATTTCACTGTCAGTCAAGCTTGTTTTTATTTTTGTTTTTTCATTTGTAGCAAAGATAGCCATTTTTTGCTATCTTTATAACCTTATCTATAAGAGATGAATCTCCTGGGCTTGCTTTAGGTCATGGACCCCTCACTGGCTCCCTCCACTGCCTACATACAATTAGATGAAATATTTTCAATAGCCAGGCCTGACACGGTTCCCACCTATGTTGCTGGACTAAGACATATATCTCATTCAAAACCTTGGACTGAAATGAGGAGAAGTTCACCAAAAGTAAATAGGAAGAGCAGATAATTGTCTACTACTAAAGACTACACTATTTTTTTTCCTCCAAAATAAAAAGAAAATTACATTATAATACAACTGTCCAGAAAAATATAACCCAAATTCTTTTAGTTTATGACAATATTTAGGACAATGGTTACATTATACCTTATAATTACTGAAAACATGAAATGAAATTACCTGATTCAACTGATAAAAGCATGTTTGTATAAGAAAAATGCATACATAAATGCAAGTTAAATTGGGACAGAAGCAACTACATTAACATTATAAATTTTCCTTTACAAGAGTATATTTCTTGGAGTACCTGTGTGGCTCAGTGGGTTAAGTGTTAGATCCTTGGTTTTGGCTCAGGCATGATCTCATGGGTCATGAGATCCAGCCCTGTGTAGGGCTGGGAGTCGCTTGAGGATCCTCTCCCTCTGCCCCTCCCCTGACTTATGCACACTTTCTCTCTTTAAGATAAATAAATCGTTTTTTTTTTTTTTAAGTGTATTTCTTCATGGATTGAAGTCAGTTACATTTTTTTTTAAAGATTTTATTTATTTATTTGACAGAGATCACAAGTAGGCAGAGAGGTAGGCAGAGAGAGGAGGAAGCAGGCTCCCTGCAGAGCAGAGAGCCCAATGCGGGGCTCAATCCCAGGACCCTGAGATCATGACCTGAGCTGAAGGCAGAGGCCTTAACCCACTGAGCCACTCAGGAGCCCCAAGTCAGTTGCATTTTTAAAATACCCACCCATTCCTTCTGCCACATCACTCATTCAGCTCTGAGAATATTCTGTTACAAAGACTTTTAATGTCAGCTTCACAACATTAGACAGTAACAGCCCTCCCACTTTTTTTTTTTTTTTTTTTTGGTATTATTGACTATGTGCCTTAACCAACCGAGATTAACTGGCTACCTTTATTAAAAATAGATTAGCATTCCCTAATGTCAAGAAAGAGTTTAAAGTAAGATAAATATACTCTTAAGCATAAAACAGTTAATTCTACAACATGGGAAAATGTTTGACGAAGTGCAGCATACTATTTAAGCATTTTAAACAGTGTAAAAATACAGATTAGGAAATTGCTTTTGAAGTGTCTTATAATGGTCAAATTAGTTCAGGAAGAACACTCTGCTATTAGCTGCAGTGGTTTTTGACCTCAATAGTCTGTTCTCTTAATAAAGAACCATGCAGGTCAATGTTACAAATGAATTTAAGGCATAGGGTTTCACAAACTTATAACTTACGCTAGTGGTTTTCAACCCTGCCGCGTGTTTGAATCTCCTGGACTCAGGCCCGACCCTGGAAGATTTCTATTCAATTGATCTGAGGTATTTAAAGCTCCTCTGGTAATTCTAATATTCAGACAGAGTTAAATACACTGGTTTTGGTGAACATGTTTAAGAAATTCATGTTTGCTAGTGACAGTGTATCATCATTAGAGAGAGTAGAACTTCCAAGTCAATGAGCAATGTACTTATTATGTATATGCAAACTTATTTGATATTACTTTCATTAAAGCACACAGAAGATTTTTCTGGTAATACATTGCTGAATCATTATATCATTATTTTCAGAATGAAATTATTTTTAGTTGGAAATACCACTTTCTTTTCAAAGGAAAGGAGGCCTGAACTCAAAGATTACATAGTCTTTAATACATCAGTTCCTTTAAAAAAATATTTACTAAGAACTGGGTAGCCATGGTTTGTAGACATTAATCTAAAAATTAGAGACTCAGTGTCAATCTGAAATGAATTGCTTTGTTTTGGGGGTCCTCGAGCAAAAAACTTGTACATTCAGTGCTTAGAAAAGACTAAAGAGAAGTAACATGTGAGACTGATGAAATGTACATAAATATAAACAAAGATTATTTGAAATAAAAAAGGAGACTTATCTATATAGATGCAAAACATATCATAATAATAGGAGAAAATTGTGAGCAATGTTAGTCAGTACATTTGAAAAAGTAGATGAATTGGAGAAATTCTAAGTAAAACATAAACCATCAGACTTATTAAAATAAGTCTAAAATTTGAATAGTCTGAAACTATTGAAATAATTAAGTTCATAATTGTAAATATATCCCCAAACAGATGTGAAATTCTACAAAACAAAAACAAAAACATAGTCTCAATTCAAAAGTCAGACAAAAGAAAATGTTCATGAGAATGGAAACTTTACAGGCCATTCTGACTTATGAGCATGGATGCAAAATTAAAAATATTAGGACATAGAATCGCCAAAGTAAAAAAATAGCTCTATATAATGGCGACGGTGTGTTTACACCAGGAATGCTATTGTAAATTAGGATTAGAGAATCTACATAGATTATTCATCATAATAGGACACTAACAATGAAAAATATGATTATAGTAATAGATGTAACAGAAAAAGCATTCAATAAGATCAATCATCCATATATGGTTTAAAAAAAAAATTTTTTTATGACACTCTTAGAATAAATCTCCAAAACCTGAAAAGATGACTTCAACAAAAATATATATGGAAAAAATATAACTATTATTACTTCTCTTCAAAATGGTATTGGAGGTCCTGGTCAGTATAATAAGGCAAATAATAAAAATAAAAACTATCAAGACTTTTTTTTTTAAAGAAAAAGCATGTCTATATTAAAATTTCAAAATAATTTACATAAATTACTAGACTTATTTGAGAATATATTAACACCTCTGAATAAAATGCCAAAACCTAAAGACAATTGTTTTTATAGACATTGATAATAAAGAGTCCTTTTAATTTAGGAAAAGATGATAGTTATTAGAAAAATAAAAAAAATAATATAAAGAACCTAGTAGTAAATCGCAAATGTGTTTTACTTTTATGGAGAAAATTATGAAACTCTACAATAAGATATTAAGAAAGACATTAATGGAAAGATATAATACCATACTCATGGATAAAATATCAGTATCATGAAGATGTCAGTTCTCCCACTATCTATATGCTTATTGCCTAACTAAATAAAATTGTGTGAGTTTGTGAGTCTGTGTTTGTGCCTGTGGTCATAAGTCACCAAGAAGCTCCTGATGAAAAAAATATGGAGGAGTAATATGAATTATGGTATTATGACTTAGTATAAAGTTCTTTTAAGGAAGCAAGAGACTGTAGAGATACTGAAGTATTAAGTAATGAAATAGAAATAGAAATCTTCTTAAAAATTCATATATATGTAGAAATTTGGCATGTAAGAGATGTGCCATTGAAGATTACTAGAAACTGCTGAGCTATTGAATAAAGTTTTCTGAAACAACTGGTTCTCTTTGTGGAAGGAAAATGGATCCTTACTTAGGACTCATAAAAATAATTTCAGGGAGATGAAAATTTAAAAAAAAATTAAAATTTGAAATTTATTCTTTGAATAAAAAAGTGTAAAATGTTTTCATGCCCTCAAGGAAGAGTTTTTGAAACAAGATAAAAATTCTTTCTGGGGCACCTGAAATAAGTGTTGGACTCTTGATTTCAGCTCAGGTCTTGATCTCATGGTCGTGAGTTCAAGCACCACATGGACTGTATCTTCTTTATCCATTCATCTTTTGAAGGGCATCTTGGCTCAGAAAAGAGACATTTTATTTTATTTTATTTTATTTTATTTTTTAAGATTTTATTTATTTATTTGTCAGAAAGAGAGAGAGAGAGAGAGAGAGCGCGAGCACAGGCAGACAGAGTGGCAGAGGGAGAAGCAGGCTCCCTGCGGAGCAAGGAGCCCGATGTGGGACTTGATCCCAGGACACTGGGATCATGACCTGAGCCGAAGGCAGCCGCCTAACCAACTGAGCCACCCAGGCGTCCCAGAAAAGAGACATTTTAAAATGGAAGCTATAAGAAGTTCATAGAAGAGGAAGTACAAATATCTCATAAAATTAGAAAATATGCACAACTATCACCAACTATGGAAAAGCAAATTAAATTCACAATGAGATAACACTTCACACTTACTACATTGGCAAATTTTTTGAAAAATCTGACAATTCCAGGTGTCTTAAAGAATTGGAACAATGGGAGCTCAGATAACTGTTGGTGAAACTGGTAATCTGTGTAAGCATTTTTGAAAACTATACAGGGTTATCTGGTAAGCTTGAGGATTTAAGAACTATGACTCAGTGATTCCTTACCTTCACGGGCACTTTATGCTCGTGATTTTGCAATTGAATGTGCATCAGATTCACCTGCACAGATTGCTTGAAGCTTGCTGGTCCTACTGCTCCCCAGATTTTCTAATTTTGTCAGGTATGGAGTAGGGATGGTGAATTTGCATATCTAACAAGTTCCTAGATGATGTTGCTGGTCAGTCAAAATAATGTATTTTGCACTGTATCTGTGCAATTTTTAAAGTCATACACAAAAATGGAAACAAACACATTTCCATCAGGAGAAGAGTAAATACATAAAATACAGTGGAATACAGTGTCATAGTGACAGTGTAAGAACTACAGCTAAACAACATGCATGAATCTCTAATCTAAAAAAAGCAAGTAGCAGAAGAGTATATGTTAATATATGTACTATGGGTACAAAAATCAATTTGTATAGATGTGGAAGCATGCAAAACACATACACACACACACACAAATATTTTAGCAAAACACTACATAAGGGGCTCCTCGGTGACTCATATGGTTAAGTTTCTGCCTTTGGCTCAGGTTATGATCCCAGGTACCTGGAATCCAGCCCAGTGTCTTGTTCACTGCTCAGTGGGGGGTCTGCATCTCCCCTGCCTCTGCCCCTCTCTCCACTTGTGCTCACTCTCAAGTAAATAAAGTCTTAAAAAAAAAACCCACAAAAAAAGCCAATATATAAAACCAAAGGGAAGTTAGATATATAAATAAGAATAGTGATTATCTGTGCTGTGAAATGGGAGATATAATTGAAATAGAGCATATAGGGATTTAAATATATGTTTCATGTAATAAGTAAGTGTGAAATATTATCTCATTATTTTTTTAAATAGTTTCAACTCACCTTCATACTCAATTCCAATATGCTAAGTATCCATTACTAAGAAGAAAACAATTCCTAATTGCTATTAACCTTAATTCAAGCTGTTAATCTCTACTTTCATTGTCCTTCATAGCTGCTTTTTTTCTTTTTAAGACTATCTACATAGTGGAATTTCCTAAAACAATTTCTAGAGAAGGAATTTCTTTCTTATCTCATAAACCTACAAGGGGTCTGATCTTTTCAGTCTTTAGGTATATATTTCTTTGTGGAATGATCACAAATTCTTGCTGCTAGACAGGCCATTTCTCTGTGACCTACCTTGAAAACTACTCTTTCAACCAGATACTTCCAATATCCTGCTTCCTCAGCCATGAATAATTTTATAGAAATCCAAAGCATTAATATTTTGAACTGGGATTCAAAGTTATCTGGTCTAACCATATACTTTTTCTGTGGATCTGCCTTGAAATGACACTGGAAGATGTCATTATTGAATCACGTTGAATCTCATATTGAATCATGTTATTGTAGAAAATTCAATAATTAATAAAACATTATATGTATATGTGTGTGTCTGTATATATATCTATATCATTCTACCTAGATATATAGATAGATATAGATATAATTTCAAAACCAACAGTAAAAGTGCACAATTTGGGAGAAAAAAAAAGTGTCCTTGATTGTAGATCTGACTTCTACAACCCAAATACAAGTTCTGGGTATAACTTTTGGAAGCACACAGAGTAAGTCTGCATGAAAGTCTTTCAAGCATTTGAAGCGGCTTTTATACTATTCTGTTAAATATTCTTCCCTCTAATCTGATATTCTCACATCCTTTTTTGTGTTAATAATTCATTCTTGGAAACACTCCTATTTATCTGTACATCTCTCAGATTATGACCGTATCACCTGTTATTATAAGAAAAAGAAATTTTGTTAACATATCCAATAATAATTTTAATGCATTTTAGCAGAAAATATAAGATTGTTAATGTGTGTTGAGGTTGTTTCAAGTTAATGTCCTTTAGTCTTTCTTTTTTAAGATTTATTTATTTATTTGAGAGAGAAAGTGCACCCACACAAGCTGGAGGGAAAGAGAATCTGAAGCTGACTCCATGCATAGGCCTCTATGTGAGGGCTCTGTGCAGAGCCCCACAAGAGTTTGATCTCATCGCTGTGAAATCATGACTTGAGCCAAAACCAAGAGTCCACTGCTTAACCAACTGAGTCACCCAGGTGTCTCTCCTTTAGTTTTTTGATAAAGATTCTTATTAATCCTCACTGTTTATTTCTAAGCTTGGTTCATGGCATAAGTAAAAAAAAAAAAAAAATAACGTAAGGATTTAGATTAACTTCTATCTCCTCAGGTTTATTTTATTTATCTATTATGTTGAGATATTTTTGAGATCTTAGATATGACATTTCCCTCCAAGCTTTCTATAACCACACATGTTACTCACCTATTTCCATGTCCTCATCCAAAATACTGAAAAAAGAATTTGAATTAGGATCAAGAACAAAACCTTAAACTCTTTCTTTCACTTCACTTATTTTAAAGATTTTATTTATTTATTTGGGAGACAGAGAGAGAGCTTGAGCCAGAGGGAAGGGCGGAGGGAGGGGGAGAGGTAGACTCGCCCATGAGCAGGGAGTTCCACAAGGGGGCTCTATTCAGGAACCCTGCGATCAGAACCTGAGTGGAAGGCAGACTTAACTGACTGAGCCACCCAGGCACCCCTCTCTCTTTCACCTTAATATTGACCCCTTAATGAACATTTTTCTGGAAAGTTTTTTAAGAACTTACCATTATTAAGATAGTTAAGTCCAAGTTTCATCTCGTTATTCAATAGTTTATTTTTTAAAAATTCAGTAGTGTATCTCTAAGGTCTTTTTCATTTACCAGTCTGGAGATCCTATCAAAAGTGTAAATGAAGATATTTGATATGTCTTTTTTTTTCATTTCAGTGAACACTTAATGACTTCTCTTAATTATTTCTGATTTTTTTTAATGTCCGCAAAACACCTGTAAGGTAATCTGTATGAAAATCTTGCATAAGACCAGTAGCAACCTCATGTGTTTTTAGTGTCCAGAATCCCTCTCATTGTATGAGATGATTATCTGACTTCTGTATTCAATGATTCTGCACTTCTCTCATCATTTTTCTCATAAAAGGAACTTATTTTTTTCATGATGGAATCAATACTATGTGTTTTGGGTGGAATTTTCCCAAGAATGCCTTTGTGACTCCGGCCAGCCTAACTACTCTAGAATAGATACACCACAAAAGCTGGTCATCGCTAGGACTTTGAAAAGAAATGAAACTATTATCTCTTTCTTTTGAGGTTACTGAGGGAACAAACAGCTTGCATCTTTACTGGGGTGACTAATTTGAGAGTGAGGGTGGTTATCTTTTCTGAGGGATGGAAATTTACTGTAGTCAGAAGATTATTTTCAGAGATACACAGAACTGAGAGATGGAGCAAGAGATCTCTGATGACATTGCTTGGGCTCCAGGATCTCTCCAATCGGCTGCATACTCAAGTGTCCTTGCGATATGAAGCAACAAATTCTGAAAGTATGCGTCAGATATTATGTTCCTGAATCTATCTAAAACTTTTGGGTGCCTGTAATAACTGGTGGAGTCCTTACAAATAATAATATCACTGCTTTGGAAAATCAAGGAATTCACCCATTTCTTCACTATATGGGCAACTCTTCTGATTTCTATTAGCTCTTTTTTGGTTTCCATGCTGGTTCAAAGGAGAAAGGGAACAGTTGAGAAATGTAATTCTGTTAGTCAGTATTTCACTCCTTTCATACTATAGTGTGCTACAATTCTGTCTCATCCTTTTTTCTGCTTTTGGCTTTCCTCTATAGTCCGACAAGAATTTGCTTATGAATTTTCAGGCATATTTGTTGATAGTTTACTTTGCATTCCCTAATTTTTGAGGGAAATTTATCTAAAGCAGTTTTGAGATACATTTGCATTTTAAAAATAGACTATTTGGGGTGCCTGGGTGGCTCAGTTTGTTAAGCATCTGCCTTGGGCTGAGGTCATGACCCCAAGGTCCTGGGTCAAGCCCTGCACTGGGATCCCTGCTCAGCTGGGAGCCTGCTTCTCCCTCTCCCTCTTCCTCTGCCCTTGCTAATGTGCTCTCTCTCTCTCTATCTGTGTCAAATGAATAAATAAAATCTTAAGAAAAAATAAAAATAGACCATTTATAGGAACATTCATATAAAAAACAACTACACACCATCATATTGTTCTCTACTATTGCACAAAGGCATTAAAATAAAATGGGCATGTTAGTTTTTGCATGATCTGTCACCTGAAAACACATTTTGTGTCTTGTTATTATTATAAGCTTAGTTTCATAAAGCATGTCAAACCTTTGGAAGAACTAGTTTGAATAGGACAGGATGTACCTTCTTGTTACCCTTTCGTGATTTTTAACTTATATTCATGGAAAACTCATCTCTTAACTTTCACACTTGCTCTGCTAAATATTTAATATTATCAATTATAAGGATTTGGTTTTTCTATATGATCATTTGATGTGTCTTTCTCATATATATAAACACTGAGAAAACACACATCAGTTTGAAAGGCGTAAGGTCTCCCTTTAGACCTTCTTCTATTGAAGTTGTTTTCTAAAGTATCTAAGAACTTTATTTAAAAAAAAATTGGAGGTTTCTAGGCATTCTAAGTGAGAAAACCATTTGGAAAATGAACCAATGAACTACTGCAATTTAGAGGGTGTCATAAGTCTGTGACAATGACACTAGGGAGGTACAAAGTTCCCACATCCATCTCAATGGACTAATTATGGTCACTTAAGTGTCAGTGTTGTTAACTTCTTTCACTGCAATGAAAAGGGCTCACTTCTGTGCTTTCCTAGGACAGCTGAACACCCACCATAGCAGGAGGTGGCATTCATTTGAAATAATGTGCAATAGGGAGAGTCTTTATGAACTAGATGTGCAGAAACTTGAATGTTATTTTGATTAATTGGTTAATTGAAGTGCTGCTACTACTGTCCTTAAAATTAGAATAAAAGTAATGGTTACAGTGTTGTCAGCTAAAAAGTGGCAGGACTCCGACCATGAAGTTTATAAGATTTTGTATTTTTTCTACAAAATATCATCTACCAGCAGGGAAGACAGTTTACCTTAATAAGGTAATAAATATTTTGAACACCCCTGTATCTTGTAGTACTACCTGAAATGAAAACCCAAAGAAGGTCCAAATAAAGTAACAAGCAGTGATGAATCCCTACTCTCTTTCAAAGGGTATTTGCAAGTTTCAAGTTTTAAACTGTGTTCATTACCATCTTCTCTGCGGCTGATGTTCAGCTGTGGTGCACACACACTAATGCGCCACCAATAATTAGGGCCAAAAGGCATTCTGAAACAACAAAGAACACTGAACTGCTCTTAATCAGTTGAACATTCCTATCTCAATGCAAATACAATAAGGACCCTCATCATTTAGCATATGTTCTCATATGTTACATGTAGCTAAACATGCTTCTTTATAAAACATATATTATACACTATAACACATAACACACATGGTATGTATCATGTTTAAACATGCACTATATGTTGCAATTAAAAAAGAACATGTTGACAAAATTAATTTGGTGATATGATGTGATAATTTTTTTAACTTTAAAAAGAAGAAAGAAAACTGTTTCACAAAATGAATTTCATTTTGATTTGAAGTTGACATGTTCCATCTACCAATACCCTGAAAGCCAACTGTATATTTACAGTACCACAGAACAAAGAAAAACAATGTATATACCTTATTTGGAAATGTGCATCCTCTATGCAAACTTCCCCTTATAATTTTAGGAAAACTAGCATTATGTCTTTCAGAAGTATACTCAGTAAGGTGTTACACTCTAATATCCTGTTAAACAAAACACCTTATTCCCAATAATTATTTTTAAGGCAATTTTAATTAAATAAAGGAGAAGTCTGGGACCATAAAACAATCTTTGCTTTGTTACTCTAAATTACTGCCTCAGAGTTTTCTAATTTAAAAATAGATTAGAAAAATATGAATTCAATAGACTGCCTTTTTAATCATTCATCATTTATGAGTATAATGGAACAAATGTCTGTAATTATAATCAGTTAGGCCATTAAAATCCTAAATCCTGATATCAAAAGAACAACACTTTAAGGAGAGTCTTAAATAAAAGTTTCTTTTTGGCTACTTATTCTAGGCATGTTGAGACTGAGGAATTAGTTTATTTTCCACATCTCAATACAGAGTATAGAGAGGAGATTGATGACTTTTAGAGCTACACTCAGCAACCAATACAAGTGCTGTCAAAAAAAAAAAAAAAATCAATTGATCAGGGACTCTTGGGTGGCTCAGCCCTTAGGCTTCTGCCTTCGGCTCTGATTATGATCCCAGGGTCCTGGGATGGAGCCCTTCATCAGGCTCCCTACTCAGCAGGAAGCCTGCTTCCCCCTCTCCCACTCACCCTGCTTGTGTTCCCTCTCTCACTGCCTCTCTTTCTGTCAAATAAATAAATAAAATCCTAAAAAAATTAATTGATCATAAATCTGTGAATTAAATCTAAGAAATATACTCACAGCAATATAGTTAAGTCTAATAGTTGTATGGAGACATATTAATATATATGTTATATAGTTAAACAGTAAAATGATAAACACAAAATCCAGAATAGAAGAGACACAAAGGAAGGAGTAAATAGGGAGTTTCAGTGGCTTTGTCAATGAATTATTTCTGAAGTGGGGTAGTGAGTTACTGATAGTGACCGTCTTGTTATATTTTGTAACATACACATTTTTGTATGTGCTAAACATTTTATACAAAAAGGCCATTATAAAATAACTTAATTGGTGGGTTTAATAATCGTCAATTATTATACTTTTTTAAAAATATCAGAATTTTAGGCTAAAAGCAATTGAAATTTATTTTTCTTACATATGTATCTGCTAATTCTAGACTATTCTCAGTGTAGTTGGTAGAATCACAAATGAACAAGTCAAACAAGCAAGTTCAGATCAATTCTGCTTATTTCATATCTACTCACATTCCAAGGTTATAGAAGATTTCTGGGCTAAACTGAAAGTTAGTATGTCTGTGTTATAGATTTTGCCTATTTTCGAGGCAGGCATGGCTAAGCCACTTGACAAAGGATGTGGATATCTAATCCAGTTATAGGGAGGGGGAAGAGAATTGGGAAAGATAATCCACCTGCCCACTCTAAAGAGAAGTCTAGTGAGTTAAAAGACAAAATCTAGAAGGTATCAGGAAAGTTCCAGAAGTTAACAGGAAAGAACAAAAGGGATGAGTATTAAGAGGAATGCTCTGATTCCATTATAGCTTTAAAGAACGGAAACATTCGTTGAAGAAATAAAAATACAACCTATAATTTAAAAACTGTTCTATATATAAAAATACATGTTTGTATATACGTGTGTGTGTATATATAGGTATATACACACACACATATATATACACATGTATATATATATATACATATATATATTCTCTACTTTAGAGGAAAATAGTATAAGAGAAATATAATTTATCATGCATAAACAATAACATATATGATGAGTGGCATGTATATTTCCTGTTTTCAATTAATGATATATCTGCTCTGGTTGTTTATTTCTTCATGATTTAGTCATTGTGGGTTGTAGGTTTCTAGTAATTTATCCATTTCTTCTGTATTATTCAATTTGTTGGCTTATAATTGTTTAGTCTCTTAGAATTCTTTTTATTTCTGGGACATAGATATAATGTTTCCCCTTTCTTGTTCTGTTTTTGTTATTTGAGTCTTCTCTCTCTCTCTCTCTCTCTTTTAGGCTAGCTGAGGGTTTGCCAATTTTGTTCATTTTGTCAATAAATGAAATATTACTTTTAATGATGTTTTCTATTATCTATTTCATTTATTTCTGCTCTAATTTTTAATACTGACTTCCTTCTACAATATTCCACTTTGGGATTATTTTGTTCTAGTTCTTTGAGATGTTAAGATTGTTGATTTGAGATCTTTCTTTTAGGTGCTTCCCACCATAAACTTTTCTCTTAGAATTGTTTTTTCTGAATCCCGTATATTTTGTTTTCATTTTTATCTGACTTGAGATACTCTAATTTCATTTTTGCATTTCTCTTTGACCCAATCATTGTTCAAGAGTTGTTTGATTTCCACACATTTGTAAACTTTCCATTTTTCCTTAGCCATTGAATTCTACCTTTGTTCCATTTTGGTTGGAAAAGGTATTTGATACAGTTTCAATCTGCTTTGAAATTGTTAAGTCTTGTTTTGTGGCCTACCTTGTGATCTTGGAAAATGTTCCTTGTGATTAGGAAACATTTTTAGTGTAAGAAAAGACAAGAATATCTAAATGAAGGTCTGCTATGTGTCAACTCTAGTAGTTAGAAAAATACATGATTAAAACCGAAGATTGAGATAGAAAGCAATTAGTAAAGCAATGACCAGAACTTAATGAAATGTAAAAATAAAATAAAATATGGGGAAGAATCAATATAATAAATCACAGTCAATAAACTAGAAAGGGAGTTAAACCACCAGACAAGCACTTTGAAACATTGACTTTCACCCTCAGAACACTAAACAGGAATCATATGGTTAATCACAGATGAGGTTTCGGCATTTTTTCCTCTATAGCCTGAACTTGGAATACTATGCTGTAATACTATGCCACATACTAGGTTATTAGCTACAGCAACAAGTTAGCTATTTAATTTCTTTGTGGCTTAATTTCATCTTTAAAATGATAGGCGTGTGTTTGTGTGTGCATATGCGTATGAGAGATAGAGAAAGGGGGAAGGAGAGAGAGCAAGAAAGGGAGAGAGAGGATGAGGTTTCATTTAAGACCCCAAAGCCATTATAACTAAGTAAACAACAGGTGAACAATAAATGTTGGAGCTTAGTGGCTTAATACAGCAGAAGAAATATTATTCTTGTAGTTGGGTTAATATGTTTGAACCTCAGATCAGCTAGATGTAAGGTGTTGGCTTGGACAAGCTTGTGAGACTTCCTTTCATAATCTATGAAATGCTAATATTATCACCTACATATAGAGTTGTTTTAATGAGATAATGTATGTAGGAGTGCTTAATAAGAAATTACAATTAATTATCAAACTTAGTGACTTTTCTGCATTTTTAAGAATCATTTCAAGACAAATAAATTATTGAACAGTGCATCTGGAAATAAGTTGGCTAGTTGAATTTAAATTCAAAAAATTCAAAATTTAAAAAAAGAATCATTTCTGACTGTTGCATGTAGGTGAAACAAAACAGTTCTTATGATGAGTCTTCATTTTTTGGAGGGTATATGAATACTGACATTATAAAAACTAATACTGGACAAAAACATAACTTAGCCAGGTAGATAAATTATTTTATATGATTTGTCACATTATAATTCACCCTGTCATTTCCTCATACTTAGAAAAATTACTTCAAAATAAAAATATATTAGAACTAAAACTGAATTATTAAAAAGGATAAAAATAAGACTAATGCATAGTGCCATTCATGACACAATTTTCTGAAACGTTAACTGTAATAAAATCAAATGTATTGATTTGTAGTCCATAATCCAGTTATATAAATAACAATCCATATCTTTGGAAATTGAGTTTTGCTTACAAATAAAATAAGAGTTAGGAAATAAAAATTTGATGATGTTGTACAAATTAGGTTAAACTTTTCATATACTTTAAAAAATATAAAAGGATTAGAAAAACAATTTGTTTATATGGCACAACTTCAAAATACAAGACATACAATGCTCTGGAGACTAGGGATTTGATTCATTCAATATTAAAAATGTCACTAAAGAAATCTGAACCAGAGATTTCAGTTTTTTAAGAAGTGAGATAATAAAAGTAAAATGCTTGAGCTTGTTGTATGGGAACATATTTTAGTTTTACATGGAAACTGAATATATAAGTTTAGAGGGTGAATTTTGTTAAGGAGGTGGAAATGTAACCAGTGTCATAACTCTCCCTTTCTCTCTGGGGAACTTGTTCACTGGAATTGAACTGTCCCAACAAATTCAACTGTGGATGCTTTCAAATCATCTGAATGTTGTGGGTATAGTAAGTGGAAATCAGACTAAAGATTGTTTTCCTTTTATTGCACTGTATATTTTACTGATTTTGAATGTATGATTGGAGTTTCCACTTGTATTACTAGATAACAGAAGTCAATAAAACAATATACCTCAAGACAGTTAAGTATTTTATATCCCAAGTTCTGCACATTTAGTAACACTTACCACACTAACCATATTGATTCAGTTTGAGTGATGAAATCTGTGGTAGAAAGCACACTGCTTGTTTATGTCTAGGTTAGAGTTTAGCACCTTGTAACCTGAAATTTATTTTAACCCCAAAGTAATAGCAAAAACATCTTGATCAATTTATCTTACTCCTGATGAGTGATGGCTATGTTGCTCTTGAGTCATAGAAACAAGTCAGCTGATTGTTCAAAAGGTACAAGAAAAATTAAGGATGTTTCACTGAATTGTACTATTAGAAATCGATTATAAGATTATGACAATTTTGTGTAAACTCTTAAATTTTATTTCAAAGGACTTCAAAAATAAAAATCCATATTTCTGAGAAGAAATTGAAGCATGAATGCACCAAGAAACATATACCCCAGTAAATAAGCAATAGGTTTGCTTTGAGGTCAGTGATTGTTCTATATCATTATGATTTTGTTTGTGTCAAGCAATGTAGGTCCCCTTTAAAAGTCATCCTCTCCATTATTCATTAAAAAAAATCAACACCAACCAACCAACCTATCTAAAACCCCTGCTAATTCTTACTTGGTCAAAGTATTTGAATTTCATATACATAGTTTCTGGTAGTTGTCACATTTTTTTTCCCCCACACCTACTCGTAAATTAGCAAACTTTCAGCTAGACGATTTAAACACTTTTCTTTATTCAGCTTTGTACTGTAGGCCCTGGTCATGTTCTCTGTTTAGACAATTCTTCCCCTTAAGAAAAGTAAAACTATGATCTGAGGGAGTCATTTTGTGAAGTCATTATTAGTTATTGATTATTTTGTAGAAACTAACTTCTCAGATTACCCATCATGCCAGCATTGAATCCTGAATAATCTTCAGACCCAAGTACAACTGAATTTGTAGTCTAAATATGGCAAATGCCAGCCCTAAGGCTTTGGCTGTTCATCTTAAATTAAACATCGATAAAAAGAGAGAAAATTATACCTATCTTCTAGGATTATTTTAGGGATTGGGAATAAACATATATAAACTGGTATGTCTGATGCTCAGTAAATTGTAGCTTTAATCAGATATTGAATAAGAAGTTCCCTATTTGCTAGAATCCAAGAGAGGTCCTGCACCTACAGAGTTTTGGGCAAAAGTAATACAACGAGCCTACGTGAAAGAAAAGGGGTGACTTCTAAAAGCCCTCTTTCCAAAAAGGAGACTGAGTGAGCAGGCAGGGAGACACACACACACACACACACACACACACATGGCGTAGTTCAAGTGTTATCATAGATCAGGCACAAAGATGCCTAAATCATTTGTGTGAAATTTCCTTTGCATATGACCATCTGGGTACGTGGTGAACTTCACAAAAATCAAAGATTTCACTAATCTCAACCATAGATCCCAGAATCTGCTTAACCACAGAGCAAAAAATAAATAAATAAATAAATAAATAAATAAACAAACAAACAATCACAAACTAGAAACAATATCAAGTTGAGGGAAATGAAGGAAATTGGTCATAGCTGGTGACCTTGCTGCATGAGTTATATAGCAAAACATTGAATTTCAAGAAGATTTACATGAAGTGCTTCTTTTTCAGAATGCTTATTCTGGTAGGCACATGTTTTCACATTGCAGAATATTAACACTCAATTTCATTAGTATATTACAAACCAGCTTCTATAAATTTGTCATATAAAACTGCACAGTTTAGCAAAGTAATACACAGTGACTGTTCAAATTCAAATAAGAACACTTCATAGGTAGCTTATTTAAGACCTTTAATTATTTAAGCATCTATAACCAAACTTTTTTTATTCACTAAGTAGAGTCATTAAGGGAAAATTATATACCTCATCTCACACTAGAAATGCATAAAATAGATTACTGTAATGTTTGCAATATATCTTAATAATTCTGTGTAAAATATGCTTTTCTATTGGAATTTAATGTAGTCAATTAGTGATAATGTTTAGATTTGTGATGGTTAATATGCACATAGAGCTACAATGGAATTCCTAATTTTCTTTAGAAATACAAATATTAAAAACAAACTCAATTTACATATATTAATTTATATGAATATATATACACAGCAAATATATATATATTCCATATTCACTTAAAATTATTAATCTAAGAATTTTTAGTCATCTGAATATTTTTGGAATAAGGTAATATATGCCCCAGATGACTATATCCATCTCTGTATTTTTTCTATTGACATTATTAGACATTAACTGTATGCCAAGCAATGCATTATTATTTACATCTCAAATGCCTATCATACAGAAGCCATTATAATTTTCGCTTTACAACTGTAAAAAGTGAAGCTGAGAGAAGTCAAAGGACTCTCCTATGATCTCATAGCTAGTTACCATTGGTACCTATGCAGACTTGCAGAACCTGTATTTCTAAACACAGTCCTATGCCCCCTCTCTGGCACTACTTCTGTGGCATCCATTGTATACAGCTAGTGAGGAGGAGGAGAAGGATGTATAGTCCACTCAATATTGACAGTAGTATGAGAACATGTTTTCTCATGGACCTAATACCATTATAGACAATTACTATCTTTGGCAAACCACATCAACCTGAAAGAGTATGTAGCTTGATGAACAGAAGGATTCTGAGCAAGCATAGGTCAACAACAAGAGATTTCCTTGAATGCATTTTGCAGAGTATTTAACAGTACGTTGTATACTGGCAGGACAACAACATGCTCTCATAAAATACCTAATGTGATAAGATACACAGGACAAGAAAAATGAGCACAGATTAACTGCTGCCAAGAATAGTCAAAATATGATTTTCATCCTTTACATGTTTATAAAAATCAAAAATAGTATTTGAAATAACTTAAATCATA
The DNA here is from genome assembly GCF_963455335.1 of Martes martes. Classification (NCBI taxonomy): domain Eukaryota; kingdom Metazoa; phylum Chordata; class Mammalia; order Carnivora; family Mustelidae; genus Martes; species Martes martes. The sequence continues at coordinate 125,649,257 of NC_137891.1, read as the reverse complement.
GCCATTTTATTAAGAACAAAAAAACACAAAATGTCAAAATAAAGCCATAAGGAAAAACAACAACAGACCATCAAGAAACCAAGGTCCTTTAAAATGGTGGTTTTTAGATAAAACATGAATGTGAATTTATACCCAGAGTTTTAATCTTACTTATTCATGAGTGAAAAATTACACATTTTGCCATACCTGGCTTTTACAATTATGATAATTTTTTTTCCACAACCAACTGTACTTTTCATACCTTTTTAAAATTATAAAATACAGAAACTTTTTTTGGAAACATCTATTACACTTCCCAGAAATATTGACTATCCAGCAACAGAAACTGGAAAATAACTATATTAGATGGATCAATGCAAATGAACCATAAATTACTAAATCAAGAAACACATAGACAATTGAGTTAAGACCTAGTCACCACTATATACTATTGTTATTCTAAAGAAATAGGCTCAGGGTGCCTGGGTCGCTCAGTGGGTTAAGCCTCCTCCGCCTTTGGCTCAGGTCATGATCTTAGGGTCCTGGGATTGAGCCCTGCAGCAGGCTCTCTCCTCAGTAGGGACACTGCTCCCCGCCCCCCCCAAGTCTCTCAAATAAATAAATAATCTCAGTCTGTCAAATAAATAAATAAAATCTTTAAGAAAAAGAAAGAAATAGGCTCTACATTTATTTCAAGCTCATTATCAGTAAAATCAGTTATTTTATAATACTTATTTTGCAAGTGTTTAGCATTGTAGGAAGTCATATATACCATTTATCACAGTTTCAAATAATACTAATTTCTCTAGAAATACTTTTATTATCATTTTTTATGGTTCATGTAAGCCTGTTTGTAAATTGGAAAGCACTTTGTTAACTGTGCATTGGGTATATAATATAGAGGTTTTCGGGTAAAATAAGTGTATGTATATAAAATCAGCATACCTTTTTTTTCTTACAGATTTTCTTTCTTTCTTTGAGAGAGAGAGAGAGAGATCACAAGTAGGCAACGAGCCAGGCAGAGGGAGAGGGAGAAGCAGGCTTCCTGCTGAGCAAGGAGTCCAATGTGGAGCTTGATCCCAGCACCTGAGATCATGACCAGAGCCGAAGGCAGATTCTTAACAGACTGAGCCACCCAGGTGCCCTTAAAATCAGCATACTAATTGAAGATAATTTTTACCCTTGTAAAAAAGAAGTAGAAGTATTGACTTCTGAAGTCCTTTTATAATTTAATTACCTATTTGTAAGAATTATATAAGATACTGAATGAGTCTAGATGTAAGCAGTTGTATAGAACTGTTGTAAGTTAATGTTTATTATCAATGGTTGAGATTTCTCAAATACATGAGAATATAGTTTTCATTGAGTTTGATCCTTATATCTAAACATGCAGAGGATTTTAGAGCAACCTCTAATTTGTGAATACAAAAGGGAGATATTTTTTTTTTAAAAAGATTTTATTTATAGGGGCACCTGGGTGGCTCAGTCATTAAGCGTCTGCCTTTGCCTCAGGTCATGATCCCGGAATTCTGGGATCAAGTCCCGTGTGGAGCTCCCTGGTCCTCAGGTCCTCATGCTTCTCCCTCTTCCTCTCCCACTAGTGTTCTCTCTGTCAAATAAATAAATAAATAAATTGTTGATCTTTTCTTAAAAAAAGATTTAATTTATTTATTTGAAAGAGAGAGAGAGGATGGTGACCTGATTCAAAAACAGTCGCTTAACCTGCTGAGCCATCCAGGCATTCCAAAACGGAGATCTTAAGTGATTTCAGGAAAAGGCCATTGAGAGATAAGCACTATTGCAACCATATTTTCTCAATCAGAAGTATAGAGAACACATACTTCAAGTATATCATGCTGCATCAAAGTTTTCTTTCTATAAGCTTATTCCCATCAGCATGCAAACACCTCCAGATTTTGACCATGTTAAATAAACAAAATCCCTAAATAAATAAGGAAACCTGCTCTTGACCTCCTAATCCCTTCTATCACTTCATTCTTTTTTCTTCTTATAGCTAAACTCCATGATAATCATATTTATTATATTTGAGTCACATTGATTATAACATGCAGTTAATGTTTGTATCACTAAGAAAAGAAAATGCTAATTAAGCTATGATCAAAGCTTTCCTATCACTTAGAATTTTTATTTTATGTATATTGGAAGAGCTTTTTAGTTTTTATTTATGTAGCAGTAATGAAAATTTAAACAACTGTAACAAAGCTCGTGAATAAGCAGGCGATGACAACTGCATCGGAATAGCTGCCTAGGTAGTAATAAGCATGAGATGTTATTCATTTTAATATATATCTCAATTTTAGAAATTCAAAATATGAAATAATACCATCTTAGAACTGATGAAATACAGTAGTTGTCTCTGTTCTGTATCTAGGCATCATTTTCCTGGTCTCTCTCTAACCTTCTCTAATTAGGCTTTCATCCATGCAACTCCAGTTGAAAATCTTATTATCAGTTTCACCAGTGATCATGTGTTAAAAATCCAATGGGGAATTTTTGGTTCTCATTTTACTGGTTGTGCCTGCAGCATCTGACACATGAAATGCCTTCTTCTGGCTTTCAGAATGTAGATTTATTTGATTTCTTCCATCTCCCTTACTTTTTACTTTGCCACTTCCTTTCTCTTCACCTTTTAAATATTGGCTGCTTTGAGTTCGGTTCCTGCACCTCTTCTCTCATCTGAACTCACTCTTCTGGTGATACAACACTGCTGTGACTTTATAGAACTAGCTCTAACTGGCAATGCCCACGTTTTTACTTTTTATACAGACCTGTCTTCCAGATTCCAGGATATCCAGTTATGCCCTTGACATGCCCATCTCCATGTCTTAATGACCTTTCAAAGTTAATCTTTAAATCCAGCTTCTCCATCTTTACTTCCATGTCAGGAAATATCTATCTCATCCTTCCAGTAGCAGAGGCCAACAAAGCTTTCATTTCACACTCCACTTCATTCTTCTACACTCCCCACCTAATGTGTGAGGAATTCTTATTGGATCTACTTAAAAATGTATTCAGTGTCTGACCACTTCTCACCACCTCTGCTACTACCACTCTCCTCAAGTTGTGATCTTTTGTCACCTCAGTTCATCATACTAGCCACTAGTTGGTGGTCTTCTTGACATTCTTGTCCCTGTACAGTCTACTATTAATATAAAATTCAGAATCATCTTTTGAAAATGAAGTCATGCCATGTTGTTTAAAGTCTTCCAATGACTTTCTATCCCACTCAGCACGAAACAATATAGTGGCCTCCAGAGTCCATACAATCTGTATCACCATCACTACCACTATCACCATCACCACCATCACCACCACCACCACTTTCGCAACCATCACCATCGCCATCACCACCACCATCACTACCACCACCACCACCACCACCACTTCACTTTCCCCACCTGTTTTTTTTTCACCCCTTGTCCTTATATACTCATATAAATTTCCTTGATTTGCTTTAGTCACACCATGTGAGGTCCAGCCTCAAGGCCATTGCATTTGGAGCTCTTTCTGCATGAAACACTTCTGTCCCAGGTGTTCACATGGCTATGCTTTTTCATCTTCTTTAAGTCTTTATTCAGAGCCCACATACTCAGTTAAAAGCTCTTTGACCATGCAAACTGCCACCAAGATGGATTCTTCTAATATTTCCAACTTGCATCATTTTTTCCATCAAACTTATGGCTGTCTCATGAACAAGGTATGCTACTTTATTTTACGTGTATCACTTCCCTTTGGATTGGACAGGTCTTTTCTTTTTCCCTCATCTCTTATTTATTGTAGTATCCCAGCACCAAAGATAGTAATTTCCCATACTGCAGAGGCTCAAAAAAAATTCTTAAATAAATGAATGAGATATATTTTAATCCAAGCTTAGACTAAAAAAAGGTAGTCTTATTATTTAAAAAATAATAAAGAACAATGACCCCAGTAAAGAGAACTGAGTAAGTAGAAACAGTTTTATTACTCTCAAAGCATATATTTAACCCGGACCTTATGTTCAGGCTAATCGGAGCTGGCATTTGGAATCATAGCCACCATTTTTGAGGTTCATCAATCAAAAGTGATGATAACTCTCACCCCATTTTCTTTACTTGAGTACATCAATATGGTATGAACTGCCAGCAAACCAGCAGATCAGTATAAAAATATTTTCCCTAATTAATTACTGGAACCTTATTACCTGGCATTACCTGGTGTTAAATCATCCCAACAAATCGACACGTAGTCTCATTGCTTCCGATATGCTATGATTCCGATTATATTGAAAATATATGCATTTATTACTTCTTGTAGTGTGGTCTTAATACTGTTGTTTCAAGTACCAAATGAAGTTAACTTTTAAAAGGTAATAATCCACTTAAAGTATACATTAGGAAGACAAAAGCAGTTGGAATGTCTCCAGATGTAACAAAACCAAAGTAATGAGTGTAAAAGAAAAAAATAAGTCCTTTTTGTATTTACCAGCACCATGGCAGATTACATTTTGATGGAAAATATTGACATTATTCATATTAATTAAATGCATCTTATGTGTGTCATGATTTAGTAATTCAAAGCAGTTTTTAAAGTCAATTCTAGAAATGAAAAATCTATATGAATTCAGCTATAAAGTTAAATGCTTCAAGCTCCAGCATTCTGAATAAAACTGTCTCCACTTTTCTGTTAGATTACTTAAATGCTCTGAATTTTTGGTGTTTCTATAATTACATTTTAGATACAGTTTTACCTGTTTCATCAAAAGTAAATTAACAGAAGAGCAAATGTTTTATAAATGCATTTGATTTTATGTTCTATGAAATTTTAATCACAAAAAAATGCTAAGACAAGGATAAAACATCATTTCTTCTAGAATTTTAAATACAAAATGTTAGGATTTTGAAACTCCTTTGATGAATAACACTGAACTCTGAGCACAATTTTCCTTGATCTCTACCAAGAACACAGGTAGAAAGGCCAAAAAAGATACTTAAAAGTAATTGTTGGGGCACCTGGGTGGCTCAGTGGTTAAGTGTCTGCCTTTGGCTCAGGTCATGATCCTAGGGTTCTGGGATCGAGCCCTGCATCAGGCTCTCTGCTCCAAGGGAAGCCTGCTTCTCCCTCACTCACTCCCCATGCTGTGTTTCCTTTCTCACTGTGTCTCTTGCTGTCAAATAAATAAATAAAAATCTTAAAAAAAAAAAAAAAGTAATTGTTGATGTTAATTGTTTTCCCTAAATGACCCTTATCATCACATCTTACTCTCTTAATAATAATAATAAAACTAGAGAAATAGCTTCCTGATATCAAACATCTACTATGAACTAGATATTGTATGGACATGATCTCAAACACTCCAACAAACAGTAGCCAAGTTGCCCTCAAGGGGCTACATTATATTATGTATAAAACACACAGCCTTCAAAGGACTGTTATTATCCTCATTTTATAGGTAAAGAAACTGAGTTTCAGACTGAATGATAAATTGTATCATTATCGTTAATTCTTTGAGATTTCCTGTACCCATGAACTTTGTCTTGGGACAGTTTCTTTGAAAAAAAGGGTGACATATATTTTTCTATTCTTTGATTGAGGATGACTCATTTTGGAAAATAGAATGTGTGGAATTTTAAGTCTAGGCTTTATAAGGACTGGTGTGTTTCCACTTCTTGCACCATTGCCATTGCAATATAAAGTGCACATCTTAGCTTGCCTGCTAGTCCAAAATCAGTAAGGAAAAAAAAAAAAAAAAAAAAAAGGGTCAAAGCTGCCCCAGTTGATACACAGACCTGCAGTGAGAAACAGAGCTGCTTAGCTATTATAGGCCAAAACAGGGATTTTCAGCTAAAGCCAGTCTAAATCAGATAAACTCTAGCTGGCCTAAAGATACATGAATTACAATAGATGATTATAGTTTTAAAGCATGATATTTTGGGCAAGTTTGTCAAGCAAGAATAGCAAATCAATACAAGGAAGTTAATATTTGCTCAGAGTTTCACAGCTATTATATGGTAGAACCAGGTTATAAACCTAGGATGATCTTAACATAGTGTCTCAAATTCTTAAGCATTATAATTCTTTTCTTATTGCCAACTCTTCAAACTATCCAGAGTTGGTAATGACAAATATGAATGTACTTCAGGACCATAATCCAAGCCAAATGAATGCTCAATGGAGTGATCATACATTTGGGTCTGCCTGACACAGATCCAGTTTTCTTCTTTTTTCCCTATCATAATTATTAATAATATTAATAATATTAATAATTATTAATAGTTCCAGTTATTATAGGTTCATCCTAGGGAACAAATAAATCTAGTGTTAAGTCACTGTGTGTTGTCTTCATCCTGATAGATAGAGAATCAGATAAAGAGCCATTTGGAGAACGAAAATATGATTTGATGTCAAGGATAAATGAAAGGGAGACTAGAGGTAATGTGATCCTCAAGACCATCTTTCCATTAACTGTGATGGGAAACTAAACTGAGGAAAGATGATCAGTTTTATACCTATTGATTTTGAGGCCCCCAGTGGGGATAGGTTATTCATATAAAGATGTTTTAATTTTGGATGTTTTAATTTTCCAGTGAGTTTTAGTCAGTAGAAGAACCCATCTGAGCATCTGGAGGGTGAAGTGAGATTGATTCTCAGCCTCAGATTAATAAACCATATCATTTGGACATGAAATTCATCTCTATAAACCTTCATTGTTCTTCCATAGTACCAGGAAGACAATACTACACCATTCAATTCACTGGGTTATGAGATTAAATGAAATAGTGTTTGTGGAGGTGTTTTGCAGTCAGCAATGTTAATTTTAGTTTTAAACACTATATTATTGCAGTAATGAGAGCCCTTGAAGTTTACTATTAATTTAGAATAGTATATTATATTATATTTAGATGAAAAATGTGAAAATGAAAATCTAATTCTGATTATCCATGAGCAGTAAACATTGTCTTTATAGATAATGTTAATACTGTGACTACAGTCTCTAGCCATTTGTAGTTAGTAGTACTTATACTCACTAAGACTAAAGAAATATCCATTAAATTACAATGAGACAGCATTTATGAGGACCCGAGGCATGTAGCTCTCTGAAAACTACGAAGATACTTGGATTTAACAATGTTTAAATATTCTCTTTATGTATTTTGATACCTTTAAAATCATTAACCCATGATAAGTAAAAAAAGTTTAACTTAGGACTTCTGTTTCTGTGTATGGTAAAATACCTTGTATCACATAAGCTGGACTATTTTAAAACTAGATAACATTTCTTTAGAAATTGAAGAACACTGGAGAAAAACCAAGGTAGGAAGGCCCTGAGAGATTATTTTCCAAAGAAGAATGTAATACACAGAGGTGAGTCTAACCCTCTCTACCATTTCTCTAATTGGAGAAATTGCTGATTCCCAACTTGAACTTTGGAAGCCATGCAAAGAGTGAAATTTACAGGGAAACCTGGGTGGCTCAGTCAGTTACGTGTCTGACTCTTGATTTGGGTGCATCAGGCTTGCGCTCAGTGCGGAGTTTGCTTCTCTCCTGCTCCGTCTGACCCTCCCCCTGCTCACTCTCTTTTCTCTCTCTGTGAAATAAATATATAAACCTTAAAAAAAAAAAAAAGTGAAAGTTTACAGATTTTAGCAGCCTTATTGTGAATTCCTAAACTGGACTGTAGTCTGAGGCAAAGAAACTAAATAGGAAGTAAGTTTTGAGGGGAATAAACAAACAAAAACAAACAAACAAGCAAAATAAGCAGGATTTTCCAGACTCCCGAACTGCAGGAAAGAGAAACTGGAATTCAGGGACTATTTAAAAAGATAGCTCTAGGGGCGCCTGGGTGGCTCAGTGGGTTGGAGCCTCTGCCTTCAGCTCAGGTCATGATCCCAAAGTCCTGGGATCGAGCCCCCTGTCCAGCTCTCTGCTCGACAGGGAGCCTGCTTCCCTTCCTCTCTCTCTCTGCCTGCCTCTCTGCCTACTTGTGATCTCTGTCTGTCAAATAAATAAATAAAATCTTTAAAAAAAAAAAGATAGCTCTGGTAAAAACCTCAGGCTTTCAGTTGTGACCCCTAAAAGGTAATGTTCTGGGAGTAATACCAAACCAGACAAACAAACAACCCCTCAGAAGACTTAAAATTTTACTGTCTGCCCCTTTGACCAAGTTAACTTGACCTGCTTTTTTATTTCATTTATTTTTATTTTGGCAAAATATACATAATATAAAATTTGCCATCATAAGACTTTATGTGTACACTTCAGTGGTATTAAATGCATTCATCACAGTGTGCAAACATCACCAAAATCCATCTCCATAACTCTTTTTATCTTATAAAACCAAAGCTCTGTATTCATTTAACAGTAACTCCCCACTCAACTTGATTTGCTCTCATTCAAATTAAGGGGGTAAAGAAGTTGAATCTTGTCTGGCTGTAGATAATATCTTCCTGAGCCTCTACAATATTACATATCAATTCTCAGCACATTTACTTTTAAAAATAAATAGGGCATACCACTTTGGAAAAATCTTTATAGCAGTGCTCATTAAAACTTAATATATACAATCCTATGGACAAAAGTATCCAACAAAATCGCTTTCATATGTGAACAAGATATGTTTCATATGTTCATATGTTTCTTATGTTCATATGTGAACAAGATATAGATGTTCATAGCGGAATCATTAGAGCAATCCCAAGCAAATTGTAAACAACCCAAATAATCATCAATAAAATAATAGATAAATAATTCTTACATATTCATATAATGAAATACTACCATGCAATGAAAATGAATGAGCTTTTTCTATATGCAATAACATGGATGAAACTCAGACCTAATGCTAAACTGAAGAAGGTAGACACAAAAGAGTAATTACAGGATGCCTCCACTCCCACCCTGCTCAGAAACAGACAAGGGTGACCCCTGGTATTAGAAGCCAGAAAAATGGTGCCACTGGAAGATAAAGACTAAGAGGAGCAGGAATGAGACTTCTGAAACTTTGTTAATGTTCTGTTTCTTGCCTGGGTAGTGGTCCACAAATATGCTTACTTTGCAGATTTATCAAGTTGTATGCTAAAGCTTTAAAAACTTTTCTGTTTATGTGTTTTGTTTAAAAAAAATGACTAGAAATGTGCATAAGATAGCATTTTCACTCACCTATTTGCTCTACCAGTTATTATTGCATAAAAACTATCTGATATTTGCACATTAAGTAAATGAAACGTAGTGATGCACTTAATCACACATAAGTTGGAATTTTTTGTAAAGGATTACAAATGTTTTATAAATTTTTCATAGGCAGTTAGGTACTTTTTTGTGAATTTTCAGCTTTCCTCTCATTTTTTTACTTTTGATTTCTAATTGAACCATAAGAAATTGTTACTTCTCTGTTTATATTTAAAATGTCCACAAGGTGCTTACTCTGTGCTAGACACTGCTTTAAGCACTTAGCTATTATTTATTTATATTATTTGATTTAATCCTTGCTGTAACCACAAATATTTATGTAAGTAAACATATATTTTAACAACATAATATATATGTATATATATGTGTGTGTATATATACTATTTATCTATATATGTGTATATATATTTTTGTATATATGTATGTATGTGTGTATATTATATATATCTGTGTCTATATTAATCTATTTCTCTCTCTACATAATTACCAACAGCACAATTGTAAACAAGCATAAAACCAATGATAATAATAAAATATGCATTTAGCTTTCAGGTAAAAGGGGATCAGGATTTGCAAATGTTCTTGCATTTTTTTAGATTATCCTTTAGATAATCTAAATGTTTACTTTTACTTTAATTTAAATGCTTACTTTTTTTACAAGATCAGTTTATCTCTGTCAAATGACCTTTTTAATTTCACTAACACTTATCACTATTACAATTATCTTTATACTTTTATTTTACATTTATACTTATGTGTTTATTTGTATAATATCTATCTCTTCCAAAGGGCTGTATACCTAGGGTCTATAATTCTGTATACCTAAAGTCTAGAACAGTTTTTTGTTTTTTTGGTTTGGTTTGGTTTGGTTTTTGCTTAAAGGTGGTATTCAGAGTACTTATTGAATGAATTAGTAAGGGAAGAAATAAATCAAGACAGGAAATCTGAAAAATCTTATAGTGTTATCACACTCTGTGAGGCATCTGTGCCTTAACTTTAGGTTTCAGATGCTTTAATTTGAGGATTTCCACCAGAAGTAATCCCAGAAAAAACATATTATATTATATTTTCAGTTGCTTGCCTATCCAGAACTCTTAACCAATTGGAAAAAGACATTAAAAAAAAAAAAAAACTTTAAGTCAGCTTTTCTCCTTAAGACATAGGAATTGTGAACATAATAATAAGTGTATGACAGATAAAATTTCTCAAAAGTAAGTCTCTATGTGTGGCTTAAAGAAATACATATTTTAAACAATAAGTATGTAGAGAAATTGCCTGAGTATGGTAGCTTGAATCCAGCTACATACCCCAATCTTCATTTCAGTCTCTTTCACTGAATCACAATAGCTCCCAGGGACCAAGATCAGCTGCATTCAAGAAATGCTTTGGGTTCTTGAAAAGGAAATTTGGTGGGACTTCCTCTCTTTTTTCTTTGTGCTGGGCAAAGACCTAGGAGGAAACTCTGGACACTTGAGTAGAACATAAAAGAGGGGAAACACAGGAAGACATTGTTCAGAGACAGAGTAATAAGGAGGGGCACCTGAGTGGCTTAGTGTGTTAAGCCTGTGCCTTGATCCTGGGATCAAGTCCCACATCAGGCTCTCTGCTGGGGGGATGGGGGGTAGGGAGCCTGCTTCCCCTTTTCTCTCTGCCTGCCTCTCTGCCTACTTGTGATCTCTCTCTCTCTCTGTCAGATAAATAAATAAAAACCTTAAAAAAAAAAAGATATAGTAATGAGGAATGTGTTGGCACAAGGCTTTTATGAACATGTCTAATTTTCTTAGTGACACAAATGGAGTTGAAATGTTGACTGACCTACCTCCCTGAGGCTGGGACACCTATGTGATTATAGCATATGTATATGGGAAAATTCTAAATATTAAGACATAAATGATTCATCTTAGAAAAATATTTAACACTAATGGTAACAGGTTAATATCCTTAATATGGAAATTATCTAGTGGCCAAAGAAAGACAAATTATATAATAGAAAAATGAACATGATTTGTTCAGTGAAGTATAGGTAATGTACTGAAGAGCAAACCCAAAAGGGTACAAAATTTAAGTAATTGTTCAAATTTGACAGTATTCAAGAAAATGCAAAATAAAGTAAATGATAGCACTGTATGCTAATCCAAATGTCTAAAATAATTAAAGCATTGCTGGTGTATGTGGACTTTAAAGTGGAAAATAGTCTTTAAAGAAACAGTAATGCTAAAATAAAAATTATTTCTTTTATCACAATCTCATTCTGGGGATTGGAAGATATTCAGTCTTCAGATATGGAGATGTAAGCACAAATGAGTATACATGAAATTATTTTTTTATAGAAACATTGTTTGAAATGGCAAAACACTAAAACTGAGTTTGCTTTTTAGCTGAAAATGATTAAATTTTGGTACAACTGCAGGAAATATTAAAATACCATGAAAAGAGTGAATTGAGCAATTGTAGTTCCATGAAATGTTTAGGGAGAAAATTAAGTTTCATAAACATGTATAGAAATGACCCTATTTCTGGTAAAAAAAAAATTATTGAGTTTATGCCTTCTTGTGAGTATATATGTGAGTGTGTGTGTGTGTGTGTGTGTATTTCAATATACAAATTAGAAGGAGGAGGGTTGTTCCTGTCTTGATGTAAGTGGAGAAGAAAATTGATAGTGAGCAGCTAATGATAAAAGTTACATGAAACAAAATTGAACAAAGAACAATAAAATATAATAAAGACCTGTGGTAACTGGGTGGCTCAGTAGGTTAGTTATCTGACTCTTGATTTCAGTCCATGTCATGATCTCAGGGTCCTGGAATCAAACCCCACACAGGGCTCAGGGCTCAGTGGGAGTCTGCTTGAGAGTATCTCTCTCCCTCTCTCTCTGCTCCTCTCCCCAGTCATACTCTCTTTCTCTTTCTTTCCCTAAAATAAATTTTAAAAATTTCAAAAAATATATAATAAAGACACACATATACCAGAACCTGCGAAGCATATATGCTTGTGCTCTTATTATCTCTTTGTTGTCTTATCCATCTTCCTAGCAATAGCCTATTTCTCTTTGTCCACAAAGTCTATCTTCTTTCAAAAACTAAAAATGAGTAGGGAAGGGTTGGGGTATAGGCAGGGAGAGGTAGGAGGCCCCTGACTAGCTCTGGAACTATTCTTGGCATGCAGAGATGCTGAAATAGAGCAAAACAAGAGATAAGGCAACGAACCAGACAACCCTGTCCCGGAAGTCAGGGGATATTATTAATGGCTGTTACATTGTAACCACAGAAAATGACCAGACCTCAAAGAAATAAGCCATGGGGCACCTGTGTGGCTCAGTCATTAAGCATCTGCCATCGGCTCACCTCATGATCCCAGGGTTCTAGGATCGAGCCCTACATTGGGCTCCCTGTTCAGCAGGGAGCCTGTTTCTCCCTCTCCCACTCGCCTTGCTAGTACTCCCTCTCTCAATGCCCCTCTCTTACTGTCAAATAAATAAATAAAATCTAGAAGAAGAAGGAGAAGAAGAAAGCCATTAAGGATATTATCAATAGCCTTGCTCAAACCAGAAATTCAAACAAGAATTTCTAGCCACAAGCTTCCTAGTCAGTTCTCAATAAAACACTGTGGGCCATAAAAGCCCACAGCGGCAACCCATTCGGGATTCCTCTTACTCTAGAGCTTTTCTTTGTGTTCTCACCTCCATTTAATAAACTATCACTTCACCCTTTTGTGCCCGTGAGATTCAACCTTTGACTCTTTGAGATAAGAACCCTGTAACAAGGGCGCCTGGGTGGCTCAGTGGGTTAAGTCTGTTCCTTCGGCTCAGGTCATGATCTCAGGGTCCTGGGATCGAGTCCTGCATGGGGCTCTCTGCTTGGTGGGGAGCCTGCTTCCTCCTCTCTCTCTCTGCCTGCCTCTCTGCCTACTTGTGATCTCTCTCTGTCAAATAAACAAATAAATTCTTAAAAAAAAAAAAAAAAGAACCCTGTAACAAAAGCACCCTATCAATTTTCCTTCTTTAGTCTTCATCATCATTTTTTTCCTCTTTTCCCAGACTCTTTTGAGACTATTGCTACCTTCAGCCATACCCTATCCCCACTTAGAGCAACACAAAGCGCTATTCATGTTCTATAGCACATCACCAAATATGCTCTTGTTAAATTCAGAATGGCCTTCATATTGATAAATCCAATGGCCAATCTTCCATTGTCCTCTTACTTGATCAATTAATACTATTTAACTTATTAGATAATTTCTTTTCTTTTTCCAAATACCTTTTTTTCCCTTGGCTTCCAGGACTGAATTCTTACTAATAGATTGTCTTTGGATCTGGCAATTTCTTTTTCCACATTTGACTGAACTTGCAATGTCAGAGAGTTCCAGACTAAAATGTTCTACCTGTCGTGTTGTCCGCTGATATCTGTTGTCTTGGTTATCCCATCTAGGCCTGAGGCTTAAAACAACTTCCCCATCGCAGTCTTGACAATGACATCATTTTATCCTTGCTTTTGCTTGTTTTCTCCTTAGATCCCTATTTAATCATTAGTAAATCTTATATATTCTGCTTTCAATATGCATTCATAATCTGACCACTTTCTATATTTCCACTACCACCAGACTTGTAGAAGAAATCAATAGTGTGCAACATCAATAAAAAAAAAAAAGACCTGTCTGAAAAAAAAGAAAAACAAAAAAAAAGTCTTGTCTGCTTTTCCACACTTCAGTTCTGTCTGTAACACAATGGATGGAGTTGTCAGATGTGTCTCTCTCTGCTTAATTCCCTGCATAAGTGCAAAAGCCAAGATCCTCACATTGGTTTTTAGTGTTGTGTCTCATTATCTTCACCCTTCCCTACTTTATTTTTATCTACAGAGTTTTTATTAACATAAACACAACTTATATTTTTCCTTTTGGTTTCTGTCTGCTTTCTGTTCTAGAATGGAGGTTAAAGGGGGAGGGAGCATTTTTGTACACTTTGTCCTCTGATGTTAAACCATGCCTGACATGTGGCTGGTAATTAGTAAGTGTTTAGAGAATAAACAAAGAGATAATATGATCTAATGTATGTATCATCATAAAAATAAATGCATGTGTATAAGGAAATATTAAAAATAAAATAAAAATGAATGTCTATGCAGAATCTCCTATAATTTCAATACTCTTAAAATGAAACAGATCAATCTAAGGAAGATATGTTATAATAGTTTAGTATTTCATAGAAATATAAGAAAATGGATTACTTTGGAACTTTTGAGAGATCTTGAACCATATGAAGAAATTATTGTTATCTGAAGTTTTAAAAGGGTTAATGGAACTTTAGAGTTTTAAAGGGCTATATATAAAATTAGAGTGTTTTTACTATTTTAGAGTTTGCTTTCAAATATCCATCAGCATAGTCTCCAGGTTCTTCATTCCTAGTAAAGCTAAGTAAAGGTTGCTTTGCCTATTATAAAAGTTTAAAGTAATCATCATGAATTTAGCTCATAATGGAAACTTCATTTTTATGGATTTTAAAATAAAGTATGAAACATTCCCATAAGCACACTCTTCTTATTATGTTTTGGAAGCGTTTCTATGTGAAACATAATTTTTTATTTTACTTTTCAAATAGAAAGTACTAACATTTTTAATTTAAAATGATCAATAAGTAATAGGAATATTACATAAGGCTTTCACTTCTTAAACTGACACTCAGAATTCTTTATGATTTGTAATAAGTATGAGAACAAAAAAGAGGATTAAACATTGATTCCCAATAAATTGAAAGGATTAGTGTTTTCTTTGGCCTAGAAACTTGCTGAGAAACTCAAGATAGACTGGCACATTTTAAAATGGTAATTGATATCTTAAAAACACAAAACGTTACAGGTTTAAAAATGAAGACTTGTAGATGAAAAAAAAATGACAAAATAGCTCCTCTTTAATACCATCTTTCAAATAGCTGAATAAGTAATTCACATTTTTAAATGTGAATTGCTGATGTAGTGACAATACAGTTTCTACTAAAATGAACTATTTATTTACTCTATTCAAGATAGAACGTGATTCCTTGCAAAGCATTTTGTGGCTTTTCAGAATGAAAGACTGTGGCAGCTGTAAGAATTTTATCTATATACAAATGCATAATTTAGGAGAAAATCACCTACATGCACAAGGGCTTTTCCTCCTTTTTTTGGTTTTATTAAGTCATGGTAAATATGGGCTTAGAATTTCTTGGACTTTTAAATCATAGTTAATTTTACAAGTCACTTAATAAATGAATGGATTCTTATAGTGAGGTCTGCTTAATAGATGGGCATTACAGCCTGGCTTTAATTATTTGTAGGCAAACAGTTGAGAAACTATCACAGTTTCTGTTTATTAAGAATGGGAGTTTTGAAGAAAAAAAAGTGACCTGATAGATTTACTAAAGGCTTTGATTTGAATCCCAGCTTCATCATTCTACATGTGCGTGGTTTTGAATAAATATTTATCATGTCTGAGCCTCAGGTTTTTCTTCTGAGCATCAAGAATAACCGTGTCTAATTTAAGAAGTTTGGGGATATTGCATGTGAAAACTCAATATACAAAGCAAAGTGTTTTAGTGATATGTATCATTATAAGAAAGGAAGATACTTAGAAATATATAGGACCATTGAGTAAATTCTTCATGAAATAACAACATAAGTTGTACAGAGTAATGATCCACCTGCCTTTGGTTTACATGGTGATGGGTATCACTGAGAATTTATAGGGTATGTTTAGAGATTAAGGAGATACAATTGCTCTGTGTGTGTGGTGTGTGTGTGTCTGTGTTTTGGTTTAGAACCTCCAAGGATATGTCTAGACTATGGCAAGCACTCAGAAGGAAATTGGGGGGGAAAAAAAAAACATACATATATATGTTTTTGTGGCTGTTTTTTTTTTTTTTTTTTTTTCTCTTCGTTTGGGGCATTTTAAGGATTCTACAAATTTCAGTTGCTTCTTCAACTAGTGCCAGTCGACCATTTCAAGTGAATTTTTCACTTAGACTGGTTGATTTTCTGGCCCATTAAGACAGCTGATTCAATTCAACTGAGTTTATATAGCTTAATCCCCCATGCATGTTGATTGTCCTACCAAGTGGCAGCAGGCCACAGTCACAGGTAATCTTTCATGTAATTCTCTCATCTCCGTTTGATATTTCTTTGCTTTTCATATAGGGTTGGGGGTGAGATTGCTTTTGGGCCCGAAGTCCTTGGAATTGCATCATTAGGTGCTGAAAATGATAGCCGGAAAACCAACAAACTTAATTTTTTGCTTCTCATAAAGGCATATCTCTGTTAATGGAGAGTTGGTTCAAGTTCCACTGCTGGGCTCTCTCTCCAGGAATTTAAGATATGGGCTGCAGTGCTTGCCTTTGAAGTGCTTTGGATTTCTTAAAAAGTTATCTTTAAAAAAAATACTGAGTTTAAGAAGATAATAGAGGCCTTTAGTTCAAGAGACTATATATGGATAAATAAATTTAGTGATTTATTATTTCTACATCCAGAAAAAAAAAAATCTGATTAGGGATAAACTATCTATAGACTATGATCTTTGTATGCTTTTTTATGGGATCATATTAAAAAGTTGCATTTTATGCTATGTGCAATAGAAAACCATGAACAGTAGAGTTACATAATCTTAACTGCATATTAGAGATTACTCTGGCCACTACGTGAAGGATGATCTGTAAAGAGACAGGAATGGAAATGGATTAGTACAAAGCTATTGCACTGATCTTAGTGAGAGATGGGGGTTTTGTTTTTTTGTTTTTGTTTTTGTTTTTTCTCTTTTTTTCAAATTTTTACTTAAATTCTAGTTAGTTACCATATAGTGTAATATTGTTGTCAGGAGTAGAATTTAGTGATTCACCACTTACATACATCACCCAGTGGATGAGGGGGTTTTGACTGAGATTGGGAGAAACAGAGGTGAAAATGCTTATATTCGACATATAGCTCAGGAGTAGAGCTGAAAGGCGATGTTAATTAATAGATTTGTTGCAGAATGTTAAGAACAAAGAATGATGGTTGAGTGTTCGCTTTTTGAGATGTAGAGAAAAACGAAAATCAATAAGAGATGGAAGAGACTACAAGAAGCCTATTTGGAGATAGAAGTATAAAATGCTCTCTTTAGATAGAACAAGTTAATTTTAGAACAATTTATATTTGGGACAACCAAGTGGAGCTATTGGGTGCTAGTTGGATATATGAGTTTGCATTTCAAGGCAGAGTCTAGGCTTCAGTGAGAAATTTGCATGTTAAATGTTGTAAGCCATGCATTTGGATAAGATTACAGAGGAGGAGAGGTACTATGGTTGAATTAAATTCCTTCTATTTGAAGTAGTTAGAATAGTTTCTTTTTATCTGTTTGGACCCTAACTGATAAAATAACATATATAAAATTTATATTATATATGTATACATAATGCTATATATTATATGTAATCTTTATCATTTATGTATATTATTTAATATATATATTTTATCTATACTTAGAACAAATTACACGGTCATGTATGACAGTTGTCACTTTTAATGAAGAACAGTTTAACTACAACAGTTTTTGTATAAATATGGGTTATCAAGTATACTGGAAGCAGAACTTGCAAACATATTTTGTCCTGTTGTTGATTTTTAGTATTATTCTTTCTTTCATAGCTGTGATTTTCATGTTACTTATGATGCTTAATTTGTAATGCGAGAGTTCAGCACTATTGTTTTACACTTCTTAGATATTTCCCCTAGTGTTCTTAATAAAACAGTATTACCCCTTTCTGAGCTGCTCTCCTTAAAGAAACTTTTGTGTTATTTCCCTTCACCATCTAAGCTAGAGCTTATTTTTGTGTTCTTGTCATCGCTTTTTCCCTCTGAATGTATAAAACTTTACTACCTTGATAATCTTCCTTTCCCAGCATGTCTCCTGTAATCTAGTTCACATTTATCTTAGCACCACTGCAACTCATGTTTACTGCATATTTATGGCTAACTCAACCTTGTCCCTCTCTTCAGATAAACACTGAAACATATTTTCAAATTTCTACACCTCAAACATTTGCTCCTAGCTGGAGAAGCTTTGCAAAGAGAACTTTTAAAACAGGAATATATTCTTTTATTGTTTGTAAATTTTTAAGAACATTTTTTTAACTGTGGCCATTAACCAAACATTTTAGTGTTGACTTACAAGGAATGGTATAGTGAATGATCTCTTCCAGGGTAGAACCAAAACCTGTTATTATAAATGACAAGAAGACAATCCCAGCACAAGAACAAAAGTGTCCAAAGATAGAATGAACTGTCTCTACGAGTAACAAGTTTTGCAACCCTGCAAGATGGGACGAGATCAGAAGGAATACTGTTTGATGTCTGTGTTAGAGAAAAACTGTCAGGGAACAGGAAACATGATTAAGACCACCATTTTGAGAAAGACTCAGAGACAGACAGACAGAGGAACTTATATTGAAGTCCAAGTTAAGACATTTTGTAGCTATGTGACCTTGAGCTTGATACTCAACACCTCTGAGCTTCAAATTCCTCTACCAAAAAAATGAAGTTAATGACCTGTGTGGGTGTCATGAGGCTTAAATGAAATTCAATGAGAGACTGTAAAATAATTATCACATAGTTAGCTCTGAAAAAAAGTAGCTATTATTATTATTAATAGATCAAATTGGTTGATTTTATAGACCCTTCCAATCATGAGGATCTGTGATTACATAATTCCATTAGAACAGCAATTTCCTCCAGACTCAAAGTTATATTTTAGGACATGGAAGAAGTAAATACAGAGATTATTTAACCATTATTATTATTATTATTATTATTTTAAGAAAATAATTATGCGGGATGTTAATGTCTTCCTCTGTGATTTATGCAAAGATGCAACTCTGTACATATATGGGTATCTTGATTTAGGCTTACTTATATGGATATAAGTACCCATTAACAGTTTTATAAATTAATGTGTAAAACCAGGGCGTGGAAAAAGTATTTTCATGTTATACCTTAGACCTATCAAATAAGCATTACAGATTTGGGAATATAGGTTAAATTAATGTCGAAAAGCAGACAATAAAAATTAGTAGAGCTAGCACTATTTAACTTATTTGTCTTAAACATAGAGCAACGCACTAAGAATTTAACAAACTGTACATGATTGATCTTCGTAACTAATAGAAATGTATGTCATCCTTATTTTTACAAGTGAAGAAACTGAGGTTTAAGAGGGTAAGCAAGTTTCCTATGTGAAAGCTTTAACAAATGAATGTGTTTAAATGAATTCAGGTCTTAACTTTTAATGTCTAGCCTTTATGCTTGTATACAAAAGGGTTGCTCCAAATTAGTAGAGTCTGGATTTTATAGACAAAGGCTAATTTGAACAACTGGAAAGTCATGATCATTTTAGTTTAGAAGGTAGTGCTGTATTTGGCTTTCAGATTGTATTTTCTAGCTAAACTCACAAAAGTTTGAGGTAAAGGAAAGGTGCAATGGGTGACCTAGTGTTGATTTCGCACAACTGGATTTTCTCTGACCACATTGCTCCGCACCCCCGCCAACTCCCCCCATCACACACACTTAGCCTTGTTCACTTCCTCATGCAAACCTTTGAGGTGGGCCATAGGTCAAAGATGCTTGAGATGAACAGAAATGCCAAACCAAATTGTACAAACCTGTAATTTGTCTCTTTACTTTTTTAAAATAAACTTCACATTTCAGAATAGTTTCAGAGTCACAGAAAGGTTGCAAAGAGAGTGTTCCTATATCTCACACCCAGTTCCTCCTGTTATTATCTTACATTACTATGGGGCTTGTCCTCATAAACCAATAATAATAAATTATTATCAACTAAATTTCATACTGTTTTCAGATTTATTCAGTTTTTGTCTACTGTGATTTTCCTGTGTCAGAATCCCACTCAGGATACCACACTAAATCTAGTAGTCATATTGCCTTAATTCCTAGACTTCAACAGTTTGTCATGATTTCCTTGTTTTTGATGACCTGGACCATTTTGAGGAATAAGGGCAAAATATTTTGTAGGATGTTGCTCCCCTGGGGTCTCTCTGATGTCTTTTTCATGATGACACTGTGTTACAGGTTTTAGGGAGGAAGGCCACAGAGGTAAAATAGTTTCATCATATCACATTAAGGGCTCATGCTGCCAACATTAGTATTATTGCTGTTGACATTGACCAGATCACCTGGCTGAGGTAGCATTTGCAAAGTTTCTCCACTATAAAATTATTATGTTTTCCTTCTTTCCCTATGTGCTCTTTGGAAGGAAGTCACTATGTGCATCCCACACATTAAAGGGTTCTTCTGAAAGGAACATCTGCCCATTCTCTCCAATACTTCTTGAGTTTTAATAGCCAAATTTTACAGAGGACACATATTTTTCAATACCACTATTTTGGCCCATGAATATATGGCCACATTTATACCCATGAATGTTACAACAAAAGGATGTGCAAAGGTAAGTTTCCAATTACATTACAGATGTAGTTGGTAGAATGTTGTTTTTGCTTGGACATGTTATAAAAATGGCTCAGAGTCCTCAGTGTCATGCTCTGTCAGCTATCCTGTCTGCATGTGCTTTTCTGGAACACATTTCTGTAATGCCTTTAATGTTTGGCTCTTGATGTTACCTGGTTTTGAACAGATAATTCAAAATATCTGGTAAGAGTAGGAGAAAGTAGTGGAGAATGAAGCCAAATGAATGAGAAAAGCCATTATAATGGAAAAGAAGACATCACAGTATAAAAGTCAGCAATTCCTTAGCAACTGTATTATTTTTTGGTAATCAGTAAGTGGTTGTTTTAAGGATTTCATTTCCCAATGTGGTTATTTATGCACATATATAGGTAATTTAAGACACATTTCTTCCATATTTAGATTTGTGATTGACATAGACGTCATTTCTTTAAAGGGAAACTGGCTTCCTATTAGCATAATTTCACAGAACATTTGATTTTCAGGAATGGAAATAGCCATATGTAAACAGTATTCTGGAAAACACTAGAGGAGAAATTTCCATAGTTGTCAGTGAGGGAATTCCTTGTGACACCTGTGATAAATACTGGTCTCTCACCTTGGATGTACTGACTTTTAAAGTCAACCTGTTATACAGGATTCCCCAGGCAAATACTATCCAAGTTTAGAAAACCCTAGTAATTATCTCCAAACTGGCCCCCAGGCCAACACCAGACAAAGGGCCCAAGAAATATACATCCTCAACCAATATTTTTCACCAAAAGTATATCAATATAGATATTTGGGGGGACTAGAACAGCAAACTTCTAAACTATGGCCATTAATATTGTCTTAACATGCTTGATTTTTAGTGGTTTTATCTGAAACCAGTCTTTCCAAATGAAGTTTTATAAGAAAAAAGCCATGTATTCAGACTTGGACTGGATGAGCCAGTCTACTGATGTACACAGGTAACCAAAACCTCCAACACCCAATTTCTGGTTTGTCTCAGACTGCCTTCTCTGACCTGAATATCCTTTCTCCTCTCTTGACAAAAAACTTTTTCAGCTCTTGCCTCAAAAATTATTTTCTCTCAGAAGTAGGTTGGATGAGTCCCTTTACTATGCCCAAACTGTAAATATTTTATCACTGGTCCTGTAATGTAAACTTGTACCTATTTTAAAAGTTTTGCTTATTGTCCACTTTATGATATGTAAAATATTTATTTTATGTATTTAGTAACTTCTATAGTTCCTGGAACAAAGTATAGGCTTAATGGATATTTATCAAATGAATGAACCATAACAATAATGCCAATACAATTTTTACATTTATATTTATTTAGTTATTTTTAATTGAAATTTTTGCCATATCCCTGTAATGAGGTGGGTAATACCTACATCAGCAATTTTATCCCCAATTATAAATACATGACTGCACCGAGTTATTTTTTAAAAATGCAAATTCATATGGAATGACACCTAAAATAGTTTTCTTTAAAATAAATGATGTAATGACCCATTGTTACATTGTTTTTCCAGTCACTTATGAATTACATTATTTTTTTAAAAGATTTTATTTATTTATTTGACAGACAGATCACAAGGAGGCAGAGAGGCAGGCAGAGAGAAAGAAGGGAGGAAGCAGGCTCCCTGCTGAGCAGAGCACCCAATGTTGAGGTTTGATCCCAGGACCCTGGGATCATGAACTGAGCCGAAGGCAGAGGCTTTAACCCACTGAGCCACCCAGGCGCCCCATATGAATTACATTATTAAACTAAGAAAAACATATCTCCCCTGAGCCTCTGAGATAATTTCTTTAACTGTAGAGCAAAGGGAGTGATGTATTCTGTGGCATCTGGACCTGGTGTAGCTCGTAGCTGCAAATGTTATTCATAGTCATATAAATATCTAATCCCTGCAAATCTTACGGAGCTATTTGCCTCAATGATTTGCTTCAATAGTGAATTACAGATGGATTCTGAGTCATATTAAAGGTATTTCTGTTAAAATGTAGATTTTAGTTTCCCCAATGTCATCTTATCCTCATGTTTTAGTACTTGAAAAGAAATGTTCCAAAGATTTTTGCTGAACCACTCATTATTTTTGAGCCTATTAAATCTGTGTCTTGCTGCTATTGTATTCCTAAACAAATACACAATCTATTTGTCCACTTTTAATTTAACAATTGAACATACTGTCAGTTGTTCCCAAGTGTTTTCTGACAAAGTACCTGAAATAAATATAGCTAAGTATGAGACTTCCATTGATTTATGCGATTTCATGTTAATAGTTTTCATATTATTTCACATGCTCAAATTAATACCTACAAGTGTTCTATTGGCTACTTTAAATGCTCTCGCACATCGAGCAGCTTTCTCATTGAACTATCCATAATGACTTCTAAATGCTTTCCCTAAGAGGTTCAGGCTAATTCAGAACCCATCAGTGTGCATGGAAAGTTTAAATTATGTTCCCCAATATGCATTACCTTGCACTTATCTGCACTAAATTTAATCTGTCATCACGTTGCCCAATTGCCCGGTTTAATTAGATCCTTCTGGATTTCCTCATAATCCCGCATGTTTTTTCACTAACCTATATAATTTGTGGTGATCAGCAGAAATTTAACACCTCACTATCTACTATATCCTCCAGATCACTCATAGAACTTAACTTCCTTATGCCTACTATCAGCATCTTGAGCACCCTGCTATGAAGTTGTTTCCTCTGGAGAAATATGCACTCTTCGTTTCAAATAGCTTAATCCACATTTATCCATAAGTAAATTCTACCAGTTCTATGTGAGCTGTCAATACATTTTTAGTGAATTTCTAATGTGAAAGGTCTTTCCACATATATATTGAATTTTTTTTATCCTTTTAGAATATTGTGTAAGTGCCGGATTGGGAGAAGATACAGAATTAATAGAAGAGTAAACGAGTTCTAAGATTTCCTCCAAATGTCAGAATATCGCATGTTTACAGCACAGCTGGAAAGAGATGAGAAGATTAAGACTCACTGAGTACCTAGCAGTAGCTGCTTCCTTGTATGCTTGGTATTGCCCTCTGCACTTCATGTGAATGAACTCAAACACTGAGGACAACTTTAATTATCACATGATTTCAAATAGCAAAACACGTTCAGAGATGCTGATTCGCTTGCAACAGAAGTAGTTATAAACCTTCCCAGTGGGCTGGAGTCTCCCAAGTGATTTATAATACAGTCACTAAATTAATTTATCCTTTGTTTTCTCTTATTTTCTTTAACTCCTTTTGAGAATTTTTATAGATTTCTTAAATGTAAGCAAAATTAATGTCTTCAGTCGTTTTATAACTTGTCTTGTGGTGTTATACTGAGCTTTTCTGGATATTTATTTTTAAAAAAGTGCTTGTTAATGAGTTTATATTTCTACGTTCCTCAAATGATCATCAAATCATTCATTATAGTAACAGATATTATGTTTTTAAAAGGAATGTCCTTTTACATTTATGTGACATGAAAACAATGCATTTAATAATAACTGGTATTTACATATTATCAGTTAAGACACTCGGTGGGGTGAAAAACAAACTCAAACTGACTAGTGATAGAAACATTTTTACTGGGTTATTCAAACACCAAGGAAGTTTTAATTCAAATGAAGTCACAAGAATCCATCTCCCTCCATCTTTTGACAAGGCTCTCCCCTCATTGGTTTTAGGTCTAGGTGCTACATGATAGCAAACTGGCTGAGAGGGGCTCAAAGTATGTGCTTCAAAATTTAAGCCTAGTGGCAGAAGGCTGGCAATCTTTTCTTTCAACAACCTAAACATCGTCATCGTAAACTATTTTCTCTGTCTGGGTCAGGTGCGCAACCCGCAACATTTTCCTTTTTCCCCCCAGCTTTATTGAAATATAATTGATATATAACATTGTATAAGTTTAAGGTGTACAATGTGTGATGATTTGATACATGTACATACTGTGAAATTATTACCACAATGAGGTCAGTTAACATATTCAACACCTCACATAGTTATCATTTGTGTGTGTGTGCGTGTGCGTGTGTGTGTGTGTGTGTAGGGAGAACATTTAAGATTTACTCTTTTAACACTTTTCAGATACGCAATACAGTATTGTTAACTATAGTCACGTGCAATCTGGGCCAGGCCTAAATCATACCTCCTCTTTGAATGTTGCACTTAGAATCAACTATAACACAGGAACACAGACCAAAAGTGGAGAAAATGGGCACATTTCTTCTGAACAGTTTTTATACCCTGTTCAGGGACAGATTTCTTGCTACTATCAGTGGCCCTGGTAAGTGTAGAAATATTGTAATAAATATATCTCTTTACTAAATCTATACTTTGTCGTTTTCCCAATATCACTTGCAGAACTCTTGTATCCTACAAATTCTCCCAACCTAAAGTTTTCCCTCTGAGTTCTAAATCTTCATAAGCATTATCATTCAACTAACACATTTACATAATACTGTAGCTAAAATGAACTTTCATGTATGGAAGATGTTCAGTCAGTTCACAGGTTCAGCCACATAAAAACATTCACATGATTCAAGTTAAAAAAAACAAAAAATGAAGGGACGCCTAGGTGGCTCCGTTGGTTAAGCAGCTGCCTTCGGCTCAGGTCATGATCCCAGCGTCCTGGGATCGAGTCCCACATCGGGCTCCTTGCCTTACGGGGAGCCTGCTTCTCCCTCTGCCTCTGCCTGTGCTTGCTCTCTCTCTCTCTCCCTCTCTCTCTCTGACAAATAAATAAATAAAATCTTTAAAAAAAATTGAATCTTGGAGTTGATAAATTACTAGATTTAGTCACACAGTTTGTACATCCTGGAGCCTAGATTAGAACATAGTTCTTGACTCAAATCCTGTGTTCTTTCCACTAGCATTATGCCCAATCCAATCCATATCCATGTAAGCTTTTGTTCCCCCATTTAGAGCAGACACTGGTCCAACTTTTTGCTAATTACCAAGTCTGTCAAAGATCAATTGCCATAATTGTTCATGCCCCCACCATATGTCTACTATAATATTTAACCACTCCCCTATTATTGAATATAAGGTAATGTCCCATTTTTTTGTTCCTACAAATAACATAGCCATGAAGGTCTCTGTACATAAATCTTTGCTCACATCACCTTAGGAAAAATTACTTGAGAGAGAGAATTGCTAGTTTAAAGAGTATGAACATTTTAAAAGTTTTTGAAACATAATGCCAAATTGCTTTTCAGGAAGGTTGTACCAATTTATGTTCCTGTCAGAAGCAAATGAACACTGCAATTTTAATTTGCTTTGGGGTGGGGTTGGGACTGGGAATTAATAGTATCACAATTTTACAGCACTTGAGGTGAATTTTACTCCCTCACCTCTGTGTTACTTTTATGACTACATGGTTTTTTATGATAAGGGAAGTATCAAATCAGGCACTTCTAACTCAAAACAACAGAGAACTTTTCTGGGTCCCTCATAGATTGGTTTAAGGAAAGAGTAGAATAGAAAACAAGATCAGATTAGATACAGTGGTAAACCCAAAAAAATAGGACTGTTATTTAACTGCATGTTATTATAAGCTTCTTTCTTATTTTGCCCATGAGCCGTCCTTTTCATTGAACAAAATGCACATGAGGCATTCCATCAAAGTAGATTGTGCATTTGCTCAGACTGGGCCTGGGCCTACAATGTCCACTGGCTTTCTGTATCGATGCTAGAAGTGTAGAACATTAAAGAAAACAACCTCAGCTAAAAGCATTCCCCCCAGGTCTGGGAGTACTGTGCATACCATCTGAAATGCATTAGTTTGGCTTAAAAAGCTGAGTTTCTAGAATCCTCTACATGTTTATTTTAATACACCCAGGATGACCCTCACAATAAGCTCATGTTTCTGAAAGTGTTGTCTCTGGACCACCACAGTTCTCATCAACTAGGGCAATTAGTTGCAAATTCCTGGACACTACTGGGAACTTACTGAAAGAAATCTCTGAGTATGCAACTCAAGAATCTGTATTGTTAATAAGTGGTGCTTCTCAGACTTCAGTGTATATAGGCCTCACTTAGATATGTTTTAAACGTAGATTATGACTCAGTATTTCTGAGGAGGGGGTCAAAGATTCAGCATTTGTAATAGGCTTCCAGATGGGGCTAATGTTGCTGTACCATGGATCACCATTGAGTAGCAATGTGGATTCAGTCCATAACCTATTTTCAATTCCAATCAATTTATGAGGTAAGTCATTTAGAAGGAATTGAAATAAAAACGGGTGATACTGTAAGCTAAACTTGAATTGACATGCCATCTGCAAGAGAACATTAAAGCATGTAATTCTGGTTATGAAGGGTTCCAATATTTGTATACACTAAGGAAGGAGAAAAGTACCAAGACATTTTGGCCAGTTTTATAAACTAGGTCAAGTACTGAAATCTATAAAATTTACTCAGGATCATTTTTATACCAATTCTTCATCTTCTACATCTAATGTTATGACATATCTTAGTTTTACTTACTCTTTAATTTTGTTCTTGATGTGGACATTTTGCCTTTGATGATTTTTTTCTCTTGTGGGAGTAAAATCTAAATTGTTTCATGAAACAAATTGTAGCCCTGTTTATGGATACTACTTTGGTTCTTATTTTTTTTTTAAGATTTTATTTATTTATTTGACAGACAGAGATCACAAGTAGGCAGAGAGGCAGGCAGAGAGAGAGGAAGGGAAGCAGGGTCACCGCTGAGCAGAGAGCCTGATGTGGGGCTCGATCCCAGGACCCTGGGATCATGACCTGAGTTGAAGGCAGAGGCTTTAACCCGCTGAGCCACCCAGGTGCCCCTTTGGTTCTTATTTTAAAGAAGTGAGGTAGCTTACTAGACCCTTCATTTTTCACAAGAGAATGGTTATCCTACCTAAAATTGTACTGATTAATATAGTATATCATTATATGGTCAAATACCAGATGGGCAATGTGAGCTCCTGTCACTTAAATGAAGTGTGATCTCGAATTCACTGTAATTCAATTTTTAAAAAATTGGCTGAGAGAAATAAGATCTTTGATGGATTTTATGAAGAATGTACTATTTACCCATTTCTCTAGTGAGAATGCCCTAAATGTATTCTAAGGAATTCTTGGATGCTCTGAATAAAATGGGTTTTGAACAGACACATGCAGGAAATCTGTGTATATGTATTTCATAGTTTCAGAAGATCTAGGCAATGAAGGGGAGCAGAATATAATCACCCCCAAAATATGCCTCTTTGGCATAAACACCATTTTAAGCTGATTTTTTAAAGAAACAGCTGATGTAGGAAAAGATCTAAAAACTGAGAAGCTACCCTTTTGTACGAGACATTTACATGTATAGGGAAATGTACAATCTCCATCTGTGAGGTGTCTCCTTCTCTGTGGCATGAAGAGAAAAATGACTCTAAATTTCTAAAACTCTTATCTGTGGAGCAGGCAATGACTTAAATCTGCATAACAGCCTTGCCTTTATTTACTGTGCTTTTCCTGCTAACCTCTCATAACTGACTCCTCACCTCCAATATCTTCTTTTGCCTTTAGCTGAAGATGTTATTTAAGGTGGCAGTTTGGAACACTTGGGGGAGTTATTCAGTTTTCCTAAGTATCTCCCATATATAGGTGGTATACATGTTATTAAAATCCTGTTTGTTTTTCTGCTATTCTTTTTTTTTTTAAACAGGTGCATCTCAGACAAGAACCTAGACGTGTAGAGGGAAAATTTTATTTTATCACTCCAACAGCACATTAGTACATTAAAGGCATTGAGAATTTAGCAACCAGCAAAATAAAGAAGTTATTTCTAGATACAATAAATATTATTCCAGGCATTTAAAAAATTTACTTTGGTGTAAAATCAAAGCATTCAATATCTGGGTACTTGTTCTTAATCATCTTAGGTACTAGCTAACAGGTTTTGAGCCCTAACAATTAACGAGGCCATACTCTAAGTACTTACTTTCTCCAGTAAAACTAGAAGGTACAGTTCTTTTTACCATTTTGTAGATAAAAAATGGGATTTTAAAAATTTCATGCATTAAAAAATGCATTTATGAAATCAAATGTATTACTGTCATTTCTTTTTACTTGCTTGTTCAGTTGGGTACCATCAGATTATTTTCTGTTGCTATATATTTTTTAAATAGTCTATGAATGCTAATAGTAAATACTCAATAAATTACCCCATATCTTTCTACCCCATATAGGGCCAAGGGCAAGATGTCCCAAGTGGGCTACTTTGGTATGAAGATTTTTTTTTAGTTAAAATGCAATGAAAACTCTGCAGATTCAGGGAAAGCTCTATCCCCGTCCCCCTCAACCATCTTAAAACAATTCAGATAGAGGATGTGCTCCAAGAAAAGAGCTAGTACCATGCATACATTGTGAAATAAACTAGGTATGATAAACAGGGAGGAACCTACTAAGGTTGATTAAAAACTCTGTCCTGTGTTTTCCAGTGTCCCACAAATATTTGTTTACCAAATATTTACTGTTTTTCATGTTCTTTTGAATTCTATTTCCATCCTCTTACGTCCCAGCCTCCTACCTCTTTCTCCTTGGTTCAGAATGACATCTATATCTCATTTTGCCTATCTTTGAAATTTCCATATCCACATGGATTCCCTATACATATGCTATTAAATTTAATTTTATACTGTTAATCTTTCTGATGTCAATTTGACTCTTACTCTGACTAGAAGGACCTTACCACCTTCCAGAGGGAGGCCTGCAACAAAATCAACTCTGACTTCAATATCAGTAAGAATAATGCTTTTCCTGAATAACTATTTTTATTTTGATCTTATGGAAACTATATAGCAAGACATTGATTGTGTTTCCATTTTCTATGTTGGCTCTAGGAAAATTAGAACTAGCAAGTGAATAGTACTGCATATGCCGTTCTAAGAATACTCTTGGAATCCCTAGGACAATGGTGAATAGAGGAAAATGGAATATTTTGGCTTGCATAAAACTGTAGTCACCATATTGTAGCTAAAGTAGTTGAAGCTGCCTGAAAAGGCTTTTGGATCCACAGATTTTAGAATTGTAGTAGTTAATTTTTTTTTGCCTGAATACTTTATTTCATAAAAGAAGAAAATGGATTTTTTTTTAAAAAGATTTTATTTATTTATTTGAGAGAGAGAGAGTGAGAGAGAGAGTGTGAGAGGGGAAAAGGTCAGAGGGAGAAGCAGACTCCCTGTGGAGTGGGGAGCCTGATGTGGTACTCAATCCTGGGACTCCAGAATCATGACCTGAGCCAAACACTGTTGCTTAACCAACTGAGCCACCCAGATGCCTGAAAATGGATTATTTTATTTTACATAAATAAAGGACAGTAACATCACAGCAAAATTAAGTCTGTTCAGATACCTTTTCACTATACATTATTATTTATTTGTCTGCTCTCAGACAACAATATATAACCCCACAAGTATTGTTTATTTATCAGGCAATATGGTATGTTCTGGATTGATAGTAAAACTCAGATATAACAGGCTCTTTGCTCTAAAGGAGTTTATAGTTTATTGGTGGATATAAATAAATATAAATAAATCAACAATGTGTATTAAGAAGTGGGTGAAAAATATAGTACCTTAATTGCTGTCACCAGAATTCCTTTCACATAACTCTGGGTTGTTTTGTTTTGCTTTGTTTTGTTTCTGTCTTCAAAAAAGTAAGTAAGCTGCATGAAGTAGAAGATGAGATAAAAACAGCAGAAGAGGGGCACCTGGGTGGCTCAGTCATCAAGCATCTGCCTTTGGCCTGGGTCATGATTCCAGGGTCCTGGGATCGAGCGCTGCATTGGGCTCCCTGCTCAGTGGGGAGCCTGCTTCTTCCTCTCTCACTATCCCTGCTTGTATTGTGTCAAGTAAATAGATAAAATCTTAAAACAAAACAAAATCTTTCATTTTTTTTCTCTCTTCTTAACTCATGTAATTGTGGTCCTACCCATCCTTTTCCCTCAGCAAAGCCTCATGATTCTACATTACAAGCTAGACATTTTTTGAGTTTCCACCTGAATCTGTGCTCCCCGAATTGCAATTCTTTGATCCCAAATAAATGCTCACTTATCTCTTACTGTGGCTCTGTATTTTCAGGTTGACACCAGATAAATGTTAGCACTCTTTGACCATTCGTCTCTGAAGTTATCACTCTAACAGGGGGATTGTAATGCTTTGATTTACCAGGGAAATCAAATGTAAATGAGTGCTTTAAGTTTATTTTTTAAATGAGACTATTGCTTGAACATGTATAAAGACTGCCAACTGCGGACTTGTGGTCTAACTTTACTACTTAAATATTTGTACTGGTGATTCAGTCAAAGGGTTATAGTGATCTTTATAGGAGGAAACATCTACAAAGTGATATTTGTATAGATTCTTATTAAAATAGTGGGTTTTTTGGGGCACCTGGGTGGCTCAGTGGGTTAAGCCTCTGCCTTCGGCTCAGGTCATGATATCAGGGCCCTGGGATCGAGCCCCACATCAGGCTCTCTGCTCGGCAGGAAGCCTGCTTCCCCCTCTCCCTCTCCCTCCCCCTGTCTCTCTGCCTACTTGTGATCTCTCCCTCTGTATCAAATAAATAAATAAAATCTTTTAAAAAAATAGTGGGTTTTTTAAACTTTTTAAGAAAATTAGATTTACAGTAAAATTGTGAAAACAGTATAGAGAATTCCTATATATCCCAACACCCAGTTTCCTGTATCATTAACGTCTTACATTAAGATGATGCATTTGTCACAATTAATAAAACATCATTATTATTAACCAAAATGCTCCCTCTAGTTTTTACGTGACATTCTTTTTCTGTCCTAGGATCCCACCCAGAATACATTAAATTAATCACTATGTCTCCTAAGGGTCTTCTTGGTTGTAACACTTTCTCAGACTTCTTGTTTTTAATGACCTTGACAGCTTTGAGTACTAGTCATTGTATAGGTTCGTTTCTTTTTTGTAAAATGTCCCTCAATTGGGATTTGTCTTATGTTTCCCTCATGATTAGATGGGGGTTGTACGTTTTTGGCAAGAAGATCCCCAAAATAAACTGCCATTCCCATCATGACATATCAAGAGTACGTACTATCAACATAACAATCAATGTCAATGCTAATTAACCTGTATTACCAAGGGGCTTTCCTACACAGTTTATACTTTGGATTGTAATCTACTACTACTATATTATGTTGATCAAATTGTTCAGTTTTAGGCATTGGGAGCTCTATTATTTGGCTCCTGCATCCCTTTGACATTTTGACATACCCACAGCACTGTGTGTGTGTGTGTGTGTATGTGTTTTGACACCTTCCAGTAAACGTGAGCAGAAGATTTGACCCCATAATATACTACTTTGATATGGGGTTTATTTTGAGCCGAAAGCCATCAAGACCTAGCAGACTCAAGAAAAATTTTACCTCTCCCTTAACTACCTAAAATAATTTAGATGGGAGGGGCAACTCTAAGACCTATTACCAGACATAACTTTTATCTGAATGACATATTTGTATGATCTAATTCCCAAATGTCTGTTTTTCCTTTTTTTTTTTTCACCTTCACAAATTTTCTTTTTAAATTTTGGAGGTTTTTCTTAGATCATCCGTTCATTTGTTAATTTATCCAACAAAGATTTATTGAGAACCCATAGTGTTGTAGGTACAGAGAAGTGGAGGAAAATGGGGAAAGGGAGAGAAACAGGGGTATCCATTTTATTATGTTCAGTCTTACTGTCCATGGTGATGCCTTCAAACGGTAACGTATTTTGGAACCTTTGAAGAGAAACTAAATTTGGCTTTTAACACCATAATCCTTAGAATACATAGTGAAATTTAAGAAAGAAAGAATAAAGTCCATTTTTCTTATAGTGTTGTGAACTGTGCCCCTCCTCTTCAAAGACTCATGTCCCTATCCGGTTTCCTAGTTCAAAATACCATATAAGCCTCAGTGGCCCAATTTGCCCACAAATTGTACTCTTAAAAATGAAAACATAGTAAATTTAATATTATATATATTTTGCCACAGCAAAATGAACAACAACAACAACAAGAAAACTAACCATTTCATCCTCCTCCATGATTTCAGACTTCTAATCATCACTCTTCTGTTGAGCTCTTCATTTGCCTAGTACGTAAATTTGCTTCAGCTAGACTTTGGATAGTAGCAAAACAAAGAAAAAAAACTGGCAGAGCCAATGGGGAGTGTGGTAAGGGGAAGCACACACTCTCCAACATGGAACAACAGGTGCATGTGAAATTGTGTTGGATAGAATGGACATCATTGAAGGTAGTCTGCCTTGAAGCATCTTGATACTTACCCTCCCAAGCTACTCTGTTCAAGAGGACACTTCGTTGATGACAATGGATTATTTATGTCAAAAGTGAAGTTGAGCCGATTCTGGGAGTTCCCATGCCAAGGATATGTAGAAAAAATATATACCTTGAGACTGCTCCCAGACTGTGCCTGGCATAGAGCTTGCTTTTGGACTCAGCCTTAGAAGGAAACAACTACCAGCAGAAATCTTGGTAATGTTTTTAACATCCTTAAAGTGAGACATCAATAAAAAATTTGCTACTCTCCCAATAAAGATTTGAATTATGACCCTTCAACTAAATAAATTTATGAAAGTTCCCCTAAATAAACAAAATTATTTAGAAACATGCTTAGTTGGTAAGAATATGAAGAAAATATATTGATAAATAATTCGTTATATCCTAAATCCTTCTGTAGTTTAATAATGTTATTTTTGATTAGCAATTTCCAGACATGACTAGATGGTAAGAACCCATATCACAATGTCAGTGTAGTTGGGTAGTGTTAAATGTGATTTCCAACACTGGTGATCTCAGCTTGAACTTTAATCTTATTTCCTTTGGTGCCATTGGATAGTAAAGTCACCATAATGTCGTTGCACCAAAGAGAAATATTTAACCACTAACACTACTCAAGGGTTTGCCAACCTTAGCTAACAAGTTAGTGTGTTATTATTATTATTTTTTTTTACCCTTTCCGGCATAGGGTTAGGTGGCTTCTTGTTACCCATATTGGGAGAAGTTCTGACCTTCTTCCTGCAAGAGTTTTTACATATTCTTCTCTTTGGATGGCTTTTCTCAGCTCCTAACCTTTGTTCATTTGATTGCTTTTTTTTTTTTTTTTTGAATCAAGGCAATGTAATATATTTAAAGAAAGCTTTCCCTATCTCCTTAAATACTTTAGCTTTTCTAATTTACAGTCTTCTAGTATGATGCATTGCTTCCTCTCATCTCTTTCTCACAGTATAAATTTACTTCTGTGTGATTTATTGGTAAGTATGTTACCAGAATAGAATGTGAATTCAGGGCATGCAGAGAACGTGTCTGTGTGTGTGTGTGTGTGTGTGTGTGTGTGTGTGTGTGTGTTTAATCATTATTGTATCCACATTAAAAATCACAGTACCTGATAATAAATGTTTGCTGGATGAATGAGCTCCTAGATGATGGGTAAGATGGGACCCTCATGAGTATCAATGTGGAGATTAGAAACACTTATGATCACATGCACTGTAACTAGTATGTAATAGATTCTCCATAAGTGTGTGTTGTTTGATAGATTTGACTACCTACCAATATCTGCTCTGATATCCTTTTGACGTTTGATTACACTCTTAATTGGATGGTGTCTTTTTTTTTTCTTCATATTGTTTCATGAACATAATCGTCACCTTACCAAGAAGTCTGACAAAGATATATGATTCTCTGGTACTCCAAAGTAAGTGCAAATTGAGATTTATTGAATTAAATTAAAAGATTATGTTTGTGGTTTTGTTTCTCTTCATCTCCCTCCGCGCCCCCCCCTTCTTTTTAAGCAGAAATGTTTCTGCTTTTGACTCTTCTGAGGAAGATGCGGGCTTTATGAAATGTTTAAAACATTACTTTTCAACTTGGTCGTCATTCTTATTTTCTTGATAGCCACTATAAAACAAGTAAAACTCACAAAAAAGTATGTTAAATCTGGATTCTATCTGCTTTTAGTACTCTTCAGATTTAAATAATTGAATAAATGAAAAGAAAGTATACTTCAAAAGTCATGTTTTTTAAAAAAAATATTTTATTTATTTATTTGACACAGAGAGAGAGAGGAGAGAGAGAGATCACAAGTAGGCAGAGAGATAGGCAGAGAGAGAGGGGGAAGCAGGCTCCCCGCTGAGCAGAGAGCCTAATGTAGAGCTAGATCCCAGGACCCCGAGAGCATGACTTGAACCAAAGGCAGAGGCTTAACCCACTGAGCCACCCAGGTGCCCTAAAAAGTCATGTTTTGATCTAAACTCAACATTTAACACTTTTACAGGCAGTTTAGTATAAGAACTAGAGTTTTTCTAAACCTGATTCTCTGATGCATAAAAATTTGGGTTTAATATTCATTCATCTTAACACTAAAATATAATCAAATAACCATCATTCATTTTTACCACCAACTTTAAATAATACAAAATATATTCATCAGATATTTTCATAGCCATAGTGAAAGTGCCTGACAGTTTTGCAAGTAAAATATAATGCTGCATATAAATTGTATTACTGCTTATGTTTTATTTGAAATATTCATAATATTCATTTTGTAAATACAATATGCACTACAAGAAAATGACAATATTATAATTGAACTTGTATAAAAAATCTTGCCTCTGAAAATTTTAGATGAAATCAATCTTGCTTGAATTTTACTGGGGGTTAGAAAGACTAATTTATTCATCTTCTTTCTTATTCTGGGAAGTGTATTGTGTAAAAGATTACTGTCACTTCTTGATTTCACTTTAATCAATAACTTGGGTGAAAGTATAGAGCATGATTATAAGCAAACATTCTTTACCTTTTACAGACTTTATCATGCTATTAGTAAGCCCACACAAATGTATGTACTCTAACATTTTTAGATTTTTGTGTAATTGCATCCGAAATAAATGAAGAGTTTATAACATGAGCATTATAGAAAATATTGCAACATGTTTTCAAAACTGATATAAGCTTCAATTTTGAGGAGCATGTTGTTAATGCACAATGTGTTTTCATCATTAATGATACCATAAAATAATTAAAATATAATCATATGGCTGCCTTTATGTGAACAATAGAGGAATATAAATTTAGGGCAAGAAATGATCTAGGAGAAATGTGATCAGAATGTGCAAGGTCATTGAGAAAGAACCAAATTAAATAAGATTTTTGGTATTTTCTTCCCTTGACATTAACTAATCTTTTTTGGTCCAGAAACACAACTTCTAGGGGATAAGTCTGTAAAAATAATCCCAATCTGATTGGCAGATATTAATTTTTCTTGAGTCAGCAAGTAGGGCAATACTAGCAACACAATGCTCTTGAATTTATTTGAAGTTTTTCTAGAGAAAATCTCTTGAAAAATACCAAACAAGGTGGGTTTTTAGAAATTAAAACCAATTTATATTGTTAGATTTCTTAGAAAGTTTTCAAAATTATCAGGATTGAAAATATTCTGGATTTCATTTTTTTTTAAAGTGCTTCAGCCAAAATGTCAAGATGATCAAAGTTGTTTCCTTGCTAAACACTTAAATTATCTCCCCAAGTAAATGGAAATTTTGAGTATACCTATTGAGTTAGGGAGAAGGTAATATATGGGACTTGAAATACATTCAGAGAAAGAACATATATTACCTAGACTTTTGAAAGAGATCATTTCTGATTTCATAACATATGTGAGA
Source organism: Martes martes (assembly GCF_963455335.1). Lineage (NCBI taxonomy): Eukaryota > Metazoa > Chordata > Mammalia > Carnivora > Mustelidae > Martes > Martes martes. The sequence goes on along the minus strand of NC_137891.1, from coordinate 125,612,927 downwards.
AAGATTTATTGCAGTTCCAAACTACAAAAAATCTGAGGCCAGAAGTTATGAAATAATAAGACAATCACTTGCAACATGACTTGATATTCTCTACACTCTTTGCGATCAATGAGTTATTACCTTCACAGAATAAAGTTTATTACCTGGCCTAATCAACTTATCTTTATACATGAAAGTAAAATAGAAGACATTTGGAGTGTGTGATGACAAATAAGACTAGAGATCTCGATTTCTAAACCACCCTTTATTTGTTTATTAACATTTGTGGCTCATGAAGAAAAGATGGGGAGTATTCATAAACTAGATCCTAAACATGCCCATGCTTCAGAGACTTAACACAAAGATATAAGGGTTTCTTTTTTATACTTTGTGATAACTCAAGTCCCACGGCAAGAATTGTCTTGTGGCCAATAGGGGAAGCGGTCCCTTACTACAGTCAGGCAAGGGAGATAAGATCTCATGATACTCAGTGAGAAGAGTGGATGATCTTGTGATCATAAAATAGCAAGCTTGATAAAAGTTATTCAAAAAAGAGAACCTATGTTTGTAAGAAATTAAGTATTCTAGCAAAATGCTAATGTTTTATTATTTGAGAATGTAGATTTTCTTTTTCTGATTACTAACATAGAATAGATGTAAGAGTTGATATCTCCATCATTTATCTTCATTCTCATTAACAGAGAACTTTAAATAGCCAAAGAATACAATTATCTAGAGTGTTATTTCTCTGTTATGATCTTCTTAGCATGTAGATGAAACATAAAATTAGTTTACTGAAATTTGTAGTATCATAGAATGGTAAACCAGGCAAGAAACTAGGGCTCATTAGTCGAAGCACCTCTTTCTACAGATGAGAAAATACAGTCTCTGTAACTGAAATGAATAATGCTAACAGTGCTTATGAGAGTAAATCAGTTTACCTGCAATAAATTTGTTTTTATTTAGCTATCAAATGGAGGATTAATCACTAGCTAAATGTAATAGGCTTTTCAAGATAAAACTAAAAATAAACATATATCTTTCTATCTCATATTATTAATAAGTTAAACATTGAGTAGAACAATCTTTTTCAAAACAAAAACTATTGTGATTGGCAGAAGTCCCTTTCCTTTGTATATATTGTATATTGATGGCTAATCAAATTAAATGTACATGTTTATAATACACTTAAAGTGACACAGCATGTAAATATTAATTCCATATAAACAACACTCAAATACTTGATAATCACCATACTTGTAAATCTTATAAGCATAACCAGTGCAGAAAAATATTAGAAATAATCTATTATTTATTCATTTATAGAACTCTGAGAATTTTAGGAGAGAGTAGAATCATTCTATTATAGAAGATTAGGAAAACTCTACTTCTGAGCAATAATGAATAAATGAAAAAAAAACTGACATATTGTTGGATGGAAGGCTGGCTAGCCTCTAAATTTCATTTTTTGCTAATACAACTAGTCTTTAGTAAGCTGTAAAACTTCCTTTCAGCATCTCAAAATCTATTTGCCAAATATTCTCCTGAGGATTGGGCCTACCAAAGTAAACAAAAAGGTTAGAAGCTCTGAGCTAAAAAGCTCTATAATATAATAAAGCAGAAAACACTAATTAATAAATTAGTTATAAATTAATATAACCAACTGTGTGCACATAGATATACGTGTATATTTGAAAATCATGAAAAGAAACAATATCTGCAGCAATGAAACTATATAACTCGTAGAGGTCAGGCTTAATTTATGAGGGACAGGGAGAGTTAAGTTCTGATGAGTTATATCAGCAAAGAATTGGGGAGGGATAGAACTTCTAAACAGAATTACAAATGCAAAGTCCGGAAGCTGAAAGAGAGTTTTGCGCACTGAAAAATGTATTAAAATATGATGGGGAATACTGACCTGCGGGACATCAAGTTTAAATTACAATAATAGGAAAATAACATATATCTTTGGCTTCCCTAAACAAACAAGGTGTCACTTAGCTAATAAATTTGTAATGATTTTGTTGCCTAATTTTACCACGTCATTTTTCTGCTTTGGTTGAATTACCTTCCACATCCCAGATGTAGCATTAGATTGTAGATTCCACAAAACTCAACAAGCAGATCTTAGAAAACTCATTGGATCTTTATGGAAGTGAAGTTTGATTCCTTATGTGAGCATGAATATATTGTCTGGTTAGCCAAAAGTCCTTTTTCACAACAACATTCCAACAAGGGTTTTCTTTCCTGGAAACATAATACAGAAAAACCCAGGAGGTCTGCAAGGAATAGATATGTGCATTTTCCACTTATATTTGCAAAACAACAATATTTTTGGCAGACATAGTATTCAGAAGAGAAGAAAAAAAAAAAGAGGACAAATTTGCTTATATTGTACCCATTATATCACAAGTTATGTTTTTTACCTTTCCTCCCACTGCAAACTATGGGCTTCCAGAGGGAAAAATGTCTTCATTAATCTTTGTGTTCCCCCAAGACAGCACAACAGTTGTAAAAAGTACATATAAAGAGCACTGAGTAATGCTTTGCATTGTTGAGTCATTATATGTACCCTGAAACTAATATAACACTGTATATTAACTATACAAGATATTGTTTTAGAGTGAAAAGATGACCTAGAAAATGAGAGAAAAAGATTTCCAAGAGAGATATCTGACAAGGTACTTGTATCTAGATCCTTTACAACTCATCAAAAAAGAAAGATATCGGGGCACCTGGGTGGCTCAGTTATTTAAGCATCTGCCTTGGGCTCAGGTCATGTTCCTGGAGTCCTGGGATCGAGACCCATGTCGGACTCCCTGCTCAGTGTGGGCCCGCTTCTCCCTCTGCCCCTCCTTCAAATAAATAAATAAAATCTTTAAAAAAAACACACACACACACAAAAAAGAAAGATATCTGTGCCCCTCCCCCCAAATAAAACTACATATGTAGTGAATGGTAATAGCTTGTTAATTGTGTCAGAGATACATTCATAAACATTGTCACGAGGTGGCTAGCAGTTGGTCTAGTGATGAGGTAACTATTATGCCTAAGAGGAATGGGTAAAAGAATCAACAAATTCTTTCCTCCATTCCAGGAAGGAACGCTCTTGAGACTATCCCTGTAAACAGACAATCAGTCTCCATTTTACCCCACCAGGACAGGAATCTCACACCTTAAAAGGCAACTGTTGTATATTTGAACAACTGTTCTCTTGATTTAAACTCCCCTGTGAATGTGTCTTTTGCTAAGGGATGCAGACTCTGTGTTCTTTCATAATACAGCCCTTCAAGGATTCGAAGACCATTCATTCATGTCCTGCCACTGCATTGACTGAACTCATTTGTGTACTGTGTTCTTATAAGAAGCAGTTTTTAAATCTATTCTCATTCTTTAACTCCTGCTATATACATTCTATACTTGCTAATGACTTTCATAAAATGAAACATACTTAAATTCACTAAAAGTAAAAATCTGATTAAGAATAGTGAATTATAAGAGAAAGTGCCTATACAGAAGAAAGAAAGAAAGAGAGAGAGAGTGAACGAGCGAGACAGAAAGAACAAAGAGTGGAAGATAACATGGTAAATACAGTCATTTTAGTTTATTACACAAATATTTTTGACAAGCATTTTTGTATCAGGTTGGGGATTAAAAAATTGAATAGAGCGCATTATTTTCTCTTACGATCTAAGTCTGAATGAGAAAGAAATGTAAGTAAATAATTGCAATTCAGTGTGATACTTGGTATAACATAATAATGCATTCTGAAATTGTAACTTTATTTTTAATTTATTAATGTACCCAGGCCCAGCTCCTTTCAGAATTCCAAAATAATGTAAAAACAATTATCTTTTAAACTCCCTCTCTTTTTCTTAGTAATTGCCATGATAAAACTTTGCTGCCTATCTAGAAACTGAGCTCAAGTTCCTCAAGCACATCCTAGCATAAATCTCTACAGGAACAACAAAATTAGAAAATGGAACAGCTAGTTCTATAATAAGGTAATGACACTTCAAAGACCATATCGCATACTCCAGACAAAAGTCTGGGTTATTTCCTTTCACCTCTTTTGCTATTTCAAAAAAGAGTCGAGATTCCAGTCTCTTCCAAGCACAGCTGCCTTCTTCCTCTACGTCAGTTGCTCCAAATTCACTCTGAATGAGCCTTTGGTGAGGATCTGATGTATTGTGCTGACTGCACCTTTTTATATGAGCTCTAAGAAAACCAGATATTTGCTCCCATATTCTTGAGGGAATGGATTCTTTCTGATTAGGTTTTCTGGGATTTGGGTCAGGAATATATAGAGTGAATTTAAGTCCATTAAATTCAAAAGAAAAATATATTAAAGGAATCAAGAGGCTTTTTTTTCCCCCAGTAGGTTTATTGAATGTAAGTGGTAGTGGGTAAGTGAAAAGATAACCCATTAAAACAAGTCTTATTGCTTGAGGTTTTGTAACTATAATTGTATTCCCCTTTGTCTTTCTTTTTCATCTCATACACAAATACTCCATTCCTATTTTGATTTAAATTATTTATGGTAAACTTTGAATCAGAGAAATAATGCATTGTGATAATAAGTTGTTTTGTGTTTTTTGTTTGTTTGTTTGTTAATGAAGGAGGCTATTTATTCACTCATGCACCTTTAAAAACTGAATAGCTATTTCTCTGGTGTTTTTGACCAATTATAAAATGAAGTATGTCATTTTACTTAAACAATATGCTCATCCTGTCTGGGACAGATTATTTAAAGGACATATTTCTTTTAATACCAGCAGAAGAATAGTATACATTACAACGAATCAGATTCCTGTTTTATAAATAATTAGGGAGTGATCAGAAAACATAAAAATTGGGAGAATGTTATTTAAAAACTGGACCTTTAGCCTTATTTAAAGATTAATCCAAAAGATATATTGTCACCTAAACTTTTAGAAGTTTTCTCAGCCTACCTCCAAATATATTTTGTGTTACTATTTTGGGGATGGATACACAGTCAGACAAACCAATTACTTTCATCTTTATCTGCTTAGGATAAAACATAAGTTATGAGTTTTGGCCTATAGATGACTACATAGAAGTTTAGGGGGAACGATAACTTTTAATCAAGTTTTGAAACCATGCTTGTGTTTCCAAGTCAAAATATAGATGCCATTTATAGTTTCAATGAAAAAGCTAGTGGTGAATTTTCAGCACTTCATATAACTACCTTTATGATTGGGAAGCCAACATTACAGTGCAAAACCAGCTGAGAATTTGTCTCTGATAGCAAGATTTTCAAGGAGACCTTTTTTTTTTTTTTTTTTGAGAAATCTGTAATTAAACAATAACAGTGCCTGTAGGAAGCCAACTGCAGTTTTGTAAAATATATTTTTTTTTTCTCTGACTACTGAGAGAGCTTATTTCTTTAAGTTGTGTGACATCCCTGCAACCCAAGTTAGGTGAGATCTTCAATAAAGTACTTTCTTAATAGGTATGTGAGTTTCCTTCAAAGACTAGGCGAGGCAATTCTTACCAGAAGAGCTGCAGATATTCAGAAGCATGCCCGATAATTTCATTTTATTCAACTTCTGTATCTGTATTTCAAGCGCCTACTCACCACCTGGACTATTTTACTTCCCTTTCCCCTCACTTATAATGCATGACTTATGCTTTTGTTAAACTGAAAAGTTATTGGTTATCTGATAGAATCTACCAACCTATCATCCTCCTCCTTTCAACATGCATTAGTCTACATATATGTCATTTCGAATGTACCCACAGGAGGTATTTCTCAGATTTTTTCTCATGCCATGTTTCCAACTGTACCTCACATCTCCAACCAAACTTCCTTCCCTTTCCTTAACCTTGAGGACCTCCCTAGAAAACTTCCTCTTTCTCACTATTCTTTCATAGACAAATGCTGATAGAGGATGTAATACCTCATTTTTCCTGACTATTTCCTCTTTAATATTTCCGTAATTTTATTTTTATCATTCTACTAAAATCATACTCTCAATGATTATCAAAAGATATCTTCTTATAAGATCCAGGGACTTTTTCTGACAGACTGCAAAATATTCCTTAATATATGCTCTCTCTTTCAAAACAAAGAAAATTCCTAATTTTTAGTTAGGTATATGGCAACCTAAAATACACATGTCTCAATTTTTTCCCCTTTTTGTGGTTTTTTTAATTTAAATTTAATAGCCAAGGTGTAGTACATCACTAGTTTTTGATATAATATTCATTGATTAATTAGTTGAGACTATCACCCAGTACTCATCATATCATGTGCTCTTTTTAATTCCCTTTTAATTAAGGGTGAGCATAGGACTTATTATCTCATTGGACATAGCCAATGGGATTTAATCAGAAATTACTTGACAAATTTCTAAGACATTTCTTTCAGAGGAGAGGAGGTCACACTCTGCTTCAGCACTTCTTGCTTGATATTTGCTGGATAAACATGATGGCTGGAGTTTTGGATTCTGATTTGGAGTCAAGAGAATGTGGAACAGCCTAAAAGAAGACTCAAGTCTTCATAATTTCGTGTAATCACTACGGCTTGGAAATTTTATCTCTAAACTTCTTTAATGTGTGATAAAAAATAATAATTTTGTCCATTAGCTACCTCTTCTTAAAAGAGCACATCATGGCATTGACCCCTCTCCAAATCAACATTTCTAGTTTGACAATATTATATATTTGTCCCCTGTTCACTGTTCACTCCAAAAGGCAGTTAAATTCAACACAACGATGTAACAAATTTGACTCACTACCCAAAAAATATTTGACAATTGTCTGTTTCTTCCCAACCATTCAGATAGTATCAGGTTCTCATTACCACACTAATTTGCCTTCTGCTTTTCTTTTTTGCAAACGTATATATGTGGTCTTTAACTGACAATAACTTTCCAACAATTAGTACTATATACATGGTTGAAGAACCATGTGAGAGGATACTTTTTATGTGACAATTTTGTCTTGAAGGAATCTTTTTTTTCCTCTTAGTTATCATGTTCTCTTTCTGAGTGGAACATTAATTTGATACTTCACATTACATACTTAATCTTATCAATTGCTTAATTTGAGTATGAAAATCAGTATGTTCATCTCCCATGCTCTAGGATATGTGATGAAATAATTTCAAAAAAAGAAAAAGATGGCTACAAGAAAACAACAATAGTGGCATTGGAGGTCAGAGTAAAGAAATAGTACTATATTCATTGCAAGGAAATAGAGATTCAAATAAATGTGGTATTTGAACACTTTGAAAGATTGACTGGGGATTTTACAAGAAGTGATAGAGACATGGGCACTTAGGGAAAAAAAAGGAAAGAAACAGAATGAAGCAGAGAAGGGAGATTTTACTGAGAATGTTGGAAGAATAAGAAAACCCTACTTTACCTACATTCACAGCTTTGTATAGGGAAGAGAGGGAAATTACATAGAAAATATGTTGGATCACTTTGCTGAAGGTTTTAATTCCCAAAGGCAATACTTACACTTAATTGGATTTACACTCAATACAGACCTTGAAGATCTTTGAGCAGGGAGTTGTTGTGACTGGAGCTCTGTTTTAAGAAATCTCATTTATCAGTGATGGATAAGAAGGCTCAGAGAGATTGAGGTTAGAGGTAAGGAACTCTGAAGAAGTTATATTTTTATGTAGATAGCCTCTTTTTGTAGAGCCAGATTGTAATACATCTTCGTGATGTAACGTCATGACATTTTTTGTGTGTGTTTCCAGACGTACAGTAGTATTTAAGTAAATTCTTATTACTCAATTGAAATAATTTCAGAGCTCAAGAAGAAAAGTGATTAGAAAACAAAACAATAGTCAGGTGCCAAATCCAGAATTGATTAACTTCTCCTGTTTGATGGCAGGACTTGAGACATTGAGAGGTTATTTTTCTCTGCCTTCTAAAAACCAGATGCTGGTATTTATAATCAAGAAATATTTCTTGTATGTGTGTGCTCATTTAAGCATATAGCTAATGCATCTGGGAAATACAACTTAAGACATAGAAAAATCCATATAGTTAGGAATTTACCATGGCTCAAGGGTAAGCAATACAAAGGACATATTCACTGAACTGCGAATGGGAATAATTTATAGTGCAATTGCATAGTTTTGTTAAGCAAATAAAGAAATGAGAGAAATATGCTGCAATGTTAAGTATTAACATTGTGAACAAAGAGAAAATATGGGAGAGATTTTAAATTCTGAAGTTAGGTGAGTCTTTATTTTATAGTCTATCAATCTTATCACCATCTAGCATTCATTTGATTTCTTTATTTTCCAACTATTTGTTTCAAACAAAATCCTTGTCCTCAAGAACTTCATCTGATAGGGCTTTAACAATTCTCCTAGCTCAAAAACGTCTCTCCTCTCACCCTGCCCCAAACACTACTAAGTTTTGGCTGATAAACCATTTCATTAGATGTAACGAAAAGACCATACTCTACAGCCTATTAGGATATTCATTCACAACATGGTCAGAAAGATCTTATCCAGAAAAGGAATTGCTATTTTAAAAGTTATAGGGCTAAAACTTTCAAACACGGCCATAGAATTTATTTAAGGAAGAAGGCATGTTACTCATTAAATTTATTTTTCATATGTAAAAAATTGGGTGAGATCTAGTCTTTCTTTTAATGTAATTTTATTTTTTTCAGTGTTCCAAGATTCATTGTTTATGCACCACATCCAGCACTCCATGTAATAAGTGTCCTCCTTTATATTCACCACCAGGCTCACCTATCGTCCTACCCCCACCCCTTCAAAACCCTCAGTTTGTTTCTCAGACTCCACATCTCTCACGCTTCATCTCCCCCTCTGATTACCCCCAATTCACTTTTCCTTTCATTCTCCCAATGTCCTCCAAGTTATTCCTTATGCTCCACAAGTAAGTGAAACCATATGATAATTGACTCTCTCCGCATGCCTTATTTCACTCAGCATAATCTCCTCCAGTCCAGTCCATGTTGATACAAAAGTTGGGTATTCATCCTTTCTGATGGAGGCATAATGTTCCATTGTATATATGGACCATATCTTCTTTATCCGTTCGTCTGTTGAAGGGCACCTTGGCTCTTTCCACAATTTGGCAATTGTGGCCATTGCTGCTATGAACATTGGGGTACATATAGGTTAGATCTAGTCTTAATAATATTATCTGAAAACAAAACAAGATATTATTTGCGTATGTTTTAATTTTTTGCTTAGTTTTTTAATTTTAATTCCAGTATAGTTAATATACAGTGTTATATTAGTTTCAGGTGTACAATTTAGTGATTCAACAATTCTGTACATTTCTCAGTGCTCATCATGGTAAGTGTAATCCTTAATCCCCATCACGTCTTTCACATGTTCTCCTACCTACCTCCCTTCTGGTAGCCATCAGTGTGCTCTCCACAGTTAAGGGTCTGTTTCTTGGTTTGCCCTTTTCTCTAGGCTCATTTGTTTGTTTCTTAAATTCCATATATGAATGAAATCATATATTATGTGTCTTTCTCTGGCTGACTTATTTCACTTATCATTATACTCTCTAACTCCATTCAAATAGGAGGGTTTCGGGGCACCTGGGTGGCTCACTGGGTTAAAGCCTCTGCCTTCGGCTCAGGTCATGATCTCAGGGTCCTGGGATCGAGCCCCTCATCGGGCTCTCTGCTCAGCAGGGAGCCTGCTTCCTCCTCTCTCTCTGCCTCTCTGCCTACTTGTGATCTCTGTTAAATAAATAAATAAAATACTTTAAAAAAAAATAGGAGGGTTTCATTCTTCTTTTATGGCTGAATAATATTCCATTCTGTATATATAGGACATCTTCCTTATCTATCCATCAGTTGATGGACACTTGGGCTGTTTCCATAATATGACTATTGTAGATAATGCTACTATAAATATTGGGGTGCATATATCCTTTTGAATTAGTATTTCTGTATCTTTTGGGTAAATACTTAGTAGTGCAATTGCTGGATCATAGGACAGTTCTATTTTTAACTTTTTGAGGAAACCCCATACTGTTTTCCAGAGTGGCTGCACCAATTTGCATTCCTACCAATACTGCACAAGGATCCTTTTTTCTCCGCATCCTTGCCAACACCTATTGTTTCTTGTGTTTTTTATTTTAGCTATTCTGACATGTGTGAAGAAATATCTCATTGTGGTTTTGACTTGCATTTCCCTGATAATGAATGATGTTGAACATCTTTTCATGTGTCTGTTGGTCATCTAGATATCTTCTTTGGAGAAATGTCTGTTCATATCCTCTGCCCATTTTTCAATTGTATTATTTGTTTTTCGGGTGTTGAATATTTTATGTTCTTTATATATTTTTCCATGCTAATCCTTTATCAGATACATGACTTGCAAATATCTTCTCCTGCTCAGTAGATTGCCTTTCAGTTTTGTTCATTATTTCCTTCTCTGTGCGAAATATTTTTATTTTGATGTAGTCTCAATAGTTTATTTTTGCTTCTATTTCCCTTGCCTCAGGAGACCTATCTAGAAAAATTTTGTTAGGGTCAATGTCAGAGAAATTACCGCCTGTGCCTCCTTTAGGATTTTTATGACTTCAGGTCTCACACTTAGGTCTTTAATCCATTTTGAGTTTATTTTTGTATAAAGTGTAAGAAAGTGGTCAGATTTCATTGTTTTACATGCAACTGTCTAGTTTCCCCAGCACCATTTCTTGAAGAGACTGTCTTTCTCCCAGTGCATGTTCTTGCCTCCTTTGTCAAAGATTAATTGACCATACTGTTGTGGGTTTATTTCTGGGTTTTCGATTCTGTTCCATTGATCTATGTGTCTCCTCTTGTGCTGTTTCCATAATGTTTTAAACACCACAGCTTTGTAGTATAATTTGAAGTCTGAAACTGTGATACCTCTGGTTTTGGTTTTATTTTTCAAGATTGCTTTTTATTTTAGGGGTCTCCTGTGGTTCCATACAAAATTCAGGGTTGTTTGTTCTAGTTCTGTGAAAAAATACTATTGGTATTTTGCTAAGAACTGCGTTAAGTCTGTAGATTGCTTTAGGTAGCATAGACATTTTAACAATATTTGTTCTTCCAATCCATGAGCATGGAATGTCTTTCCATTTATTTGTGTTACCTGTAAGTTTTTTTCATCAGTGTTTTATGGTTTTCCCAGTATAGGTCTTTCACCTCTTTGGTTAAGTTTATTTCTAGGTATCTTATTTTTGGTGCAATTGTAAATGGCCTTGTTTTCTTAATTTCTCATTCTGCTGCTTCATTATTAGTGTATGGAAATGCAATGAATTTCTGTACATTGATTCTGTATCCTGATTTTACTGAATTCATTTATCAGTGCTAGATATTTGGTGGAGTCATCAGGGTTTTCTATATATAGTATCTTGTCATCTGCAAATAGTGAAAGTTTTAATTCTTCTTTACCAATTTGGATGCCTTTTATTTCTTTTTGTTTTCTCTTTGCTATGGTTAAGACTTTCAGTATATGTTGAGATATCTGCCAGACTTCAAGAGTGGCAAGACTGGCATCCTTTTCCTATTACTGATTTTAGGGGAAAAACTCTCAGTTGTTCTCATTAAGTATGATGTTCACTGTGGGTTTTGCCTATATGGCCTTTCTTATGTTGTGGTATATTCCTCTAAACCTACTTTGTTGAAGGTTTTTATTACATGAATGGTGTACTTTGTAGAATGCTTTTTCTGCATATATTGAAAAGATCATATAGTTCTTATATTTTCTCTTATTAATGTGATATATCACATCAATTGATTTGTGAATATTGAGCCAAACTTGCATCACAGGAATACATCCTGTTTGATCATTGTGAATTTTTTTTTTTTTAATGTGTTGTTGAGTTTGATTTTCTAGTATTTTGCTGAGGATTTTTGTATCTATGTTTATCAGAGACATTGGCCTGTATTTCTCTTTGTGGTTTACCTGACTTTAGTATCAGGGTAATATTGGCCTCATAGAATGAATTTAGAAGTGTTTCTTCCTCTTACTTTGAGAAGAATAGATATTAACTCTTCTTCAAATGTTCCACAGTATTTGCCTGTGAAGCTGTCTGGTTCTGGACTTGTATTTGGTGGAAATTTTTTTTATTACTGTTTCAATTTTATTGCTGGTAATCATTCTGTTTAAATTTTCTATTACTTCCTGCTTCTGTTTTGATAGGTTATATATTTTTTTTAGGAATTTATCCAATTCTTCTATATTGCCCAATCTGTTGGCATGTAGCTTTTCATAATATTTTCTTACAATTTTAAAATTTCTTTTGTATTGGTTATTGCTTCTCCTCTCTCATTTGTGATTTTGTTAATTTGAGTCCTCTCTCTCTTTTTTTTGTTTTGTTTTGTTTTGTTTTGTTTGTTTTCTGATGAATCTGGCTAGAGGTTTATCAATTTTGTTAATCTTTTCAGAAAACCAGCACCTGGTTTCATTGATCTATTCCATTGTTTGTTTGTTTTATTTTTATGTATGTATGGATGCATGTATGCATTTATTCATTCATTTTTTTAGATTCTATATCATTTATTTCTCCCTTAATCTTTATTATTTCCTTCTTCTTGCTTGTTTTGGGTTTTATTTGTTCCAATATTCTAGCTCCTTTAGGTGCAAATTTGTGTTATTTATTTGAGATTTTTCTTCTTTCTTGACATAGGCCTGTATTGCTATAAACTTCCTTCTTAGAACAGCTTTTGCTGCATCCTGAAGGTTTTGAACCATTGTATTTCATTTCCATTTGTTTCCATTTAATTTTTTTTAATTAAATTTTTTATTTATTTTCAGCGTAACAGTATTCATTGTTTTTTCACCACACCCAGTGCTCCACGCAATCTGTGCCCTCCCTAATACTCCATTTAATTTTTTATTTCTTCTTTGATTCTTTGGTTGACCCATTCATTATTTTTTTTTTTTTTAAGATTTTATTTATTTATTTGACAGAGAGAGATCACAAGTAGGCAGAGGCAGGCAGAGAGAGAGAGGAGGAAGCAGGCTCCCCGCTGAGCAGAGAGCCCGATGACCCATTCATTATTTAGTAGCATATTATTTAACCTCCATATATTTGTGCTCTTTCTAGATTTTTTTCTTGTGATTGATTTCTAATTTTATGGCACTGTGGTCATGAAAGATGCATAAAGTGACTTCAATCTTCTTAAATTTTTGGAGAATTGTTTTGAGTGCACATAGGACATTCTCCAGAATAGATCACATGTTAGGTCACAAAACAATTCAGTATTATTTAACAACATTGTAGGAAAAAAAAAAAAAAACTGAGAAAGTTAATTCATTGCCTTTAAAAATACACATTTAAATGCAACACTACTGCTGTTGGTAATGTGTCGCAGTACACCTGGATCTTTATAGTAGAAAGCTCACACTAAATATATAGGGTATTGAAATTTCATTGAAAAACTATAACTACCACCACCATAACTGTAAATTGGTCACTCTCCTCTTCTTCTCTCCAGACTAATTCAAGGCACTTTCCTTTTACATCTAATATATGCCTTAGTCCTATTCATCTATACTTCTCTATTCCCTAAACTATCTTGTAACCATTAGTTTTTTTTTTTTTTTCTGTTGCTCAAGACAACTGATTGGTAAAGCATTAAAAAATTATCTTCAAATGAAAACATCCCTTCAGAGCACCTGAATATTAGCATATAAAATTACATAGATATAAAAAATTGTTTTACCTTTTATAACTTCTGTCCTGAATTTATATCTCAGTATATGAATTAAAATACTCAGAATACGAGATTCCAATCTTTCTTTATTTTATCTCTTTTGTTTCATTTCCTGTATTTTGAATGCACCCAATGTCTATTTTTTATCTGGTTTCCATTGCTAAAGATGAAAAAAAAATCTCATGAGGGAGAAAAGTAAATTTAAAAAAATGAATACATAAATCTTCTATGTCTACAGACACAGACCTCTTAATCTAAATCATGGGTATCCAGTTTTTTTCCAATGTGCATAAAACTCAACAGATTACCAATTAACTATCAATTCCTAAAAAACAGTATCTTTTTTTTAATCAATCAAGTTATTCTCTTTAGTATGGGTACTAAAACATTTCATTTATTGACTATCCTTTGTGACCATACCGTAAAAATTTTAAAATAGCATATTTCCTCTTTAAAATCACTAATAGAAAGGTAGCAAATAGGGACACCTGGGTGGCTCAGTCACTTAAGTGTCTGCCTTTGGCTTAGGTCATGATCCCAGGGTCCTGGGATCTATCTAGTCCTGCATTGCATCAGGCTCCCTGCTCAGAGGGGAGCCTACTTCTCCTCCCTCTGCCACTCCACTTGCTTGTGTTCTCTTTCTCTAATAAATAAATAAAATCTTAAGAAAAAAAGAAAGGTAACAATTACACTTACACACACACACACACACACACACACCCTGAATTACAAAGAATGCTGCCATTCTTTTGGAATTTTATTTCCTTCTTTGAAACTCATGTTAAGCCATGAATTCATGTCTATTAGAGATGAAAAGAAGAAAAGTTCTGCTTTGTTTCAAGACTTGGCCTTAATATATACCAGTAAATTGATGATAGTTTACTATGATTCTCTAGGCAGATATTAAAGATCTCATAGTACATAAAGAAATAATGTGAGTAACACCAGTGTCATGCCACACACTTAATAAAGTAGGTCCTGATAGCATTATTAATGATTTAAGCATTCTTAGAGGGTTTCATCTCTTCAAACACATTCTTTATAATGTTTAATGCTGTTTCTGTCCTGTGACTAAGCAGATAATCATGGCTATTTTTATTCAGTAAGTCACTTCTTGAATTGTTCAGTGTTGCCATGGGTATAAAAAACATCATGTAAAACACAATTCTATTCAATAAACATTTGCACTTTTTTTCCCTTAAGAAAAACTGTTTTGTAGGAAAAAAGACCGTTAAACTAAGAAGGTTTTCAGTGGAATGCTGACTCTAAAATCACTATTTAGCTGTTTGCCATACACCTCTCATATTCTGGTATAAATACTAGTTCAATTAGTGAATTTATCATTGTTCTTGGTAAAATTCCCCTTAAAGTTTCCATTATCATAAGCATTTCAAGGCACTTTAAGTGGCAGTCTCCTGGATTGAATTCATTATCTCTAAATGTTCACATAATTTTCTACTTTTGAAATCAATACCTTTGCTGATTATGGCTATCTTTGTGTTTGGACATGTTTGTTATGGCCAAAAGAAAACAGGGTTATCCAAACCAGACTCTACACACTGAATATACAATCAAGTATCCTTAGATTAGCAAATAAAGCTGCAAGTTTGGCTTAGAAATGCAGTTTAGACAAGACCAGCCTTTTTCACTTTCTGTGAAAAACATCAAACCTAAGAGATTTGACTATTATTTTTAAAATCTGAAAACCTATTCTCACATCAACTTCTAGGTCACTATTTAGATTTGACTCATTCTGTATTAACAATTATTATGTGCCTGCAACACATCTTGGATTTTACTTAATAAAAAATAGACAATCATTTTTCCTTTATAGAACTTACATATATCATGGAGATAATTATATAATTATGTATACAACTATAGATTATGGTAATTCCTATGGTTAAAAAAGTATGCAGCATCAATAGACCTGTAACATATTGCTGGTAAGAATGTAAAATCAAGCAACAGTTTTAAAAAACAGTCTGGTAGTTTCTTATAATGCAAAAAATACTTATATAACTATCAACCTTAATTTTCTGAAGAAAAATGAAAACCTATGTCCACCTGTAGATTGATGCATGAATATTTCTAGCAATTTTATTAATAATATATAAACATTAGAAATAGCATAAATATTCCTCAGTTCATGAATGAAGAAATAAATTGTGGCATATCAGTACAATGGGACACTTCTCAGCATTAGTAAGGAACAGAGCACTGATATACCCAGTGACATGAATGAATTGCAGAAAAGGTTAAAGAAGCCCAGATACAAAATAAGAAATATTTGTATGAAATTCTAGAAGAGAAAATCCTAATCTATAGTGCCATGAAGCAAATTTGTGGTTTCTAGGGCAGAGGTAGTGGCTTTCATTGAAAAGAGGCACAGAGAGACATAAAAAGAAACTTGAATACAATGCCTGGTGTGCTAGTGAACAGTGTCCCTCCAAAATTCATGACCACCTGGAACTTCAGAATGTAACCTTATTTAGAAATAGCGCCTTTTCAGATGTAATTAGTTAAGATGAGTCATACTGGATTAGGGTGGGCTGTAAATCTTAAAACTGTTGTTGCAGTAAAACAGTCATGTGAAGAGACAGAGAGAAGGCAATGTGATAACAGAGTTAGAGAACAGAGTGATGCACCTACAAGCCAAGGGATCCTAAGGATGGCCAACCGCCAGAAACTGGAGAGACAAGGAGCAGATTCTCCCTTGGAACTTTCAGATGGAGGCAACCCTATTGACACCACAGCTTTGAACTCCTGGCCTCCAGATTGAGAGAGAATAAATTTCTGTTGTTTTAAACCACTGGTTTTTAGTAACTTGTTACAGTAGTCTTGGGAAACTAACACATCTTTTTGTAATGTGAAATGTAAATGTAAAAATTGATGTTTTTCTATAGAAATATATAACAACCAGGAAGAAAATATAGGGGAAGAAAAATACCACTCAAAATAAAATAAGAAGTTAAATTTTAATTTAATGTAATAAATGTAATTAAGAATTAACCTTCCTTAGATATGTCCAATACATATTTGAGTAAAATTCTAAAATGCTAATGAGAAAAATATACAACCTTTGAATAATCAGAAAGTTATGTTTTTGGTTAGAAAGTCACAGTTGGAAACAGGAGATAGTTCTCTTGGAATTAATTTATCCATCAACTGCTATCATAATAAAAATAACAAATTAAGTTTTTGTATTTTGGGGGAAATTAAAAGAAAAGTACTGAGGCTTATTTAGACAAAAAATAGAGATGCAGGCATGAAAATCTCAAAAAATAAGATTCATAATTAGGAAAGATTAGCACCTCCATATGTTAAAATGTATTATGAATCTTCTAGATTTCATATTGCTGAAAATGAAATTAAGACAGAGCAGGGAGCTATAAATAGATTGGAATACATTTAACTTGTTATAAAAAGGATATTTCTAATTAATGAGAATAATTCAGTAGTTTTGTTTTGTTTGTTTTTTTTTAAGACAGACAACCCAATTTTGTGGAAAAATTAAGTTGGATTTCCCCTGTTATTCCTAATATCAACACCCATATTTATTGGTACAATAAATATTTCCCTACGAGGATAAACATCTGTATTTCATTCAGCAATGTATCCAAAGCATCCAGGAGAGTATCTGCCACCTAAACACGGTCAATAAATACATGTTTCATAAAAATGAAATGTGTAGGAGAAAAAAATAGAATTTCTATAACATAGTTTATGCAGAAGATAAAATATATTAATATTAGAATAAGAAGCACAGAAAGGAAAAAAAAAAAACTCCCCAAGAAAAATTGACAAAGAGCTAATTTCTTTAGTTTACAATGGATTCAAGAAAAGTAGCCTCCCAGAGAAACAGACATGTTGAATAAAAAGAAATTACAAATGCTCAGTAAGCATTAGAAAATATTTCCTTCTTATTTAAATTTAATGAAAGCAAATACAAATTAGATACTATTTTTATTATTTATTTTTTTACCAAATAGATGCAGAAACATGCAAATGTTTGATAATATTTAGAGCTTGTGAAGGAATGGAGAAATATACAGTTTCAACTACTATTGGTGCCAGCTATTTGGATGAAAATTTGGCAATATCTATCAAAATTAAACATGTGTATACCAACTGACTTAGATTCCACTGCTAGAAATTTCCTCAACTAGTTTTCATCTGGCACAAAAGGATGAAAACAACAGGCACTTAAATGAAAAAAGCAAGATGTGGATTAATAATGCACCCAGTGTGATTCCTTTTATGTATATCAAAAGTTCTTCTGCAAAGATGAACATAGATTTGTCGGTCAACACTTTTACTTTTTTGGAAAAGTATGGAGTGAGGGAAGACAGCTTTTGATATCTATCTGTAATGTCTGGATTTTTAACCCATGTTCAAACAACTGTCAACAGAGATTTTTAGACAGTGACTGATGTGCCATTTATTTATTTTTTTCTGTATAAACATATAACTACTTTTAAACACTAACAAATGTGGCACAATAAATAAAACTATAGAGAAAAATGAATTTTGTCTTCTTGAAGCTATGGTTAAAAGCAGTGGGGGAAGCCCTTTTTTTTTTAGACTGCAAAATTATGCTTTCTCAAATTTTTAGTAAGAAGAGAATGCGTCATATTCTGAATTTCCCAAGAAGTTGACCAAAAAAGTACACTTTATTTGTTGAAGTCTGAGTTGGAATCTGAAATGAATCTTTGTAATTCCATTCGTGTAATCAGCAGAAGCAGGAGTCCTGGAAATGCTGACAGGACGCAAACCCCAGTCTGGGGCTGGGAAGGCACTGTAATGAGTTAGGCTCCTTGTGTCTTTCCAGGCATGAGCTTTTTATTTATTTATTTTTAAAGGCTTATCATGTTGATAGCCTGCATGAGTCACACTAATAAAACTTCATGATAAAATATTGCACCAGTTCATCGGAAAAGAAGGGAAAAAAAGATATTTGCTTAATTAGCTTTTAGTTTGCCAAAGACTTTACTAACGGGATGGGCAAACTTGTTTTTACAAATTACTCAAGAACAGAGAACAAAAACATCTTTTCAGATTTCCATCAAGTTCTATCAAGCTAGATGTTCTTCACATTTATTTATTTATTTTTCCTAATGAGATGTTGTAGATAGCTGCTTTCTGTGCTCTGTAGTTCATGGAGGGTAGATGTTATCTGCATTATTATTATTGAAACGGTGGTATATCTTGGTTAGGTTCTAAACTCCAAACGGTTCTTATGACTAACCCTATGTCTCCCATAAAAATCATGAATTATGTAATGTGCAAATCTTTTCACTATAACACCACCGTTTCTGGCAAGCTAGGCAGCTATTTTTATTAAATGTTGCTCATCTGCCATATGGACTCCCATTTTCAAGTTAATTATGAAACAGAGATGGAGAGATATTAAATTTGTAAAGTATCTTTCCAATTAAAAATATTTTAGGAGACCACACATAGAAAATGGTTTCTACACTGCTCCACACATCAAGAGCAAGTGTTCATTTCCCTAATTATATGTGAAATAACACAAAATGCTAAAATGTTTTATTCAGGTAGAGTCACAAACTATTGGCAATATACCATTACTTCAAACTGAAAAAAAAAAAGTTGCTGCATTCTGTATTATATAGTCTATAGCACTTTTAATTGGCCATAGTCTTTATAATGATCGCTTAAATTGTTGTTAAATATTGAGAAGCTGGAAAATTTGTCATATTGTAAATTAAGCAGTGTTGATGTGAACCTCCAGTCATTTTAATGAGTCAATAACTCATGATTCATTCTCCTTGAAATACCAAACATTGTATTTCTTTCTTCATTTCAAAATCATATCCTTTAACTGCATATCTTTTCTGAAGTAAATGTCTTTATTTTACATAACTTTTTTTTCCAGTTTGTATTCTAGAATGCATTTCCCAAATTGGAACTCTCTCCTTTTCCTCCTTATGGATCATGTTTGACAGAGGAATGCTGATCTCTCCAGCCTTGCAGCCCTCATGAGAATTGCTTTCCCTCACTTACCTGTATTTTCTGTTTATACATAATTCTTTAATTACTTGTTAGATTGGTGAAGAAGAATATCATACTGTTTTTGCTAAGAGTGGATTATTGTTTTCTTGTTTTCTCCCTCAGTTTACAGAAGTGTTAAATTGAAAGAAAAATTTATAATAATTTATTTTTGAGTAGTTACCAATAAAAAAGAAGGAATTGAGCCAAGAAAAAAAAGGATTTCTCAGAGCAGTTTTAAGTTCTGAAGCTGGTAGTTAACCAGGATTTCTGCCATTAGAAGAAGCATGGGTACTAATTACATTTCTTTTCAGTTATTGACCAATTTATTTTTAAGAAGGGCACCCTTGTACATTGAGTGCTAATAGGTTCTAATTACAGCAAATTATACATTATAGTCTTTAAAAGCTTCTTTTTTTTTAAAGATTTAATTTATTTATTTGACAGAGATTACAAGTAGACAGAGAGACAGGCAGAGAGAGGAAGGGAAGCAGGCTCCCTGCTGAGCAGAGAGCCTGACGCAGGGTTCGATCCCAGGACCCTGGGATCATGACCTGAGCCGAAGGCAGAGGCTTTAACCCACTGAGCCACCCAGGCGCCCCAATATACATTATAATCTTATTATAGTTTCACAAAAAGCCCAAATAACTTCCCAAGTCATACAATAAGGACTGATGGATCAAATACATTTGATTCCAAAATCCATGGTTGTAACCCTTCTAAAAGACTTTGTTTCAAGAGAGAGCCATAATTATCAATATGATTGCTATTTTATTCTACTTTTTATTTTAAAAACCATCTTAAGAACTGGTATAGAATCGGTTATTTATAAGAAGCCAGTGAGGCATGAGGGGCAGGACTTCCTATTCCAACTCTGCAGACAAGGAAGTTAAGGGGCATGCCAGGATATCGCATAATATAAGTTAATATAACTCTGCTCTAACATATGCCCTCAAATATTAACTGTTTAGCCTCACAAATATGTACTGCTTTGTCAAGCTAGTCCAAGTTTCATTTGTGCTGGTTGTGGGGTCTCTGCTTTACATAGTTCTTCAAAGTCCCAGTATGACTTAGACTCTTACTTCTTCATCATGTGGTTTCCAGATTCATCTTGTGTACCAACTTCCAGAAGGAGAGAGAGTATTGGATTACATGGCAGTTTTTTTACGGGCCAAGTCTGAAAATAGTACCTAACATCTCCAGTGCATATTTCATTGGCCAGAACACAGTCCTAACCATGTAAATGGTTAGAAAGGTACTTGTTGTAGTTATCTATTACTGCTTAACAAATTCCCCTAAATCTTAATGCCTTCTATGGAGGATTCCATCTTATCTCTCATTATTCTGAAAGTTAACCAGACTCAGCTGGATTGTTTTCATGTAGGGCCATTTGTGGTTGCAGTTTGACGTTGGCTGGCTTAGTAACCGTAAGAGTCTAGCCAATGATCTTCAAATTCAACATAGCCCCCTCACTTAATTGGCAATTGATACTGACTGTTTACTGGTAGCACAGCTGTGGCCGTTGACCAGAACATCCCCAAGAAGCCTTTTCATGTCGTATGGGATTCTTACAAGATGACAGCTGAGTTTCTAGAGGAAATTTCTAAAAGCAAGTATTCCAAGAAGCCGGGAAAAGGCAACTGCCTGTTCAATATAGAATTATGGAATTGGCACAGTGTTCCTTCTGCCATATTTTATTGGCAATATTAGACAAATATACACCATTTCTTCAACCGGAGAGTGACAAGATCACAATGAATGAGAGCATGGGCATTGGAAGGTCCTGTTGGTTTCATCTTTAGAAAATGCAACTTGCCACAGTAATGTAGCTCTGTGCCTAGCAAGAAACAGATTTGTTAGAAATAGCTAACCTGTTTCTGCCACATTCAGTTAATAAGATATCCACCAAGGACATAAACCCAATAATCTTGATTTCCCAAAATAAATACTGGATAATCAAGGCGGAATAAACTTTGATGATTATTTTATTAACTATTAATCTCTTCAAAGAGCCAATGAGTAATAACATTGGGCTAATCACCACTTGCACTGGATTAGCTGCTACCTTCTCTCTAAACATTGGAACTAAATAACCATATGGTAACAAAGTTAATTTAATTTGACCTCTTTAATCATAGAAGGAATTTCTATGTCTCACTATAAAAGAAAATTATTCTGGATGTGTATTTGCCTTTTCTTCCTGTAAAGCTTTTGTTGGCACAAACATCTATAGACATAGTTCATCATTATAGTTTTACATGAAAAATTCTGCTTCTGCTGATTTTAGAGCAAAATAAATGAAGCAATCATTTCACCCAATACAGCGTATGGGTCTTAACACTTACTCTATTATTGAGATGTAGCTGGCCCTAAAGAATATTGAAATAAGCTTATTGAAGACTCAGGTACTGTCTAATTGGGAGAAAAACATTGGAAGTTCAGATGCCATTCTGAGTATGTCTAAATGAGTAACTAACATATGGTGATCTTTTTCTTATAGCTAGAGTATATTTTCCGGGGTGCCCAAGAATGGAAGTCAGTATAGCTATGGTGTATAACTCATTAAATAATTTTTTGCTCACTGTCCTCAAAACTTTGGGTTTTGCTAGTTTAGATTTTATAGTAATCACACTTATTAGTTTTGGTTATATAGCAAACAACCTCCAAAATGCCAATGGTTTAACTCCACAAAGATTTTATTTCTTGCTCATGTAAAATTTGGTGGAATCTCTCTTCTATCTTATTATGTAGAACGGCTGGCTTTAACCTTTTTGTAGACTTCTTTCTTAATACATGGCTTCCAACACTTGGCAAGGAAAGAACAATGAAGAATACATGTCATCTCTAAAGTGCCACAGACCAGATGTGATAAGACTCCAATCACATTCCCATAGGCCAGAACTCAACCACATGGCCCTAAGTCAACTTCAAGGAAGGATGTTAATATTCTCTGCCACAAAGACCATCATCACCAAGAGATGAATGATTCTACCAGAAGACATAGCAATGCTCCCACTGAAGTAGAAAGAGACTGAAAATTTTTGGACTTTTCATGGCACTGGACGAGTAGGAAAAAAAAAATACTGGTTGAAGTAATTAATCCTGATTATTTTGGACAAATAAGATTACTACTATATCGGAAGAAGTACTCAGCCAGATACTCAAAAAAGACCCTCTAAGAATACCTTTTATCATATTCAGAGGAAGAATAAAGGTGAATATAATTGAAGACTAAAGTAGTCAGTACAACAAACAAAACTGTATTAGCTTTTGCTATGTAACAACAAAAAAGAACAAAAACAAACATAAGAATTTCAGTGGCTAACAAAAACAAATGTCACACTCACATGTTCACTGGTATTTAAGTCTTCTGAGGATAGGCTAATTGGGGCTAAATTCAACTGAAGAAGCCTGAATCCATAGTTCTGGAAGGGTCTTCTCTTGAGTTTTCTGAAAAAAGGCTGAAAAGGTAGCAAGTTATTCCCCTAGAATATGATCTTCTTATGTCAAACCACAGATAACCAATCATATTTAAAGCTCCTGATTACGTCATATCTGCCAACATTCTACAGATCAAAGCAAGTCATATGGCCAAGTTCAATATCAATAAAAGCGAAAAATATACTCTGGCTATCCTAACAGGAAGTACAATTATGTCACAAGGTATGAATGAATACTTCTGTAATAGGTAGGGATGGAAGATTTGGAACCAATACGCTTAAGTTATAGCATTTGCATGATAATGCTATCTTATGTAAAGAAAATTTCAGTCTGTTTCTAAAATAAGTCTTCACAGATACAGGTTGGAAGTAGAAGAGCATAGTGAAAGAGCACAACATGAATTTGTCCAAGACACAAAAAGGTTTGATTTCATGGAAGCCAGCTGCTCTCCTCTAATAATTAAAGCACTCTGTCTTGGTCAGTTGCAATCCTTGGACTACAGTTACCTTAGTTACATCAGGAGGAGAGCTAGTCCTCACTCAGTCATGATAAAATAATGAGTCATGTCATTCGTTCAACAAGTTTTGTAAATGCAATCACAAGGCATGCAACACAGTCTCCCGATCATAGCAGGGAGAGGTTAGTACTTTCAGTCCCATGTATGTTTAGCTAAAAGGATGAGATTACAACTAAGATTCTGACACATCACACTGTGATGACCTCCCCGTCTCTCATCTTGCCATTATTTTCCTAACCAAGTCTCTAACAAAACCCTGCAGCTGAAGTTTCAGAGCCTCTTCCTTAAAATCTGACATTTGTTCCTGCCCAACTACTGTGTGCTACCTCTAGAATTCCAGGGCAAGTGAGGGCGCCCTCTGCCTTTTTGACTTTTCACCAATAGGCTTCTTGTGTATGCTCTCTATAAATGGCCTTTATTTGCTTGATGGCCCTCCAGCTCCAATTTCCTGCAGAAGTCTTGATACCTAAACATGAAATGTACTAATGAGATACTCACAAGACAGAGGGAGAGGTAGAAATCCTTTTTTTTTTTTTTCCTTCTGAAAGATGTGGCAGATATTTGGATAGATGTGAGTTTTATTCAGTTGCTGACTGAATTTCTATACTCTGAAGTTCATGCATGATTGAGTTGCTGTGATGTCAGCTGCAATTTTCTGTAGGTTCCTGACCTTTAGGTGACAACTGCAACTTTCCATCTCCCTGGACCATAGAGGGACCTTGACTTATACCCCATGCAGATTTATAGTTCTCTATTTTTCCTAACACGTTGATGTAATGGCCTATTCAGCCAGAGTGGCCCCACCCCGGTTGAACTGCCATTTTGTTATAAAACTTAAATTGACTCTGCCCCCCGCCCCAGGGGACCTTACTTAAAACAAGTTCCAGAAACCAGTTCCAGGTAACAAAGTCCAAATACAAGGGTGGGTCAGGCCAGGTGGAGGTATCCGATCAGTGGGGGCACATACTGTCTCCTAGCTACCAAGGTGATGGGCTAGTTTCCATGGCTACTGTGGGGTGAATTGTAATTCAATTCGCCACCTGTGTGTGGCCAGGCCCAACCACATGGCCTTTGCTCTATAAAAGTTAGTCTGGAAAGCAGGGAGGGGTCGTTCTCTCTGTGAGGGGCGGCCGCGACTAGTGTGTTTGAGGGTCAGTGTGATTCTCGATGCTTGGCGAGAAATAAAGCTTTGCTTGACCTTCGCTTTAGATCAGTCTCGCTCCTTTAATCACGGACCCATTATTGAGGGACCCATTTTTTTGGGGGGACCCAACAGTTGAAGCACATTATTTTCTATATTAAACCCCTTCCTACTTGAAATAGATGTAGGGATTTTTTTTTCCTGATTAACCTTAAAGGATGCCATATCACTCCCTTATTACTTTGCATCTCATGGCAAATTTTCCCTAAATAGTTGTTTCTGTCTTCATGGATCAGAGTTAAGGACCCATCTTCTCTTCT
Source organism: Martes martes (assembly GCF_963455335.1). Classification (NCBI taxonomy): domain Eukaryota; kingdom Metazoa; phylum Chordata; class Mammalia; order Carnivora; family Mustelidae; genus Martes; species Martes martes. The sequence continues at coordinate 125,587,852 of NC_137891.1, read as the reverse complement.
GTTTGTTTAGTTTTGGGTTTAATGCCTAATGTGTCTTTTCCTTTTAATTTTTTTTTTCCTTTTAAATTACTTTTTATGCCTGGCGTAATTTTCTCATAACCCACTTCAATCATTGAGGTTTGGATGTCAGGTTGGAGTTCACCCTGTGCACATACTATGTTTGTTAGAGCCTAAGGGTCTGACATAGTTTGGCTCCTAAAATGAATTAAGCATATAAATCAATTTAACCAGAATACTCACTTATTCCACCTGGAAATGCAGATCAGTAAAACAAAGAGATACAGTAAATTCAGAACGTATTTGATTATTTAAACCATCCTTTTTTCTCCCAGTTTGTGTCAAAATGTTGTGTAATTAAAAAGAATTAAATTATTTTGGAAATAAACTGATTGTATGTGGACTTTTTAGCCATTGTAGATCTATCTATGGCTCAACCCATCAGTTAATAGCTGTATAATGAGTTACTCTTTGAAACCAAAAAGACTGACATCATATATCCATGAGATGCAGGTTGAAAAGATAGGTAGAGGCTCTCCATACAATGGAGGTGCCATTCATATAGTAGAGAAGCAGTGCAGGAGGATCAGATTACTGTGGTAGGGATTCAAACAAACAAACAAACAAACAACTAAATAGTGTGAGCTCATATGTGAATAATATAGATGTAGAACTAGTAATGCAATGCGAATTATGAGGAAGGACCTAAAAGTATGTTCACACACAGAGCAATTGTAAAAACTCTTCAGATAGAACATTTTACAGGTAATTAAAATGGAGAAAAATGAAATCTTACTTCTGACCTTTAAAAATTCAGTCTTACCTATCATAACTTTCTGAAATCCCTATATGACCATTCACCGTTTGCTCTTTTCTTGCCTCCTAAATTGAATTCACTGAACATTTTTTAAGTGCTTACATGGAAATCATCATGTTAGTACCATGAGGAATACAAAGTTGAGTTACACAATATGTATAAAGTCCTAAAGAGCTTACCGTCTAATAAGGAAGGCAAATACATCTGTTGATTTATTAAAAGGCAGAAACTTAAGTGGCCATTGAACAAGAAAAGCCCCTTACACCACTCTTGAATTTTAATGATGCAAAGAGTACTTTTGATTGTGGATATAGGGAAGGATGAATAGAGTAGATGAAATCTTAATATGGTAGAATTTGGGACTGAAATAATAGCTTAATGAAGTTTTTGCATAACATTTTAATATCAAGCAATGTATTCCTCATAATCTCATAATAAGTTGAAAATGATTTAAAAGCAACTTAGCAGGGGAAATCATATTTGATTCATGTTAATGCATATACATTATTCTTTCCAAACTACTGTGGCAATCTATTAGTGAACCATAGAGCTATTTAGTAGCTCTCCATCAACATCTAAAAAAAAAATTAAGGGGCAAAGATCAAATTGCATTGGCTATATTTAGCATAAAAACATACATGAACTATGACATTATTATACATGGATGCTATGTCTATGTGTATGTGTAATGAATTACTGTGTAAAATGACCCTTACTGTTAGTTATGTTCAAAACATTTAACCTATATGTACACCATGCTGTATATGTTTACTATCTGTAGGTCTATCTGTATGCTATGTTATAATCTCTCTCTATATTGAGATCAATGCATAAATCACAAGTTATGGTAATACAGAATACTCCCAGGAAGACTTATCATTGCTCTGTAGTTTGTGTTGCCTGCGCACCAGCACTCTGGGCTGACGTTATCTATTATTTTTAGGAGCTTTACCACTTGTTATTTCAGGTACTTAAACTTGAGTAAATGCTTTTGAGTGAGTCATTCTATTTTAAGAGCTGCCTTTAGCTACTTTTCCTCCCTCTTCTGCTCACGTTTTTTCCTGTTGTTGTTGTTGTTGTCGTTGTTGTTGTTGATGATGATGAACCATCAGTGAGATGGATAAAAAGGAAAACATGAGAAGGAGAAAGATGGGCTACTCCTCAGACAGAATAAGTGAAAACTGGCATAGATTTTGAAACTCTTGGTTCCCAGGGTGATTGTTTTTCTTTCCTGCTGTCACAATTTACTTGACTCAGTTATAACTTTTGTCATCATCATAAAACATAGGCCTTGATTAAGAAAACACTATTTGTAGTGATATTATGAAAAGAGGGGGACACATTTCCACTAGCCAAATGGGCCCAGTGTCTCCAAAACATGTTCAGGGCAGATGCTACTTAGCACTTGACCTGGCAGTTTTCAAAGAGTCCTAGCAGTTTTGCATTAGGAAATCTTTGCAACATTCAATCTTGATAACGGAAACCTATTTGAACCCACGTTCTCCCAGAACGCACTCACATTGACATTGGGTCATCCTTCAGAATGTTCCCATATGAATTTTCTCAAGAGTAGAGATAAAGGCAGAGAAAGCCTAGAGGAGTTCTGAATTGAAGCTGGATATTCTGTCTCTAATACAAAGGCAAAGGCCTTATCATAGGGGCAGATTTTAGGTCAGAGACTTTTATAACCAAATAGGACAAATTTGGGCTCAAACACTGAGCCTGTTGCTTGGTCTCTTCCCTAAACAACATTATTATATATTCACGATGACAGTGTATATTTATACTTACACTCCTTTTCTAATAAGACCCCTAATAACTTTATTCTTTCTGGAGATTTTTAAAAATTTTATTTTTAAGTAATCTCTACACCGAGTATGGGGCTTGAACTCAAAACCCCACAATCATGAGTTGCATGCTCTAGCAACTGAGCCAGCCAGGCACTCCACTTCCTAGAGATTTTAAAATGAAAAATATATATTCAAAAATAAAATAGAATAGCAAAATATGTAATCTGTTAGTATACTTTTTTGTGGAATGGTAATATTCAAGTGTTTCTATTGACCTAAGAGGAAAAACCATGTGTAATGGCAAGTGGAAA